>NW_027361679.1:10882500-12082500 GCF_039654945.1 Dendrobates tinctorius | reverse complement strand
GGCTGATTACCAAACAGCTGAGCAGAATGATGATGACTGGGTGACTGGAATTGCTGACTGGATATAAGGCAGTCGACGCCCTTCTACCTTGCGGGTGATTTCCTGCTCCTCAAAAGCTAAGTTTTCTGCTCTGTTTTTTGCATTTGTGTTTTGGTTTTGTTTTGCCTTGTTTTTCTGGATTTCTGCCTTCCCCTGCTGGGTGAGCTGAATTCCTTTTTGCTCTGTCTTTAGAAAATACCTGAGTACTGATATAGTCTTTTTGAAGCCTAGCGTCTTCAAGACTTTTATCCCTATCAGTCTGTTGGCTCTTGTTTTTGAGAGGGTTTTGGCGGATTACAGACAGCAGCTTTTCTATTCAGTCCTATTTAGTTAGCTTGGGCCCCATCATTTGCTCAGCCTATCTTTCTAGTGTTTTTTCATCTTGCTTCACCGTCATTGTATGTTGGGGGCTGCCTATTGCTTTGGGGTCTGCTCTGGGGCAGTTTAGATTTCCCTTTCTGTCTTTAGGCTATGTAGTTCTCCGGCTGTGATCGAGGGGTCTAGGGCACCGTAGGAACCCCCCACGGCTACTGCTAGTTGTTGTTGTTGGGTTCAGGGGTCTGCAATCCGATAGCTGCCAACTTCTCTGGTTTTCTGGACTTAGCTAGTATTTCTGTTTTTGCCTCCTACGGTGACTCATTCATAACAGAATCACCCGCCATACCACAGATCCTAGGGTACTCAATAGCAGGAAAGAATTGTAAAAAAAAAAAAGTGTGTATATTTTTTCCTCTATATCTCTGAGGCCGTAGGGGGAATTTTTTTTTTCTCTCAATGGAGATAAAGCAATTGTCTGATCGTGTGGAGCAGCTCGCTGCGGAAGTGCGGGGAATTTCCGCCTACCTTGCTCATTCACATGCTGCTGAACCAAAGATCCCTACTCCTGATGTGTTTTTTGGGGATCGGTCTAAATTTTTGAATTTCAAAAATAATTGTAAATTATTTTTTGCCTTGAAGCCTAACTCGTCAGGGAGCTCCGCGCAGCAGGTTAAAATTGTCATCTCTTTGCTGTGTGGCGATCCCCAGGATTGGGCGTTTTCTTTGAAACCAGATGATCCTATTGTGACTAATGTGAACGCATTTTTTCCAGCCTTGGGGTTGTTGTATGATGAACCTAATGCTATTGATCAGGCTGAAAAGACCCTGTTGGCATTGAGCCAGGGTTGAGATTCTGCAGAATTGTACTGTCAAAAATTCCGAAAGTGGGCGGTCCTTACTACCTGGAATGATAATGCCTTGGCAGCTCTCTTTCGGAAGAGTTTGTCAGAAGCCGTAAAAGATACTATGGTGGGATTTCCTGTTCCCTCTGGTCTTGACGATTCTATGTCATTAGCCATTCAGGTTGATCGGCGTTTACGTGAATGCAGGACTGCACGAGAGGTGTTGCCACCTGTTGAACAAATGTCTGAACCTATGCAATGTGATAGAGTTTTGTCCAGGGAGCAACGTCAGGAGTTCAGAAGGCGTAATAACTTATAAGCTGTATTTTTTTTGTGGAAATGCCTTGCATATTATTTCTGTCTGTCCTAAACGAGAGAAACGTTTTGCACACACGTTTTCTGTGGGTGGTGTTCAACCTAAGTTTCTTCTGGCAATTACTCTGATCTGCTCCCTGTCCACATTTTCCGCCAAGGCTTTTGTGGATTCGGGAGCAGCCCTGAACCTAATGGACTTGGATTTTGCTAAACGTTGTGGATTTCCGATGACACCTCTGCGGACGCCTATCCCTTTGAGGGGGATTGATGCTACTCCTTTGGCGAAAAATAAACCTCAGTTTTGGACTCAGGTGGTAATGCGGGTCGCCCCAGACCATCAAGAAAATTGCAGATTTTTGGTGTTGCATAACTTGCATGATACCATTGTTCTGGGGTTTCCCTGGTTGCAAATTCATAATCCAGTTTTAGATTGGAAATCTGTGTCTGTGGTGAGTTGGGGTTGTCGGTGTGCCCTTAGTGAGGCTCCGGTTTTTTCCACCTCTCCTCAGTCGCATGATGTTCCTGACTATTTGGCGGACTTTTATGATGTATTTAGTGAGAATGAGTCTGCGTCTTTGCCTCCTCATAGGAGTTATGACTGTGCAATTGAACTGAGCCTGGGGTGTAAATTTCCCAAGGGTCGGCTCTTCAATTTATCTGTACCCGAGCACGAGGCTATGCGATCCTATATTTAGGAGGCGTTGGAGAAGGGTCATATTAGACCATCCTCTTCACCCTTAGGTGCCGGTTGTTTTTTGTGGCCAAAAATGATGGTTCATTAAGGCCTTATATTGACTATCGTGCCCTCAACAAAATTACTATTAAATATCAGTATCCATTACCCCTGATTTCGGATCTATTCTCCAGAGTTAAAGGTGCTTGCTGGTTTACCAAGCTTGACCTCAGGGGGGGCGTATAATCTTATCCACATTAAGCATGGGGATGAATGGAAGACGGCGTTTAATACTCCGGAGGGACATTTTGAGTACCTGGTGATGCCTTTTGGGCTCACTAATGCCCCTTCTGTCTTCCAGTGCTTCATGAATGACATTTTCCGAGACTTTGTGGATAAATTTTTAATTATCTATCTGGATGATAATTTGATCTTCTCCAAGGATTGGGATTCTCATGTGGAACATGTTCGGACTGTGTTCCGGATTTTGAGGGAGAATTCACTGTATGTCAAATTATCAAAATGCCCTTTTTGGGGTACAGAGGATTTCATTTTTGGGATTTATTTTGTCTCCGTCAACTATTGAAATGGACCCGGCCAAGGTACAGGCCATTTATGATTGGGTTCAGCCCACTTCTTTGAAGGCCCTCCAGAAGTTTTTGGGTTTTGCTAATTTTTATCGGAAATTTATAGCAAAATTTTCTAGTATTGCCAAGCCATTGACTGATCTGACTAAGAAGGGTGCTGATGTGTTGAATTGGTCTCCGGAGGCTGTTTCTTCCTTTCAGGAGCTGAAGTGAAGATTCACTTCTGCCCCGGTTTTGCGGCAACCTGATGTCTCACTCCCGTTACAGGTAGAGGTGGATGCTTCTGAGATTGGTGCAGGAGCTGTTTTGTCCCAAAAGGATCCTGTAACATCTAAAATGAATCCCTGTGCTTTCTTTTCCCGAAAGTTCTCTCCATCTGAACGTAACTATGATGTGTGGAATCGGGAACTGTTAGCCATGAAATGGGCATTTGAGGAGTGGAGACATTGGTTGGAGGGAGCTAAACATCAAGTCGTGGTCCTCACTGACCACAAGAATTTGATTTACCTGGAGTCGGCCAAACGCTTGAACCCTAGACAGGCTAGGTGGGCCTTGTTTTTTACACGTTTTGATTTTGTGGTCTCTTTTCTTCCTGGCACTAAGAATGTCAAGGCAGATGCCCTATCTAGGAGCTTCTTTGCTGATTCTCCTGTGGTGACCAAGCCTGCTACCATCTTAGGCGAAGGGGTAGTTCTTTCTGCCATCTCACCCGATTTGAGACGTGCTCTGGAAGAGTTCCAGGAGGACAAACCTGAGCGTTGTCCCAGTGGAAAGTTGTATGTTCCTGACCAGTGGAAGAAGAGAGTGATGTCTGAAGTTCATTGCTCTGCATTGGCTGGTCATCCAGGTATTTTTGGTACTAGAGATCTGGTGAGTCGGTCTTTTTGGTGGCCCGCCTTGTCTCGTGATGTCAGGAATTTTGTGCAGTCCTGTGGGACTTGCTCCCGCTCTAAACCTTGTTCTCGCTCTAGTGGGTTTTTGATGCCTTTGCCAGTCCCCAGTAAGCCATGGACCCATAGTTCAATGGATTTCATCTCTGATATGCTTGTCTCTCAGAGAATGACTGTTATTTGGGTGATTTGTGATAGGTTCTCTAAGATGGTTCATCTTGTACCACTGCCTAAGTTGCCATCTTCCTCTGAGTTGGTGCCCCTGTTTTTGCAACAGGTGGTTCGCTTGCACGGGATTCCTGAGAACATTGTATCTGACAGAGGAGTTCAGTTTGTGTCTAGATTTTGGAGGACTTTATGTTCCAAGCTGGGAATTCAGTTGTCCTTCTCCTCTGCCTTTCACCCTCAGACCAATGGGCAGACGGAGAGAACAAACCAGACCTTGGAGTCGTATTTGAGATGTTTTATTTCCGCTGATCAGGATGATTGGGTTTCATTTTTGCCCTTGGCCGAATTTGCTTTAAATAATAGAGCTAGTTCTGCCACTTTGATGTCACCTTTTTTTTGTAACTTTGGGTTTCATCCTCAATTTTCTTCAGGGCAGGTGGAGCCTTCTGCCTGCCCAGGTGTTGACACTGTGGTGGAGAGAATGCACCAGATCTGGGACCAAGTGGTGGATAAGTTATCTCTCTCCCAGGAAAAGGCCCAGCGGTTTTCCAACCGACATAGGACCATTGGTCCCCAGTTTAAGGTTTTTGATATGGTTTGGTTATCATCAAAAAATATCGCTATGAAGGTGGCATCTCCTAAGTTTAAGCCTAGATTTATTGGACCTTACAAGATTTTGGAGATTATTAATCCGGTCTCTTTTCGTTTGGCTCTTCCTGTCACATTTAAAATCCATAATGTGTTTCATAAGTCCTTGTGGAAGAGGTTTGTTGAACCAGTTGTTCCTGGGGTGGCACCTCCGGACCCTGTATTGCTTGAAGGTAACATGGAATATGAGGTAGAGAAGATACTGGATTTCCGTTTGGCTAGACGGAGACTCCAGTATTTGGTTAAGTGGAAGGGTTATGGTCAGGAGGATAATTCCTGGGTCTCTGCCTCTGATATTCATGCCAAAAGATTGGTGCGTGCCTTTCATCGGGCTCACCCTGATCGCCCTGGTGGCGTGGATGAGGGTTCGGTGACCCCTCCTCAAGGGGGAATTACTGTTGTGAGTTCATTTTCCCCTTCACCATTGAGGTCTGATGAACTCCCTCTTCTGGTGAAGGAAGGTAGTGAGGCTGATTACCAAACAGCTGAGCAGAATGATGATGACTGGGTGACTGGAATTGCTGACTGGATATAAGGCAGTCGACGCCCTTCTGCCTTGCGGGTTATTTCTCTGAGGGATTCTAGGAGACCAGTCTAATTCCTGCTCCTCAAAATCTAAGTTTTCTGCTCTGTTTTTTGCATTTGTGTTTTGGTTTTGTTTTGCCTTGTTTTTCTGGATTTCTGCCTTCCCCTGCTGGGTGAGCTGAATTCCTTTTTGCTCTGTCTTCAGAAAATACCTGAGTACTGATATTGTCTTTTTGAAGCCCAGCGTCTTCAGGGCTTTTATCCCTATCAGTCTGTTGGCTCTTGTTTTTGAGAGGGTTTTGGCGGATTGCAGACAGCAGCTTTTCTATTCAGTCCTATTTAGTTAGCTTGGGCCCCATCATTTGCTCAGCCTATCTTTCTATCTGTGTGAGTGTTTTTTCATCTTGCTTCACCGTCATTATATGTTGGGGGCTGCCTATTGCTTTGGGGTCTGCTCTGGGGCAGTTTAGATTTCCCTTTCTGTCTTTAGGCTATGTAGTTCTCCGGCAGTGATCGAGGGGTCTAGGGCACCGTAGGAACCCCCCACGGCTACTGCTAGTTGTTGTTGTTGGGTTCAGGGGTCTGCAATCCGATAGCTGCCAACTTCTCTGGTTTTCTGGACTTAGCTAGTATTTCTGTTTTTGCCTCCTACGGTGACTCATTCATAACAGTGAAGCATGGCAATGGCAGCATCATATTTTATTTAGTGATTTTGTTTCAAACCATAACATATACAGTATGTAAAATAAGTTAAATAGGGGGCAAGTCATTGAGGGATCAGTGACCTGTCATAGCCATGCAGATGAAAATGTAAGAAGAGAACCACATAAAGGCCACATAAAGGCCCCCCCACCCCTGAGCCCGAGAATCTCATTAACTGAAAATAAAGTTTAAACAACAACCACAATATGGATTTCCTCAACCAATGTATCATTTTTATCAGTATAATGACTCAGACCTGACACTGTAGGTTGCTGAGCATAATCATGCTGACAGGTTCATTTTAACAGAGGTCAATAGACCAATTGTCCTGTTTTATATTGGGAATATAATTTAATTACATTTATAATCGATGACCTTTCATATCACATTGATTACTTTTTATATAATATCACATGCTTGAAGAATATCTTGAAAAATCTGAAAAAGTACTGTGAAAAAGTTTAAGCAAGTGGAGAATGAATGCTGCAAGGTAGGAATGCTTTAAAAAATAAAAGTGAGTTTAATCCAATTGAGAATCTGCTGTCAGACTTGAAGATTGCTGTTCACCAGAGGAAACCATTTAACTTGAAGGAGCTGGAGCAGTTTTGCATCGAGGAATGGGGAAAAAAATCCCAGTTGTCAGACTTGCAAAGCTCATAGAGAATTATGCAAAGTGACTTGCAGCTGTAATTGCCTCGAAAGGAGGCTCTACAAAGTACTGACTTTAGGTGCGTAAATAGTTATGCACACTTAAGTTTTCAGTTATTTTGTTCTATTTCTTGTTTTTTTCACTAAAAGAAAACCAAATGATGACAGTTGTAAGCATGTTCTTTACATGAACTGATGCAAACCCTCAGAAAAACAAGTGAAATTCCAGGTTGTTAGGTAGCAGAACATGAACAACCCCAAGGAGATGAATATTTTCACAAGTCACTGTACTTATAGTGACTCCAGTCCAACTTCAAAGGTATCCTGCTAACATCACCTGCTGTCTATGCAGCTGAATATGCTGATATGACATGACTGAAGGATAAAGAAAGACAGAGACAGATTGTGTCACATTATGCTATAGTCATAGATATATAATCAGACACACTTGCTGACTAAAGTGCTTTGTGCATGTTAACCACTTCATTCCTTTGATGTTTCTTCTGAGTATCAGAAAAAATGTTTTTTTTCCCAAATTAAGTGTGAAGGAAGCATTAGAGGGTGTTTTCTGTTGAATTCTTTATTTATAGTGTATTATGATACCAATAGCTTTCTTTTTTTATTTATTGAAAACAGGTGACTGAGAAGTTGCTTTATTCTGTGGGTACCAGAATATTTTTAAGATTTGGTATGGTTGTGTATGTAGTTTTAGATTTATGGTAAAAATAGTAGTTAAAGAAGGACTCCATCAACATTTTTATCCTCTTAATATATTGCAGTCATCATACTATGCAGCACTGTATACTTACAATTGCTCATTTTGCCTTTCTACCCACCTAATTCTTTTTTCTCTTTAACTCCTGCCCCAGTTGTTCTTTATTCACGTGTTGCCATAGACCTAATTGAAAAGAGAATAATTATCTGGGTGAAAGACAAAAATAGCAATTGTAAGCACATAGTACTATATAATACGATGATTGCAATATATCAAGAGGATAAAAAAATTGGATGGTAATGTTTTTTAAGTGAGGATTTCATGAACATATTGTTAGGTGTCGGGATTCTCCCACCATGCAGGATAGATACAAAGCATTTCATGGTGCTGTGGTCTCCCATTCTGGTCCAGCCACTGCAAGTGCCGCTCAGCACAGATATTGGTCTCAGTATCTTGCTCAGGCTTGTGATATTCGTTCGGTTACTTCTGGCTCTCCAGCCAAGTCTATGGAAACCAGTGATATGCAGGTGCAGCCTGACGCTTGGGAGTCTAAGTCCAAAGTTCACCCGACTGAGCATGTCCGTGATGTGGCGTCTGCTCATTGGTGGTTGGACATTTATTGCTCTGGTGAGGTGTCAACTCCAGATTGGTCCGCGAGCGACGTATCAGCTGACTGGGCATGAGTGCTTGGGGTGGAGCCTAGTGTATAAAAGACTCCCAGCGGCGAACTAGTATCACTTATGTATGGTGTATGCGAGTGGATACTCTACCACTCTGTCTGCACATTTGAGTGTGTCACTCAAGTCTCTGAGACTACCCACGTAGGCAGGTAGGGTCAGGTCTGGGTAACTGACCTGGCTTAGCATCTGTTTCCTTCTTGTGTGTGGTTAGCACAGTTGAGAAACAGATCAAGTCCAAACCTTAAGCTATACTGTCTGAGAAAGTGACAGGGTTGTGCACCTAGTGTCCCATGTGTTCTCTTCCTTGGCTTAACATCTGTCTCCTTGTGTGCAGTTAGCATAGTTGAGTTACAGAGCAAGTCCAACCCACGTGCTAGTTCCCTGGGACATTTAACAGGATTTAGTACTTTACTTATTTTTTACAGTAGCACTCTTCAGTAATGGAGCTAGGTGCCCTGAGTTCCATTCACACTGTGTGACATTTAACACAGCACATTAAAGTTGTTCGCTTGCTGGTTGGTTCCACCATTGTTCACTAGCAGCAGTTATACATCTCTGCACAGAGGACCCCGGATTGCGTTTGCACTTTATTATTTATTTTTATTTAGTGCAATCCATCAACTCTAACAGTATACTAATGCCAGGGTCTGGTTAGTAATGGCAGATGAGCAGCGTCTCCAGCGGTACATCCAGCAGCTGGAGGGCAGGTTGTCCACCCTTGAGCGAGTGACTTCAGCTGTGGATCTCTCTGCAGTGGCGGCTCAAGCAGCCAGCAAGGCCGCCACTATGGTTTCTGATGTGACTCCTGTTTCACCTTTTCTATATTTCCCATTTTCTGATAAGTTTTCAGGAGGACTGCAAGGCTTGCAGGGGATTTGTAAACCAATGCTCGATGAAGTTGCAGCTACTGGCCTCACGCTTCCCATCTGAACGGGCCAAGGTAGGATTTGTGGTGTCTCTGTTGACAGACAGAGTGTTGGAGTGGGCTGCGTCGCTATGGGAGCATAATGACCAGGTGGTCCTACGCGCCTCTCGCTTTTTTTGCATCCTGAAACAGGTCTTTTTAGGACCTCGGATTTCTTATGATGCCGCAATCCAAGTCTTGGGGTTAACCCAGGGCTTTTCCACAGCCAGCCAGTTTGCCATCCAACTCTGGAATTTAGCTTCCAAGTTGGAGTGGTCAGATAAGGTCCTGATTCCTATATGTTGGATGGTCCTTGCCAACCAGTTAAAGGATACTTTGACCATTAGGGAGGAGCGAGACCACTGTAGACAAAGGATTCGGTTAGCTCCAAACTTTACCAATCCTTTGGAATTTCCAGTTTAGACGAGCGATCTGGTGGAGCACATTGAGGTCTCTCAAGCGGAATAAAAATTTCATCCTGTACATTCTCAACCAACCTGCTTAGTTGGTAGGCAGGTGGGGCATTACGCCAATAGGTGTCCCAGGCATCAGGGAATCGACCGTGTCTAATGGCTATTGGAGGAGGCTCAATAGACATGGCAGATGTGTCTTCCAAGTTAACGTTCAAGGTGTCCTTGTCTTATGGGTTGATGACTCACACTACCGAGGCTTGCGTGGATTACTGGGCTGAGGGCAATTTTCTGTCTTCTACCTTCACCCAACGGCACGCAATTCCTTTAGTGATGCTCCCTATGCCAGTTACCATCTGGGTGACTAATGGGTCTGGCCTTCCTACCCAGAGCACTCATCAAACGATACCCCTTACCATCATGATGTCTCCAAAACACCAAGAGATAATTTCTTTCTTGGTCATCTCTGAGGGCATGGATGACATACTTCTAAGTATACCATTACAGGAGCAGAGCCTCCTCGTGGGCATGTCTATCCTTTGTCTCTTTCAGAGACTGAGGCTATGTCAGAATACATCAGGGAGAATTTGGCTAGGGGGTTTATCAGAAGAAGAATGGGGAATTACATCCCTGTATTGATTCCATGCGTTTAAACACCATCACTATCAATCTAATCTCCGAACTCTTTTTTAGACTGCATGGTGATAGGATATTTACCAAGTTAGACTTACTTGAGGCCTATAATCTATTTCGTATATGTGAATGTGAAGGAGACAAATGGAAAACTGCCTTTAATACACGGGAAGGTCATTATGAGTACTTATTAATGTCATTCGGTCTCTGTAATGCCACTGCAGTCTTTCAGGACTTTGTAAATGACATTTTTCAGGAGATGTTATCCACTTCTGTAGTGGTATGTCTGGATGACATTCTTATCTATTCGCCTGATCTTGACATTCACCAGAGAGATATGGGTAGAGTCTTTGAACTTTTGCACGTCAATTCTCTCTATGCCAAACTGGAGAAGTGCGTGTTTGAGCAGGATTCCCTATCATTCTTAGGGTATATTATTTCAGCTAAGGGTTCGACTATGGATCCTGCCAAGCTGGAATCGGTAATGAACTGACAGGAGCCTCATTCATTAAAGTGGAGCGTGCGATAGGCCCAAATCTATAAATGGAAAAGTGAACAGCTCTTCGGAGTGTCCAAGTGTGGGATCAGGCGTCTCCAGGCAATGGGCATGGTGGGAGGAAAGAGGATCAGGGTGAGGAAAATGTGGTCAAGACTCACCCTTACTGAGACTTGACCGTGTGGAAGACAGGGTGGTGGTGGTGGTGGTTGCAAACTGACTGGAAGCATTATTCTCTATCCAACTAACAACCTTTTGACACTGTTCTGGGTTCAATAATGGTGTGCTGCTGCAGTCCCTTAGTAATTGGGAAAGGAAGGTCGGGCGAGAAGATGTGGGTGATTTCTCTGTCACAATTTCAGCTTGCCCATGACCTTGGTCTCGGCCTCTGAATGCATCATCACCATCACATCCAATTCCCCATCCTTTGCCATGTGCCTTGCCCATTTTAAAAGGAGGACAATATTTTCCACGTTCACTACAAATGGCTGAATTTTGAGCGAACTTATATATGACCCGTGTGACATCAAACCACAGTTTGAAATATCTGGCCTGTAAGTAGCAATTATTTTTTCAGAAAACTGGTCTCAATAACTTGCCTAGAACACTGCCAAAAAAATTAAATTGAGGCCTGAAATGGCACAATTTTGAGAGCACTATGTGATCTATTTGACAGACAAACCACAGTTTGAAATATCTGGCCTGTAGGTAGCAATTTTTTTTTTCAGAAAACTGGTCTCAATAACTTGCCCAAAACAAAGCCCAAAAAATTAAATTGAGGCCTGAAATAGCACAATTTTGAGCGCACTACGTGATCCGTTTGACAGACAAACCACAGTTTGAAATATCTGGCCTGTGGGTAACGATTTTTTTTTTTTTTCAGAAAACTGGTCTCAATAAATTGCCTAAAACACTGAAAAATAAGTTGAGGCTTGAACTGGCACAATTTTTAGCACATTGAGATGTGACCATGGGACGGACAAATTCCTTTTAAAAATAGCTGAATTTTTGCGCTATGAAATGAAAAGGATCTGTATTCTACAATGCCAAAGAGCAAATAGAGCAGAAAAACTGTGTTCTCTGGATTGCTTTTAAAGCAAATAATCAGGATTAAGATCCAATAAAAAATATTCCTGGACCCTGATACCTGGAGCTATGTCTATAAATATCAGTAATAATCAAAAGCAGACAGGACTGGAATGAACCCTCAAGAGAAGGACTGTTGGTTGAGATGGATATGTGTATTAGAGATGGTATACCCACACTTACTAATAAAACAACCAAATCTCTCCCTAGCTCAACAGCAACTTTCCAAAAACGAGCATGGCGCTGCCCGGTCTGCTATAGACCTGATGACACTGTGTGGTCAACCAATTACTGTAATGCTACAACCAACATGGCTGTGGAATTTTAGTTTGTGGCAGACAATTCACAACCCATCTTGAAAAGTTTTCCCCCTCCCATATACTAATGTGCCACAAACAGGAAGTGATTATCACCAACCGTTCCCATTTTATTTAGGTTTATCCATATAAATGGCCCACCCTGTATATATATATATCCAAAAAATGGATGCAGCACACCATGCTCAGTGGAAAAGAAAAGCTACTTTTATTAGCCCAGCTCAGCAATGTTTCGGTCCATGTAGATGTGTACCTTTTTCAAGCTTGAAAAAGGTCCCCATCTTCACGGACAGAAATGTTGCTGAGCTGGACTAATAAAAGTAGCTCTTTTTTCCATTGAGCATGGTGTGATGCCTCCATTTTTGGATTTTTACAGTTGAGGTTTGGTCTTGAGGTTTGCTTATTGCCTTTGTGTTAGTGTAGTGTTCTCTCTCTCTCTATCTCTCTCTATATATATATAAAACTAATCCTAATTAGCAGTAATTTACCGCCTTAGAATATAGAGAGATTCCAGCAACAGTTCTTTTAAAAAAAATACAATTTATTGATACAAATTCAAATTGATGTCATCTGTGTGACATGCATCGGCACCAGATGCTCTCATCGTTCTCCCCTGCTCTGCCGGTGATCGGTGTAAGCAGGGAGGAATGATGAGAGTTATAATAAAGTCAGAACAATGACAGCTGGTGGGTGCTTTTGGGACTATTACTTGTCATGATCCCAGTGCAGGTTTTTGAGCTGCACGTCAGGGGTTAATGTCTGGAGCTCAGTGCAGGTTTTGACTTGCACATCTGGGGTTAATGATTGTGGCCTCTTTCTGGTTCTGGGAGAGCTTCTTAAACCCCTGGGAAGCTCCAATCCCTGCCAGTTATACTTTTGCCTTTGGCCGAGTGTGCTGACCTCTGTGTGCCTGTGCCTGTTCGCTGTTATCGCTTGTTTATATGGTTCTGACCCGGTTCTGTTTCCCATTGTGAGTTTGCTTGTTTATTCTGTACTGTGCTATCCTCTCTGTGTATGACTCATTGCCTGTGATCTGACTACTCTCTGCTCACCCCTCTTGTACCTTGCAGCTATCTCTGTGTATGACTCATTGGCTATGTCCTGACTATCCTCCCTGTCTATGCCCTTGGTAACTTTGTCTTGCAGTTACCCTGCTAGGAGTTCTCTTGCAGCTCCTAGCTCTCTGGAGTTTAGGCCATGCCCCTAGCAGTCACGTGCTTCAGGTCCTGTGGCTGAAGTACACGTCTACTCGGCTGCTGCCCGCTCCACAGGTATCTTTGAGCACAGTTCGCTTTACTCAGTTCAGGGGGTACTTTCCGCAGGCTTCCAGCAGGTGGGGAATAGAGATGTCATTTTAGTCCCACCAGAATCCCCGGTTAAATTGCCAGATACGTTTTCTGGTAACAAAGATGATTTCAGAGCATTTAAGGAGGGCTGTAAGCTCTTTTTCTCTTTGAGACCCCGCTCCTCTGGGGATGAGAAACAGAGGGTGGGGGTGGTTATGTCCCTGCTTAGGGGGTCCCCACAAGCCTGGGCATTTTCGCTTTCCTCTTCTGCCCCTGAGAGAATGTCTGTGGATGCGTTTTTTGAAGCATTTGGGCTTATTTATGATGAGCCTGATAGAGTGCATTTGGTTGAGGAAAAGGTGATGAGTGTTTGTCAGGGGGAGCACTCGGCCGAATGGTTCTGTACTGAATTCAGACGTTGTGCAGCCGAGATTTCCAGGAGTGATGCCGCCCTTCTGGGGCTGTTCCGTAGAGGCCTGTGTGAACGTCTGATGTATGCTTTGGCACTCCATCCTCCGCCTGACTCCCTGGAGGATGCCTTGACCCAAGTGGTTCGCATGGATCGCAGACTGCAGGCTAGAGGTGCTATGCAACGGGAAACACCATTATTCTTCAGTGGAGATGAGACCCGGACTCTTCCTGTGGCTATGGAGGTGAGCGCTGTCACCTGTGAGGAAAAGGAAAGAAGACGCCGCCGGGAGAAGCAGTTGTGCTTCTATTGTGGGGAGTCTGGACACCAGAAGAAGGACTGTCCCTCCTGTCAGTCATCCTCCAAGATGGCGGGAAACGACTTGGTCTGGGTAGTAGTCGAGGAGGCTACCCAGACCTTCAGGTACAATTTTCCTCACATGCAAAAATGGTGCTGCAGGTGTTGTGAGTTCATTTTTCCCTTCACCATTGTGGTCTGATGAACTCCCTCCTCTGGTGAAGGAAGGTAGTGAGGCTGATTACCAAACACCTGGGCAGCTAGATGATGACTGGGTGGCTGGAATTGAGGACTGGATATAAGGCAGCCGACGCCCTTCTGCCTTGCTGGTGATCCTGCTGGATTCTTGGAGACCAGTCTGATTCCTGCGTCTCAAAGCTAAGTTTTCCTGCTCTGCTTTGTACTCTTCAGTTTTGTTTTTGTTTTGCCTTGTTTTTTGGGAGTTCTGCCATCCCCGGCCGGGGGTGAGCTGAATTCCATTTTTGTCTCTGATCTGTTGATCTTTTGCGCTGTTTTCAGAATATACCTGAGTGCTGATATAGTCTTTTGAAGCCTAGAGACTTCAGGGCCTGTTTTTCCTATCAGTCGGTTGGCTCATTTTGGATAGGGTTTTTGCGGATGGCAGACAGCAGCTTTCCTATCCTGTCCTATTTAGTTAGCTTGGGCCCCATCATTTGCTCAACCTATCTTTCTATCTATGTTAGTGTTTTCTTCTTGCTTCACCGTCATTATATGTTGGGGGCTGCCTATTGCTTTGGGGTCTGCTCTGGGGCAGTTTAGTTTTTCCCCTTTCTGTCTTTAGGCTATGTAGTTCTCCGGCTGTGATCGAGGGGTCTAGGGCACCGTAGGAACCCCCCACGGCTACTGCTAGTTGTTGTGGATAGGTTCAGGGGTCTGCAATCCGATAACTGCCAACCTCTCTGGTTTTTCTGGACTTAGCTAGTATTTTGTTTTTTTCCTCCTTCGGTGACTCATCATAACAGAATCACCAGCCATACCGCAGATCCTAGGGTACTCAATAGCAGGAGAGAATTGTAAAAAAAAAAAAAAAAAAAGTGTGTCAGAATTTTTTTTTTTGTGTGCATATTTTTTCCTCTATATCTCTGAGGCCGTAGGGGGAATTTCTCTCTCAATGGAGATGAAGCAATTGTCTGATCGTGTGGAGCAGCTCGCGGCTGAAGTGCTGGGAATTTCCACCTATCTTGCTCATTCACATGCTGCTGAACCAAAGATTCCTACTCCTGATGTGTTTTTTGGGGATCGGTCTAAATTCTTGAATTTCAAGAATAATTGTAAATTATTTTTTGCCTTGAATCCTAACTCGTCGGGGAACTCCGCGCAGCAGGTTAAGATTGTCATCTCTTTGCTGCGCGGCGATCCCCAGGATTGGGTGCTTTCTTTGAAACCTGATGATCCTATTCTGAATAATGTGAATGCATTTTTTCAAGCCTTGGAGTTGTTGTATGGTGAACCTAATGCTATTGATCAGGCTGAAAAGACCCTGTTGGCATTAAGCCAGGGTCGGGATTCGGCAGAGTTGTACTGTCAAAAATTCCGAAAGTGGGCGGTCCTTACTACCTGGAATGAAGGTGCCTTGGCAGCCCTCTTTCGGAAGGGTTTGTCAGAAACTGTAAAAGATACTATGGTGGGATTTTCTGTTCCCTCTGGTCTTGACGATTCTATGTCATTAGCCATTCAGGTGGATCGGCGTTTACGTGAAGGCAAAACTACACGAGAGATGTTGCCACCTGTTGAACAAATGTCTGAACCTATGCAATGTGATAGAGTTTTGTCTAGGGCGCAACGTCAGGAGTTCAGAAGGCGTAATAAGTAGAGTTGAGCGACTTTTGTTTTTTTATGGTCGAGTTTCGTTTCGTGAAACCCGACTTTTCCAAAAGTCGGGTCGAGCAAGATCGGCCGATTATAGGGAAAAGTCGGGGTCGTCCCGAAACACGAAACCCAATGTAAGTCAATGGGGAATAAAAGTCGGCAGTGAGAGGAGGACAGGAAACACACCTACAGTGCCCATTTGAATGCCAAAAGCATCAATTCTTCTTACTTAAGCTGGTCAACCTTAATTAACTTCATAATACAAGTTACGCACTGAAAAATGGGGGTTATTTGGCTAAAGTTGTGGGGGGGGGTAGGGCTGGCTCCAGGTTTTCATGTGCCCTGGGCGAAAGAGCGCCCCTTTATCACATAATACCACAACTCATCATGCTCCGATACGGCAGAGAAATAGCGGTATAGTACAATGAAAAATACTTCACTTTTTACATCTCATGACGAGGCCCATCTATTTCTCCATACAGAATCATTGGTCCCATATAATGTTTGAAACAGTATATGATGAGCTCCACATAATGCTACAGTATATGTTGGTCCCCATGGATGAAGCTCCACTGTCTTAAGGGCCCAAATAATGCTCCAAACATAATGGGCCCCATTTCTAATGCTCTAGTGTATAATGGGCCCTGTAAATGCTGCTCCAGTGTCTGATGTCCACCTTTGGAATGTTCCAGTGTATGTTGGGCCCCATCTATCATTCTCCAGAGTATAGTGCTCCCCAAAAATTGCTGTCCCAACATTGAAAACAATGAAATAAGTCTCCTCGCTAGGGAATCCCTGTACTAGTCTGGACTCCTCGTCGTCCCCATCTTCCATCTCACTGCACAGTATTTCAACCTTGCAAGTGCTGTGATCCTGAGCAAGCAGGGGGGGCCCACTCGTTGGCGATGGCACTGGCACAGGGCCCCTGATAGTACGGTGGTGTGTCTGATGGCGGGTGGGCCGAACCTGCACTTTCATCTGCAGCTTCCTCTTTGTCACCGTGTAAGATGGAACTGTATATGGGAAGGGTAACCTGAGTTTCATCAGGGTCAGATTCAGGCCGGGTAGCGTGCGAGGGGAATGTAGTGGTCTGGGTCAATGTACCAGCAGATTCATCGAGCAGTGGCTGGGCATCAGTGCACTTGTGTCGCCCCCAGGAGTACGGTTGCCACAGTGGCATTGCCTTCCTCCTAGGGAGTGTGATTCATGCTTGGGAGCAACGAAGGATCTCTCTAGCAGGTTAACTGATTGGGCGGCGTTATTCCCACGAGTCATGACCCTCCAAACAGCGTTCATGAAGGCAAAGTGTTTGTTTTACGTGGGCAGTATGGTTGCAAAGCTGAACCTTAAAGGAATGTCCAGAAGGGCACCACCAGGAGTGGAGCCTACGGCGTAATTTGACTCAACACGGGCAACCTCAACCATGCCAGCTACAGAACAGATGCACACATTGCAAGCTTAATTCCGTTAACGAACGAGACTCCGTCATGCCCCGCGGTCCGAGTCCGGCTTACTAGAGGGACACGTGAGGCTCTGGCACATGAGATTGGCCAATAACTGGTGTGTCATGCCCTTACATGTCCGTGGCTGCATGTGCGCTACACTGAAAAGGCCAGCGTTTCTTGCTTACAGGTGCAGATAACCCGCTGAACAACGTTAGTGATGGGGATCACTGATTACAATTATTACTCGCGAACGATGATTTCCCAGTAAGTGCAGGTCAACCGCAGTTCCGGAATTAGGCCTAACCATCATTCCTGAAAAAAATGAAAAACTTACGTGTGCAAACCACAGGTGCTGTAGCTTGCTTAACAGCTCGCCAGCCGTTCTCACGACCAGTATGGGTTACACGTGATTGCACAAAGGTGAGAAAGGGTACCGTATCCCCGGATAACATGTATGGATAGCGTACACATTCAAAAGATATGTCTATACATCAGGAGGCAGGCTCAGATGGTGTAAGGCCCAGTATGGCTTGCAAGTGATTGCACAAAGGTGAGAAAGGGTACCGTATCCCCGAATAACATGTATGGATAGCGTACACATTCAAAAGATATGTCTATACATCAGGAGGCAGGCTCAGATGGTGTAAGGCCCAGTATGGCTTGCAAGTGATTGCACAAAGGTGAGAAAGGGTACCGTATCCCCGGATAACATGTATGGATAGCGTACACATTCAAAAGATATGTCTATACATCAGGAGGCAGGCTCAGACGGTGTAAGGCCCAGTATGGCTTGCAAGTGATTGCACAAAGGTGAGAAAGGGTACCGTATCCCTGGATAACATGTATGGATAGCGTACACATTCAAAAGATATATCTATACATCAGGAGGCAGGCTCAGACGGTGTAAGGCCCAGTATGGCTTGCAAGTGATTGCACAAAGGTGAGAAAGGGTACCGTATCCCCGGATAACATGTATGGATAGCGTACACATTCAAAAGATATGTCTATACATCAGAAGGCAGGCTCAGACGGTGTTAGGCCCAGTATGGCTTGCACGTGAATGCACAAAGGTGAGAAAGGGTACCATATCCCCGGATAACATGTATGGATAGCGTACACATTCAAAAGATATGTCTATACATCAGGAGGAAGGCTCAGATGGTGTAAGGCCCAGTATGGCTTGCAAGTGATTGCACAAAGGTGAGAAAGGGTACCGTATCCCCGGATAACATGTATGGATAGCGTACACATTCAAAAGATATGTCTATACATCAGGAGGCAGGCTCAGACGGTGAAAGGCCCAGAATGGCTTGCAAGTGATTGCACAAAGGTGAGAAAGGGTACCGTATCCCTGGATAACATGTATGGATAGCATACACATTCAAAAGATATGTCTATACATCAGGAGGCAGGCTCAGACGGTGTCAGGCACAGTATGGATTTGACGGCCCAGACTACACAGCGGAGGAGCAGGGAGAGGTAAAGATTGCAAATGCTGGGGCCCTGCCCAAGCAAGGGGGGCCCACTCGTAGGCGTCGGTACTGGCACTGGGCCCCTCATAGTACGGCGGTGTGTCTGACAGCGAGTGTGCACCACCACCGTCAGAGACACTTGATTGCACTATGAGGGACCCTGTGCCAGTGCCCGCGCCCAAGAGTCGGCCTACCCACCTGTCCAGGGCAACGGCACTCGCACGGTGTCGTGCGCTAGGTGGTGACCCCGGCCATGGGGGGGGAGGCAGCACAGTTAGGGAGTTTTAGAAAGTGGCATATGCTGATGTTGGACATTCAGCTGATGCAAAAGGCGAAATAGGTCAAGTCCCAGGAAGAGGTGGACCAAAGCAAGCCATTTTTCTGTCACCCTATGTGTCATCAGGGGAAGGTGGGACAAAATCCTTGGAAACCCATGCATGGTTCATTTTAACGAAGGTTAGATCATCCACATTTTGGGTTGACAGACGGGTCCTTTTTTCTGTCAGGATTGATCCAGCTGCACTGAAGACTCTTTCCGATAGCACACTTGCAGATGGGCAAGCGAGCTCCTGTAAGGCATATTGTGCCAATTCAGGCCAGGTGTCCAGTTTTGCAGCCCAATAGTCAAAGGGGAATGACCTGTGTGGGAGAACATCGATATGGGAGGAAAAGTAGTTTGTAACCATAGTTGACAACTGCTGTCTCCTGTCACTTTCCATCGATGCTGTATTACCAGTTGTGTGAGCGGTATTTGAAAAATCAGTCCACAACATTGTCATGAAACCCCTGTCTCCAACGCCACTTCTGCTGTGTGCACCATGAACACCTCTGCCAAGCTGCGCCCGGCCCGTACGGCTCGTGTGAGAACCATCACCGCTGCTGTGTGCTGGGAATGCCTCAAGCAACCGATTTACCAGAGTTGCTGGTTTATTAGCCAATATTAGGTCAAGGTTCTCCTGTGGCATCATGTTTTGTAATTTGCCTTTATAGCGTGGATCCAGAATGCTGGCCAACCAGTAGTCGTCATCGTTCATCATTTTGGCAATGCGGGGGTCCCTTTTTTTGATCCGCAAGGCATAATCTGACATGTGGGCCAATGTTCCCGGTGTCAATAATGCACTGCGAGTGCTGGTTGGAGGAGCACTTTCTGGCAAATCCACATCCCACCAGTCACGCACAAACCCTGTACCAGACCTTGCCACGCCAACATTTTCACTTGCCCCACGAGATGCATCCTCCTCCCCTAAGTAATCATCCCCATCATCATCCTCCTCCTCCTCTTCTTCCTCCAACTCGTCCAGGAGAGGTCCCTGAGCAGACAATGGCTGAATGTCATCAAGGATTCCCTCCAACTCTTCCTCCTCATCAACATTGGCTGCAGACGCCTGCTCCTTAAGGTGCGTCAAAGTTTGCATGAGCAGACGCATAAGTGGGATGCTCATGCTTAGGATGGCGTCGTCTGCGCTTACCAGCCGTGTGCATTCCTCAAAACACTGAAGGACTTTACAGAGGTCTTTCAGCTTTGACCACTGCACACCTGTCAACTCCATGTCTGCTCTCAAAGTGCCTGGCCGTGTATCCTCCCACAAATGCATTATGGCCTGCCTCTGCTCGCACAGCCGCTCCACCATGTGCAGGGTGGAGTTCCACCTTGTTGCAATGTCGATAATGAGGTGGTGGTTGGGAAGGTGGAGCAATCGCTGCAGCTTCTGCATACGAACGGAGTGTACAGGCGACCGGCGGATGTGCGCGCACAGTCTTCGCACCTTATGGAGCAGGGCTGTTAACTCCGGATAATTTTTGAGGAAGCACTGCACCACCAGGTTCAAGGTGTGAGCCAAGCAAGGTATGTGGCTGAGTTTTGAAAGGGCTATGGCTGCCACAAAATTACGGCCGTTATCACTAACTACCTTGCCTGCCTCAAGATGCACACTGCCCAGCCAGTTTGTTGCTTCAAGTACTCAGCCAGCACCTCGGCGGTGTGTCTGTCGCCCAAACACATCATCTGCAACACAGCCTGCTGATGCTTTCCACTAGCTGCTCGATAGGGGGACACCTCGTGTGCAACAGTGGCAGCTGCAGATGGAGTGCTCGTACGACTGCGCTCTGTGGACGAGCTTTCGCCTCTGGAGGAGGAGGAGGAGGGTGGAACGCCTGCAGCCAACTGTTTCCTATACCGTGGGCTAGGCAACACTGTCCCACCACCGCTGTCCCCTGTGGACCCTGCATCCACCACATTAACCCAGTGCGCAGTGATGGACACGTAACGGCCCTGGCCATGCCGACTGGACCATGCATCAGTTGTGAGGTGCACCTTTCCACTCACTGACTGCTTGAGTCCATGGACAATGCGGTCTTTCACATGATGGTGGAGGGCTGGGATGGCTTTGCGAGAGAAGAAGTGGCGACTGGGTAGGTCATAGCGTGGTACTGCATAGGCCATGAGTTCGCGGAAAGCTGCGCTTTCCACCAACCAATAGGGCATCATCTCAAACGAGATTAGTCTGGCAATGTGGGCGTTCAAACCCAGTGTACGCGGATGAGAGACTGAGTACTTTCTTGACCTACTCATAGTGTCTGGGAGGGTGAGCTGGACTTGAGAGCTGCATATGGTAGAAGTAGCGGTGGACAGGGGGGACTGAGAGAGGGTTGATGATGGTGATGGAGTTGGTGTTCTTTCTGATGGCCTAGATTCAGTATTTCGTTGATATAACAGTGGGATTCCCTGACTGCTGTGGCCTTGCAACGACACCTCAACATTTGCTGCTGTGCTAACCGGTGGGCTTACAGTGGGGGAAACAATGTAGCGTTGCTGACTACCTTCTTTGTGATCAGTTGCACATGTGGCACTTGAGGTTTGGTGTTGTGTCCACGCTTGCAAGTGCATGCTGGTTAAATGTCTAAGCATGTAACTGGTATTCAAATTTTTCAGATTTTTCCCTCGGCTAAAGGTCTTTGCGCACTTCTTACAGATAACCTTGGCCTGATCATGAGGATTTTGTTCAAAAAAGTGCCACACTGCACTCTTCCTACTTTGTCAGACATTTTGCGGCCTAGCACGCTGTGATCTTTTGACCCTCTGGACAAGCTGTCCAGCAACTCTTTTGATTTTTGGAACCTGTCTTTGGAGTGCTCCGGGCCTGCCAGATAACAGCTGTTGCGATGTTGATGTCTGCTGTGGATGCTCCTCATCTGAGCTATTGGAAGCAGCACCCTCTTCCCCCAATGGATGCCAATCTGGGTCAACAACTGGGTCATCCATCATCTCCTCTTCAATGTCATGTGCACCTTCCTCTGTGTCACCGTGTATGGTGGTATAGTGTGCAGGAAGGGGCACTTGAGTCTCATCAGGGTCAGAATCTGGCTCTGTACACTGCGAGGACAATGTAGTGCTCTGAGTGAATGTACCAGCAGAATCATCTATAAGCGGCTGTGCATCAGTGCACTCCATGTCAGATTCATCTTGGCCTGGGTAATTCACCATTTCACTTGATAATCCAGGCATGGTATGTGAAAACAGCTCCATGGAGTAATCAGTAGTATGGCCTGCGTCATCCTTCAATCTTGGTTGTGGTGAAGGACACAAGGAAAGGTGTGGTTCATGAACATGAGCCTCCAATGATAACTCAGTGCTTTTACTTTTTACAACTTCAGAAGAGGAGACGATAGAGCTGGAGGCTGAGTCAGCAATGTAAGACAAAACTTTTTCCTGATGCTCTGGCGTTAAAAGCGGTTTGCCAACTCCTAGAAAACTAAGCCTTCGAAGCCTTATTGAGCCAGACGATGACGCAGGCTCAACACCTCCTGCATTCGGTCCTATTTTGCTTTTGCCACTACCATCAGATCCACCACCAACATCATCATTACCAGCTGCCAACCCCCGCCCAATTCCACGGCCTCTTCCACCAGCCTTCCTCATTTTTGGTGGAAATGTAGACAAAATCCTACAAACTATATAGTAATGTAAAACAAGGTAAAAGGTGTCTATAGGACAGGGGAGATTTAGATTTTCTGCAGACACTTGTGGACACTGGACACTTGGATTGTGTGAGGCCCACTGAATATCACGGCGCTATGTCACAGGCTCGATGGCACAGGTGTGAAAAATGTCACTAGAGGATAACGGAGATTTTGAATTTCTGGGAGATTTTGAATTTCTGCAGACACTTGTGGACACTGGACACTTGGATTGTGTGAGGCCCACTGAATATCACAGCGCTATGTCACAGGCTCGATGGCACAGGTGTGAAAAAAGTGACTACAGGATAAGGGAGATTTTGAATTTCTGGGAGATTTTGAATTTCTGCAGACACTTGTGGACACTGGACACTTGGATTGTGTGAGGCCCACTGAATATCACAGCGCTATGTCACAGGCTCCATGGCACAGGTGTGAAAAATGTCACTAGAGGATAATGGAGATTTTGAATTTCTGGGAGATTTTGAATTTCTGCAGACACTTGTGGACACTGGACACTTGGATTGTGTGAGGCCCACTGAATATCACAGCGCTATGTCACAGGCTCCATGGCACAGGTGTGAAAAATGTCACTAGAGGATAACGGAGATTTTGAATTTCTGGGAGATTTTGAATTTCTGCAGACACTTGTGGACACTGGACACTTGGATTGTGTGAGGCCCACTGAATATCACAGCAATATGTCACAGGCTCGATGGCACAGGTGTGAAAAAAGTGACTACAGGATAAGGGAGATTTTGAATTTCTGGGAGATTTTGAATTTCTGCAGACACTTGTGGACACTGGACACTTGGATTGTGTGAGGCCCACTGAATATCACAGCGCTATGTCACAGGCTCGATGGCACAGGTGTGAAAAAAGTGACTACAGGATAAGGGAGACTTTGAATTTCTGCAGACACTTGTGGACACTGGACACTTGGATTGTGTGAGTCCCACTGAATATCACAGCGCTATGTCACAGGCTCGATGGCACAGGTGTGAAAAAAGTGACTACAGGATAAGGGAGATTTTGAATTTCTGGGAGATTTTGAATTTCTGCAGACACTTGTGGACACTGGACACTTGGATTGTGTGAGGCCCACTGAATATCACAGCGCTATGTCACAGGCTCGATGGCACAGGTGTGAAAAAAGTGACTACAGGATAAGGGAGATTTTGAATTTCTGCAGACACTTGTGGACACTGGACACTTGGATTGTGTGAGTCCCACTGAATATCACAGCGCTATGTCACAGACTCGATGGCACAGGTGTGAAAAAAGTGACTACAGGATAAGGGAGATTTTGAATTTCTGCAGACACTTGTGGACACTGGACACTTTTGGATTGTGTGAGGCCCAATGAATATCAGAGCGCTATGTCACAGGCTCGATGCAGCAGGTGTGAAAAAAGTGACTACAGGATAAGGGAGATTTTGAATTTCTGCAGACACTGGACACTTTTGGATTGTGTGAGGCCCAATGAATATCAGAGCGCTATGTCACAGGCTCGATGCAGCAGGTGTGAAAAAAGTGACTACAGGATAAGGGAGATTTTGAATTTCTGCAGACACTTGTGGACACTGGACACTTTTGGATTGTGTGAGGCCCACTGAATATCAGAGCGCTCGATGGCACAGGTGTGAAAAAAGTGAATTGTAGAATTGGGCAGAATAGGAATCTCCCTAGAGTGTAGGTCTGTAAGAACGGAACAAGTCCTCCACTTATCCTTCCACAGTGACACACAGATAGCTTCACTGTGGCTGTGATAACAGCCGTTACACGGTACTGTGTGAGGAGCATACACCGCTGTATGGTGTGAATAAATGCACGCTCAGTACCTTAGCAGGACAAAAAAAAAATTGGGATTGCTTTCTTTTAAAAAAAGCAGTTTGCAGAGCAGTGGGGAAACAGCAATGCAGCTGTCAGGAAGCCTTAGAAGGCAGCCTAACAACCAACACCGCTGATCCACCACAATATAGCCTCCCCTTGCACTGCACACACAGTGACTGGTGTGTTGCACAGGCAAAATCGCTAGCAGCAGAAGCAGTTTTTTTGTCTTCTTCCCTGCCTAACGCTCTCCCTACAGAATCAGCAACCTCTCCCTATGCTAAGATCGGCAGAAGTAAGATGGCAGTCGGCGTTCACGCCCTTTTATCACCCCTTTGACGCCTTCCAAAGCAAGCCAATCACTTGCATGCCCTACTGAAAGATGGTGGCGACCCCTGCCTATGTCATCACGTTGCCCACAGTGTCCGTGGATCCTGATTGGCTGAAAAAGAGCGCTAAACAAACTTTTGAAACGCGACTTTGGCGCGTAAGTCGCCGACCTCGTGGCCGACCTAATCCTAGGGTCGGGTTTCGTTTCATGAAACCCGACTTTGCCAAAAGTCGGCGAATTTTGAAATTGTTCGACCCGTTTCGCTCAACTCTAGTAATAAGCTGTGTTTTTTTTGTGAAGATGCCTCGCATATTATTTCTGTCTGCCCTAAACGAGAGAAATGTTGTGCACACATGTTTTCTGTGGGTGGTGTTCAACCTAAGTTTCTTCTGGCAATTACTCTGATCTGCTCCCTGTCCACATTTTCTGCCAAGGCTTTTGTGGATTCGGGAGCAGCTCTGAACTTGATGAACTTGGATTTTGCTAAACGTTGTGGATTTCCTATGACACCTCTGCGGACGCCTATCCCTTTGAGGGGTATTGATGCTATTCCTTTGGCGAAGAATAAACCTCAGTTTTGGACCCAGGTGGTAATGCGGGTCGCCCCAGACCATCAAGAAAATTGCAGATTTTTGGTGTTGCATAATTTGCATGATACCATTGTTCTGGGGTTTCGCTGGTTGCAAATCCATAATCCAGTTCTGGATTGGAAATCTTTGTCTGTGGTGAGTTGGGGTTGTCGGTGTGCCCTTAGTGATGCTCCTGTTTTCTCCACCTCTCCCCAGTCACATGATGTTCCTGACTATTTGGCCGACTTTTATGATGTATTTAGTGAGAATGAGTCTGCGTCTTTGCCTCCTCATAGGAGTTATGACTGTGCAATTGAGCTGAACCCGGGGTGTAAATTCCCCAAGGGTCGGCTTTTCAATTTATCTGTACCCGAGTACGAGGCTATGCGATCCTATATTAAGGAGGCATTGGAGAAGGGTCATATTAGACCATCCTCTTCACCCTTAGGTGCTGGGTTTTTTTTCGTGGCTAAAAAGGATGGTTCATTAAGGCCTTGTATTGACTATCGTGCCCTCACCAAAATTACTGTTAAATATCAGTATCTGTTACCCCTGATTTCTGATCTATTCTCCAGAGTTAAAGGTGCTTGCTGGTTTACCAAGCTTGACCTCAGGGGGGCGTATAATCTTATTCGCATTAAGCATGGGGATGAATGGAAGACGGCATTTAATACTCCGGAGGGACATTTTGAGTACCTGGTGATGCCTTTTGGGCTCACTAATGCCCCTTCTGTCTTCCAATCCTTTATGAATATTTTCCGGGACTTTGTGGATAAATTTCTGATTATCTATCTGGATGATATTTTGATATTTTGTATGTCAAGGGATCGAAATGCCTTTTTGGGGTACAGAGGATTTCATTTTTGGGATTTATTCTGTCTCTGTCAACTATTGAAATGGACCCAGCCAAGGTACAGGCCATTTATGATTGGGTTCAGCCCACTTCTTTGAAGGCCCTCCAGAAGTTTTTGGGTTTTGCTAATTTTTATCGGAAATTTACAGCTAATTTTTCTGGTATTGCCAAGCCATTGACGGATTTGACTAGGAAGGGTGCTGATGTGCTGAATTAGTCTCCGGAGGCTGTTTCTTCCTTTCAGGAGCTGAAGCGAAGATTCACTTCTGCTCCGGTTTTGCGGCAACCTGATGTCTCACTCCCATTTCAGGTGGAGGTGGACGCTTCTGAGATTGGTGCAGGAGCGGTGTTGTCCCAAAAAGATCCTGTGACATCTAAAATGAATCCTTGTGCTTTCTTTTCCCGAAAGTTCTCCCCATCCGAACGTAACTATGATGTGGGGAATCGGGAACTGTTGGCCATGAAATGGGCATTTGAGGAGTGGAGACATTGGTTGGAGGGAGCCAAACACCGAGTCGTGGTCCTTACTGACCACAAGAATGATTTATCTGGAGTCGGCCAAGCGCTTGAATCCTAGACAGGCTAGGTGGGCCTTGTTTTTCACACTTTTTGATTTTGTGGTCTCTTTTCTTCCGGGCACTAAGAATGTCAAGGCAGACGCCCTCTCTAGGAGTTTCCTTGCTGATTCTCCTGTTGTGACTAAGCCTGCTACCATCTTAGGCGAGGGGGTAGTTCTTTCTGCCATCTCACCCGATTTGAGACGTGCTCTGGAAGAGTTTCAGGAGGACAAACCTGAGCGTTGTCCCAGTGGAAAGTTGTATGTTCCTGACCAGTGGAGGAAGAGAGTGATGTCTGAAGTTCATTGCTCTGCATTGGCTGGTCATCCAGGTATTTTTGGTACTAGAGATCTGGTGAGTCGGTCTTTTTGGTGGCCCGCCTTGTCTCATGATGTCAGGAATTTTGTGCAGTCCTGTGGGACTTGCTCCCGGTCTAAACCTTGTTCTCGCTCTAGTGGCTTGTTGATGCCTTTGCCGGAGCCCAGGAGGCCATGGACCCATATTTCAATGGATTTTATCTCTGATATGCCTGTCTCTCAGAGAATGACTGTTATTTGGGTGATTTGTGATAGATTCTCTAAGATGGTCCCTCTTGTACCACTCCCTAAGTTGCCATCTTCCTCTGAGTTGGTGCCCTTGTTTTTGCAACAGGTGGTTCGCTTGCACGGGATTCCTGAGAACATTGTATCTGACAGAGGAGTTCAGTTTGTGTCTAAATTTTGGAGGACTTTCTGTTCCAAGCTGGGAATTCAGTTGTCCTTCTCCTCTGCGTTTCACCCTCAGACTAATGGGCAGATGGAGAGAACAAACCAGACTTTGGAGTTGTATTTGAGATGTTTTATTTCTGCCGATCAGGATGATTGGGTTTCATTTTTGCCCTTGGCCGAATTTGCTTTAAATAATAGAGCTAGTTCTGCCACTTTGATGTCACCTTTTTTTTGTAACTTTGGGTTTCACCCTCGATTTTCTTCAGGGCAGGTGGAGCCTTCTGCCTGCCCAGGTGTTGACACTGTGGTGGAGAGAATGCACCAGATCTGGGACCAAGTAGTGGATAAGTTGTCTCTCTCCCAGGAAAAGGCCCAGCGGTTTTCCAACCGGCGTAGGACAGTTGGTCCCCAGTTTAAGGTGGGTGATATGGTTTGGTTGTCATCAAAAAATATCGCTATGAAGGTGGCTTCTCCTAAGTTTAAACCTAGATTTATTGGACCTTACAAGATTTTGGAGATTATTAATCCGGTCTCTTTTCGGTTTGCTCTTCCTGTCACATTTAAAATTCATAATGTGTTTCATAAGTCCTTGTTGAAGAGGTTTGTTGAACCAGTAGTTCCTGTGGTGGCACCTCCTGACCCTATATTGGTTGAAGGTAACATGGAATATGAGGTAGAGAAGATACTGGATTCCCGTCTGGCTAGACGGAGACTCCAGTATTTGGTTAAGTGGAAGGGTTATGGTCAGGAGGATAATTCCTGGGCCTCTGCCTCTGATATTCATGCCGAAAGATTGGTTCGTGCCTTTCATCGGGCTCACCCGGATCACCCTGGTGGCATGGATGAGGGTTCGGTGACCCCTCCTCAAGGGGGAGGTACTGTTGTGAGTTCATTTTTCCCTTCACCATTGAGGTCTGATGAACTCCCTCCTCTGGTGAAGGAAGGTAGTGAGGCTGATTACCAAACACCTGGGCAGCTAGATGATGACTGGGTGGCTGGAATTGAGGACTGGATATAAGGCAGCCGACGCCCTTCTGCCTTGCTGGTGATCCTGCTGGATTCTTGGAGACCAGTCTGATTCCTGCATCTCAAAGCTAAGTTTTTCTGCTCTGCTTTGCACTCTTCAGTTTTGTTTTTGTTTTGCCTTGTTTTTTGGGAGTTCAGCCATCCCCGGCCGGGGGTGAGCTGCATTCCATTTTTGTCTCTGATCTGTTGATCTTTTGCTCTGTCTTCAGAATATACCTGAGTGCTGATATAGTCTTTTGAAGCCTAGCGACTTCATGGCCTGTTTTTCCTATCAGTCGGTTGGCACATTTTGGATAGGGTTTTTGCGGATGGCAGACAGCAGCTTTCATATCCTGTCCTATTTAGTTAGCTTGGGCCCCATCATTTGCTCAACTATCTGTGTTAGTGTTTTCATCTTGCTTCACCGTCATTATATGTTGGGGGCTGCCTATTGCTTTGGGGTCTGCTCTGGGGCAGTTTAGTTTTTCCCCTTTCTGTCTTTAGGCTATGTAGTTCTCCGGCTGTGATCGAGGGGTCTAGGGCACCGTAGGAACCCCCCAAGGCTACTGCTAGTTGTTGTGGATAGGTTCAGGGGTCTGCAATCCGATAGCTGCCAACCTCTCTGGTTTTTCTGGACTTAGCTAGTATTTTGTTTTTTTCCTCCTTCAGTGACTCATCATAACATGCAGGTGGAACTGGAACTTTGTAATGGTCCAGTTCAGACTACTGCTTTTGTTGACTGTGGTTCTACTGTGAACCTGACTGATACCAAAGTTATGACTCTTAATAAGATAGGGACAATCAGGCTTCAGGATCCTGTTAAACTTGTGGCAATTGACTCGTCTCCTCTTACCCAGGACGGTATCTGTAGCAGTTCTGAACTTTTTTCTCTAAAAGTGGGTTCCACTCATGTGGAAAAACTAAGTTGTCTTGTGCTAGATAACTTGCCTGCAGGACTGGTACTGGGGATGCCTTGGCTTCAATGCCATAATCCTACCATTGATTGGGTTACAGGGGAGATCACTCAATGGGGATGTAAGGATAAATGTGGTAACCTGGGACATCTTAACGCTGTTAAATCTGTATCTGTGTCGTCTGTCGGTCTGGAAGGTATTCCGGAATACCTGAAGGATTTCGAAGACGTTTTTTCCAAAAGTGAGGCTGAGGCGCTGCCACCACATAGACCCTACGATTGTGCCATTGAATTAGTACCCGGAGCCAAGTTTCCTAAGGATCGATTGTTCAATTTGTCTGGGCCTGAGTGCCAAGCCATGAAGGAGTACATAGCTGAGAGTCTCCGCAAAGGGCATATCAGGCCTTCTGTGTCACCTGTGGCAGCAGGATTCTTCTTTGTGAAGAAGAAAGATGGTGGTTTGCGGCCGTGCCTCGACTTTCAGGAACTGAACTCGATAACGGTTAGGAACACTTACCCGCTTCCCCTCATCCCAGACTTATGTAACAGTTAGCTGGGACCCAATGGTTCTCCAAGTTAGATCTGCGTGGGGCCTACAATCTGATAAGGGTTCTGGAAGGGGACGAGTGGAAAACTGCGTTCCTCACATCAGAAGGACTCTTTGAGAACCTGGTAATGCCGTTTGGGTTAACTAATGCACCCGCTATTTTACAGAATTTCATCAATGTTGTGTTTTCTAACCTGATAGGCTGTTTTGTTATTATTTATTTGGAAGACATTTTGGTGTATTCCCCAGACAGCCAATCTCACTTGCAACATCTACAGACAGTTCTCCAGAGACTCAGGGAGAATCGATTGTTCGCTAAATTGGAAAAATGTTCGTTTTTTGGACAGGAACTGTCTTTTTTGGGGTTGATTGTGTCCTGTGAGGGGTTTCATATGGATCCTAAGAAGGTGCTGGTGATCGCTGACTGGGTTCAGCCTCGAGATCTAAAGGAGCTCCAGCGCTTCTTAGGATTTGCGAACTATTATCGAAGATTCATTAAAGGTTTCTCACAAGTGGTTAAACCACTCATGGATCTTACCCAGAAGGGCGCTGATGTAAAAAATTGGTCTGTACTCGCTAAGGAGTCCTTCTCAGTGATTAAGAAATGTTTCATGTCTGCCCCGGTGTTGGTACAACCAGACCCATCCAAACCATTCATTGTGGAGGTGGATGCTTCTGAAGTGGGGGTGGGGGCTGTGCTGTCCCAGGGTCCGGCCACCCTTACCAATCTCAAACCCTGTGCCTTCTTCTCCAAGAAGTTCTCCTCCGATGAGAAAAACTATGATGTAGGCAATAGAGAACTTCTTGCGGTCAAGCTGGCGTTTGAGGAATGGAGGCACTTTTTGGAAGGGACGGCTCACCCTATCATGGTTGTCACGTATCACAAAAATTTGGCATACCTTGAATCTGCTAAGAGGCTTACTCCTAGACAAGCCTGTTGGTCACTTTTTTTTTTCACGATTTCAGTTCTCCATTACTTTTTGCCCGGGGTCCAAAAGTGTTAAAGCGGATGTGCTGTCCAGAAGTTTTGACCCAGTGTCTCCCCCTGAACCGCCGTCCTCCATTCTTCCCCAGGGGTGGTAGTGGCGGGGGGTCTCAACTGAGTTGGAACAAGAAATTCTAAGGGCTCAGACCCTAGCTCCGGCAACCAGGCCAGGGGATAAACTGTTTGTTCCAGGTTCATTGCGGCCTAAACTTCTGCAGGAGTTTCATGAGTCTAGGCTGAGTGCTCATCCAGGTATCACGGCCACTAGAGAGGCAGTAGCCAGGGGTTTTTGGTGGCCTTCATTAAGGTCCGATGTTAAGGAATTTGTTTCTGCTTGTGGCGTGTGTGCCCGTTCCAAAAGCTCGCATAACTGACCGGCTGGGGAACACATACCTTTACCGGTTCCTGATATGCCATGGACTCATCTTTCCATGGATTTCATTACTGGCCTTCCACCTTCCAGGGGCAATACCGTGATCTGGGTGGTGGTGGATAGGTTTTCTAAACAGGCCCATTTCATTCCCTTGGCAGCATTACCCTCAGCAGAAACATTATCAAGGTTGTTTGTTCAGCATGTGGTCCGATTGCATGGGGTACCCCTGAATGTTGTGTCTGACAGAGGTGTGCAGTTTGTGGCCAAATTTTGGAGGGTGTTCTGTATGAAATTGGGCATTTCACTCTCCTTCTCGTTGGCATATCACCCAGAGTGTAATGGTCAGACAGAACGCACCAATCAATCCCGGGAACAAATTCTTAGGTGTCTGACTTCCGCCAGACAGGAGGATTGGTGTGATGCATTACCGTTGGCGGAATTCGCTTTTAACAACCGGGTGAGTAAGTCCACCAACATGTCCCCATTCCTGATTAACTATGGGTTCAATCCGTATTTTGGGGAGTTTTCGCTGGTGGATTCCGGTTGTCCAGGGGTAGAGGGGTCCGTTCAACGGTTAAAAAACCTCTGGGCTGAAGTCCAGTGTAATATCTCTTGGGCCCAGGGGAGGTACAAATATTTTACTGACAAAAAGAGAGCCTCGGGAGACATGTTTCAGATGGGAGAGAAGGTTTGGCTTTCCACACGTAACATCAACTTGAAGGTACCATCAGCTAAATTGGGACCAAAGTTCATTGGTCCGTACGAGATTATGGAGACAGTCAACCCAGTGGCATATAGGTTGCTTCTCCCCGCCTCCTTCAAAATATCCAATGTGTTCCATAAATCTCTGTTGAAATCTGTAGGGTCTGTCAAAGAGGACTCCGAGCCTGTTGTTCCTCCAGTACTGGTGGAGGGTCAGTTGGAGTATGAGGTAGGACATATTGTGGACTCTCGGCGGATGCGCCGCTCTTTGAGGTACCTGGTCCACTGGAAGGGATATGGACCAGAGGAGCGCCCATGGGTCCCTGCTCGCTCTGTACATACAGATCGCCTGGTTTGGGCTTTCCATGCCAAGTACCCAGTGAAGCCTGGGGGTCCAGAGGCCCCCCGTTGAGAGGGGGTACTGTCATGATCCCAGTGCAGGGGTTAATGTCTGGAGCTCAGTGCAGGTTTTGACTTGCACACCTAGGGTTAATGATTGTGGCCTCTTTCTGGTTCTGGGAGAGCCTCTTAAACCCCTGGGAAGCTCCAATCCCTGCCAGTTATACTTTTGCCTTTGGCCGAGTGTGCTGACCTCTGTGTGCCTGTGCCTGTTCGTTGCTATAGCTTGTTTATATGGTTCTGACCCGGTTCTGTTTCCCGTTGTGAGTTTGCCTGTTGATTCTGTACTGTGCTATCCTCTCTGTGTATGACTCATTGCCTGTGATCTGACTACTCTCTGCTCGCCCCTCTTGTACCTTGCAGCTATCTCTGTGTATGACTCATTGGCTACGTCCTGACTATCCTCCCTGTCTATGCCCCTTGGTAACTTTGTCTCGCAGTTACCCTGCTAGGAGTTCTCTTGCAGCTCCTAGCTCTCTGGAGTTTAGGCCTCGCCCCTAGCAGTCACGTGCTTCAGGTCCTGCGGCTGAAGTACGCATCTACTCGGCTGCTGCCCGCTCCACATGTATCTTTGAGCACAGTTCGCTTTACTCAGTACACGCGCACTGGCTCAGTGAGCAAGTTCAGTGCGGTGTTTCTGACATTACTCCCATCAACCTACACCTGCTGACGCTAAGAACGGAGACAGCAGGAACAGATGATGAGGGTATTCCTCACCCACCGCCTGCACTAGAAGTAATTAAATGAATGAAAAACCCAACGTGGGTTCCCCCTATTTTCCAAAACCTGGCAAAACTCACAGCTGGGGGCTGCAACCCTCAGCTGTCAGCTTCAGCAAGGTTGGTTATCAAGACTAGAGGGGTCCCCACACTGTCTTTTTAAATTATTTAAATAAATAATTTAAAAAATGGTGTGGGGTCCCCTGATTTTTAACAACCAACCTTGCTAAAGCTTACAGCTAGGGGCTGGTAAGGGGCCATTGATATAGACCCCCAGCCTAAAAATAGCAGCCCGCAGCTGCCCAGAAAAGGCACACCTATCAGATGCGTCAATTCTAGCACTTTGCCCTGCTCTTTCCACTTGCCCTGCAGTGGTGGCAAGTGGGGTGATAGTTGGGGGGGTTGATGTCACCGTTATATTGTCAGGTGACATCAAGTCCCAAGGTTAGTAATGGAGAGGCGTCAATAAGACACCCCATTACTAACCTCATAGTCGCATTGTAAGAAAACACAGACACCCAGAATAAAGTCAATTAATTGAAAAAATTACAGACTCCTTTAATAATCTAAATTAAACTATAGTTATGACCTCATTTACTTAGTTATATAGCAGGTGGCAGGTGAGGAATACCCTCATCATCTGCTACTTACTGTCGAGCTTCTTCCCCAGCGGTCATCTGTGTTGTACTGATGCGGCTCACAGGCAGAGCATGGTTGCCAAACGTGTGCCACAAGCATTACACACATGGACAAAAGGACACACGGACAAGGATATCTCCGGTACCAGTTTTTCCGGTACCAGAAATAAACAGAAGTGTGAAAGAGGCCTTAAGCACATTTCTATTAAAGTAATAAGCTTTCTCACACACACATCATTTCCTACTGTATCCTCTTTCTGTAGGTTACTCTAAAGCTGGAGTCACACATAGCAACTCACCAGCGATCCCGACAACGACATCGTGTCAAGATCACTGGTGAGTCGCTATGTGATCGCTGGTGAGCTGTCACTCAGACAGCTTTACCAGCGATCAGCACAGCGACGCCGAGCGCGCGGCGTCGCTTTGTTCGTTAGTTACCAGCTCCCTGCATAGCGCGCTGGTAACTAACGTACACATCGGGTATCTAAGGGATGCACGTCCCTTGGATACCCAATTTGTACGTTAGTTACCAGCAGATCGCTGGTCTCCCGCCTGTCACACGCAGCGATGTGTGCTAGCCAGCGGGAGACCAGCGACAAAAGAAATATCCAGCGGTTTCCTACAGCGATCAGCGATCCCGGCAGGGGGGCCAGTCGCTGATCGCTGTCACACACAGTGATCTCGCTGGAGAGATTGCTGTTGTGTCACAAAACTTGTGACTTAGCAGCAATCTCGCTAGCGAGATCGCTATGTGTGATGGGGCCCTAAGGCCCTGGAGCTTATCTGTTTCATGTTACATCACCACAACCCAGATTCTATGCCACAGTCCTGATCAGTGAGTCTCTCCACTTGCTCAACGGCTCCGCGTCCTATCATTATGGAGGCCTTGGATCCATCGCTTGTGAACACCCTCTAGTCTCACACTCTCAGTCCTGTTTAGGTACGATACCTTCGGCACTAATAATTTCTCAGGTTTTTCGTGACTCGGCGATGTGTGGCTCTCCTTGCTTCCTGCTGTTTCTTCATTCCAACACTCTCAGAGATGTAATTTTATGCCTTACCATTTCTTGATACTTTAATGATATTTGAAAAATTGGGATCAATTGTCAATGTTAAACTTAAACTGGACTCCTTCTGTTTGCATTTAAGCATTATTTGCACTATGTTCTCTTTTTTTTGGTATTAAGCTGACATGAGCTTTGTTTTATGAGGCACTAGGGGTTCAGCCTTACTGTTGGCTATACACATCCTCTCTTTGGAGGTCTATTCCCACCCTGTTTTTAGTCTTTTCTTCTCTTTTATTCAATGTAGTTTTTATATCATATTCATGGTGTGCACGTGTGTGGGACTTTTGCAGCCCGTATTGATGGTAGAAACAGACATGTCAGCATGTTTTGCCCATGGACACACACTCCGTGGAAACACATTGACATGTGCACAGACCCATTTATTTGAATGGGTATGCATGTGTCAGTGTCTCTGGTACGTGTGATGACAGTTTTCACACGTACCGGAGACATGGATGTGTGAAAGAGGCCTAAGACTGTGTACCCTCTGTCCCTTGTACATAATCCTTATCACATTCAGTGAAGACCCCATGCTTCAATGGAAGTCTCCTTTATTAATCTGTGGAACTTGTGGTCCTTGCCAGCCAACACAATTGGCCACAGGTGGCCTGCATGGGCACAAGACCCTCATAACACCAACACCCTAACAGTACCCACACTTTTATGTAGCGCATTGGTTTGTCAGGAGATGAGAGCATCGCACACAGCTACCATCCAACACAGCATCACACATTCCTTGTCTAAAGGACTGCTGGAGAAAGCAAAGAACAGTGTTCAGCTTTTTCCAACAGTACCATAAACAAAGACATAGAAGTAAAGTTACACATGCTTTACCACCACTCTAGTCAGACTGGACTTGGCAGAGCCCAGTTCTTGAGATTTATGGGGTCCTAGCAGTCAGACCCCCAATCTTTCAATCTTGTAGAATCTTTTTAACTGATTGTTTTATCAAATATACCAGCATCATCCAAAGTGTTACCACTTTAACTTAGTGTATTGACATTGTTAGGAAAGTGTTACACATCATTTCCATTTTTAAATGGTAAGTCAACTTAACAATCTTACTACCTGGACATTCATAAATAAAGTATGAACGCCCACGCCATGTTGACAAGTCATGACTACAGATAGTGTATCTGTAGAGCTCACTGGTCTAGTTCTTTGCTGGTACTATTGTCCTTGACATGGTTGTAACCTACATGATCATAAAAGATAAGCTGATAATAGAAGGAAGCAATGTATGTTTACACATTCCAAATAATTGTTAGCAAATGCATTTTTCCGATAAAAAATACAGATTTGAGTACACCCTGGTCAAGGTTGAGCTATTTTTTAAAGTTACCAAGAAATGCACTTCAAATAAGAGTGACCATTCACATCTAACAATGGCAGATATTTTTACAGAGAACATCCAGTTCCTTTATAGCAATGTACTGTAAAATAACAAGTACTTCAATGTACTCATACACTTTTTTTTGTACTTTTTCAAGTAGTTACATTTACTTTATATAGAGTTTAGAACACTTTATTTTTATGTATAATTTATATTTAGACATTTCTCAAATTTTGTGCATTCTGCCAAATGCATCCATAAGCTTTCATGGATGTGACTTATGACAAAGAATGTAATTTGCCATATTTTCTGGTGGTAATTCAACTAGAAAATTCAGTCAGCTATGCTTTTAAGGACAAAAATATTACATGCGAAATTTACACAGCAAGGTATACATTTTTTAAAACAGAAAAGGCACCAACATTGGGGAAAAAAAGTATTTAGTCAGCCTCCCATCTTCTTGCGAAGCCACCCTCCTTCTTGCTTCCTCGCTCCTGGCATTGCACTTCTGTGCAGGCGTACTTCTCTGCGCTGTTGAAGGTAGAGCAAAGTACTGCAATGTGCAGGCGCTGGGAAAGGTCAGAGTGGTCCAGCACCTGCGCACTGCAGTACTTTACTCTGTCCTCAACAGGACAGAGAAGTACGCCTGCGCAGAAGTACAATGCCGGGAGCGATGAAGCAAGCAGGAGGACGGCGTCGCAAGAAGATGGGAGGCGCCGGACCCGGACCCGCGACACCCATTGGACCGAACCGCATCAGACCACCCCCCAGATGTGTTTAATAAAACGTATTTTTCTTATCTTGCAGGTCTGACAGGGGGACTTATTTACAGCATTATAGAATGCTGTAGATAAGCCCAGAAAAGCAGCGGCTGCATCTAATAGTGGCCAAAACAGGTGACAGGTGCACTTTAAGTAGCACCAAAAGCAGGACCAAATCTCTTTATAAGGATGTCAGAGAAAAGATCATAGACCTGCACAAAGCTGGAATGGGCTACAAAACCAAAAGCAAGATGCTTGGTGAGAATGTATTTTTTCCATTTTCTTACTATTGATAGCAAGAAAATGAAAAAATACAAAATGACTGTCAATCGACATCGATCTGGGGCACCATGCAAAATCCCACCTTATGGGTTATTCTTGATCATGAGGAAGTTGAGAGATCAGCCTAAAACTTCACGGGGGAGCTTGTTAATGATCTCAATGTAGTTGGGACCACAGTCACGAATAAAAAACATTGGTAACTCATTACGCCTTAAAGGGTTAAAATTCTACAGTGCCCACAAGGTCCACCTGCGCAAGAAAGCACATGTGCAGGCCTGACTGAAGTTTGCCAATGAACACCTTGATGATTCTGTGAGTGATTTGGAGAAGGTGCTTTGGTCAGATGTGACAAACATTGAGTTCTTTGGCATTAACTCAACTAGCCATGTTTGGAGGAAGAGAAATGCTGCCTATGACCCAAAGAACACCGTCCCCACTGTCAAGCATGGAGGTGGAAACATTATGTTTTGGTGGTGTTTCTCTGCTAAGGGCACAGGACTATTTCACTGCATCAATGGGAGAATGGATGGAGCCATGTACTGTAAAATCATGAGTGACAAACTCCTTCTCTCTACCAGGACATTAAAAATGGGTTGTGGCTGGGTCTTCCAGCAAGACAATGATCTAAAACATACAGTCAAGGCAACAAAGGAGTGGCTAAAAAAGAAGCACATTAAGGTCATGGAGTGGCCTAGCCAGTCTTTAGACATTAATCCCATAGAAAACTTATAGAGGGAGTTGAAGTTCCGAGTTGATAGCCTCAAAATCTTAATGATTTAGAGATGATCTGCAAAGAGGAGTGGACTAAAATTCATCCTGACATGTGCACAAAACTCATCATCAACTACAAAAAACATCTGGCTGCTGAGCTTGCCAGTAAGGGTTTTGCCACCAAGTATTTATTCTTGTTTGCCAGAGGGATCAACTACTTATTTTTCACTGCAAAATGCAAAAAAAAATGATATAATTTATATAATGTGATTTTCTGGATTTTATTTTGGATATCCTATCTCTCAATGTTAAAATTAACCTACCCTTAAAATTATAGACTATTCATTTCTTTGTCAGGGGACAAACTTAAAAAATCAGCAAGGGATCAAATAATTGTGTCCTTCACTGTATAGCAAAAATATATAAATATAAACAGTTGGAAAAATTAGTATGTGATACTATGCCATTGTGCAAGTTTTCCCACCTACAAAGGATGGAGAGTTCTGTTAGTTTTATTGTAGGTACACTTCAACTATGAGAGACAGAATCTAAAAATAAAAAATAAACAGAAAATCACACTGTATGATTTTTAAATAATTTAATTGCATTGTATTGGATTAAATAGCTATTTAATCACCTATTAACCAGCAAGAATTGTGGCCCTCACAGACCTGTTAGTTTTTCTTTAAGTAGCCCTCCTACTCTGCACTCATTACCTGTATTAATTGCACCTGTTTGAACTCGTTACCTGTATAAAAGACACCTGTCCACGCATTCAATGAATCACACTCCAACCTCTCGATCATGGTCAAGTCCAAAAAGTGGTCTAAGGACACCAGGTAAAAAATTGTAGACCTGCACAAGGCTGGGATGGGCTATAGGACAAAAGGCAAGCAGCTTGGTGAGAAGGCAACAACTGTTGGCACAATTGTTAGAAAATGGAAGAAAGACAAAAAAGGTCATTAATCATCCCAGAACTACAGGGAATGACCTAGTCAATGACCTGAAAAGAGCTGGGACCACAGTATCAAACATTACCATTAGTAACACATGACACTGTCATGGAATAAAATTCTGAAGTCCCCCTACACACACCACCACATGTCCAGGCCCATTTTCATTTCACAAAAGACCATCTGGATGATCCAGAGGGGCCAGGGGAGAAATTCATGTGGCAAATGAGACCAAAACACAAAATAGAAGGTGAGGCTGTTGAAGTCTTCTAGGATAAAGATTGGCAATTCTGAGGACATGAAGTATGGCAGCAAGGCAGAAAAGTAGTCAACTAAGTGCATGGGTGAGCCTGCGAGATGTTATTTGACTGCTGCTCGGAGGAAGAGGGGAAGGGAGACCCTGATGGTGTAAACCTCCAAAGAAGAATGGCGTCCAATAGACCTATATTTAAAACTTTTTTAAATACAGGATTGTTGGTGGCAGCAAGGAGTGTGGAGTTTGCAGTGATCGTAGGGCGGGATATGCACATATTCCATGCATTCTAATCTGGAGGTGGATAAGCTGTATGCTCACTATTGTTTTCCAAGAACTAATTACTGTGAACAGCCTGCGGCCTCCTCGGATGATCGTCACCCAATCGTGTCATTTTCTGGACAATAGGGGCCAGCAGAGAGCTCTTCGGTACAAAGATCACAGCGGTTGTTTTTGCATGACTCGTGGCTTGTGATCACTGTGATGATTGCATGGCCATTCCAATCTGTTGGCCACGAAATGTGGCCTTTCCGCCTTGTGGATAGAGATGGTTTCGGAAAGCTGATGGCCGTCGCAGTCCTCAGTCACCATTACTTCTGTAATAAAGATGTGCCTGCTCTACACCAGCAAGTCACAGACAACATCACACGTTTCCTCAAAATTATTATGTCTGACAGGGTGCATTTCAGTATTGACACCTGGAAGAGTAAGAATGGACAGGGACGTTACATCTCGATGACTTGACACTGAGTGACTATAGTGGCAGTCAAGGAAAGGCCTGCTCCACAAGTCTTTCATTCCACAAGGTTTGCAGGCCACTTGGGAATGGAAATCTAAATCACTATACACCATAACATGGATAACTAAGCTAATATACAACAAGGGTTGGAGAACTAAACAACTAAACAGCTATGATTGTTTAAGGAAACAAATACACACCAGAACATGAAGAACTAAACTATTAGACAACAGGGATTGGAGAACTAAAATACTAAAAAGCTTAGGCTGGAGAAAAAAACTAGTGCACACCAAGGTGTCACTAGGCACCAAGTCTTGGAATCCCCAGGCCTTGGGAAACAAACCTCTGCATCTAACACTCCCTCCAGTGCTTCTTCCTCCTCGAACTCCTCTTAGGCCTCCTGCTGTTCCCTCAACCTCTGCCTTTGTGAAACACACGTTCCAGATCACAGTAGATCGCAGTCATACAGATCAACATTTGTGGACAGCTATCCATGTCAAGTTTGAGTAATGGCTGTCTGCACTAAACCTGGAGCCAGAGAAGGCCATGTGTGGTAATGATTAGTGAAAAGCGAGTATACTTGTTGCTCGGGTTTCCCCAAGGATGCTCGGGTGGTGGTCTCTGAGTATTTTGGCGTGTTCGGAGATTTAGTTTTCGTCATGATTTGTGACTGCTAGACAGGCTGATTACATGTGTGGAATACCTGTTTGTTAGGGAATTCCCACATGTATTCAGCTTGTCTAGCAGCCCCAAATCATGCAGCTGAGACAACGAAAACTAACCGAGCACACCAAAATACTAGGAGATCACCCAAGCATGCTCGGGGAAACCGGAGCAAAGATGCTACTCGCCCAGCACTAATAATGATGCAAACCTGATGGCCGCCATACGCTGGGGCAACCTCATGCACATACCTTGCATGGCTTGCATTCTCATCCTGATGGTACAGCAATTCGTACGCCACTGTCTCAGCCTGGATGCACTGCTGCAGAAACCACTGTAGTTGTGTGCTCACTTACACCATTCCTCTTAATAATTCTGAATATTGGTTAATCCATTGATATGCAATGTGGCTACTTTGTGGAAATCAACTCTGCACATGTTGCAGCATCTGAGGCACAGCACCGAGACCTAGTGCAGTTTGACATTTTGCATAGCCTGGCACGGACATGGTGAAATTCACAGTTGAGTTGTGGACACAGATAAAGGACTTCGGCACCCGTCTGCACATTGTCAAAATGCCTGCTAAAATATTTAGCGATGACGATGCCATGATCAGCATCACTATTACTGTCATCTTCAAGTTGGATCACAATTTAAATAGTCTGGTTGAGGAGATGTTCCCAGGGGAAGAGGAGGAAGCATGTGAGGATGCTTTTAGGGTTAACTATATCTATAAGTTCAGCTCTGTCATCTCACAGGCAGTTGCCATGGGAGGAACAAATGGAGAAGGACCATGAAAATGACGAGAAGGAAGAGGTGATGGATGCGTAACAGATAGGAGATGAAGATGAATATGATTCCTTGTCTATTGTCCATGGTTGCCAGGAGGAGATGAAGGAAGAAAGCTTTAGCAATATTGTGCCACCAACACACTGTGGAGTTGGACCTCAGGAAGATACCGACTAGTGATGAGCGACCATGCTCATCACTACTCGATGCTCGCCCGAGCATCGCCGAGTATTTCCAGAATTGCTCAGCAGGAGCTTGGGTCCCCAACCAGCATGTTTGGTGCTCTTTAGAGATTTTCTACCACACACTGTAATGCCGCAGACATGTTGGTTGTGGCATTACAGTGATTGGCTGGCTGCACAGCATCATCAGTCTATATCAGACCTAGCTCTGCCCTGCTCATCACAGTCAGCTCCGGAATCACGTAGTGTAGGGAGAGTGGCTGCTGAGCTAGGGAGAGATTTGTTTGCTTCTTTGTTAGTGTGGGTATACCACATATAATACACATATCCATTTCATCTAACAGTCCTTCTGCAGACTAATAGCTGCATAAATATCAGTGCTAGGCAGGCAGGCAGTGTACGTGGAGACTGCAGTGCATATAGCAATAGTGTCCATTTCAGTTCTGTCTGCTGCTGCTGCCTATCACAGATATTTATAAACACAGCCACAGGTATCAGGGGCCAGGAATAATATTTTTTTTGGATCTTAATCCTGATTATTTGACTTAAAAGCAATCCAGAGAACACATTTTTTCTGCTCCATCTGCTTGTTGACACTGCAAAATACAGCCAGATCCTTTCCATATGACAGTGGTAAAAAACAGCTATTTTAAACTGAGGTTTGACCACCACATGGATCACGTGTCAGTGCAGTCAAAATTGTGCCATTTCAGGCCTCAATTTAATTTTTTTTGCAGTGTCTTAGGCAAGTTATTGACACTAGTTTGCTGAAAAAAAATAGTTACCTACTTGCCAGATATTTTACATATCAGTGCGGTCAAAATTGTGCCTTTTCAGGCCTCAATTTAAATTTTGTTGCAATGTCTTAGGCAAGTTATTGGCACCAGTTTGCTGGTTTCCTCACAAAGATCACATATAAGTTTGCTCCAAATTCAGCCATTTAGAATGAATGTTGAAAATATTGTACTCCATTTAAAATAAGCTAGGCATGTGGCAAGGGGCAGTGAAGTGGATGTTCTGGTGATGATGCATGCATGAGGTCGAGGCCGTGGGCAAGCTGAAATTGTTCCACAACAAACACCCGCATCTTCTCGCCCAACCCTCCTGTCCCAATTTCTAGGGGACCGCAGCACTATGCTACTATTGAACCCAGAGCAGTGTAAAAAAGTGGTGGTTGGTTTGATAGCAGATAATGCTTTCAGTCACGTTGCCATCACCACCACCATCACCCTGTCTTCCACACGGCCAAGTCTGAGTAGCCATTAGTCTTGAGTGCATATTCCTCACCCTGATCCTCTTTCGTCTCAACATGCCTAGTGCCCGGAGACAACTGATCCCACACTTGGACATTGCGAAGAGGTGTTCAATTTTCCATTTTTAGATTCAGGGCTCTCACCCAGTCAACTTGAAATGAGACAAGAGGATATTGCATGTACCGATGACAAAATATTTGAGCAGTCACGGTCGCACAAAGGCAATGGTGGGAAAGTGTCACAAGAGGAGGATGATGAGACACAAGGGAGGGAGGCGTAGAACCCAAACAGGCAGGAAGAGGCAGTGTGGTGGCCGCAGACAGAAAGTGGGCAACCGTTTCCCTTAACACCAACACGACAGAAGTTGCCAGTCCAACTGTTAGGTCTTCCCGAGTCTGGTTTTTAAAGACTCAGCCGATAACCCCAAAAAGGCCATTTGCACCATCTGCCAGTCCAGAATCAGCAAATGAAGCAAAACTACCAGCCTCACCACCACCAGCATGATCACTCACATGACAGCAAAGCACCTGACTTTGTGTGCCGAACTCCTGTGTCCAGGAACAGTGTCTGCTTCTGCTGCTGATGTGCATGCAAGCCAATCCTCTATCCATGGTACATGCAAAGACACCTCCTGCCCTACACCAGTCATTTCACCCACTCAACTGGCACCATCAGCAAGCATGTCCATGTCCTTTTCCCAGTGTAGCATTCAGTTGTCCATACCCCAGTCCTTGAAACACAAGCGAAAATACGCCACCAACACCCCACAGGCCACACTACTAAATTGACACATTTCTCGATTGCTTGTGCTTCAAATGTTGCCTTTTACACTCATGGAGATGGAAGCTTTCCGCAACTTGATGGCGGCGGCCATTCCTTCGTACTCGGTCCCCAGCTGCCACTATTTCTCCCTGTGTGTCGTCCCCGCATTACACAAGTACGTGTCCCACAATATTAGCTGTTCCCATAACAATGCAGTTACTGGGAAAGCCCACCTAACCCCGGACACGTGGACAATTCTTGTGGACAGGGATGGTACATCTCGCTGTCGGCACACTGGGTTAACATAGTGGAAGCTGGGACCAAGTCGGACCTTGGGATGGAACATGTACTCCTGACACCGAGGAATGTAGATCCTATCTGAATCAGGGTTTCCCCCACAGTCTAGAGCTGCTGCATCTCTTCCTCTTCAGCCTCCATCTCGGAAATGACCACATCAGTCACAAGCTGGAAGCACAGCAGCATTGCCTCAGTCAAGCGACAACAAGCTGTGCTGAAGCTAATATGCTTAGGTGACAAATCGCACAATGAAGAGTTGTGGACAGCTATAAAAGAGCAGGCAGATCTGTGGCTGACACCGCTGAACCTACAATGAGGCATGGTCATGTGTTACAATGGCTGATACTCGGTGGTGGCTCTGAGGCCTACCCAGAGCTTCCAGATCTGCTAGTCAAAGTACACTGCCTGTGTGCTCATTTCAGAATGTCAGCTACAGTTTTTGCTGCCCTTGCTGTGCTTCAGCAGCATTTGCAGCTTCCGGCTCATCGATTGTTGTGTGATGTCCCCACACATTGGAACTCTACACTGCAGATGTTGGAAAGGATTTGTGAGCAGAAGAGGGCAGTTGTAGACTACCAGTATCAACAAGGCCATCAGTATTCAGCTCAGACTCCACACATAAGACCACAGGAGTGGACATGGATGTCAAGCATATGTACCATCCTCCAAAACTTTGAGGACTCCACCAAGATGGTGAGCGACGATGATTTCTTAATTAGAGTCACCATCCTGCTTCTCTGTCTTTTAAAATGCTCTCTGCTCACAATCAAAGAGGATGCATTGCAGGCGGAGCACAATGAGATGAAGCAAGGAACAATAAAGGGATATTACACACAGCCCAGACTTATCTCATCCCAACATGGATTGGATAACAATAAAGAAGAGGATGAGGAGGAAGAATAGGAGCTACTTTCATGCTCTGTAGACAATACTACAAGTACAACTGTCATATTGAATGTTCAGCATGGGTGGCCTGAGGACAGACAGGAGGAGGAGGAGAAGATCATGGACAGTAGTCCTCTTGGTGAGAACACGGAAGTCTTGCCTGTTCGCGGTCTGGCACACATGGCTGAGTTTATGTCATGCTGCCTTTCCTGTGACCCTCGCTTTCTCAAAATTTTGGGTGACATTACTGGTTGGTGACACTTCTAGACCTATGCTAAAAGGAGAACTTTTTATCTTTTATTTGAGAGGCAGACAGCACTAATAAAATGGGGCAATACCAGAGGGTCCATGTTGCAGAATTATTAAAAAAAAAAATTCCTATCGGAAAACAATGGCAGCAAAGGTCACAGTTTGTTGGACAACCAAGGAGTTTAGGCGAGAGAGACACAACTCCAATCCAGCAGAGGCAGTGAAACACAGGAAAAGTTCTGAAAGAGTTTTCCCAGTCTCCTATTGCACTAACCCTAAGACATGGGGTACTCTCACAAGGAGTACAAAGTTTTGGAAGATGCTGAGGGAGTACCTTGCTAACCGTACCAGCATCCTCTGTGATTCCTCTGTACCTTATAATTATTGGATATCCAAGCTGGACACATGGCATGAACTGGCACTCTATGCCGTGGAGGTCCTGGCCTGCCTTGCCACTAGCATTTTGTCAGAGCGGGTTTTTAGTGCTACTGGTGTAATTATAACTGATAAGCACATCCGCTTGATAACTGAAAATGCTGACAGGCTGACTCTGATAAAAATGAACAAGGGCTGGATTGGGCCAGAATTCTCTACACCACCGAATGATAGCAGCATAACATAAAATCCTGTGTCTTTTTTGGGGAGGTCTATCCCATGCATGGGCATTACAAGAATATGAGACCCACTCCTTTCTAATGGAAACATTTTTTAATAGGCCCTCCTTCACATCTCATCAAAGAGGTAATGGGTGCGCCCAAGTTTTTAGCAGCCCTTGCATTCACTGCACAGGAAAACACTATAGGAGACCCACTTCATAATAATGGTGATATAGAAGAGTTAATGGTTTGCTTTTATATCCCTTTAAATGCCTTTAATTCTCCATTTGCCTTTTGCCTTTCATTCATTCTTATGAGGCTGCAGTTTTGCCTGTCTCCTCTTCAAGGAGAAAATGCTTCTTATCATATATGTCCTCAAAAGTCAGCCACAGTGTGTTCTGGGTACATTGTAAACATGGTATGACCCTGAAGTTGATGGTGGGGGCCACATGAGCTCCATAGAATTTCATATTGTTGTAAATGGTATAAAAGATTGCCTTGTATCTCATTACATCAGATAAAGTGATTTGACCACGGCTCGTGTGTGTTAAGTCTCTTTGTCTCCAAGCGCTTGTCATCAGAAGGGCAAAAAAACCTCATAATTCGGACTCACTGGTGATCTGGCATACCTGACGCTTGGTCAGAACAAAAAACAGGTACGACAGTTTTTGACGCCCAATGGGGCCGTGGAAACCAGCCTATTCGGAATCCGTATGTGGGAGCTTCCTGGGAGGTTGAATATGCAGAATCCAGGCTGCAGCAGGTGAGAACATTTATTCTTACCTTGATTCTGCATCTGCAGCCTCTCTAAGGATGCCTACATATCTCTGGGTAAGACTGTACAACACGGTTCAAAAGAACCCACATCACCAGTAAGCAGTGAGTATGTCCGTATGAGAGTTGAATAATAGAGTAATAAGATAATAATTGTCATCTATATTATCTGTTAATCTGTTCTGGCAATATACTAATATACTAACTGGTTGTGTACTGGTGTACTGTGTAGAATCATAGAATCATAGAATCGTAGAGTTGGAAGGGACCTCCTGGGCCATCTGGTCCAACCCCCTGCTCAAAGCAGGATTCGCTAAATCATCCCAGTCAGATGTCTGTCCAGCCTCTGTTTGAAGACTTCCATTGAAGGAGAACTCACAACTTCTCGTGGCAGCCTGTTCCACTCATTGATCACTCTAACTGTCAAAAAGTTTTTTCTAATATCTAATCTGTGTCTCCTCCCATTCAGTTTCATCCCATTGCTTCTAGTCTTTCCTTGTGCAAATGAGAATAAAGTTGATCCTTCTACAATGTGACAGCCCTTTAGATATTTGTAGACAGCTATTAAGTCTCCTCTCAGTCTTCTCTTTTGCAAACTAAACATTCCCAAATCCTGCAACCTTTCCTCATAAGACAGGGTTTGCAGACCGGTCACCATTCTGGTCGCTCTTTTCTGAACTTGCTCCAGTTTGTTGATGTCTTTTTTAAAATGTGGTGCCCAAAACTGGACACAATATTCCAGATGAGGTCTGACCAAAGAGGAGTAGAGGGAAATAATGACTTCACGTGATCTAGACTGTATGCTTCTGTTAATACATCCTAGAATTGCATTTGCCTTTTTTGCTGCTGCATCACACTGTTGACTCATATTCAGTCTGTGATCTATTAGTATACCCAAGTCTTTTTCACATGTGCTGTCACTTAGCCCTATTCCTCCCATTCTATATATGCTTTTTTCATTTTTATTGCCCAGATGTAGTACTTTGCATTTCTCCCTGTTAAAAACCATTCTGTTAGTTGCTGCCCACTTCTCCAGTTTATTTAAATCTTTTTGAATCCTCTCTCTCTCTTCTCTAGTATTAGCTATCCCTCCTAGCTTTGTGTCATCAGCAAATTTAATCAGTTTACCCTCAATTCCTTCATCTAAATCGTTGATAAAGATGTTGAACAATACAGGGCCCAGGACAGAGCCCTGTGGTACCCCACTTGAGACATTCTTCCAACTGGATGTGCAGCCATTTACGACCACTCTTTGGGTCCGATCACTAAGCCAGTTATGAATCCACCTAACAGTTGCCTTGTCCATTCCATACTTAGTCATTTTTTCAATAAGGATTGTATGAGAGACTTTGTCAAATGCTTTGCTGAAGTCAAGATATACTATATCTACAGCATTTCCTTGATCCACCCAATCAGTGATACCGTCATAGAAGGAAATTAAGTTAGTCTGACATGACTTATTAGTTACAAACCCATGCTGACTCTGTTTAATCACTTCATTCTTATCCAGGTACTGACATACATGTTGTTTAATAATTTGTTCAAAGATCTTTCCTGGTATAGAAGTCAGACTCACCGGCCTATAGTTGCCTGGGTTCACCTTCTTCCCCTTTTTGAAGATAGGAACAACATTTGCTCTTCTCCAGTCTTCTGGCACTTCTCCTGTTCTCCAAGAATTTTCAATGATTATGGAGAGGGGTTCAAAAATTTCTTCTGCTATCTCCTTCAGTACTCTGGGGTGTAATTCATCTGGACCTGGAGACTTGAATTCATTTAGGTTAGCTAAGTGTTTCCTCACTATCTTTCTGTTTATAGATATCCTGGATTCTTCTATTCCCTTAATAGGACAGTGAATAACAGTTGGTGTTACATTTCCTTTCTGAGAGAAAACAGATGCAAAATAGGAATTTAAAAGTTCAGCCTTCTCAACATCCTGTCTTACCATTTCATCATTTTCATCCTGTAAAAATCCTATAGCATCTTTGACTTTTCTTTTACTTTTGACATATCCCCAAAATCCTTTATTATTGCTTTTGACATCTCTTGCAAGCCTCAATTCATTGTCAGCTTTAGATAATCTGATTTGTGCCCTGCAGGTTCTGCAGACAGCATTATATTCTTCTTTAGATATGCCTCCCTCTTTCCATTTTATAAACATTTTTTTCTTCCTTTTTAGCATGTGCTTAAGTTCTGTGTTCACCCATCCTGGTTTCCTTAAATGCTTCCTATTTTTCCCTCTTTTCGGAATTGTTAACAACTGTGCTTTGAGAATTTCATTTTTCAAGATTTCCCATCCTTCCTGGACATTTTTGTCTTTAAGGATATCCAGCCATTGGATCCCTCCAATTATCTTTCTGAATCCCTTAAAATCTGCCTTTCTGAAATCTAACCTTGACGTCTGAGTCTTCACAGGTCTTCCGCCTCTAGTTATCCAAAATTCTAAAATAGCATGGTCGCTACCTCCTAGGGTTCCAGCGACTTTTACCTCCTCAACCATTTCCTCCCTGTTTATAAGGATTAGATCCAAGGTAGCAGTTCCCCTTGTTTTCTCCCCTACCTTTTGGAAGATAAAGTTGTCAGCAAGAGAGGATAAGAATTTCCTTGACCTGTTAGTTTTGCCTGAGAGAGATTCCCAACAAATGTCTGGATAGTTGAAATCTCCCATGACAACTATGTCATATTTTTTGGAGAACTTGGCCATTTGATGCATAAAGAGTTCATCCATATCTTCAGCTTGCACAGGCGGCCTGTAGTAAATGCCTACAATGGTGTCCTTTCCATTGTTCTGTCCTTGTATTCTTACCCAAACAGTTTCCACAGAACTCCCAGTCTCTGAAGCTTCAATCTCTGTGCAGATATACGTGTTTCTAACATACAATGCGACACCCCCTCCTCGTTTATCAAGTCTGTTTCTTGCAAATAAGTTGTATCCTTCTAGTCTTGTATTCCAATCATGTGTATTGTCCCACCAAGTTTCAGTGATTCCAATGACATCATATTTCTTTTTCTGTGTTAGTAGTTCCAATTCTCCTTGTTTGTTGCCCATGCTTTGTGCATTAGTATAGAAACATTTTAGTTTGTGATTGGTTTCTCTTTCTCCAATAATTTTATTAATTAGATTCTTTCATCTTTGTTCTTCCTTTCCACTTCTAATAGCAGAGTTCTTCTCAATAGCATTTGTCAGGTGTATGGCTTTTTCTGGTCTTTTGCTTCCCTTCCCATGTTGTTCTAGTTTAAAGCTCTCCTTACAAGTGTAGCAAGGCGACTTCCAAATACATGCTTTCCAGTCTTTGTAAGGTGCACCCCATCTCTAGCAAGTAGTCCATCGTATAAGTAGTTCACTCCGTGATCCAGAAATCCAAATAGTTGCTGACGGCACCATCGACGTAGCCAGTTGTTCACTTGCAGAATCTTATTCCACCTCCTTGTTCCATGGCCATCCACTGGGAGGATGGAAGAGAAGACCACCTGCGCTCCCAGTTTCTTTGTGTAGCACAAAGCCTTGTTGAGGTAGGGCTAAATTAACCCTTCACGGTTGAGTCAGTGATTTCCAAATTAGTTCACAGGGCGTTGCTAGCAACTGGGAATGACCACACGGAGACGGGGGTCTCTGTACAGGAGGATCGAGGCAGATCACTGAACCCCTTTACTGAATCTCACATTACATAGCATTCTGCTTAATTGTGCAAAGTATACAGCTACCAATAGAATCGTAATACATTTAAGCCAATAGTATTGCAAGAAAATCGGAATATGTCCCCAGCTGAGTGACGTAGAATATAGAACAATGGCGCATTCTTTTAGGGTCTCATCTCATATCTCATATCTTGTACAAGCTGGAACAGTCTGGTTTCATAACAGCAGTGAAGTTTCATCTAGTTAAGTTACAAAATTTAACTCATAAACAACAAAATGGCGTCGCAAGCACAAAAATGGAGTCTAAAGAACAAGATGTCCCGTACATCTGAATACTGTACTTCACAATTCCCCCCTAGATAAATTTTGATAACACATATGCAGCATAAGAGGTGCCATCCCAAGCCATAAGCTCGAGGGGTACTGGTCTTCACATGACTGATGCCGTGTTATCAGTCATGGCTGTCACGGCGCACCCGTCCCCCCTGTATACTACAGTTCACGAATAACAACTTTTGATGGTGGTGGGGATCTTTTGTAGGTAGGCATGCGCTTGGCTTCAACGTCTTCATCAAGTAGCCTTTTGAGATCGGTGCAGAGAAGAGCAGGGGCAACGACACCTTTGGTATCGTCATTAGCTGGCTTAGTGCAGAATTTCCTAATACATACAGAAATACACCAAAGAACAAGTTTTAGTATCACATATACAACAAGGATACAGGCAGCAATGTGTAACAAGCTCTGTAAGATCCCAGCTATCCAGCCCCCAATACCCTTAAATCAATTGGCTGGATTGAGAAAGGAGAGGGTGTCTGACCACCAACTGTCCTTATTACGATCATTGTCTTTATCGTATTGCTCTCTGAGTCTTTGAATATCTTCTAATTTTAACCTTAACTTCATAGTACTGTTAGGATCTATATAATGACAGCAAGCGGGTCCAATGACCTGACACATACCACCTTGTGCTGCTGTTAAGTAGTCCAGCACTATAGTATGTTGATTAGTGACTATAATAAGTTGATTTTGGACAGCAACAGTAGTATTAATTATGTCCAATATATCCAAAATGTGATCATCTAGATAGTCTGTGGCCCTAACCAATTTATCCCACATTTGTGTAATCGTAGGGTAAATGAAAATGGAACTGACAATTTTATTGGTCACACTCATCTGTACTATATGTGGTCTCCCTGAAGGGCGGGGTGAATTGTCCGCAGCTCTTTTGTATAATGTATGTTTGGGTATAGCCTGTGTATCCAACTGTTTGTTCGGAATAACAAAGGTGGCCGGAGTCAAGCGACCCAGAGTACAAGTACCTCTTACCCCTACTGGCAACCATTTACAAGCATTGTCTCCACATACCCAGAACATGTCATCAGGTAAATCCCATAGGGCTGAATGTTGAAGTACCAATCTATTAGCTAAGACTATGAATGCAGATGCATTCTGAAGCATACACCAAGCTGGAGATTGTCCTAAAGGACTACAATAACCTACATGGGGATTTCAACAAGTGGGGGTTCCTGGCACATATTCAGAGGACTCATTACAAGATATATTGCCAGAAATACTGGCACAGGTTTCGTTAGAACCCTGGGGAAACAAATTAGAATATTCCCATGACGTGTTATGTAACCTTCTTTCTAGCAACATTGGTTTGAAGGCATCAGTAGAGTGTGAAGTTACATTGAAACTGACTTGTAGACCATACGTTGGAACTTGCTCCAGATTGATTCAACTAGTCTTATTCTTAGGGACCCATGCCCCTCCTTTGTAGGCCAAATATTGAAGTTGTGTATTACTTCCTGAAAGGTTACCTTGCCACCAGGGGTATCCCACCCATCCCACAATAGGTATACCAACAGTTAAATTCCATAACTTAACATTATCTGTGGCATTATTAGCGAGTGTGTCAGAACAGTCAGTCCAAGCAAATAACTCCTCGGGTGGAACAGGGATAGCCAAAAAGGGGATGCTTGTGGCTGACACTGGTGAATACGTGCAAAACCAACAGTCTGCCAGAGACTGGGAATTGTCCAACAAATCTCTCAGTAATTTTTCATGATGGTGTATAAACTTATTATTCAAGGACGTTGGGGAATTTAGGCTGTCCCATGCGGTTACCAATAGTAATATGGAAAATGCAAAAGACCAAAACATTATGCCCCCTTATTTGCTATTGACTTGTTGGGTGATGAGGAGGACTTCATAGGGACTGTCATACAAGGGTTCTAGTCCGTGCTTCCTGACATGCCTCTTCACGACTACCAAATCACCAGGCTTCAGGTTATAGCAGGTGTCGGTTTCTGCTGAATCTGGAAAAGAAGAGGAAACTAGAACATGGGTGTTAGTAAAAAAATCTTGCTAAGCTGAATAACACATTGAACAGCACGGTCAGTTTCTTCTGATAACTGCTGAGGCTGGAAATTTGCAACTGGGGGCCTAGCACCAAACAATATCTCATATGGGGACAGGCCAGGTTTTGCAATAGGGGTAGTACGGATGTGGTAGAGTACAATGGGTAGGAGCTCTGGCCATGGAGCCGTAGTCTCCTGCATCATTTTGGTCAATTGTACCCTCAGTGTGCCATTCAGCCTCTCAACTTCCCCACTGGATTGTGGGTGGTATGGAGTATGGAGGGCTACAGTGGATCCAAGTATTGTCAGAACTTTTTGGTACACATGAGAAGAAAAGGCCAGGCCTTGGTCACTTTCAACAACTTCTGGAACCCCATATCTGCATATAACTTCCATCACCAGTTTCTTCGCCGTGGTTTTTGCAGTCATGTTGGTAACAGGGAATGCTTCCGGCCAACTAGAGAACATGTCAACAACAACCAAACAGTATTCATACCTTCCAGACTTAGGCAACGTGATATGGTCCACCTGGAGCCTTTGGAAAGGATAGTCGGGCTTAGCAAGACACTTCGGGGGCACACGTTGAAGTTGACCGGGATTGCAAGTCTGCCAGATATTACAGGCACGGTTGAACGCTGACAAAACTGTGGAAATTCCCGGGGCCCAGTAGAATTTTTGCACCAGTGCGAGGGCCTGATCCTTTTCTCGATGTGTAGATCCATGTGCCCATGTGGCAATAGCAGGGTACATCCGCTTAGGGAGACACACGAGTTGGTCCTTTTCCAGAGACCATTATCCATATGTGCCCCATCAGTCTTCCATTGCTTCACCTCTTCCTTTGGAGACATTCTCTGCATTATCATTAAGCGGTCTCGCGGGGTCCGACAGAAAACTTCAGTCTGTTGTAGATCATCAGGTTCTTCTAGGGTCAATGCTTCTTGTAACTGTTTACGCTGAGAGCGTGTGGTCACCATAGTTGGTATAGTTGGTTCAACGGGTAAGAGAGCGGCGGCTTTTGCTTGCATATCTGCAAATGTGTTGCCAACAGTCTGTGGACTGGTCCTAGGACCTTGCGCCTTAACTTTGATAATGGCCACCTGAGTAGGAAATTTGATCGAGTCCATGAGGGTTTTAACAGCTTCAGCATTTTTCACTGGGGTTCCGGCAGTAGTAATAAACCCTCAATTGGCCCATAGAGCCCCAAAATCTTGAGCAATACCAAATGCATACCGTGAATCCGTGTACATATATTAGCCCGTCTGTTCTTGGCCAAAGTACATGCAGTAGACAGAGCCTGGAGTTCTTCTTCTTGTGCTAACTGTGAGGGCGGGAGCGCAGCTGCGTGCACTACAGTGTCCTCTGTGGTAGCAGCATATCTCGTGTGGAATCTATCAAACTCGTCAGCATATCTTGAACCATCCGTGTATAACACCAGATCAGGATTTGGGAGTGGATTCTCACTGACATTTGGTGGAGTAGCTGTTTCTTCAGTCAGAATCATGTTGGAGGTAATCCTCATCACTGCCATCTTTCCTTATAGTTCATTATGTCGTCTTTCAAGGCGTTGTAAAGAGGTTGCATTATGCGGGATGCATCCGGTATCCACTGACAACAATAAGTGCATAGTCCAAGAAAACGCTGGAGTTCAGTTTCATCTCTTGGGAAAGGAAGGGAGCTGACAGCTATTTTTCTTTCTTCTGCGAGGTGTCTGGCACCCTGAAGGAGACAGTGACCCAAGAATATCACTTGACCAAGGCAGAACTGAAGTCTCGAGACCGAAACCCGACAGTTCAGTGCTGCCAGATGCTTAAAGAGGCTAACAATGGCAGAAATGGCAAAAGACACCGGCTCATATTTTTTTGCAAACTGGTTGGGACTGTTTTGGGCCCCTTGTGGCATAACTGTCCATGTTAACTGTTGTTCCTGATAAATGAAGGCAAACAGAAACTGGCAGTCTGGGCGTAACGGAATGCTAAAGAAGGCATTGGTAAGATCAATAACTGTAAACCAAGCAGCATCCTGGGGTATTTGGGACAACAGAGTATGAGGATTAGGCACCAGGTTTGAGAAACACTTTTACTGGTTCTACGGGCATTTTCCCTATATCATTTGGCCCTTTTTACCAGAGTTTAGAGAGGATCTCTGAGAGGTATGGGGTGAGTCATTGATCCTCAGGCAATATTGGGGGTGGATCTGAGCCTATCAGGGCCATCATAACTGTAGGAAGGGCATGCAAAATACAGATTTCCTCACTGTCTTCATCTACATAGGGATTATATAACGTAAAAGCCATCTGACCATCATCTTGGAATTGTATTCCGGAGTGGAACTGTGATAATAAATCTGCCCCTAGTAAATTTACTGGACACGTAGGAGAGATTACGAACTGAACAGTAACCTTGGGAAAAGGTCCCACAGAAATAGGGTTTATGAAAGAATATTAATTGGGTCTACCATCTACTCCGATCAAAACAGCAGGAGAATGACAATTTCTGAATGTGTTCGAGTCTGGCACAGCGCCATAATTAGCAGGGAGGGGCTGAGGAGCAGGGTTACCAGTAGCTGAAGTCTGGGGGGGCGAGAGTTTGCTGTGTGGGCTGAAGGGCACACTGTGTGCTCGCAGCTGCAGTGGGGGCTGGAGGCTGCTGTTTGCTTTTTTTTTTTTTTTCTGTACGCTGAACAGACGGGTTAAATTCTTCTGAAAACTTTTTTTTTCTTTTTCCTCTGGATCGGGTGAACGGGGATTGAGGCTGGCAGCAAAGGTGGGGGCTGCGACTCTCGGTCTCCTTGTACAATTATCATCTAGCAGGGAGACCTCTTCTTTCAAATCATTCTTTTAACTATTCGACTGCCTGATACATTGTCTGGATCTTAGTTCCTTCTTTAATCAATCACATTCTCACACCACAGTCACTTGCTTGAACCACAAACAATCCGTCTTTTCCATAATAATAGACAATTTTTCCTTCTTCAACATAGCAGTAACAGAAACAATCAGAATTCACTTTCTCGGTTCTTCCTAACACCTTCATCACACAATTCATGTGCTAAGCCACAAAATTCTTCTTTTCCTTCCACGGATTCTCTCATTTAGAGCTAAATATCCTGACAAATTGTGCACAATACTGGAGCGGCCATACAGTTTGTTCCACAGGGTCAATAATCCCCCTCTGGGATTGCCCAAAATTCGCGGTACTCAGTGAAAGGAGGAGGGCGTCTCAGACTATCCCTCCGGACACCTCTGGTTTTATATATATATATATATATATTTACCTGAGTTACGTATCCTACCCAGTCTTCGATCACTCACCACTAGTGTTGAGCATTCCGATACCGCAAGTATCGGGTATCGGCCGATATTAGCTGTATCGGAATTCCGATACTTAGTTCCGATACTTTTTTCATATTGAATACCGGAATCGGAAGTTCCCATAATGCTAGGAGCCCGCTCGACTTGATTCAGCCAATGGGGATCCTCAGAAGTGTGGGCACATCCTGTTAGGCATGTAGGCATGTTAACTACTGGCATGGCTGTGATTGGCTGCTGAAATGATGTCATGATGCACTATAAAAATCGCTGCAGCCGCCATTTCTGGTCACTCTGCTGTGAATTCAGTTAGGGACAGGCTGCTGTTGAAGACTGTGAGGGACAGTTAGAATTAGCGATTCTAAAAACAATATTGTGCTTTATCCAGGCTACATAAACCACCACTGTAGCTTTCTTTTGCCTAGCAGCAGTGTTCACAGCTGTCTGCAAGGGCTGTGTGAGTGCAGACCCACGCTGTGTAGTGTGTCCTGCAGGCACGTCTGCTTGTAGGCCGCCCAGCGTGTGTCTCTGCCTCATACACATTTTTCTTTTATTGCTGCTTTTTTTTTCTCCTGTATAGTGTGCTTCCATACGTATCCATATACGTTGGTTGCAAACACTAAAGGAGTGGACAGCGGAGCCTTTCAGCAGCCTTTCAGTGCTATAGCCCATTTCTCTGCACTGTTTTTGGCTGTCTGATAGGTCTCTCTGTGTGTGAGTGCAGCTCGCGTTGCAGTGTGTTCTACAGCCACCGCTAGCTGTAGTCCTCTCAGCGTGCGTCACTGCCTCATACATAGTCCTTTTTTTGCAGCTAATTTAGCCAGATTTTTGCTCCTATATTAGTGTGCTTCCAACCGCATCCATTGTCATTGGTTGGTTGCAAACACTATATAGGATTAGATAGAGGAGCCTTTTTGCTGGCTTGTGCCCTTCAGGGCCAGCCAGACTAGTATCACCCTATTTTTTGGAGCCTCATCAATTGCATTTTAGGTTAGCTTCCTGCATTGTAATCGCTCCAAAAAGTTTGTGATACCATAGCTTTCAAACTTTGGTCACATCCTTTTCTTTCCCCCCCCAAAAAAAGGAAATAAAGTTCACCAAACACTCCACTTTACAGTTGTCTAGGCCACATTAGATCATATTAAAGTATAGTACACACACTCTTAGCCAAATTAGTGTTTCTTATACTGGTTAGCAGGTGTTCAGGAATAAGAACACTAAGCCACCCCTTTTTTTACTTTTCTGCCTATCTTTATCAGTCTACCAAGATGAAGAAGGCAGGGAGTAAGGCACGTGGTCGTGGCCGTGGAGTTTCAGCAGGGAGAGGACGGGTGGATTCAGCAGGGAGAGGACGTGGGGATTCGGTGTCTGCTGCGGCCACCAGTGACCCGGCATCCCCCACTTTTACCAGGCAACAGTCCTTCATGCGCAGCTTTGTAGGACCTCGCCGTACCCCACTGCTGCGTGACGAACAAATTGAAGCCGTTGTCGGATGGATGGCAGCTAACGCATCCACTTCAATGACTTCCGCATCCTCCCAAGGCCAGAGCACTGAAGAGCAACCATCTGTCTCTTCACCACCTGCCAAATTGCCCAGGCAGTCTGAGAGCCCTGGACAGGAGCCATCTCAATCTTTACTTCTGCTCTCAGAATCTGTTGGCTTGGAAAGAGGTGGCCAGCCAAGCAGCATTCTAGAGCGTGAAGAAGAGGGAGTATGCAGTGATGCGCAACTGCTTTGTCCCTCTGAATCTGAAGAGGCGGATGGGCCAGTGCCTATTGTCAGCACACCTCAGTGCTCATCTGATGATGATGAGACTCAGTTGCCAATTTCTGGTGCATACAGTGCTGGCGAAACAACCCAGGACCAGCCGGTGCTTGAAGAGGAGAGTGGAGATGATGAGGTCCTCGACCCATCATGGCGTCAGCCACAGGAAGGTGGTGGGAGCAGCTCTGAGGAAGAGATTCCCCGAACGGCCAAAAGAGGAGGGAGAGGGCGGGGGCAGACTTGGTTGCCTGTAGCCTCCACTTTGGCACCCGTGAGGAGCAATCCTCTTCCAAAACACAAAACGGGCGCTCCCAGGACTTGCAGTGCGTGGTCTTTTTTTGACACAGTTGCAGATGACTTTTGCTTTGTCAAATGCAAGCTGTGTCATCAGAAAGTGAAACGAGGGAAAAATGTGACCAACCTCAATACCACAAATATGTGGAAACATGTGCGGACCAAGCACGAGGTGGAGTTACACAGACACACTGAAGATGTAGACCAACCTTCAGCAGCACCTACCACCTCTTCAGCTCATGTTGGGACCTCTTCCTCCAGCTCACACACAGCTGGTTCGGCTTCCTCACTGGAACGCCATGGAAGAACCACTGCCACTGTTGTCCAGAGACCCAGTGAAATTCCACCCACTGAACCACGTTCGCAGTCATCAGCACACTCCCAGGCCACTCACCAGCAATCGGTAGCACAGGCATGGGAGAAAAAGCGGCCATACTCGGCAAACCATCCCCGAGCACTGACTCTGAATGCCGGCATTGCCAAACTACTGGCCCTTGAGATGCTGTCATTCAGGCTGGTGGAGACTGACACCTTCCGGAACTTTATGTCATTGGCAGTTCCACAATACAATGTGCCCAGCCGCTTTTATTTCAGCAGGCAAGCCGTCCCTGCCCTGCAAATGCATGTGGAGGGAAAAATTAAAAATGCGCTACTAAATGCCGTCAGTAGCAAGGTCCACCTGACCACCGATGCGTGGACCAGTAGCCATGGACAGGGACGATACCTTTCCCTCACTGCCCATTGGGTCAATGTTGTGGAGCCGGGTACAGATCTGGAGAGTGGCTCTGTACGTATTCTGCCAACTCCAAGGATTACAGGAATGCAGTCTGTACATATTGAGTCCTCCTCCTACTCTAGTTCCTCGGAATCAGCACTGCATGAGCCTGTTAGGCCAGATATGAGCACAGGTGTGGCCAAACGTCAACAGGCCGTCCTTAAATTAATTTCTTTGGGGAATCGGAGCCACACAGCACAGGAGCTCTGGAATGTCATCAAGCAGGAGAGCGATGTGTGGTTTGTGCCAGCGAATCTCCAGCCAGGTTTGGTAGTGAGTGACAATGGCCGAAATCTAGTGGCAGCTCTGGGCCTAGGCAACCTCACTCACATACCATGTCTGGCACACGTGCTCAATTTGGTCGTGCAGAGCTTTCTGAGGGACTATCCGGATCTTGATGCACTGCTGCACAAGGTTCGCCTAGAGTGTGCTCACTTGCGGCGTTCCAGCATGGCAAGATCGCGCATTGCATCTCTGCAATGACGATTCCGCCTGCCAGAATATCGCATCATATGTGACCTCCCCACCAGGTGGAATTCAACGTTACATATGTTGGAGCAGTTGTGTGAGCAGCAGTCAGCAGTAATGGAGTACCAGCTGCATCAGGCGCAAACAAGTCGCACTGTGCGCCGGACACACTTCACCACCACTGAGTGGGCCACTATGAGGGACATCTGCCAAGTTTTGCGTGCCTTCGATGACTCCATGCGGATGGCCAGTGCAGATGATGCACTAATCAGCATGACTGTCCCCCTCATCTGTCTGCTTCAAAAAACCTTACAAGCACTAAGTGAGGAGGCTTTTGAAGAGGTCGAGGATGAGCAGTCAGAAATGCCATCTGCTTCTGGCAAATCTGCGCAACGTGCTTCCACACAAAGGCCCAGGCAGGGGACACTTAGTGAGGAGGATGACGAGGAGTCAATGGAGGAGGAGGAACACATCTCTCCAGAGGAGGGAGGTACACAAGGCTCTAGTAGTCAGTGTGTACAGCGAGGGTGGGGTGATGCTGAGCAGGCAGAGATGCTGCCTCAAGCTGGGGACAGCGTTTCCGGTCCAGTTGGCAGTCTGCAGCACATGGTTGATTTCATGCTGCAGTGCTTGTTAAATGACCGCCGCATCGCCAACATTCTCCACACGGCTGATTATTGGGTGTACACCCTCCTAGATCCTCGCTACCGGGACAACTTACAAAGCCTCATAACACAGTTGAACCGGGAGCGAAAAATGCGGGAGTACCAAGAAACACTTGTGCAGGCCATCATGTTCTCCATTCCCCCCGCAAGTGTTGCTGGTAGTGCTTTTCAAAGCAGCCATGTGGGTAGAGGCAGTGGAGGAAGCTCTGCACAAAGAGGTAGCAGAGGCAGTGCCGCAGGACAAGGCAAGGCCAGTATGGCCCAAATGTGGAAAAGTTTTGTGGGACCGCCACAAACGGCTACACCATCACAGACGGCTCCAGTCAGCAGGAGGCAACGTTTCCGTCAGATGGTGACAGACTACTTGTCATGCCCTGTTAGTGTTCTCCCAGACGGCTCTTCCCCATTCAAGTATTGGGTCTCTAAGCTGGATACATGGCCAGAGCTTAGCCAGTATGCATTGGAGGTGCTGGCTTGCCCTGCTGCCAGTATATTATCGGAACGTGTCTTTAGTGCTGCAGGTGGTGTGGTAACAGACCGTCGCACGCGACTATCCGCCGATAATGTTGACCGGCTTACTTTTCTGAAAATTAACAAGGCCTGGATCTCACCTGAATTTGCCAGTCCTCTTCCAGAATAAATAATTGGCTGGCAACAGGATCCAGGTCTCCTGTTGTGTTCATGTTTCTATGACCTGAACTTTATTTCCTGGGCTACAGCAACGCCCGTTGTTGCTCAGAAGTGCTGTCCGCACAGACAAAACACTCGCTCATGTGTAAGTGGGGTTCAGTAACGTCAGCTGATCCCCTGCTGTGTGTATGGCAAAGTGTCCTGCTCCCTCCACAGTCAAACAACCTCAGATTTACACCTGGCTCCAAGTAGGCCTCGGCCTACTACCTGATTTTCCCTGGGCTCTGACACCGCCAGTTGGTGCTCAGAAGTGCTGTGCACACAGACAAAACACTCGCTCATGTGTAAGTGGGGTTCGGTAACGTCAGCTGATCCCCTGCTGTGTGTACGGCAAACTCTCCTGCTGCCTACAACTTCTGACTACCTCTGATTTAATATGTTCTCTGATTTGCCCTCTGTCTCCACTCTGTTTTGAGTATTTCCTCCGGCCTACAACACCGCCTGTTTCTGCTCTCAAGTGCCGTCTGCACAATCCACACTTGTTCCTGTGTTACCTGGGTCCTGTAACATCTGCTCATCTCCAGAGGTGAGCACGGCAATGTCTCCTGCTTTGTCTACATTCCCACTACTTGTAGTGGAAATGTGGACAGAGCAGGAGACATTGCCTGACTCACCTCTAGGGAGAAGCTGCTGTTACAGAACCCCAGTAACACAGGAACAAGTGTGGGTTGTGCAGACGGCATTTCAGAGCAGCAACTGGCGTGGTTGGAAGCCAGAGGAAATACTTGAAACAGAGTGAAGACAGAGGCCTAATTGGAGTACGTTGACAGTTAGTAGTAGTCTAGAAACAATCGCAAACTGCCACCAAGTAGGCCTCGGCCTACTACTTGATTTTCCCTGGGCTCCGACACTGCCAGTTGGGCTCAGAAGTGCTGTCCGCACAGACAAAACACTCGCTCATGTGTAAGTGGGGTTCGGTAACGTCAGCTGATCCCCTGCTGTGTGTATGGCAAAGTGTCCTGCTCCCTCCACAGTCAAACAACCTCAGATTTACACCTGGCTCCAAGTAGGCCTCAGCCTACTACCTGATTTTCCCTGGGCTCCGACACCGCCAGTTGGTGCTCAGAAGTGCTGTCCGCACAGACAAAACACTCGCTCATGTGTAAGTGGGGTTCGGTAACGTCAGCTGATCCCCTGCTGTGTGTACGCAAACTGCTTCTGCCTCCAAATTCAAACGTCTTATCTTAAACTGCCTCCAAGTTGGCCTCAGCCTACAAAATGACTATCCCTGGGCTCCAACATCGTCAGTTGTTGCTCGGAAGTGCTGTCCACACAGAAAAACACACTCATTCATGTGAAAGTGGGGGTCGGTAACGTCGGCTGATCCCTTGCTGTGTGGAGGGCAAAGTGTCCTGCTCCCTCCAAAGTCAAAATACCTCAGCTTTACACCTGGCTCCTAGTAGGCCACAGCATGCACCCTGATTGTCCCTGGGTTCCAACAACGCTAGTTGGTGCTCGGAAGTGCTGTCCACACAGAAAAAAACACTTGTTCATGTGAAAGTGGGGGTCGGTAACGTCGGCTGATCCCCTGCTGTGTGGAGGGCAAAGTGTCCTGCTCCCTCCAAAGTCAAAATACCTCAGCTTTACACCTGGCTCCTAGTAGGCTTCGGCCTGCACCATGATTGTCCCTGGGTTCCAACAACGCTAGTTGGTGCTTGGAAGTGCTGTCCACACAGAAAAACACACTCGTTCATGTGAAAGTGGGATTCGGTAACGTCAGCTGATCCCCTGCTGTGTGGAGGGCAAACTGCTGCTGCCTCCAAATTGTAACTACTTCAGATTTAAACATTCTCTGATTTGGCCTCTGTCTCCACTCTGTCTCTAGTATTTCCCCTGACCTCCAACACCGCCAGTTCCTGCTCACAGTTGCCGTCCACGCATTCCACACTTGTTCCTGTGTTCCTGGTGTTCTGTAACGTGAGCTGATCCCCCAATGTGTGTCCGGCACTGTCTCCTGCGCTGTCCACCTTCCCACTGCAAGTGGTGGGAATGTGGACAGAGCAGGAGACATTGGCAGACAAACATCAGGGGATCTGCTGACATTACAGAACACCAGTAACACAGGAACACGTGTGGATTGGGCAGACGGCTACTGTACGCGTAAACTGGCGGTGTTGGTGGTCACGTGAAATCCTGGAAACAGAGTGGAGACAGATGCCTAATTGGAGCATGTTGACAGTCTGTTGTAGCCTACAAACAATCTAAAACTACCACCAAGTAGGCCTCGGCCTACACAATGATTGTCCCTGGGCTCCAACAACGCCAGTTGGTGCTCGGCAGTGTCTTTGGCACGGGGACTCCGTGTTGCCCAGCCTGGTTCCAGCACGCCTGCTGTTTCCGGGTAGTGTCAAGGTCACTATGCCACCAATCCGTTGTCCTGTCGTCTTGCGGCCGGGTTAGCCGACTCTACGGTGCCTGCAGTTTAGGTGACTCCTATGTGGGCTGCGGGAACTGGCACTGAAGGCTGGATCCGTAGTGCCAATGGGACATGGACCCCCTGTTGGACTGTGGGTTTCGGTAACTGCGGCCGGCTTGCGGCCTGGCTACTTTGCTTTGAATGGGTACCTTCTGCTACCCACCCGGGTTCCAGCACTGTCTGCTGGTTCTCGCCAGAGCCTTTGGCCTAGGTGCCTCCATCTCGGTAACCGAAGTCCAGCACAATCAGCTGGTCCTTGGTAGTGCTTTTTAGCACAGGTACCTTCTGCTTAGTAACCGTGGTCCAGCACCGTCAGTTGGTCCTCGGTAGTGCCATTGGCTCTTGTAGCTTTTGCTACCCATCTGGGTTCCAGCACCGTCAGCTGGTTCTCGGCAGTGTCTTTGGCACGGGTACTCCCTGTTGCCCAGCCTGTTTTCAGCACGCCTGCTGTTTCCGGGTAGTGTCAAGGTCACTATGCCACCAATCCGTTGTCCTGTCATCTTGTGGCCGGGTTAGCCGACTCTACGGTGCCTGCAGTTTAGGTGACTCCTATGTGGGCTGCGGGAACTGGCACTGAAGGCTGGATCCGTAGTGCCAATGGGACATGGACCCCCTGTTGGACTGTGGGTTTCGGTAACTGCGGCCAGCTTGCGGCCTGGCTACTTTGCTTTGAATGGGTACCTTCTGCTACCCACCCGGGTTCCAGCACTGTCTGCTGGTTCTCGCCAGAGCCTTTGGCCTAGGTGCCTCCATCTCGGTATCCGAAGTCCAGCACCGTCAGCTGGTCCTTGGTAGTGCTTTTTAGCACAGGTACCTTCTGCTTAGTAACCGTGGTCCAGCACCGTCAGTTGGTCCTCGGTAGTGCCATTGGCTCTTGTTCCTTCTGCTACCCATCCGGGTGCCAGCACTGTCTGCTGGTTCTCGCCACAGCCTTTGGCCTAGGTGCCTCCATCTCGGTATCCAAGGTCCAGCACCGTCAGCTGGTCCTTGGTAGTGCTTTTTAGCACAGGTACCTTCTGCTTAGTAACCGTGGTCCAGCACCGTCAGTTGGTCCTCGGTAGTGCCATTGGCTCTTGTTCCTTCTGCTACCCATCCGGGTGCCAGCACTGTCTGCTGGTTCTCGCCACAGCCTTTGGCCTAAGTGCCTCCATCTCGGTATCTGAGGTCCAGCACCGTCAGCTGGTCCTTGGTAGTGCTTTTTAGCACAGGTACCTTCTGCTTAGTAACTGTGGTCCAGCACCGTCAGTTGGTCCTCGGTAGTGCCATTGGCTCTTGTTCCTTCTGCTACCCATCCGGGTGCCAGCACTGTCTGCTGGTTCTCGCCACAGCCTTTGGCCTAGGTGCCTCCATCTCGGTATCCGAGGTCCAGCACCGTCAGCTGGTCCTTGGTAGTGCTTTTTAGCACAGGTACCTTCTGCTTAGTAACCGTGGTCCAGCACCGTCAGTTGGTCCTCGGTAGTGCCATTGGCTCTTGTTCCTTCTGCTACCCATCCGGGTGCCAGCACTGTCTGCTGGTTCTCGCCACAGCCTTTGGCCTAGGTGCCTCCATCTCGGTATCCGAGGTCCAGCACCGTCAGCTGGTCCTTGGTAGTGCTTTTTAGCACAGGTACCTTCTGCTTAGTAACCGTGGTCCAGCACCGTCAGTTGGTCCTCGGTAGTGCCATTGGCTCTTGTTCCTTCTGCTACCCATCCGGGTGCCAGCACTGTCTGCTGGTTCTCGCCAGTTTCTCAGCCTTCTTGTACCTTCTGCTACATTTCCAAGATCAAGCTTTTTGAAATTGTCTTTGGTAATCCTTATTGATCTCCATGACGACAACCCTGATGATGACGACCCTGAAGACCACACCAAAGAAGACCAGAAATATGACCCTAAATAATAAGACCAAGAGGACAAAGAACATGAAGACAACCACCAAGATACAGAACAAAAGACAGAAGAACAAGAAGCAGAAGACGCAAAAGCAGAAGAACAGAAAGCAGAAGAACATTAAGCATAAGACTAAAAAATCAGCATAGAAGAAATCAAAATTATAAGCAGAAGAAGACTAAGCAGTAAATGGGGGGGAGTCCGTTCCTCCTCGTGGTGCCCCTGGAAAATGCCTGCTGCTGCAGGCCAAACTGAACGTGGACAAATCCTGTTGTAAATCTTTTGTGACAGGCAGAACGTAAGGTGTAATCTTATAACTTTTATAGATAAGTACTACAGGAATGCCTGTCACCATAAGAAAATGAAGACAAAGAAGAATAGGAAGAAGATGAAGAAATAGCATATTAAAATTACTAATAGCTGAATAAGAAGAAAATGAAGAATGGAAAAAAAAATTAATGGGGAGAAGATGAAGAAGAAGAAGATGAATAAGGTGAAGAAAAAGTTGATGAAAAAAATGCTACTGCTGCGGATCATGAAGGAGAAAGTGTGGGAGAAGTACAAAAGAAGGTGAAGAGCATGGAAGTTGTGAAACATACAGTACATATCTGACAAAATATAAAAAAGGTTAACATAGTCAATATCTTTTTAACTCCGAACGTATTGAAAAAAAAATTGGAATTAATGCTATGCCATGTGATTTGAATAAACCACTATGCTTTTAATGTCTCCTCCACCTCCCACAGTACATTCTACATGATTCTTATTTGTTTTCAATTATGTAGAATTAGCCAACAAGGAAATAAAGGGCTTTTTTTAATTCCGAATGGGACTTCCGGTATCGGAATCGGCGATACCCGATATTTTTTTCGTATCGGGCGATACCATCCGATACGATATTTTTGGGTATCGAACGGTATCGCTCAACACTACTTACCACGCCTGATTACTAACAGTGAATTCAGGATTTCAGGATATTTTGACTATAAAGAGAGTCACAATCACTGGTCAATCCGGGGTGTCCGTCCCTTATGAGGTACGGTTCGAGCACCGGGCCCCCAACGGGACTACACCTCTATATGATTCCACCCATGAATCACCCCACCACGGGGACAAAGCTCAGATCCTCTTTGCAGCAACAAGCACAGGAAAACCACACCAACGGTCAGTTTGAACAGTATAACTGCCAACTTACCGTGGTTGTCGTGGGGGGTGATCAGTCCCAATTTTCCAGCACCTGTGTCCGCTCCGAGGGTCCTTTATCTTGTTGTCCTCCGGGGGGGCAGAGGCGTCCCTACTCGGGGGCCCCACTGTTATGATTGAGTCACCGTAGGAGGCAGACACAAAAATAGAAGCTACGTCCAGAAAACCACAGAAGTTGGCAACAATCAGATTGCAGACCCCTGAACCTATCAACACAACTAGCAGTAGCCATGGGGGGTTCCTACGGTGCCCTAGACCCCTCGATCACAGCCGGAGAGCTAAATAGCCTAAAGACAGAAAAGGAAATCTAAACTGCCCCAGAGCAGACCCCAAAGTAAAAGGCAGCCCCCAACATATAATGACGGTGAAGCAAGATGAAAAAACACTCACACAGATAGAAAGATAGGCTGAGCAAACGATGGGGCCCAAGCTAACTAAACAGAACAGGAAAGGAAGGTTGCTGTCTGCAATCTGCCAAAACCCTATCAAAATAAAAGAGGCTAAAGGAAAAAGAAGGCGCAATAGGGTCTTATCCGGGCAATATTGGGAATAGATGATAAGAAATTCACTCACCTTTTCCAGGGGAAATAAAAGCACATAAGCGACTGTCAGCTTCTGCACGCCTGAAGGTCCACTCTGTGACCGCCAATGTAAATCCTCATGGATGAAATATTTTTTTCAGACTCACTATGCGCTGCTTGACATAGTTCAGTCGTACAACATAAAGGGTATTAACAGTTTAATTCCCAACGCGTTTCGAAGTTTCTAATACTTCTTCCTCAGGGGATGACATGAACCCTATCAAAGACATAAGCCAACAAGCTGATATGGAAAAAGACCCTGAAGCAGCTAGGCTTCAAAAACTAAATCAGCACTCAGGTATTTTCAGAAGACAGAGCTAAAGGAATTCTGCTCACCCCAGCAGGGAATGGCAGAAATCCAGAAAAACAAAGCAAAACAAAGTCAAAGCACAAATGCAAAAGGCCGAGCAGAAAACTTAGCTTTAGAAGAGCAGGAATTCAGACTGGTCTCCAAGGATCCCACAGAGAAATCACCCGCAGGGCAGAAGGGCGTCGGCAGCCTTATATCCAGTCAGTAACTCCATTCAGCCAGTCATCATCATCAGGCTCAGGTGTTTGATAATCAGGCTCACTACCTTTCTTCACCAGGAGAGGGAGTTCCTCGGGCCTCAGTAGTGAAGGGGAAAATGAACTCACAACACCCCACGTTTGGGTGCCAAGCTGTTGAGGTAGGGCTAAATTAACCCTTCACGGTTGAGCCAGTGATTTCCAAATTAGTTCACAGGGCGTTGCTAGCAACTGGGAATGACCACACGGAGACGGGGGTCTCTGTACGGGAGGATCGAGGCAGATCACTGAGCCCCTTTACTGAATCTCACATTACATAGCATTCTGCTTAATTATGCAAAGTATACAGCTACCAATAGAATCGTAATACATTTAAGCCAATAGTATTGCAAGAAAATCGGAATATGTCCCCAGCTGCGTGACGTAGAATATAGAATAATAGCGCATTCTTTTAGGGTCTCATCTCATATCTCATATCTTGTATAAGCTGGAACAGTCTGGTTTCATAACAGCCGTGAAGTTTCATCTAGTTAAGTTACAAAATTTAACTCATAAACAACAAAATGGCGTTGCAAGCACAAAAATGGAGTCTAAAGAACAAGATGTCCCATACATCTGAATATTGTACTTCACAGCCTGGGATAGACTCAGTGCAGTGTGATTTTGGATTGGCAGTAAATCATATGAGACTGTATTTGTATGGGGCTGTGGTTTTTGGTTGGTTTGGTTTTCATTGATTCTTGTTGTTTAAGAAGTTGGCTTTGGTGTTCTCAGAGTTCTCAGAGTGTTAGTGGACACTGCTGTAGGTTAAGGTGTTAAATCCAAAGCGCAAGATAGGCAGGCTGTGTGAATCCTTGTATGTATGTCTATGAGAACCTCTGAATGAGATCAGAGAGGAGTTATTGAGTATAAGGGATTTTTGTTATCTTCTCTTTGTAAAATCAAATGACCACTGAAAAGTTAAAGAAAAAAATCCCTGAATGAGCACGTATGAATGAATCATCACACATCATTTTGTGTCAAGAGATTGTTACCTTTCATTATACAGGTATCTGCTCTTACAGTGAAATCCTGTGATTTTGAGGTTTTTTTTTGTAGAAATTGATTTTGATTAAGTCTAAAGAGCTTCGGCATTTTGTGAAGGATGCTACATTCTGATGGGAGGGGGGATGATGCCACTGCGTGGTTTCCTCTCGTCTTATCTCTGCTGCGCTCAAGATTCTCTGTGGTTCTGAAATGCTCGCTATTAGATTTGTGCATTTTAAAGCGACAGTACTTAATTGAAGTGGAATGAAATTTGTAAGTTGAAGTTGAAAGTAAAATATGGTGCCTAATTTAGAAGGAAATTGTAAGTGACTGGCTGGAAATTGTAAGTGATTGTTTGGTCATTAATGTGTTTGAACCTGCTTCTAGTTGTGTGATTGATTTGTATAGCAAATTGTGGATCAACAAAGGAGGTAGCTGACTGTATGGCTGACAAAGTAGGTCAGAGGCCTATCACACCTGGGCCTTCTTACTTTAGTCAGCGGGTTTTTTTGTTGTGGGTGAGAGGTGAAGGGAAGGAGCCTTCTGGATACTCCTTGGCAGGCTCACTCTGACTTGCTATATGTGCGCTGTAAGAGAGAGGTCCAGACACATAGAAGGGCTTTTCAGAAGAGAGATGAACTGTCTAAGTTGAAGCAGCCTTCCCACAATCCATGGAGCTGGGCTGGAAGGAAAAAGGCCTATTCCTATTCTAGCCAGCTGATCTAATGGCTGAGAGGCAGAGAGCCTTCTCGTTACATCCTGTAGGTCTATCGGATGAGAGGCAAGGAGCCTTCCCACTACACCTTGGCAGGCTCGCTCTGACTTGCTACATGTGGCCGCCCGTAGATAAGGTTAGGCACACTAGAAGGTCATTTCAAAATAAAGGTGAGCTGTCGGGAGAAAAAGGTTGAAGCCATGGGCAACTTTTTCTGTGTATAGTCGGTGCCCCCAATGGGATGCAAGACAGCTATGCAAATTATAAAAGACAGAGAAGGAAGCAGTAAAACAAGTGGGACCAATATTGAAAAAGGCAAAAAATACCAGAGTGTGAATGTTTGGATGTACAAAAAGGCACAGACAAGGGAAGAAAATAGCAAGTGAACAAATGGTGTCTGAAAATGTGCAGCAGTATGGAAGGTGTATTATGAATGTTTTGATTGACAAAATTTAACCAGAGACCCAGACAAAACAGATGGACTTGTAAACACTGTGATCATGCTCAGACAAACCCAGACTGAATAGCTACTTGTGTGACCTGTGCTACTGACCTAAGCAAATTGCATTAAATCCTGTCCAGACAAGTTCATATGTAGTGACATAGTATGGTTAGTGGGTAGTGGGGACATTGACCTTTGAGGAGTAAGCTGACAGTAGACACCAGACGACCAACCGCATCAGGATCTTGAAGGGCGACTAGAATAAGAAAGATGCAGGTGTATTATCCCTGGAGCCCCTCTGACCAGCTAGCATTGTTGAAGCAGTTGCCTAGCCCTGAAGACCAATCATTCCCGTTTTACAGACACATAAAGGAAGTACAGCAGACATATAAGTGTACCTGGGCATACCTAGAGAGGTTGGCGAGTTTAAAGGCAGGTGACGTACTAGGACATATAATTAAGACACTTACAGATGTGGCAAAGAATCAGGCTTGGGGCATGGATGATAAATCTGCACGGTCTGGGGAGACGTACTGTGAGTCTCTAAAACAATGGGCTACAATGGAATAATCATGGCAGTCTGTACTCCTGACTAACGTGACACACCAAAGAGGAGAGAGTGTAGAGATGTACTTCGGATGGTTACAGCTGAAATGGGCAGACATGGGGTACATTTGCATAAACCCACTTGATGTTAGAATACTGGTGAATGTATTCATTGACGGTATGAACAAAGACTTACAAGACGCAGTACAGACAGCCAGACCTGAATTGAGGCATGTAGATCTGAAAGACCTCCTTAAGGTAGCTAAAGAAGTTGAGCAAACAAGGACAATAAGACGACCTGTCATGTATGCTGGAGCACAAGGAAAACAGTGGAGATGTAATAAGGGACCAAGGGACCTAGAAACAGTGAGGTGCTGGAATTGTGGTACTTACAAAACTTATTGTTAGTGACAATACCCCTATGAATTTACTGTCATGATTAAATTGAAGAGGAAAAAAAAAATAATAAAAGGAACCACTCCTCCTTGTTTAAAGCAATACCCCTTGAGCATAGCCAAATCAATGACCCCGAGCAGAGATATTAGAGAGTATGTTAAGGCCGGGATTCTAGCGCAAAGATCTTCCTGCTGCAACACCCCTTTGTATGCCATTAGGGAAAAAGGACTCAAGGGTTTTCTGACACTTACAGAAAGGTTCATGACTTAAGGGCTATTAATGATGTACAGAGAGCGTGACCTCAATTGTCCCGGATCCACACACAATACTGTTACAGATCCCAGTGATGTCAAAATGTTTCGCAGTCATTGATTTAGCAGGTGCATTTTTCTCTGTACCCCTGCACCCTGACTGTCAGTATCTTTTTCCTCTACTCATAAAGGTAAACAATACTTTTGGACAGTCCTCCCATAAAGGGGGAAAGAAATCCCCTGCCATCTATTCAGCAGTGATAGCAGGGATCCTTGAGTAGTGGCAATCACCTCATCCGCTGATTGTGCTATTACTGTACGTGGATGACCTTTTGCTGTTCTGCCTGGACCAGAGGTCCTGCAGGGAAGCCACAGTTTTCTTGCTATGTTTTTTTTTATCAGAAAAGGGTTGCAAGGTCTGACGTGACAAATTACAGTATTGCAAACAAATGGTGACATTTTTGGGACATTGTACTGCCGAAGATACCAGACACCTGACTGAAGACAGGAAACAGGCAATTCAAAATCTCCCTCTACACAGGTCACATCAGCATCTACGCACCTTCCTAGGCTTAGTGACCTACTGTAGGCCTTGGATAAGGCCTGCTTCACAAATGTTGCAACCACTTTATGACTGTTTGTCACCAGACCCCTATGATCTCACTCCTTTGACAATTTATTCCCCATGTGACATCAATTCCATACTCGTACAAGTTCAACCAAAACATCTGTCTATGGCCAGATAGCTCCGACTTGCATGTGCTCTACTAATTCCTGAGTATGTCACCCTCAAAAGATGTAACAATTTGAATCCAGCCACCCTCCTGCCTGTGGATTCAGAAAAGGGGGAATTGATATTAGCAAGTGAGGAAGAATAATTTGACATGACGCATGAACATGACTGCATAGAACTGCATAGAACTGTTCCTAATGCAGGTTTTGAGGTTTTTTTTGTAGATGGCTCCAGATACCACCTGGATGGACGATTCTACACTGGATATGCAGTAGTATCCTCACATGAGGTAATCCGAGCTAAACCACTCTCTCTTCACATGTCGCCATAGGAGGCAGAGTTGAAGGCACTCACTGAGGCGTGTAGAGCCACTGTAGGTAAAGTCGCTAATATTTTCACAGATCCGAAGCCCATTAAAAATGCAGAGCTGGTGAAACAATTGATGGAGGCATTGATGTTACCAGTCCACGTTGGCATTGTCAAGGTAAACGCACACACAAAAGGTGACTCCGTGGAGGTAGAGGGCAACAGAAGGGCGAACGAGGGTGCTAAAGTAGCAGCAAGGCGGCCTAGAGAGCAGTGGACTGTGGCGGGGAGTCAGCATATTCCAGCCACACTGAGCCTAGATGTCCTGAAATTTCTCCAGTAACAGGCTGCCCAAACAGAGAAGGTACACCGTGGGAGACTGGGAGCTGAGCTGAACTCGAGCGGAGTATGGGAGAATAAGGATAAGTTGTGCATACCAAAGTTCCTGTTCCCGATTATGGCGCAAGCAACACATGGCCCCACTCACACCTCAAAAAGTCACATGTGTGCCATGGTGGATGCCTTCTGGATCGCTCCTGGTTTCAGTTACGCAGCCGCGAAACTTGTACAATCATGCCTCATCTGTGCACAGCACAACCCAGGTAAAACAGTAAAAGTCCCTAAGAAAGCGACACCTAGGCCTATCTACCCGTTTCAGAGACTGCAGATTGACGACATACAGCAACCAAGGTAGGAGTGTATGAAAATATTCTAGTATGTGTAGATCTCTTCTCTGGTTGGCCAAAAGTCTATCCGGTAAAATGTGCAAATGCTAAAACAACTGCAGACAAACTGATGAAAGAACTGATCTGCAGGTATGGTGTCCCAGAAACCATAGAGAGCGATAGGGGTACACACTTCACAGGAGAAATAATGAGGGAAGTCATGCAGGCCCCGGGTGTACAGCAAGCATTTCATACACCATATAGGCCACAAAGTAGTGGGAAGGTGGAAAGACTAAATGGGACGCTTAAACTGAAAATTCAAAAGGCCATGGCAAAGACAGGAAAGAGCTTGGTAGAGCCATGGCAGAGACAGGAAAGAGCTGGGTAGAGTGCTTGCCTCTTGCACTCTTTCCAGTCAGACACACTCCAAATAGAAAGACAGGCTTGTCTCCTTTTGAAGTCCTGTTTGGTAGTGCACCAAAGACTGGTCTGTACTTCCCACAGGTGCTACAAATGCAACACGGTTCTATGACAGCCTACGTCCAGGCCTTGCAGGAAAACCTTAATGTGGTGCATAAACATGTGTTCTCATACATTCCAGATCCTAATGCCAGTGCAGATGTGCATCAGCTATATCCAGGTGATTGGGTGGTTATACGCAGACACATGAGAAGGAGCCTGGACCCACGAGTTGATGGCCCCTTCCAAGTCCAGCTGACCACATCCACCTCTGTAAAGCTTGAGGGAAAGCCCACCTGGATCCACGCCAGTCACTGCAAGAAGGTCCTTTCAACAGCAGAATGACGGTTCTACTCATCACCTTGCTGGCAGTGACAGGGTTACTGCGCACTGCAGAGACACAGGACAAACTATTAAATGCTGACTGGGACAACAAACTTATTCGGCATCATGCTCTTCTCATAAAGGACATGGAAGGGCAGAAACCGAAAGACTGTTGGATCTGTACACACAGCCCAGTATCTGCGAGGACCATGCCATACTTAGCCTTACCTCTGGAGCCATGGGAGGTATTAACCCCACACTGCATACACAATGAGACTTGGACTCAATCCAGATTTCGGGGAAAAGATTTGCCCCGTGATATATCTGCCTCATTGGCTATAATCGGATGGGCCGCTAATCCCTGGTTTCAGTTTAATATAACGCGGCCTAAGGTACAAATGTGGTGGCGGGAATATGATTCAGACGTCGGAAATATGGTCGCCAGGAGGAGGACTGAAATCCCTCACTCAGACCCCATTCCCAATGATGGACTGTGGTTCAGTCTTCACACTGGAGCAAATACCTGTGGTGAGGACAATAATTGCTTCCGCATATACACTCATGATCAAACACAGGTTTATGAGACGGTGTACCAGGAAGGTGTTGAAGGCTGTAAAGCATCTACGGGTTAAATAATAAGGAAAGAAAGGGGTAAATGTACATCTGGTATAAGTGGAAAACAAATGAATAATACTTGGTGTGCCCATAAGCCTTTGTCAGGACTTGTGAGTTTATACCAATGTATACAGACCCCTGGTCACGTTTGTGTTCTCCCTGAAGGAGTATTCTTGGTTTGCGGACATCGTGCCTACAGGTGGGTGAGCCCAGACATAAGAGGGGTTTGCACTCTTGCCAAACTAACACCAGCCACTTTCATAGTTCCTCATAGTAAAATAGACACAGCAGCAGCTCCAATTCACACTTTGTATAGAAGGGCTGCAGACAATAAGCTCCGGCCCAATGGTAGGCTGCATCTAGTAGAAATGGGGATAACAAATAAAATATTCAAGTAGTATGCTAATATACCCCTTCATAACACAAATGTGGGATAAATTAGTGGAAGCCAACGACTACCTGGATGATCAGATTTTCCAGATTCTTGAAGTTCTTAATGAAACTAATGCAATACAGAGACAATTAATCATAGTTACTAACCAACATACTATAGTACTAGATTACCTGACAGCAAAAGGAGGAGGAATGTGTCAGATAATTGGTCCCACCTGTTGTAATTATATCGACCCTGATGGCAATCTCCAGATAAGGGCCAGTATAGACAAAATACCGTATTTTTCCGACCATAAGACGCACTTTTTTCCCCAAAAATTTTGGGGGAAAGTGGGGGGGTGCGTCTTATGGACGCAATACACGGTACTAACCTGGTGGCTGGTGGCAGCGGGCGGGGCTCTGCGGTGCGGTGGTGGTAGCGGGCGGCGCTCTGCGGTGCGGTGGTGGCAGCGGGCTGTGCTCCGGTGCAGGGGCGGCGGCTCCGCCGGCATTTTTTCGCAGCCCGGAGGCCCCCGCAGTTCCCTTGCTGGCCGCCGCCATGTTGCGGTGGCCTCCGGGAGCATGGACGCCGGAAAGATGGCCGCCGGTCCGGGGACGGCGCATGCGCAGCTTCAGATATCGTCCCGAGATCTTGGGGGGCGAGATCTCGTTGCCGAGATTTGAATCTCGTCCCCCGAGATCTCACGAGATCTGATCCCGCGCATGCGCCGTTCCAGGACCGGCGGCCATCTTTCCGGCATCCATGCTCCCGGAGGCCACCGCAACATGGCGGCGGCCAGCAAGGGAACTGCGGGGGCCTCCGGGCTGCGAAGAAATGCCGGCGGAGCCGCGGCCCCTGCACCGGAGCACAGCCCGCTGCCACCACCGCAAAGCCCACCTGCCCCAGCCCCAGCACAGCTGCCCCTGCCTCAGCACAGCTGCCCCAGCACAGCTGCCCCAGCCCCAGCCCTGATGCCCCTGCCCCAGCACTGCTGCCCATGTCCCAGCACTGCTGCCCCTGCCCCACCACAGCTGCCACCACCGCAGAGCCCACCTGCCCCAGCACAGCTGCCCCAGCACAGCTGCCCCTGCCCCAGCACTGCTGCCTCTGCCCCAGCACAGCTGCCCCTGCCCCAGCACAGCTGCCACCACCGCAGAGCCCACCTGCCCCAGCACAGCTGCCCCTGCCCCAGCACAGCTGCCCCTGCCCCAGCACAGCTGCCACCACTGCAGAGCCCACCTGCCCCAGCACAGCTGCCCCTGCCCCAGCACTGCTGCCCCTGCCCCAGCACAGCTGCCCCTGCCTCAGCACAGCTTCCCCAACCCCAGCACTGCTGCCCCTGCCCCAGCACTGCTGCCCCTGCCCCAGCACAGCTGCCCCTGCCCCAGCACTGCTGCCCCTGCCCCAGCACAGCTGCCCCTGCCCCAGCACTGCTGCCCCTGCCCCAGCACAGCTGCCTCTGCCCCAGCACAGCTGCGCCTGCCTCAGAACAGCTGACCCAGCCCCAGCACAGCTGCCCCTACCCCAGCGCAGCTGCCCCAGCACAACCAACCTGTCCCAGCACAGAGCTGCCACCGCACGAGCCTGGACCACTGAATGACCCCTGTGACTACTTCTCCACCTGTGCCGGATCCCTTCCCAGGTAAGCTGAATTCGGACTGTAAGACGGACCCCCATTTGACACATTATTTTTTTTTCCCCTATTTTCCTACTGAAAATTGGGGTGCGTCTTATGGTCCGGTGCGTCTTATAGTCCGAAAAATACGGTAGGTGAACTTAGAGACCAATGGTTAAAACAACACAGTGCAAACAGAGACTCCTGGTGGGGTAACACATTCTCTTTTCTAAATCCAGCAAATTGGTTTAATGGCCCCGCAGGATGGATTTATGGTATTATACAGACTTGTATGCAAATTTTATTGTTTTGCTTATTGTTTTATGTAGCTGTAAAAGTGCTAATATATGTATTACTTAAGCTACTGAATAATGTATGCGTAAAAAAGAATCTAAGGCTGAACCTTCTGTAGTGTGTCATAGACCCCAGGTTGCCATTTCTGATGGGGAAAGTAAGTGTCCACACTGAGGGTGGATGGGCAAAGCAGGTAGGAAGCCCCCTTATGGGTACTAGACCCATGAGGCAGTAGGTCCTTTGTGGACATCAGCTGACCCTGTGGCAAAGGTTATACCATTTACAAAAGGGGGAAATTGATATAGAAGAGTTAATGGTTTACTTTTAAATCCCTTTAAATGCCTTTAATTCTCCATTTGTCTTTTGTCTTCAATTCATTCTTATGACGCTGCAGTTTTGCCTGTCTCCTCTTCAAGGAGAAAATGCTTCTTATCATATATGTTCTCAAAAGTCAGCCACAGCGTGTTCTGGGTACATTGTAAACATGGTATGACCCTGAAGGTATTGGTGGGTGATGGTGGGGGCCACATGAGCTCCATAGAATTTCATATTGTTGTAAATGGTATAAAAGATTGCCTTGTATTTCATTACGTCAGATAAAGTGATTTGATCACGGCTCGTGTGTGTTGAGTCTCTTTGTCTCCAAGAGCTTGTCATCAGAAGGGCGAAAAACCTCATAATTCGGACTCACTGGTGATCTGGTATACCTGACGCTTGGTCAGAACAAAAAGCAGCTACGACAATGGTAACATTGTTTTCATTTGGCCCTCCTGTATGTCTCATCAAAGGGGTATTGGGGTGCGTCCAAATTTTTGGCAGCCATTGCATTCACTGCATAGATAAACAGTATGGGAGACCCACTTCCTAATAATGGGAACATTGCTTTCAGATGGACCTCATGAACGTCTCTTCAAAGGGTTATTGGGGTGCGTCAAAATTTTGGGCAGGTCAAGCCTTGCATTCAATGTATAGGCAAACAGTATAGGAGTACCAACTTCCTAATAATGGGAGCATTGTTTTCAGGTGGCCCTCATGTACATCTCTTCAAAGGGGTATTGGGGTGCATTTAAATTTGGTGCAGGCAGGCCTTGCATTCAATGCATAGGCAAACAGTATAGGAGTACCAACTTCCTAATACTGGGAGCACTGTTTTCAGGTGGCCCTCAGGTACGTCTCTTCAATGGGGTATTGGGGTGCATCCTAATCTTTGGCAGCCCAACCACTTACTGCATAGGCAATAACAGTATGAGAGACACACTGTTTAATACTAGAAACAACAAAGCATAGCAGGCTGATGGATGAATAGTGAAGGCTGCCTGATGACCCTATAAAAATTGGCTTTGTGACTTTCAGAGACCCTCCTTCTTAAATGAAACAGGATGTGTCTGATGATGTGTCACACACCACATGGCCAGATAAGGTTGTAAAATGTTAACATGACATTTCACAGTGAATGCGTTTGTCTTGGTTGAAAGCAATGTTAATGTTCAAAAACGCATCAAAAATGCTACATGTGAGCATAGCCCAAGGTGTGGAGGTGCATTTTTGTTTTTGGTTATTTATTTTGCCTTATTTACAAGTCATTACTCTGGAAAGGATGTTCCTTAACATATTTCCCCGGAAAATCCATTTTGGTTTCGTTTAGGTATGTTTTATTGTGAGTGGCTTAAGACTAACAACATTGTTCACAGCAGTGATCTGGGAGTCAGAAATGTTTCCAAAAGGTCTTCCCCATGATGTTCCCATGTCATTTGAGCACTGTTCCCATCAATTTCAGCAATTTCTAGTCCCACTGCAGACCGCCTGAGGGGGGCTGCTGTAAAAATTCTCAAGTTTCGAGCACCTGAGCATTCCAATATGCTCCACCTGAGCAACGAGCACCTGAGCATTTTAGTGCTCGCCCATTACTAATACCGACCCACGAGCATCTTCTTGCAGCATTATCTGCAACATGATTGTTACAATTTTTACCCGCATAGTTATGATTCAAAATAATGCTGACTACTGGTTACCAGAGTGTTCTATCCATGGTACAAAAGTAGATTTTGCAAGTTAATTCCCCCCTGGAAAAAGACACGCCCATGTTGCAGTATCAAAACATGGATGATGACAGATCAGATGTAACAGACAATCTGATCTTTGGCATAAGCCGTAAGTGAATGAAAGTTGTCACTGATCAATGACTTATTCACTTTGAGAAATGTAATGTTTTCCATATTTGCAGAGGACAATCTGATCTGCTGGAGCATGACAAAGCTACTGTCAGTTCTGAATACTCTATTTAACAGTACACTGGATTATGGACATGAGAGTACACTGGATACTTGCCAGTGAAAGCTTCATATAGTAAGGAACATAGGTTACCCTGCTAATACACCAATTTGAAAGCAAGAAATGATTCCATAATTTTTCTTTTATACTGATATTCTAAAAGCATTGCTACACCTGTCATCCCACAAGCAATCGAGCATACAGTTTGCCATGCTCACCAACAGAAATGACAATTCCAATGCTTTACTTACTGAATCCTGCTAAGACAGTTAGTTGTCTTGAGTACAAAACAATAAACATGGCACTCTTAGGCTGTGTACCCAGGTTGCGGATTGTATGCGCGAGAAAATGCTGTGAAACTGCATACAGAACGTACCTCATGCATTCCTATGGCATTCCGCACCTGCTGTGCTAATGCTGCATTTTTTTCCTGCAGCGGAATCACATAGCGGAAAAAAATGCAGAAGGCTCATTATTTTTGCGTAATCACATGAGATCCACTTACTTTCCGCATGTGGCTATGCCCGCCATGTGCAAAGTGAGCGACTCATATGCAGTTCGTACCCACTGTCTGGAGGAGAGGAGACTGTCCTCAAAGCTCTGGGTACCATATCCCTGTACAAAAAAGAATTTAAAAAAATCGGGTTATACTCACCTTCCAGCGTCCCACGCAGCCTTACCGATGCTCCCACCAACTCCCGTTCACAGTAATGCCTTGCAGCAAGGACCTGTGATGACCGCCACATCATCAAAGGTCTTAAGGGCCTGTCACACTAAGCGATATCGCTAGCAATATCGCTATAACTTGTAACGTTATAGCGATATTGTTAGCGATATCGCTGTGTGTGATACTTACCTACGACCCGCTCCCCCGCTGCTTATCGCTGATCGCGCGAGAACGTCCTGGACCGTTTCTCATCATTAGCTTCCTGCTGGGCTTCCTGTGGGGAGACGAGCGACGAGCGTGGAGCCGGGCGGGAGGACGCAGGATCGCCTAGTGTGACAGGTAAGTAGCGACCCCTATCCCCAGCGATGTCGCTGGTGAGATCTGCCTGTGTGGCAGCTCACTAGCGACCACTTAGCGATGTATTATTATTATTTATTGTTATAGCGCCATTTATTCCATGGCACTTTACATGTAAGGAGGAGTATACATAATAAAAACAAGTACAATAATGTTAAACAATACAAGTCATAACTGGTACAGGAGGAGAGAGGACCCTGCCCGTGAAGGCTCACAGTCTACAAGGGATGGGTGAGAATACAGTAGGCGAGGGTAGAGCTGGTCATGCAGTGGTTTGGTCGATCGGTGGTTACTGCAGGTTATAGGCTTGTCGGAAGAGGTGGGTCTTCAGGCTCTTTTTGAAGGTTTCGATGGTAGGTGAGAGTCTGACATGTTGTGGTAGAGAGTTCCAGAGTAGGGGTGATGCGCAAGAGAAATCTTGTATGCGATTGTGGGAAGAGGAGATAAGAGGGGAGTAGAGAAGGAGATCTTGTGAGGATAGGAGGTTGCGTGCAGGAAAGTACTGGGAGACGAGGTCACAGATGTATGGAGGAGACAGGTTGTGGATGGCTTTGTATGTCATGGTTAGGGTTTTGTACTGGAGTCTCTGGGCAATGGGGAGCCAGTGAAGGGATTGACAGAGGGGAGAAGCTGGGGAATAGTGGGGGGACAGGTGGATTAGTCGGGCAGCAGAGTTTAGAATAGATTGGAGGGGTGCGAGAGTGTTCGAGGGGAGGCCACAGAGCAGGAGGTTGCAGTAGTCAAGGCGAGAGATGATGAGTGCATGGACTAGGGTTTTTGCAGATTTTTGGTTGAGGAATGAACAGATTCGTGAAATATTTTTGAGTTGAAGTCGGCAGGAAGTGGAAAGGGCTTGGATATGTGGTTTGAAGGAGAGATCAGCGTCAAGGATTACCCCGAGGCAGCGAGCTTGTGGGACTGGGGAGAGTGGGCAGCCATTTACTGTAATGGATAGGTTCGCTGGGGGGGTCACGTGAGATGGGGGAAAGATGATGAATTCTGTTTTGTCCATGTTAAGTTTCAGAAATCTAGCGGAGAAGAAGGATGAAATAGTGGACAGACATTGAGGGATTCTGGTTAGTAGGGAGATGATATCTGGTCCAGAGATGTAGATCTGTGTGTCATCAGCATAGAGATGATACTGAAAACCATGAGATTCTATGAGCTGTCCCAGGCCAAAGGTGTAAATGGAGAAGAGCAGGGGTCCTAGGACTGAACCTTGTGGGACTCCGACAGATAGGGGGCGAGGAGAGGAGGTGGTGTGTGAGTGGGAGACGCTGAATGTCCGGTCTGTTAAGTATGATGAGATCCAGGATAGGGCCAAGTCTGTGATGCCAAGGGATGAGAGGGTCTGTAATAATAGGGAATGGTCCACTGTGTCAAAGGCAGCCGACAGGTCCAGGAGGAGGAGGACAGAGTAGTGTCGCTTGCTCTTGGCGGTTAAGAGGTCATTGGTGACCTTAGTAAGGGCAGTTTCAGTGGAGTGGTGTGACCGGAAGCCAGATTGTAAGCGGTCGAAGAGGGAGCAAGAAGAGAGATGGGAGGACAGTTCAAGGTAGACGTGTTGTTCCAGTAGCTTGGAGGCATAGGGGAGAAGTGATATAGGGCGATAGCTAGATACAGAGGATCGGTCAAGAGAGGGCTTTTTGAGGATAGGTGTGATGGAGGCATGTTTAAAGCTTGAGGGGAAAACACCAGTTGTTAGTGATAGGTTGAAGAGATGGGTTAGGGTTGGGATGAAGACTGTGGTGAGGTTTGGGATGAAGTGGGATGGGATCGGGTCAAGTGCACAGGTAGCGTCATATCGCTGGTCGGGATCGCTGGTACATCGCTAAGTGTGACAGTACCCTTATTTGCAAGGCATCGCTGGGTACGGGAGCATCGCGATGATCACGGACGCTGCGCGGGATGCCGGAAGGTGAGAATATCATGATTTTTTTATCTTTTTTATTATTTTTAACATTCTATCTTTTACTATTGATGCTACATAGGCAGCCTCAATAGTAAAAAGTTGGTCACACTTGTCAAACACTATGTTTGACAAGTGTGACCAACCTGTCAATCACATTCCAAATGATGCTTCAAATCGCTTGGAATGCGCTTGAATTCCACACGCGAAAATCACGTGAAAAACGCTTGTTTTCGCGGGAAAAACGCATGCGAATTCCATGTGTTTTTCCCACGGCAGGAGTTACGGAAATGCTGTGGAAATTTCTATTGTTCAGAGACACCTGTACAAACATGGCCTTCACAGAAGAGTCATCAGAAGAAAACCTCGCCTGCATCCTCACCATAAAATTCAGTGATAGAAGTATGCAATATCAAATCTAAACAAGCCTGATGCATTTTGGAAACAAGTCATGTGGACCTATAAGGTTAAAATAGAAATTTTTGGCCACAATGATGAAAGGTATGTGTGGAGAAAAAAGGGCATAGAATTTTAGGAAAAGAACATTTCGCTAACCATTAAGTATGGGGGTGGATCAATGATGCTTTGGGGCTATGTTGCAATCGAAACCCCGGTCTACCATGCAGAGATGAAAAACTGCTGCTAGAGAATAATGGTGAAAGCACAACTGAGCGCGATTGCTTGAACACACTGTGTTAACTTCACACACTTTGAACGGGACACTGAGTTAATTCACAGAGCAGTACCCAGCAAAAGAATACTAAGTGTAATACGCTGTTAGTTGTCTCAGGGATAGAGCTATGGATTGAGCATGCTCTAAAAACTGAACTGTGTCAATCGTACACAAGAATGTAACAGATGCTAAGCCAAGTGAAGTCACTTCAGTGATGCTAGGTATAATACCCTGATTAGGGATGAATTTGCTCTGCAACTCCACTGTGCTAGCCGCAAACATGTAGGAAACAGATGCTAAGCCAAGTAGCTAATTGCCCTACTGACGCAAACTGCTTGACAACGTGTACAGTCCCAGAGCTTAAACAGACACACATAGCTTGCAGACAGAATGGTAGAGTATCCACACTCACTCTCCATAACTTTAATGATACTAGCGTGCCTGCGTGCACCATTGATAGCTTTTCATACATTAGGCTCCACCCCAAACACTCACACCCAGTCGGATGAGACATCGCCCACGGGCCAATCCTGAGCTGCCACATCACCAGAGCAGGTGACTTCCACCACCAATAGGAAGACACTACATCACAGACATGCTCAGTAAGGTGATCTCTGAATTTAAACTCCAGAGTTTCAGGCTTCACCTGTATATAACTGATTACTAAGGACTTGGCTGGAGATCCTGCAGTAATTAACCGCACAGCATGAGCCTGAGCAAGACGCCGGGACCGACGTCTATGCTGAGCAGCGGCTGAACCTGAAAGGGAAACTGCAGAGACAGAAAAGGCTTGGGATCCATCCCGTGCAGAGGGAGAGTCCACAAGCCTAACACCCCTTTAGATTTTTCACTCTTTCACTCAAAACACAGAATTATGATAACAGCAAAATCGATTGACGTGTTAAAGATATTAAAAATGTAAACAAAATTTTCAAAACTTTTAAAATTGGATTAGTATCAGTACCAAGCACAGCATTAGAGTTATATGCACTTTCAGTGGGTACGGAAAGTATTCAGACCCTTTTACATATTTCACTCTTTATTTCATTGCAGCCATTTGGTAAATTCAAAAAAGTTTACTTTTTTCGCATTAATGTACACTCTGCACCCCACCCCACCTTGACTGAAATAATCCAGAAATGTTGATTTTTTTCAAATTTATAAAAAAGAAAAATTGAAACATCACATGGTCATAAGTATTCAGACCTTTTGCTTAGACACTCATATTTAAGTCACATGCTGTCCGTTTCCTTTTAATCCTCCTTGAGATGGTTCTACTCCTTCATTGGAATCTAGCTGTGTTTAAATAAGTTGATAGGACTTGATTTGTAAAGGCACACACTTGTCTATGTAAGACCTTACAGCTCACAGTGCATGTCAGACCACATGAAAATTAAGAGGTCAAAAGAACTGGCCAAGGAGCTCAGAGACAGAATAGTGGCAAGGCACAGATCTGGCCAAGGTTACAAAAGAATTTCAAAAGTGCAATCATATAATCCCCACAGTGGCCTCCATAATCCTTAAATGGAAGAAGTTTGGTGTTAGGCATCAAGTTTCCCCCACTGCACAGGAGGAATCTCAAGCCATGTCCTCTGTGGTCTCCCATTCTCCTGGGGCCACAGAGATTCCTGCTCAGCAGAGATGTCAATCTCAGTGTCTTGTCCTGGCTAATGCTAGGCATCTGGTTGCTCCTTCAGGCTCAGCTATAACACCATGTTTGAGTCAACAGCGAGCAGAGGCTCCTGGGACTAAGTCCTGTCTGTCCTACTGAGTATGCTCTTTTATCTGGTGCGTTCTGCTAGCCCTAACATTTGGGACCACCAGAAGTCTCCTAGACCTGGCCACCAGGCCATCCAGCAAAACTGAGCAATTGTGGGAGAAGAGCCTTGGTGAGAGAGATAAAGAAGAACCCCAAGATCACTGTGTCTGAGCTCCATAGATGCAGTAGGGAGATGGGAGAAAGTTAAATAAAGTCAACTATCATGGAAGCCCTCCACCAGTTGGGAATTTATGGCAGAGTGGCCAGATGGAAGCCTCTCCTCAGTGCAAGACATATGAAAGCCCGCATAGCGTTTGCTAAAAAAACACATGAAGGACTCCCAGACTATGGGAAATAAGATTCTGTTGTCTGATGAGACAATGATAGAACTTTTTGGTGATAATGTGATAATTCTAAGTGGTATGTGTGGAGAAAACCAGTCACTGCTTATCACCTGCTCAATAGAATCACAACAGTGAAACATGGTGGTTGTATCATCATGCTATGGGAGTGTTTTTCAGCTGCTGGGACAGGATGACTGGTTGCAATTAAAGGAAACATGAATGCGGCCAAGTACAGAGATATCCTGGATGAAAACCTCTTCCAGAGTGCTCTGGACCTCAGACTTGGCCGAAGGTTCACCTTCCAACAAGACAATGACCTTAAGCACACAGCTCAAATAACAAAAGAGTGGCTTCAGAACAACTCTGTGACCATTCTTGACTGGCCCAGCCAAAGCCATGACCTAAATCCAATCGAGCATCTCTGGAGAGACCTGAAAATTGCTGTCCACCAATTGTTAAGGGCTGGCGGAACGCAACAAATAATAAAGATGGTATTTAGGTGCGTTCGCAGCCCGGGGTCCACCGGGCAAAGGTGTTAGCTGCTGCTTGGTAATGGCGGACGTTATGTGGCAGCATAATAGAGGAACAAATGGGGTTAACCTTACCCAGTTTGTACAGAGGCGGACTCTGTTACCTCACAGAGCCGCACAACCACCAAACATAAATGCCGTAGCCTGTTTATGATCACAGAGCTCGACCGTGTGAGTGGTAGTGTATAGTCATAAGACTCTGCCCCTGAGACACTTTGTTAGAGTCCCTCTAGACACACTAGTGCTTGGCGCCGCAGCTGTGGTGCCAGCCAGATAGTAACTGGAAAATTGCACACTAAGTGCTCACTGCACGGCTCTGGCGGACGCCACTAACCTCCCTGACTAGGGCAAGGAAAGAGCACGACTTGCGCATAGCACCGCACTGGCAGTTGCAGCTACTTAATGTGGTACCTAGTGTTGAGCATTCCGATACTGCGGGTATCGGCCGATATTCGCGGTATCGGAGTTCCGATACTGAGTTCCGATACTTTTAGAGTGTCGAATACCAGAATCGGAAGTTCCCATAATGCAATGAGCCAGTTTGATTTTATTCAGCCAATGAGGAATCCTAAGAAGTGTGGAAACATCCTGTTATGCATGTTAGGCGTGTTAATGTGGCGCCCCTGGGGCTCAGTCGCCACAGAGGTACTGCACCTTCTCCTAAGGTGTGGTGCCCCACCGTCCAGGTAAGTTGGAGGCTCCTGACCACGCTCCAACACTCGCACCCCACACAATAGAGTAGTTCAGCACAACCACATTGCGGCTCCATGCTTAGAGAGAAGCAGAGCACCTTTGGTGGTTCCCTGCTTGGAACACTAGACGTGCTGGGAGGTGGGTGGAGTTCAGGATATATATATATATATATATATATATATATATGAGCGGGATGGTTTAGGATAACAGGTTAGGCTGACAGGAGGTCAGTGAGGAAGGAAGCCACTCGGGAGGAGTGGGGATCCCTGGAAGAAGGGATGGAGGAAGGAGTGTTGCAGCTGCCTCAGTGACCTGAGCCAGCTGGGACGGGAAAGGAGAGAAGGAGGAGGATGTTGACCTGAAGCCTGAGCTTCCATAGAAGGGAAAGGACAAGTACGGAACGTAGGAGTAGAAGGGAACACAGAGGACGTGGGTTAGAGGAAGAACCCTGTCTAGAAGTTTTAAGCACAAGGCCGGGGCCCGGTCCCCAAGGTTGTATGGACACTAATGGTTCTGCAGCAGACACCGGTGGAGTAGTGGGCTGTAAATGCACTACTCCCATCTAAGACTTGAGGGCACAACAGCAATACGGATAGAGAGCCAGGACTTAGGAGTAGAGAGTCCCCGAAGCAGGCTACAGCTGTCTGCCATGCAAGTGGAGTTCTTGGGAACATCTGTCAGGAGGAACTCCAGAGTACCACGGTACTGGAGATCTTCATACTTAAAGGCGCTATAGAGGAGACGTTCAGGAAAGGCACATAAGTTAGCAGAGTGTGGAAGGGAGCTTTCCATTTTGCCTGGAGGTTGACTGAGTCCCTGACCCAGAGGACACGGCACAGAAGCGGGGCACTACAGACAGAGTAAAGCTTTGGAACTACATGCCCTGGTGTCCTCCATTCCTTCCTGCGTCCACCTGCCTGACACTGCTACATCCCCAGCGCCAGACACTACATCACCTAAGTGTCTCCACATCTACACTGCCCTGGGACAACAGCCCTGCCTGTGGAGGGCTATACCACCATTGCTGAACCACACCATCTGTCCCGGAGGATCTGCATGCAGTGTCGGCTTAACACCTCCCTTGCTGAAAACCATAGGTGGCGTCACGAACTATACATTCAAACCACTACATGCCCCGATTACTTGGGCGCCCAGGGCCACAGTCCGGGTCACCGCTGCTGCGACTCGTCCCACTAATACCGACCCGGTACCGAGTACCCCACAGCCCTGGGAGGTCGACCCATTAACTAATGGCATGGCTGTGATTGGCTGCTAAAATGATGTCATGATGCACTATAAAAGCTGCCGCCGCCATTTTAGGTTCACTCTGCTGTCAATTTACTTAGGGACAGGACGCTGCTGTCTTGACTCTGAGGGACAGTTTGAGCTAGCGATTTGCTTTATTGTGCTTTACCCAGACTACTTTAGCAACAGCTGTGTGAGAAGCTTTCTTTTGCCTTGCAGCGCTGTTCACGGCTGTCTGCGAGGTCTCTGTGTGTGAGTGCAGCTCACGCTGTAGTGTGTTCTGCAGCGACCTCCGGTTGTAGTCCGCTCAGCATGCATCACTGCTTCATACATTGTCCTTTTTTGCATTAGTGCAGCTCATTTTTCCTGATTTCTCCTATTAGTGTGGTTCCATCCATATCCAGCTAGATTGCTTGAAAACACTATATACGAGTAGATAGAGGAGCTTTTCTGCAGCCTTGCAGCGCTGTTCACGGCTGTCTGCGAGGTCTCTGTGTGTGAGTGCAGCTCACGCTTTAGTGTGTTCTGCAGCCACCTCCGGTTGTAGTCGCTCAGTGTGCATCACTGCCTCATACATTGTCCTTTTTTGCATTAGTGCTGCTCATTTTTCCAGATTTCTCCTATTAGTATGGTTCCATCCGTATCCAGCTAGAATATTTGCAAACACTATATAGGAGTAGATAGAGGAGCCTTTCTGCTGGCTTGTGCCCTGCAGCCCCAGCCAGATTAGTATTAGCCTATTTTTTGGAGCCTCATCTATTGCATTGTAGGTTACCTTCCTGCATTGTAATGGCTACAAAAAGTTTGTGATACTATTGGTTTTACATCTTTGGGCACATCCAGTGTCTTTTTGTGAAAAAAAAAAGTTAATATAGTTCACCAAACACTCCATTTTACAGTTGTGTAGGCCACATTAGCTCATATTAAAGTCTAGTCCACACTTTATAAAATTAGTGTTTCTTATACCTGTTAGCAGCTGTTCAGGAAAAAGCACACTAAGCCCTTAGTACTTTTCTGCCTATCTTTATCAGTCTACCAAGATGAAGAAGGCAGGGAGTAAGGCACGTGGTCGTGGGCATGGAGTTTCTGCAGAGAGAGGACGTGGGGATTCTGTGCCCGCTGCGGGCACCAGTGACTCAGCATCGCCCAGTTTTACCAGGGAACAGTCCTTTATGTGCAGCTTTGTAGGAGCTCACCGTACCCCACTGTTGCGGGATGAACAAATTGAAGCCGTTGTCAGATGGATGGCAACTAACGCATCGACTTCAATTCGTTCCAGATCCTCTCAGGTCCAGAGCACTGAAGAGCACCCATCTGTCTCTTCACCACCTGCCAAATTGCCCAGGCAGTCAGAGAGCCCTGGACAGGAGCCATCTCTACTTCTGTTCTCTGAATCTGTTGGCTTGGAAAGAGGGGGCCAGCCAAGCAGCATTCGAGAATTTGAAGAAGAGGTAGTATGCAGTGATGCGCAACAGCTTTGTCTCTCTGAATTTGAAGAGGCAGGTGGGCCAGTGCCTATGGTCAGCACACCTCAGTACGCATCTGATGATGAGACTCAGGTGCCACTTTCTGGTGCGTACTGTGCTGTCGAGACTACCCAGGAGAAGCAGTCGTTTGAAGAGGGTAGTGTAGATGATGAGGTCCTTGACCCATCATGGCGTGAGATACAGGAAGGGGGTGGGAGCAGCTCTGAGGAAGAGATTCTCCGAACGGCCAAAAAAGGAGGGAGAGGGAGGGGGCAGACTCGGTTGCCTGTAGCCTCCACTTCGGCACCCATTAGGAGCATGCCTCTTCCAAAACCCAAAACGGGCGCTCCCAAGACTTGCAGTGCCTGGTCAATTTTTGACACAGTTGCAGATGACATTTGCTTTGTCAAATGCAAGCTGTGTAATCAGAAAGTGAAAAGAGGGAAAAGTGTCAGCAACCTCAATACCACAAATATGTGGAAACATGTGCGGACCAAGCACGTGGTAGAGTTACAAAGACACACTGAAGACCTAGGCCAACCTACAGCGCCACCTACCACCTCTTCAGCTCGTGTTGTAGCCTCTTCCTCCAGCTCACACACAGCTGGTTCGAATTCCTCACAGGATCGCCATGGAAGAACCTCTGGCACTGTTGTACAGAGGCACAGTGTCATTCCACCCACAGCACCACGTTCCCTGTCTTCCTCACACTCCCAGGCCAGTCTACAGCCATTGGTAGCACAAGCATGGGAGAAAAGGCGCCCATACTCGGCAAACCACCCCGAGCACAGGCTCTGAATGCTGGCATTGCAAAACTACTGTCCCTTGAAATGCTATCATTCAGGCTGGTGGAGACTGACACCTTCCGTAACTTCATGGCATTGGCAGTCCCACAAAACAACGTGCCCAGCCACTTTTATTTCAGCAGGCAAGCCGTCCCTGCCCTGCATAAGCATGTGGGGGGAGAAATTAAACATGTGCTACTAAACGCCATCAGTAGCAAGGTCCACCTGACCACCGATGCGTGGACCAGTAACCATGGACAGGGACGATATCTTTCCCTCACTGCACATTGGGTAAATGTTGTGGAGCCGGTTACAGATCTTGAGAGTGGCGCTGTACGTGTTCTGCCAACTCCAAGGATTGCAGGAATCCAGTCTGTACACATTGACTCCACCTCATACTCCAGTTCCTCTGAATCAGCTCTGCAGGAGCCATCACAGTCTACCTCCACATGGACCCGTGAACGCTTACCTGTTACAACCGATATGAGCACAGTCGTGACCAAACGTCAACAGGCTGTATTGAAATTACTTTCTTTGGGGAATCGAAGCCACACAGCGCAGGAGCTCAGGAATGCCATGAAGCAGGAGAGCGATGTGTGGTTTGTGCCAGCGAATCTCCAGCCAGGCATAGTAGTGTGTGACAATGGCCGAAATCTGGTGGCAGCTCTTGGCCTAGGCAACCTCACTCACATCCCATGTCTGGCACATGTGCTCAGCTTGGTCGTGCAGAGTTTTTTGAGGGACTATCCGGATCTTGATGCACTGCTGCACAAGCTCCGCATAGAGTTCGCTCACTTGCGGCATTCCAGCATGGCAAGATCTCGCATTGCAGCTCTGCAGCGCCGATTCCGCCTTCCGGAACATCGCATCATATGTGACCTACCCACCAGGAGGAATTCAATGTTAGATATGTTGGAGAGGTTGTGTGAGCAGCAGGCAGCAGTAATGGAGTACCAGCTGCATCAGGCGCAAACAAGTCGCACTGCACGCCGTTCACACTTCACCACCACTGAGTGGGCCTCTATGAAGGACATCTGCCACGTTTTGCGTGCCTTTGATGATTCCACGTGGATGGCGAGTGAAGATGATGCACTAGTCAGTAGAGTTGAGCGACTTTTGGTTTTTTAGGGTCGCGTTTCGTTTCGTGAAACCCGACTTTTCCAAAAGTCGGGTCGAGCAAGATCGTCCGATTATAGGGAAAAGTCGGGGTCGTCCCGAAACACGAAACCCAATGTAAGTCAATGGGGAATAAAAGTCGGCAGTGAGAGGAGGACAGGAAACACACCTACAGTGCCCATTTGAATGCCAAAAGCATCAATTCTTCTTACTTAAGCTTGTCAACCTTAATTAACTTCATAATACAAGTTACGCACTGAAAAATGGGGGTTATTTGGCTAAAGTTGTGGGGGGGGAGGGCTGGCTGCAGGTTTTCATGTGCCCTGGGCGAAAGAGCGCCCCTTTAACACATACCACAACTCATCATGCTCCGATACGGCAGAGAAATAGCGGTATAGTACAATGAAAAATACCTCACTTTTTACATCTCATGACGAGGCCCATCTATTTCTCCATACAGAATCATTGGTCCCATATAATGTTTGAAACAGTATATGATGAGCTCCACATAATGCTACAGTATATGTTGGTCCCCATGGATGAAGCTCCACTGTCTTATGGGCCCAAATAATGCTCCAAACATAATGGGCCCCATTTCTAATGCTCTAGTGTATAATGGGCCCTGTAAATGCTGCTCCAGTGTCTGATGTCCACCTTTGGAATGTTCCAGTGTATGGTGGGCCCCATCTATCATTCTCCAGAGTATAGTGCTCCCCAAAAATTGCTGTCCCAACATTGAAAACAATCAAATAAGTCTCCTCGCTAGGGAATCCCTGTACTTGTCTGGACTCCTCGTCGTCCCCATCTTCCATCTCACTGCACAGTATTTCAACTTTGCAAGTGCTGTGATCCTGGGCAAGCAGGGGGAGCCCACTCGTTGGCGACGGCACTGGCACAGGGCCCCTGATAGTACGGTGGTGTGTCTGATGGCGGGTGGGCCGAACCTGCACTTTCATCTGCAGCTTCCTCTTTGTCACCGTGTAAGATGGAACTGTATATGGGAAGGGTAACCTGAGTTTCATCAGGGTCAGATTCAGGTCGTGTAGCGTGCGAGGGGAATGTAGTGGTCTGGATCAATGTACCAGCAGATTCATCGAGCAGTGGCTGGGCATCAGTGCACTTGTGTCGCCCCCAGGAGTACGGTCGCCACAGTGGCATTACCTTCTTCCTAGGGAGTGTGATGTCATGCTTGGGAGCAACGAAGGATCTCTCTAGCAGGTTAACTGATTGGGCAGCGTTATTCCCACAAGTCATGACCCTCCAAACAGCGTTCATGAAGGCAAAGTGTTTGTTTTACGTGGGCAGTATGGTTGCAAAGCTGAACCTTAAAGGAATGTCCAGAAGGGCACCACCAGGAGTGGAGCCTATGGTTAAATTCGACTCCACCTGGGAAACCTCAACCATGCCAGCTACAGAACAGATGCACACATTGCAAGCTTAATTCCGTTAACGAACGAGACTCCGTCATGCCCCGCGGTCCGAGTCCGTCTTACTAGAGGGACACGTGAGGCTCTGGCACATGAGATTGGCCAATAACTGGTGTGTCATGCCCTTACATGTCCGTGGCTGCATGTGTGCTACACTGAAAAGGCCAGCGTTTGTCGCTTACAGGTGCAGATAACCCGCTGAACAACTTTAGTGATGGGGATCACTGATTACAATTATTACCCGCGAACAAGGATTTCCCAGTAAGTGCAGGTCAACAGCAGTTCCGGAATTAGGCCTAACCGTCATTCCTGAAAAAATGAAAAACTTACGTGTGCAAACCACAGGTGCTGTAGCTTGCTTAACAGCTCGCCAGCCGTTCTCACGCCCAGTATGGATTACACGTGATTGCACAAAGGTGAGAAAGGGTACCGTATCCCCAGATAACATGTATGGATAGCGTACACATTCAAAATATATGTCTATACATCAGGAGGCAGGCTCAGACGGTGTTAGGCCCAGTATGGATTGCACGTGATTGCACAAAGGTTAGAAAGGGTACCGTTTCCCCGGATAACATGTATGGATAGCGTACACATTCAAAATATATGTCTCAGGAGGCAGGCTCAGACGGTGTTAGGCCCAGTATGGATTGCACGTGATTGCACAAAGGTTAGAAAGGGTACCGTTTCCCCGGATAACATGTATGGATAGCGTACACATTCAAATTATATGTCTATACATCAGGAGGCAGGCTCAGATGGCGATAGGCCCAGTATGGATTGCACGTGATTGCACAAAGGTTAGAAAGGGTACCGTTTCCCCGGATAACATGTATGGATAGCGTACACATTCAAAATATATGTCTCAGGAGGCAGGCTCAGACGGTGTTAGGCCCAGTATGGATTGCATGTGATTGCACAAAGGTTAGAAAGGGTACCGTATCCCCGGATAACATGTATGGATAGCGTACACATTCAAAATATATGTCTATACATCAGGAGGCAGGCTCAGACGGTGTTAGGCCCAGTATGGATTGCACGTGATTGCACAAAGGTTAGAAAGGGTACCGTATCCCCAGATAACATGTATGGATAGCGTACACATTCAAAATATATGTCTCAGGAGGCAGGCTCAGACGGTGTTAGGCCCAGTATGGATTGCACGTGATTGCACAAAGGTTAGAAAGGGTACCATATCCCCAGATAAAATGTATGGATAGCGTACACATTCAAAATATATGTCTCAGGAGGCAGGCTCAGACGGTGTTAGGCCCAGTATGGATTGCACGTGATTGCACAAAGGTTAGAAAGGGTACCGTTTCCCCGGATAACATGTATGGATAGCGTACACATTCAAAATATATGTCTATACATCAGGAGGCAGGCTCAGACGGTGTCAGGCACAGTATGGATTTGACGGCCCAGATTACACAGCGGAGGAGCAGGGAGAGGTAAAGATTGCAAATCCTGGGGCCCTGCCCAAGCAAGGGGGGCCCACTCGTGGGTGTCGGTACTGGCACTGGGCCCCTCATAGTACAGCGGTGTGTCTGACGGCGGGTGTGCACCACCACCATCAGAGACACTTGATTGCACTATGAGGGACCCTGTGCCAGTGCCTGCGCCCAAGAGTCGGCCTACCCACCTGTCCAGGGCAACGGCACTCGCACGGTGTCGTGCGCTAGGTGGTGACCCCGGCCATGGGGGGGAGGCAGCACAGTTAGGGAGTTTTAGAAAGTGGCATATGTTGATGTTGGACATTCAGCTGATGCAAAAGGCGAAATAGGTGAAGTCCCAGGAAGAGGTGGACCAAAGCAAGCCATTTTTCTGTCACCCTATGTGTCATCAGGGGAAGGTGGGACAAAATCCTTGGAAACCCATGCATGGTTCATTTTAATGAAGGTTAGATCATCCACATTTTGGGTTGACAGACGGGTCCTTTTTTCTGTCAGGATTGATCCAGCTGCACTGAAGACTCTTTCCGATAGCACACTTGCAGCTGGGCAAGCGAGCTCCTGTAAGGCATACTGGGCCAATTCAGGCCAGGTGTCCAGTTTAGCGGCCCAATAGTCAAAGGGGAATGACCTGTGTGGGAGAACATCGATATGGGAGGAAAAGTAGTTTGTAACCATAGTTGACAACTGCTGTCTCCTGTCACTTTCCATCGATGCAGTATTACCAGTTGTGTGAGCGGTATTTGAAAAATCAGTCCACAACATTGTCATGAAACCCCTGTCTCCAACGCCACTTCTGCTGTGTGCACCACTAACACCTCTGTCAAGCTGCCCCCGGCCCGTACGGCTCGTGTGAGAACCATCACCGCTGCTGTGTGCTGGGAATGCCTCAAGCAACCGATTTACCAGACTTGCTTGTTTATTAGCCAATGTTAGGTCAAGGTTCTCCTGTGGCATGATGTTTTGTAATTTGCCTTTATAGCGTGGATCCAGGATGCTGGCCAACCAGTAGTCGTCATCGTTCATCATTTTGGCAATGCGGGGGTCCCTTTTTAGGATCTGCAAGGCATAATCTGACATGTGGGCCAATGTTCCCGGTGTCAATGATGCACTGCGAGTGCTGGGAGGAGGAGCACTTTCTGGCAAATCCACATCCCTCCAGTCACGCACCATCCCTGTACCAGACCTTGCCACGCCAACATTTTCACTTGCCCCACGAGAAGCATCCTCCTCCCCTAAGTAATCATCCCCATCATCATCCTCCTCCTCCTCTTCTTCCTCCACCTCGTCCAGGAGAGGTCCCTGAGCAGACAATGGCTGAATGTCATCAAGGATTCCCTCCTCCTCTTCCTCCTCATCAACATTGGCTGCAGACGCCTGCTCCTTAAGGTGCGTCAAAGTTTGCATGAGCAGACGCAAAAGTGGGATGCTCATGCTTAGCATGGCGTCGTCTGCGCTTACCAGCCGTGTGCATTCCTCAAAAAACTGAAGGACTTTACAGAGGTCTTTCAGCTTCGACCACTGCACACCTGTCAACTCCATGTCTGCTCTCAAAGTGCCTGGCCGTGTATCCTCCCACAAATGCATTATGGCCTGCCTCTGCTCGCACAGCCGCTCCACCATGTGCAGGGTGGAGTTCCACCTTGTTGCAATTTCGATAATGAGGCGGTGGTTGGGAAGGTGGAGCAATCGCTGCAGCTTCTGCATACGAATGGAGTGTACAGGCGACCGGCGGATGTGCGCGCACAGTCTTCGCACCTTCTGGAGCAGGGCTGTTAACTCCGGATAATTTTTGAGGAAGCACTGCACCACCAGGTTCAAGGTATGAGCCAAGCAAGGCATGTGGCTGAGTTTTGAAAGGGCTATGGCTGCCACAAAATTACGGCCGTTATCACTAACTACCTTGCCTGCCTCAAGATGTACACTGCCCAGCCATGACTCAGTTTGGCGCTTCAAGTACTCGGCCAGCACCTCGGCGGTGTGTCTGTCGCCCAAACACATCATCTGCAACACAGCCTGCTGACGCTTTCCACTAGCTGCTCGATAGGGGGACACCTTGTGTGCAACAGTGGCAGCTGCAGATGGATTGCTCGTACGACTGCGCTCTGTGGACGAGCTTTCGCTTCTGGAGGAGGAGGAGGAGGGTCGAACGCCTACAGCCAACTGTTTCCTATACCATGGGCTAGGCAGCACTGTCCCACCACCGCTGTCCCCTGTGGACCCTGCATCCACCACATTAACCCAGTGCGCAGTGATGGACACGTAACGGCCCTGGCCATGCCGATTGGACCATGCATCAGTTGTGAGGTGCACCTTTCCGCTCACTGACTGCTTGAGTGCATGGACAATGCGGTCTTTCACAGGATGGTGGAGGGCTGGGATGGCTTTGCGAGAGAAGAAGTGGTGACTGGGTAGGTCATAGCGTGGTACTGCATAGGCCATGAGTTTGCGGAAAGCTGTGCTTTCCACCAACCGAAAGGGCATCATCTCAAACGAGATTAGTTTGGCAATGTGAGCGTTCAAACCCAGTGTACGCGGATGAGAGACTGAGTACTTTCTTGACCTACTCATAGTGTCTGGGAGGGTGAGCTGGACTTGAGAGCTGCATATGGTGGAAGTAGCGGTGGACAGGGCGGACTGAGAGAGGGTTGATGATGGTGATGGAGTTGGTGTTCTTTCTGATGGCCTAGAATCAGTCTTTCGTTGATATAACAGTGGGATTCCCTGACTGCTGTGGCCTTGCAACGACACCTCAACATTTGCTGCTGTGCTAACCGGTGGGCTTACAGTGGGGGAAACAATGTAGCGTTGCTGACTGCCTTCGTTGTGATCAGTTGCACATGTGGCACTTGAGGTTTGGTGTTGTGTCCACGCTTGCAAGTGCATGCTGGTTAAATGTCTAAGCATGCAACTGGTATTCAAATTTTTCAGATTTTTCCCTCGGCTAAAGGTCTTTGCGCACTTCTTACAGATAACCTTGGCCTGATCATGAGGATTTTGTTCAAAAAAGTGCCACACTGCACTCTTCCTACTTTGGCAGACATTTTGCGGCCTAGCACGCTGTGATCTTTTGACCCTCTGGACAAGCTGTCCAGCAACTCTTTTGATGTTTGGAACCTGTCTTTGGAGTGCTCCGGGCCTGCCAGATAACAGCTGTTGCGATGTCCATGTCTGCTGTGGATGCTCCTCATCTGAGCTATTGGAAGCAGCACCCTCTTCCCCCAATGGATGCCAATCTGGGTCAACAACTGGGTCATCCATCACCTCCTCTTCTATGTCATGTGCACCTTCCTCTGTGTCACCGTGTATGGTGGTATAGTGTGCGGGAAGGGGCACCTGAGTCTCATCAGGGTCAGAATCTGGCTCTGTACACTGCGAGGACAATGTAGTGCTCTGAGTGAATGTACCAGCAGAATCATCCATCAGCGGCTGTGCATCAGTGCACTCCATGTCAGATTCATCTTGGCCTGGGTAATTCACCATTTGACTTGATAATCCAGGCATGGTATGTGAAAACAGCTCCATGGAGTAATCAGTAGTATGGCCTGCGTCATCCTTCAATCTTGGTTGGGGTGAAGGACACAAGGAAAGGTGTGGTTCATGAACATGAGCCTCCAATGACGACTCAGTGCTTTTACTTTTTACAACTGAAGAAGAGGAGGCGATAGAGCTGGAGGCTGAGTCAGCAATGTAAGACAAAACTTTTTCCTGATGCTCTGGCTTTAAAAGCGGTTTTCCAACTCCTAGAAAACTAAGCGTTCGAGGCCTTATGTAGCCAGACGATGACGCAGGCTCAACACCTCCTGCATTCGGTCCTATTTTGCTCTTGCCACTACCATCAGATCCACCACCAACACCATCATTACCAGCTGCCAACCCCCGCCCAATTCCACGGCCTCTTCCACCAGCCTTCCTCATTTTTGGTAGAAATGTAGACAAAATCCAACAAACTATATAGTAATGTAAAACAAGGTACAAGGTGTCTATAGGACAGGGGAGATTTTGAATTTCTGCAGACACTTGTGGACACTGGACACTTTTGGATTGTGTGAGGCCCACTGATATCTGAGCGCTATGTGACAGGCTCGATGGCACAGCTGCTGTGACCAAAGTGACTAGAGGATAAGGGAGATTTTGAATCTCTGCACACACTTTTGGACACTGGACACTTTTGGATTGTGTGAGGCCCACTGATATCTGAGCACTATGTGACAGGCTCGATGGCACAGCTGTGACCAAAGTGACTAGAGGATAAGGGAGATTTTGAATCTCTGCACACACTTTTGGACTCTGGACACTTTTGGATTGTGTGAGGCCCAATGAATATCTGAGCGCTATGTGACAGGCTCGATGGCACAGCTGTGACCAAGGTGACTAGAGGATAAGGGAGATTTTGAATCTCTGCACACACTTTTGGACACTGGACACTTTTGGATTGTGTGAGGCCCAATGAATATCTGAGTGCTATGTAACAGGCTCGATGGCACAGCTGTGACCAAAGTGACTAGAGGATAAGGGAGATTTTGAATCTCTGCACACACTTTTGGACACTGGACACTTTTGGATTGTGTGAGGCCCACTGATATCTGAGCGCTATGTGACAGGCTCGATGGCACAGCTGTGACCAAAGTGACTAGAGGATAAGGGAGATTTTGAATCTCTGCACACACTTTTGGACACTGGACACTTTTGGATTGTGTGAGGCCCAATGAATATCTGAGCGCTATGTGACAGGCTCGATGGCATAGCTGTGACCAAAGTGACTAGAGGATAAGGGAGATTTTGAATCTCTGCAAACACTTGGACACTGGACACTTTTGGATTGTGTGAGGCCCAATGAATATCTGAGCGCTATGTGACAGGCTCGATGGCACAGCTGTGACCAAAGTGACTAGAGGATAAGGGAGATTTTGAATCTCTGCACACACTTTTGGACACTGGACACTTTTGGATTGTGTGAGGCCCAATGAATATCTGAGCGCTATGTGACAGGCTCGATGGCACAGCTGTGACAAAAGTGACTAGAGGATAAGGGAGATTGGATTGCTTTTAAAAAAGCAGTTTGCGGAGCAGTGGGTAAACAGCAATGCCAGCCTGTCAGGAAGCCTTAAAAGGCAGCCCAACAACCAACACCACTGATACACCACAATATAGCCTCCCCTTGCACTGCACACACAGTGACTGGTGTGTTGTGCAGGCCAAATTGCTAGCAGCAGAAGCAGTTTTTTTTTTCTTCTCAGCAGGACAAAAAAAAAAAATTGGGATTGCTTTTAAAAAAGCAGTTTGCGGAGCAGTGGGTAAACAGCAATGCAGGAATGTCAGGAAGCCTTAGAAGGCAGCCCAACTACCAACACCACTGATACACCACTATATAGCCTCCCCTTGCACTGCACACACAGTGACTGGTGTGTTGTGCAGGCCAAATCGCTAGCAGCAGAAGCAGTTTTTTTGTCTTCTTCCCTGCCTAACGCTCTCCCTACAGAATCAGCAGCAACCTCTCCCTATACTGAGATCGGCAGAAGTAAGATGGCGGTCGGCGTGCACGCCCTTTTATACCCCCTGTGACGCCCACCAAAGCAAGCCAATCACTTGCATGCCCTTCTGAAAGATGGTGGTGACCCCTGCCTATGTCATCACGTTGCCCACAGTGTCCGTGGATCCTGATTGGCTGAAAAAGAGCGCAAAACAAACTTTTGAAACGCGACTTTGGCGCGTAAGTCGCCGACCTCGTGGCCGACCTCATCCTAGGGTCGGGTTTCGTTTCATGAAACCCGACTTTGCCAAAAGTCGGCGACTTTTGACATTTTTCGACCCGTTTCGCTCAACTCTACTAGTCAGCATGACTATCCCCCTTATCTGCCTGCTTGAAAAAACACTACAAGCACTAAGGGAGGAGGTTGTGGAAGAGGTGGAGGATGAGGAGTCACAAATGCCATCTGCTTCTGGACAGTCTGCGCAACGTGGTTCCTCACAAAGGCCTAGGCAGGGGACACTTTGTGATGAGGAGGAGTCAATGGAGGAGGAAGACATCTGTCCAGAGGAGGGAGGTACACAATGATCTAGTAGTCAGTATGTAGAGCGAGGGTGGGGTAATGCAGAGTAGGCAGAGATAATGCCTCAAGCAGGGGACAACGTTTCTTGGCCAGTTTGCAGTCTGAAGCACATGGTGGATTTCATGCTCCAGTGCCTGAGAAATGACCGCCACATCGCCCACATTCTCAACACGGCTGATTATTGGGTGTACACCCTCCTAGATCCTCGCTACCAGGACAACTTACAAAGCCTCATAACACCGTTGAACTGGGAGCGTAAAATGCGGGAGTACCAAGACACACTGGTGCATTCCATCATGTTCTCCATTCCACAAGAGAGCAGTGCTGCTATTGATTTTCAAAGCAGTTCAGTGCGTCGATGCAGTGGAGGAAGCTCTGCACAAAGAGGGAGCAGAAGCAGCGCCTCAGCACAAGGCAAGACCAGTATGGCCCAAATGTGGCAAAGTTTTGTGTCCCCGCCACAAATATCTACACCATCACAGACGGCTCCAGTCAGCAGGAAGCAACTTTTCCGTCAGATGGTGACAGACTACATGTCTTGCCCTCTCGGTGTTCTCCCACACGGCTCTTCCCCCTTCAAGTTTTGGGTCTCTAAGCTGGATACATGGCCAGAGCTTAGCCAGTTGGAGGTGCTGGCTTGCCCTGCTGCTAGTGTATTATCGGAACGCGTCTTTAGTGCCGCAGGAGGTGTACTAACAGACCGTCGCATGTGACTATCCTTCGATAACGTTGACCGGCTTACTTTTATGAAAATGAACAAGGCCTGGATCTCGCAGGAATTTGCCAGCCCTATTCCAGATTAAATAATTGGTTGGCAACAGTATCCAGGTCTCCTGTTGTGTTCATGTTTCTACCTCCTGCTTCTCCTGTAATCCCTGGGCTCCAACACCGCCAGTTGCTGCTCAGAAGTGCCGTCTGCACAGTCACCACTTGCTCCTGTGTTATTGGGGTTCAGTAACATCAGCTGATCCCCTGCTGTGTGTCCGGCAATTTCTCCTGCTCCGACCACACTCACACTACTACAGATATAAACTTGCTCCAGTTAGGCCTCTGGCTACACTCTGTTTCTAGTATTTACCCTGGGCTCCAACACCACCAGTTGCTGCTCAGAAGTGTCATTGGCATGGGTACTCCCACCTGCCCAGCCTGGTTCCAGCACGCCAGCTGTTTCCGGGTAGTGTCAATGTCACTTTGCCTCCAATACGTTGTCCTGTCGTGTTGCTGTCGGATTAGCTGACTCTATGGTGCCTGCAGTTTAGGTGCTTCGTATGTGGACTGTGGGATCTGACAATGAAGGCTGGTTCCGTAGTGCCAATAGGACAAGCTCCCCCTGTTGGACTGTGGGTTTCGGTATCTCCGGCCGGCTCGTGGCCTTGCAACTTCTTTTTTCATGTGTACCTTCTGCTGCCTATCTGAGTTCCAGTACCATTAGCTGGTTCTTTGGAAGTCAATCTTGAATATGTCCCCCTGGGTTCCAGTAACGTCAGCTGTTTCCAGGAAGAGCCTTTGGCTTAGGTGCCTCCTTTTTGGTATCCGAGTTCCACCAACGTCTGCTGGTCCTTGGTAGTGCTTTCTGGCACAGGTAACTCCTGCTTAGTAACCGCGTTCCAGTACCATCAGCTGGTCCTCGGTAGTTCCATTGGCTCTTGCACCTTCGGCTACCCAGCCAGGTTCCAGTACCAGGTTCTCAGCAGTTCCACAGCCTTCTTGCACCTTCTGCTACATTTCCAAGTTCAAGCTTTTTGAAATGTTTTTTGGTAATCACTCTGGATCTCCCTGACGATGACGCTAAAGACGACGACCCTGAAGACCACACCGAAGAAGACGATGACCACGAAAATGATGACCCTGAAGACGACGACCCTGAAGACCACCCCGAAGAAGACGACCACGAAAACAATGACCCTGAAGACGACAACCCTGAAGACCACCCTGAAGAAGACGACGACCACGAAAACGATGACCCTGAAGACGACGACCCTGAAGACCACCCCGAAGAAGACGACGACCCTGAAGACGACGACCCTGATGACCACCCCGAAGAAGACCAAGAAGCTGACCCTGAAAAAGATGACCAAGAGGACAAAGAACAAGAAGACAACCACCAAGATAAAGAAGAACAAGTGACAGAAGACCAAGAAGCAGAAGTACAAGAAGCTGCAGAAGATTAAGCATAAGACTAAAAATCAGAGCAAAAGATATTATATAAATTATAAGCAGAAGAAGACTAAGCAGTGAATGGGGTGAGTCCGTTCCTCCTTGTGGTGCCCATGGAAAATACCTGCTTCTGCAGGCAAAACTGAACGCGGACAAATCCTGATGTAAATCTTTTGTGACAGGCAGAACGGAAGGTGTAATCTTCAAACTTTTATTGATAACAACTACAGGAATGCCTGTCACAAATAAGAATATGATGAAGAAGAAGAATATGAAGAAGATGGAGAAGTAGAATATGAAGAAGAATAATAGTTGAATAAGAAGAATATGAAGAATGTAAAAAAAAGAATACTAGGAAGAAGGTGAAGAAGAAGAAGATGAATAAGGTGAAGAAGAAGTTGATGAAAAAGATGCTGCTGCTGAGGATGATGAAGAAGAAAGTGTGGGAGAAGTAAAAAGGAAGGTGAAGAGCATGGAAGTAGTGAAATATAAATATCTTACAAAATATAAAAAAGCTTAACATAGTCAATATCTTTGTAACTCCGAACGTCTTAAAAAATTATTATTAATTATTAATTCCTGCTATTCCATTTGATTGGGCTAAACCTCTATGCCTTTAATGTCTCCTCCACCTCCCCCAATTCATTCTACATTATTCTTAGTTGTTTTCCTTCATGTAGAATTAACTTACAAGGAAAGTAAGGGTTTATTTTCATTCCGATATTTGAGTCCCATTGACTTGCATTCGTTTCCGGTATCGGAATCGGCGATATCCGATATTTTTGGGGCATCGGTCCGATCCAATCCGATCCGATATTTCCCGATATCGGAAGGTATCGCTCAACACTAGTGGCACTGAGTTACCTTGTGTTGAATGACACAATATGGCGCTAAGAAAAGTTAGTCTAGTGCGAATTGCTAAAGCTGAACCAGAGGTGGCAGCAGCAACCAACCTGACAGCACTCACCTGAGCAAGACACTGGGACCGATGTCTTTGCTGAGCAGCCTCCTCTGCAGCTAGAACAGAATGAGAGACCGCAGAAGGCAAGGCATGGGCTTCCTACCGTGCAGAGGCAGGAGCCCGACACCTAATACCAATATTCACCATCCAACCTGACGGAACTGGAGAGGATCTGCAAGGATGGCAGAGGATCCCCAATCCTGGTGTGAAAAACTTGCATCATTCCCAAGAAGACTCATGTCTGTACTATCTCAAAAGGGTGCTTCTACTCAATACTGAGCAAAGGGTCTGAATACTCATGACCATGTGATATTTCAATTTATTTTTTTAATAATGTAGTACAAAAACTTGGCACTCAAAAGAAAAATTGATTTGACAGTTCCTTTATTGTAAAAGGCATTTAGTTAAATATACTTCTTTTACTTCTTTAAACGTTTTCAGTCATACAATTGACCTTCATCAGAAACAGAATTTTTTCACAGTTGGTTTTAACTAGAATGAGTTTACAAGAAGACAAGACAGTATGGTTAGTGAACAAATAAGTATTTAACAAATATCTGTGCAACAGGATGCTGATAATGACCGTATGAACATCATGTAAAGTTTAGACGAAAGGTCGATGACTAGATAAATACTGAAATAGCGAATCCTGAGACAAGGTTCAAGTGAGCTTAGTGAAACTCCACAGGTTCCATGGGCGGTGATAGAGAGTCTGTGCTGTGATGGTATGTAAGGAACATATGAAAAAGACGTGGCCTAGGAGGTTGAAAACAAACAACAAGTGTGACACTGGTAAATAAAGGATACAGTGAGAGTCGTGGTCGGCTGGTGCTACTGGATGTGCAATACCACATGAAAAGTAATAGCCGACTGGAATGAGTGCCAAGACAGGTACCTGAGAGGAACTGTAATGGAAAATTCCATATATTATTATTAAAGAACCGCTGTCATAAGTAGGCACTATTCAGTACTGGAAAAAAGAGAAAGAAAGAACAAGACGGTGAGTGACTATGGCACATAAACATAAACATATTGGGCGACGTTATGTGAATGAGGAAGGAGAAAAAATCCAAAACAGTCAATTAATACTTGGGTATATTCATTAATAATGTAGAGAAACAGATGTCTGGGAAGCAGCAGCTACTGAGGATGAAAGGACACTGAGGATGATAAAAAAGAGTATAAATGTGTGTACTGAGATAGGCTGAGGATATGCACGTAATGTGAACTGAATTACCCATTCATGTAGGATATCACCAGACCCACGGGTTTGACATCTTAGGTTATACAGGGACCGGTAGATCCAATGATTGGTGTGGGTGTCCAGAAATTTGCACTGCTATTGAAACATGTAGAAGGTATGAGTAGCCCTGAGGACAAAGAATGTGAGGTGAACACTGTATTAAGAAGTGTGAAATCACCTGTAATATATTCAGGAAACTATCCTGTATTGTTTGTGACAGGCATGAATGTCCACAACTGGGTGCTAAAATTGAAAGAGAAGAAAGCATAAGCAAAAAGGCACTAGTTGGTACAATAGTGGTGCCCTAATGTTGTCTGGGAGAGCTAGAGTCACCTGTGATTCTCCAAATGGTATGTCCTGCCCAGGGAGGCAAGTGTGTCACAGGGAGAGTGAACGTGCTGTTCAGGAGAAGTACTGAAGGTGTAGAGGAATAGTGCTGCAAAAATGAGAAAATGCTGTCAATGTGATAAAGTAGAGAACCAGCAAGACATGAGCTGGATCTCTTAAAATATTACCTTAGTCTGTGGCTGGACGCATGTGCTGCTGGTATGAGAGACGCTGTATTGCAGGGAAGTATATCCGGGTATAAGTGGAGAATGATAGCCTATCACGGCCCCAGGAGGGCGGTCACATGATCAGGATGTTAATTATGGGGCGGCGCCTGTGTGATAGACAGCTATGTCCAAGTAAGAGGTGAAAGAAGGAGGGGAGAGCCCATGATGTAACAGGGGGCGGGTAGAGGGCGGCGCTTATGCCCTAAACATCATCCCTCTGTGGAAGGAGTGAGAGGAATGTCTCCATGGGGTCTTCGGGTCCCTTTGCAACCTCCTTTTTTTAGGGAAGATAAGGAGTACTGCACGACCTTTGAGCATATACTTAACAAATGCTCTTTTGACCTTATGACCCTGACCCTGTCTTATCTACAAAAAAATCTTGATATAGTGAATACACAGATATGTGCCATCGAAAATCAATTAACCAATACCATGTCTCAGGCCGAATTCCAGGAACTGAAAAACAAGAACCAGGAATCCCTACGTCTTTACAGAACGGAACTGGAGAAGAAGAAAAGGGCCAAGTTTCTACGCGATGCCGAGGATTATTTACAAAATCGTGTGTACCACTGGCGGGACAACCAACGCTATACAAGTAGGGATGGGTGAATCTACTCGTTAGGACTCGTTACTCTGCGAGTAGTAGGGGACTCGCAGGAGTTGGTACTCTGCGAGTTTCCAAGCGATTACTCGCACAGTAATGAGTCCAATGCAAATGAATGGCAATCCTAGTTGTTGCAGAGTTTCTTAGCGATTTTGTGTCAGCAGCTGGACACAAAATCGCTAAGAAACTAGGATTGCTTGTATTAAACTGTGAAAAAACTAGCTAGGAGCTCTCTCTCTCCCTCTCTCTCTCTCTCCCATTCTCCTCCAGCACAGGAATCGCTGAGAGAACTCCTAGCTAGTTTTTTAACAGTTTCATACAAGCAATCCTAGTTTCTTAGCGATTTTGTGACCAGCTGCTGACACAAAATCGCTAAGAAACTCTGCATCCCCATTCTCCTCCTCCCCAGCACAGGAATCGCTGCAAAACTCGCATCCCCATTCATTAACATTGGACTCGCTAGACTCGCAACGAATAGCGAGTTTCCAAGTCGGACTCGTTACAGCCTAGTGATTCCGAATATTTCAGGATTCGCCCATCCCTATATACAAGACGTCGCACGTCACAAAGCTCTTCTGGCTCTGGGGACAGCCGACCTGGTACTTCTTCCACATCTACAGGCCATTCTGCATCTTTTTTAGGCCGTGGTCGCTCAAGAGGAAGACGCGCTGGGGGGGGCAATGCCGCCGGGGACTCCAGAGGTCAGATCTCGACGAGATCACAGGTACAACCCCCACCCCCTTGGTAATAAATATTTCTTCTAGGAATTTGTCAGCAAATCAGGTCTCTGTTTTACAAAAGGGTTTGTCATTCTGCCCCACTTACAAATTCAATTCATTTGAACTTAGTATGGATTTATAAAGTTTTTTTCGTAATCTACGGCTACGTGCCCATTTTTCGAAAAAACCTTTGGAGCATATCATTCCATCACAAACTACTCAAACACTCCTCCAGTTCCAAGAGGTGAACCTCAAGGTACCTAGTACCTTTATGCCACCTAACGACAACCCACCCATTGAGACATTTGTTTCTTTGGTCGAACGAGATATATCCCAGACAATACGCAACATCGATACAGGCAAATTCCATTTTCAGGCAAATTTGTCTCAAGCTGAGAAACTTTCCCTTCAGCAACTATCCTGAGATAAATCCCTTGTCATAAAACCAGCTGACAAGGGGGGCGCCACAGTAGTAATGGACAGGTCAGACTATTTAGAGGAGGTCCTTAGACAGCTCAGCGACACGGATGTTTATAAGGTAATTCCTTATAATCCCATCCACAATTTGGCGATCAAAATCAAATCTGTCCTTTATGTCCATTTCCAAGCGGGCACAATAGACAAAAAATTAAGGGATTATCTCATCAAAACCGACCCCACCACGCCCGTCTTTTATATTTTACCAAAAAATATACAAAAGACTTCACAAACCTCCAGGTAGACCAATCGTATCACTCACGGATTCCATCTTATCACCGCTATCTATCGTATTAGAGAGGATCCTCACACCAATAGTAAAAAAAACCAAGTCATTTCTTTTAGACACTGGTGAATTCATCCAAATGATACAATCATTGGATCATATATCTCCTTCTACTCTATTGGTAACTTGGGATGTACAAAGTCTGTATACATCTATTACCCATGAAAAGGGTATGGCGGCCACTGACAGACTTCTACAGCAAGCAGGCATAGATTACCAAGTTAGACACTTTTGTGCTGACCTTTTGGAACTAGTCCTTAAGGAAAATTATTTCCTTTTCGAGGATACTTGGTACGTTCAACAACAGGGCACAGCGATGGGGGCGAACGTAGCGCCCCTTTTGCTGTAGCCTATATGGCGGTTTTCGAGGATGATTTTGTCTATAATCACCCTTTCTTTGGTCAGCATGCTTTGACGTGGCGGAGATTTATAGATGATATTTTTTGCCTCTGGAATGGTCCCCTTGAAACTTTGATTCAGTTCAATGAACACATAAATGGCATCAGGCGGGAGCTAAAGTTTACCCTCCAGTATAATTCGGCACAAATCAATTTCCTGGACACCCTGATCTGCAAGGATACACGGGGTTCTTTGAGCATAGACCTCTTCACCAAACCAACCGACAGAAATAGTTTACTACATTTCAGCAGCTACCATCCACGGCAATTAAAAACTCAATTCCAAAATCACAGTTCAGCAGAGTTGATAGAATTGTCTCAGATACTACCACTAGGAATTTGAGAAAATCTAAGATGGAGACCAAGTTCATAGATAGGGGTTACCCAATGACAGTCCTAACAAAAGCGAAAAATAACACTAGTTCAATTGGGAGGAATGATACCACAAAACGCATACCTTTTGTTAGTACGTTCCACCCTTTTTCACAACTGGCACAGTCTGTTATCAGATACTTAAAAGCATCAGATCGGATGGTATCGGCCGATCGGAATAAGAAAAACCCTATTTTTGCCTTGTACAGCCTCTCTGGGGTCTGTACGGGCCTTTCGGGGGGCTGTGCCGGCCTGTCGGGGGGTCTGTGCAGGCTCCGGTGGTCTGTGCCGGCCTGCCGGGGGGCTGTGCCGGCCTGCCGGTGGTCTGTGCAGGCTCCGGTGGTCTGTGCCGGCCTGCCGGGGGGCTGTGCCGGCCTGCCGGTGGTCTGTGCAGGCTCCGGTAGTCTGTGCAGGCATCGTCCGATGGGACTACAAGTCCCATCGGGCGATGCCTGCTACCATGACAGTGATTGACACATTAGCCAATGATGGGACAGTAGTAGTCCCATCATCCGGCTAATGTGTTGAATGTATAAAAAAAAAAAAAAAAAAATTTGCATGCTACATACATGCTACATACATGCTACATACATACAACATGCATACTACATATATACTACATGCAACATACATACAACATGCATACTACATATTTACTACATGTAACATACATACTAAATACATGCTACATACTACATGCATGCTACATACTACATACATGCTACATACATACTACACACATAATACATATATACTACATGCATGCAACATACATACAACATATATATATATATACTACATGTAACATACATACTACATATATACTACATGCATACTACATACATGCTACATACATACTACATACATAATACATATATACTACATGCATGCAACATACATACAACGTATATACTACATGCATGCAACATGCATACTATATATACTATATATACTACATGTAACATACATACTACATATATACTACATGTATACTACATACATGCTACATACATGCTACATACATGCTACATACATACTACATACATAATACATATAATACATATATACTACATGCATGCAACATACATACAACATATATACTACATGCATGCAACATGCATACTACATATATACTATATATACTACATGTAACATACATACTACATATATACTACATGCATACTACATACATGCTACATACATGCTACATACATACACTACATGCATGCAACATACATACTACATATATACCACATGCATGCAACATGCATACTACATATATACTGCATATATACTACATGCATGCAACATACATATATACTACATACAATACATACATATAGACATACAGTACATATAACATAGAGTACATACTCACCGTCACTTGTCACTTTGATCCCCGAAGCCATTGTCGCCTGAGGAATAAATATCAAAATAAAAAACACCAATATACTTACCCCGATCTGCAGAAGTCCACGAGGGTCCCACGTCCATCTTGCGTGGAGAACAGCAGCATCAGCTGATGCTACTGTTCTCTACCAGCTCCAGGAATACAATGACGGAAGGTAGGTATCCTTCCGCACTGTATTCCTCCACCACTTTAAAAAAAAAAAAGTCCCTAGTCTCACTTTATGCCATTGCTGCGTGGGAAATTCGTGGGAGATCGGATTTCGCAGCACAAATCTAATATCAGGACCAAGAAAACTCATCTCCCCCTTCCCTTCCATTTCCATGACAAGAACCATAATATCTCACAATTGAGGTTCCAGGTAGTGGAACAGGTAGAGGCTAGTAGGCGAGGCATTAATAGGGTAAAATTACTGAAGAAAAGAGAGGCCTATTGGATTTTTACATTACAAACTCTGGAACCCAGAGGCCTCAACAGGGACTATGATGTTGCCGCCTTTTTATGATTACATAACAGTGTAATCGTGGTTTTCATATTGCATGTTTAACCGGCTATTTTGAATATTGGCTGAGTAGTATCAGAATTGTCTGTGTATATTTTGACAAATTTCAGGATTGTCACTAACTCTTCTATTTTCCGTTTCTCTAGAATCGTTAGAACCACCTTATCACCATATTCTGGGCACGTCCGGCTATTCGATGGTAACCTATCACCTACCTACCACACTACTCCTATTAATTATCTAACTTTGTAGTGATTTTCCTCTTTTTTTTTTTTTCTCCAGTTGTAGCTCACATAGCCTCCCCACCAATACCTTCAGTCCATTGTACCTGGTTATTATCCATTTCAACCTATTTCATTCTTTTATTCGCAGCATTCACACCCATACCCTTACACAGATAGATATCCTCTGCCCCCACATTCATCACAATAGCTAGACTACATATACTCCTGGCTCAGCAACACATTAACATAACATTCCTAAGGAGATTTATTCCCCTTTTCATAGTGACATGAGTTTCCATTGCACTGCCTTCTATCTGTCTCCTGGTCACAGGACATGCTCCCCTGCTCTCTCACAACGCTGGACACTGATGTCCACAGAGTCTGCTTCACCTCCTTTCAACCCCCGGTCACATGACCGCTGGTTTACACAGCATTCCCATGGAGACATTCCTCTCACTCCTTCCACAGAGGGATGACGTTTAGGGCATAAGCGCCGCCCTCTACCCGCCCCCTGTTACATCATGGGCTCCCCCCCTCCTTCTTTCTCCTCTTACTTGGACATAGCTGTCTATCACTCAGGTGCCAACCCATAATCAACATCCTGATCATGTGACCGCCCTCCTGGGGCCGTGATAGGCTATCATTCTCCACTTATACCCGGATATACTTCCCTGCAATACAGCGTCTCTCATACCAGCAGCACATGCGTCCAGCCACAGACTAAGGTAATATTTTTAAGAGATCCAGCTCATTTCTTGCTGGTTCTCTACTTTATCACATTGACAGCATTTTCTCATTTTTGCAGCGCTATTCCTCTGCACCCTCAGTGCTTCTCCTGAACAGCACGTTCACTCTCCCTGTGACACACTTGCCTCCCTGGGCAGGACATACCATTTGGAGAATCACAGGTGACTCTAGCTCTCCCAGACAACATTAGGGCACCACTATTGTACCAACTAGTGCCTTTTTGCTTATGCTTTCTTCTCTTTCAATTTTAGCACCCAGTTGTGGACATTCATGCCTGTCACAAACAATACAGGATAGTTTCCTGAATATATTACAGGTGATTTCACACTTCTTAATACAGTGTTCACTTCACATTCTTTGTCCTCAGGGCTACTCATACCTTCTACATGTTTCAATAGCAGTGCAAATTTCTGGACACCCACACCAATCATTGGATCTACCGGTCCCTGTATAACCTAAGGTGTCAAACCCGTGGGTCTGGTGATTTCCTACATGAATGGGTAATTCAGTTCACATTGCGTGCATATCCTCAGCCTATCTCAGTACACACATTTATACTCTTTTTTATCATCCTCAGTGTCCTTTCATCCTCAGTAGCTGCTGCTTCCCAGACATCTGTTTCTCTACATTATTAATGAATATACCCAGGTATTAATTGACTGTTTTGGATTTTTTCTCCTTCCTCATTCACATAACGTCGCCCAATATGTTTATGTTTATGTGCCATAGTCACTCACCGTCTTGTTCTTTCTTTCTCTTTTTTTCCAGTACTGAATAGTGCCTACTTATGACAGCGGTTCTTTAATAATAATATATGGAATTTTCCATTACAGTTCCTCTCAGGTACCTGTCTTGGCACTCATTCCAGTCGGCTATTACTTTTCATGTGGTATTGCACATCCAGTAGCACCAGCCGACCACGACTCTCACTGTATCCTTTATTTACCAGTGTCACACTTGTTGTTTGTTTTCAACCTCCTAGGGCACGTCTTTTTCATATGTTCCTTACATACCATCACAGCACAGACCCTCTATCACCGCCCATGGAACCTGTGGAGTTTCACTAAGCTCACTTGAACCTTGTCTCAGGATTCACTATTTCAGTATTTATCTAGTCATCGACCTTTCGTCTAAACTTTACATGATGTTCATACGGTCATTATCAGCATCCTGTTGCTCAGATATTTGTTATATACTTATTTGTTCACTAACCATACTGTCTTGTCTTCTTGTAAACTCATTCTAGTTAAAACCAACTGTGAAAAAATTCTGTTTCTGATGAAGGTCAATTGTATGACCGAAAACGTTTAAAGAAGTAAAAGAAGTATATTTAACTGGATGCCTTTTACAATAAAGGAACTGTCAAATCAATTTTTCTTTTGAGTGCCAAGTTTTTGTACTACATTGTTAGTTGGCTGAATACCCGGCTTGTGCACCTCTCTCCCCACTGAGTGCCGTGTTTTTTCTATTTTGCAGTATTTTTTTTAATAAATTAGCAAAAATTTCTAAATTTCTATTTTTTTCAGTCAGTATGGAGTGCAGAGTGTACATTAATGAGAAAATTATGAACTTTTTAGAATTTACCAAATTGATGCATTGAATGAAAGAGTGAAAAATTTAAAGGTGTCTGAATACTTTCCTTTCCCATTATATATTATATGTAACCACACCTCCGGCACTGTCTCACATCCGGCCATAATGCTGACCTTGCTAGTAGTCAGGCTGGGATGGGGTAGTAGACAACGCTGTGTATCCATGGAGAGGTGGCTGTGCCACCACTATGACTGGAAGCCAAATGCTTTCCTGTTATGTAAAGATAATTTCCTCCTAGGAGCGGGGCTCTCAGTGTCGTTGCCATAGGATGTTATAACACTATTAAGTATTAACTTGCAGAATAACCCCATATCTGCATGATAATAATGTTTTACATGACAGAATCTATTTAGAAAGCTCTCATTGCAAAATTCAAAGAACTGATTTACTGTGATATGCCAAAGTATAGGACCTGTGCATAAAATATGCATGCTCTTTCCACAATTATTTATACTAGCTTGACCCATGCAAAATTTTCACACATTGGTTGTCGGGGGCGCAGGCAATTTCAGAAAAAGCAAGCTGGTCAAATATAAATGTATTTCATGAGCTGATCAACACAGACAGGTATTTATATATGTAGATTGGTAATACAATAAATTGTTTTGATAAGTAGAGTCCAAAAAATGTTTTATGGTTGAGGTGCCACCTGAAGGTCATTGTTTCTTTCTGCAGGTTTATGAAAATGAATGATTAAACTGTATTTAGTGATAAAATTGTGAATGTGTGTTTTGTTTGGCTGTTTTCTTGCTGAAGGGAGCAAGTTTACCTTTCTAATGGTGTATTGTGTGTGTGTGGGGCAAAGTAATCATCAAAAAAGCAGTGCATGTTTACAAAATGTGTTGGTAGTGTGCTTTGGGGTACTGTGGTGCCACCTGCAGGTCATTTTTCCTTATTGCAGGTTTATGAAACTTAATGTTTAAACTGTATTTTGTGATCACATTATGAATGTGTGGTTTGTTTGGCTATTTTCTTGCTGAAGGGGGCAAGTTTACCTTTCAAATGGTGTCTCATTTGTGTGTGTGGATGCAGTATGAACGGGGATACAAAGGAATCACCAAAATACAGTGTTTAGAAATAATAGAATAGATCCTTGTGTTATGCCTTGCTTTTTCACAGCCTGTGCAAGTTAAAACCGCAGTTTTGCATGGGGTTTACCTTTAAATTACCCTGCCTGAAAAAGAACAATTGCAATCTTCATAGTTATCTATCTACTCATCAAATCCTTTTGTGGCAGCAATATAATTTAAACTGCTGGTGGCCATTCAGTTGGGCATAAGCTTTTGTTACCGAGTCAGACTCTTTATTTTCATGCCAATAATGTTCTCACAATTTGATTATAATACATGGAAAGTGAAATGGTTGTTGTCAGAATAGAAACTCTGAATATAATAACACTATATCTATGCTCTAGATGCTACAAAACGTTTTGCTTTACAAAAGTATCTAATAACTGTATTCCAATTTTATTGCATTTTATGTGTTTAAAATGAGTCTGAACATTTTGTACAGTACATATTTGTGTGAGACATCATTGCAGTTTTTAAAGGCTTTAACTATTTCTACTCTAACGATAAAGATTGTCTCCAACAGCCATTTAATTGTGAATGCAAGCCATTTGAGTGACAGCTTTTTTAATTCATAACTGATCTCAGTTTTGGTTGATAAATCCCTTCATCTACTGAGAATTATTTCACATAATGAAACTTTTGTATTGTAATAACTTCCTTTAAACATAAAGGTCAAATTTAATTAACTGATATTTTAACATATTTTCTATGTATGATTTTAAATCTTTACTTTTATACAGTATTTGCCAAGGATTGATGATTAAAGAATGCAATCTTTTACTTCAGAGTTATAATTTTCTAAATTACAAAATCTCCACAATTTGAGTCTTGCCTGCTTCTATTTGTGCTGTTATAGTTAGATAAAGCACATACCAAGTGTGCCTATAAATGTAAACAACATTACCTCTATAGATAGAAGTATTTTTCGAATCATCATTTTTTTACCTCTTCAACAAGTGTATCTACTGTAGTCTAGAGCACTTGTTAAGGCTAGGGTCACACAAATGTTTTCTCTCCTCTGAGAAAATTGGTCTGCTTATGCTAATCATATTATGATCATAGTATGATGCAATTTTTTTTTCTGATATGAAAAAAAAGGTTTCTCTGTCCTTGAAAATTTGACCGCACTAGGATGTCATCCGAAGTGCAGTCCCATTTTTTTATGGACCCGTAGACTTAAATTGTAGTCTGAGTGTGATCCAATAATCGAATGCAAATTGTGCATGCTGTAATTTGTTTACTTGGACAACTCAGAACAAAGAAGATATCAGACATGTGAACAGCCTCATTGAATCATAGAATCATAGAATCATAGAATCGTAGAGTTGGAAGGGACCTCCTGGGCCATCTGGTCCAACCCCCTGCTCAAAGCAGAATTCGCTAAATCATCCCAGTCAGATGTCTGTCCAGCCTCTGTTTGAAGACTTCCATTGAAGGAGAACTCACCACTTCTCGTGGCAGCCTGTTCCACTCATTGATCACTCTAACTGTCAAAAAGTTTTTTCTAATATCTAATCTGTGTCTCCTCCCATTCAGTTTCATCCCATTGCTTCTAGTCTTTCCTTGTGCAAATGAGAATAAAGTTGAGCCTTCTACAATGTGACAGCCCTTTAGATATTTGTAGACAGCAATTAAGTCTCCTCTCAGTCTTCTCTTTTGCAAACTAAACATTCCCAAATCCTGCAACCTTTCCTCATAAGACAGGGTTTGCAGACCGGTCACCATTCTGGTCGCTCTTTTCTGAACTTGCTCCAGTTTGTTGATGTCTTTTTTAAAATGTGGTGCCCAAAACTGGACACAATATTCCAGATGAGGTCTGACCAAAGAGGAGTAGAGGGAAATAATGACTTCACGTGATCTAGACTGTATGCTTCTGTTAATACATCCTAGAACTGCATTTGCCTTTTTTGCTGCTGCATCACACTGTTGACTCATATTCAGTCTGTGATCTATTAGTATACCCAAGTCTTTTTCACATGTGCTGTCATTTAGCCCTATTCCTCCCATTCTATATATGCTTTTTTCATTTTTATTGCCCAGATGTAGTACTTTGCATTTCTCCCTGTTAAAAACCATTCTGTTAGTTACTGCCCACTTCTCCAGTTTATTTAAATCTTTTTGAATCCTATCTCTCTCTTCTCTAGTATTAGCTATCCCTCCTAGCTTTGTGTCATCAGCAAATTTAATCAGTTTACCCTCAATTCCTTCATCTAAATCGTTGATAAAGATGTTGAACAATACAGGGCCCAGGACAGAGCCCTGTGGTACCCCACTTGAGACATTCTTCCAACTGGATGTGCAGCCATTTACGACCACTCTTTGGGTCCGATCACTAAGCCAGCTATGAATCCACCTAACAGTTGCCTTGTCCATTCCATACTTAGTCATTTTTTCAATAAGGATTGTATGAGAGACTTTGTCAAATGCTTTGATGAAGTCAAGATATACTATATCTACAGCATTTCCTTGATCCACCCAATCAGTGATACCGTCATAGAAGGAAATTAAGTTAGTCTGACATGACTTATTAGTTACAAACCCATGCTGACTCTGTTTGATCACTTCATTCTTATCCAGGTATTGACTTACATGTTGTTTAATAATTTGTTCAAAGATCTTTCCTGGTATAGAAGTCAGACTCACCGGCCTATAGTTGCCTGGGTCCACCTTCTTCCCCTTTTTGAAGATAGGAACAACATTTGCTCTTCTCCAGTCTTCTGGCACTTCTCCTGTTCTCCAAGAATTTTCAAAGATTATGGAGAGTGGTTCAGAAATTTCTTCTGCTATCTCCTTCAGTACTCTGGGGTGTAATTCATCTGGACCTGGAGACTTGAATTCATTTAGGTTAGCTAAGTGTTTCCTCACTATCTTTCTGTTTATAGATATCCTGGATTCTTCTATTCCCTTAATAGGACAGTGAATAACAGTTGGTGTTACATTTCCTTTCTGAGAGAAAGCAGATGCAAAATAGGAATTTAAAAGTTCAGCCTTCTCAACATCCTGTCTTACCATTTCATCATTTTCATCCTGTAAAAATCCTATAGCATCTTTGACTTTTCTTTTACTTTTGACATATCCCCAAAGTCCTTTATTATTGCTTTTGACATCTCTTGCAAGCCTCAATTCATTTTCAGCTTTAGATAATCTGATTTGTGCCCTGCAGATTCTGCAGACAGCATTATATTCTTCTTTAGATATGCCTCCCTCTTTCCATTTTATAAACATTTTTTTCTTCCTTTTTAGCATGTGCTTAAGTTCTGTGTTCACCCATCCTGGTTTCCTTAAATGCTTCCTATTCTTCCCTTTTTTCGGAATTGTTAACAACTGTGCTTTGAGAATTTCATTTTTCAAGATTTCCCATCCTTCCTGGACATTTTTGTCTTTAAGGATATCCAGCCATTGGATTCCTCCAATTATCTTTCTGAATCCCTTAAAATCTGCCTTTCTGAAATCTAACCTTGACGTCTGAGTCTTCACAGGTCTTCCGCCTCTAGTTATCCAAAATTCTAAAATAGCATGGTCGCTACCTCCTAGGGTTCCAGCCACTTTTACCTCCTCAACCATTTCCTCCCTGTTTATAAGGATTAGATCCAAGGTAGCAGTTCCCCTTGTTTTCTCCCCTACCTTTTGGAAGATAAAGTTGTCAGCAAGAGAGGATAAGAATTTCCTTGACCTGTTAGTTTTGCCTGAGAGAGATTCCCAACAAATGTCTGGATAGTTGAAATCTCCCATGACAACTATGTCATATTTTTTGGAGAACTTGGCCATTTGATGCATAAAGAGTTCATCCATATCTTCAGCTTGCACAGGCGGCCTGTAGTAAATGCCTACAATGGTGTCCTTTCCATTGTTCTGTCCTTGTATTCTTACCCAAACAGTTTCCACAGAACTCCCAGTCTCTGAAGCTTCAATCTCTGTGCAGATATATGCGTTTCTAACATACAATGCAACACCCCCTCCTCGTTTATCAAGTCTGTTTCTTGCAAATAAGTTGTATCCTTCTAGTCTTGTATTCCAATCATGTGTATCGTCCCACCAAGTTTCAGTGATTCCAATGACATCATATTTCTTTTCCTGTGTTAGTAGTTCCAATTCTCCTTGTTTGTTGCCCATGCTTTGTGCATTAGTATAGAAACATTTTAGTTTGTGATTGGTTTCTCTTTCTCCAATATTTTTATTAATTAGATTCTTTCGTCTTTGTTCTTCCTTTCCACTTCTATTAGCAGAGTTCTCAATAGCATTTGTCAGGTGTATGGCTTTTTCTGGTCTTTTGCTTCCCTTCCCATGTTGTTCTAGTTTAAAGCTCTCCTGATGAGTGTAGCAAGGCGACTTCCAAATACATGCTTTCCAGTCTTCGTAAGGTGCACCCCATCTCTAGCAAGTAGTCCATCGTATAAGTAGTTCACTCCGTGATCCAGAAATCCAAATCGTTGCTGACGGCACCATCGACGTAGCCAGTTGTTCACCTGCAGAATCTTATTCCACCTCCTTGTTCCATGGCCATCCACTGGGAGGATGGAAGAGAAGACCACCTGCGCTCCCAGTTCTTTCACTTTCTTGCCTAAGTCTTCAAAGTCTCTGCAGATGGTTTCCAGGTCGTTTCTTGCGGTGTCATTTGTCCCCACATGTAGTAGCAGGAATGGGTAGTCATCTGTAGGTCTGAAGAGTCCTGATATCCTGTCAGACACATCTTTAATTTTTGCACCTGGAAGACAGCACATTTCTCTTGAAGTTATATCCGGTCTGCAGATAGCGGCCTCTGTTCCTCTCAACAGGGAATCCCCCATGACCACCACTCTCCGTTTCTTCTTCACAACATTTTTCTTTCTCCATCCAGGAGGACTCTGAAGGCGTACAAGGTTGCTGTTTGTTGGCAAAGTCTTATCCTGATGTATTTCTTCATCATTTTCCTGCGTGAGAGCCTGGTACTGGTTCCTGAGCAGTATGGGTGCTGACTGCCTCCTGATCCTCCTGCTTCTCTGGGTCACATGTCTCCATTCCTCTGTTTCTTCAGGTGCACTTCGAATTTCTTCTCTTTCTGTAACATGAAGAGATAATTCTGCTCTGTCCAAGAACTCTTCACCTTCCTTAATGATCTTCAACGTAGCTAACCTCTCTTCGAGATTTTGCAACTTTTCCTCCAACAGGGACACAAGCTTGCATTTGTGGCATGTGAAGTTTGGCTTTTCCACTGGTAAGTCTGTGAACATGTAGCAAGAAATGCAGCTCACCAAATGGCTCCTGGCCTCTTCCATCTTGAGATTTCTTAAAAACGATGAAAGATGAGCCAAAATGTCGGCGCGCGGTTTTTCCGATTTCCTCTTTTCAGCTGCAACGGCCAAAACCCAGTGATCGTTGAGCTCGCGGAGACTCTTCACTTATCCCAGAAGGCACTGGGAATATGCAAATGATCTCCTCAAGACTCTTCCCCTGGGGGACAAATGCTATCCATCAAACGACAGATAGCAATCATGCGATTTTTATCGTCGTATGAACGAGTCCTAAGGAAGAAAAAATTAAAGTCAATAACATAATTATAAGAAATAGACAGTGCCTCTTCCATATGAACTATGGGCAATGACATACTATCTAAAATCCTTATAACTGGGTTTCCATACTTAAAATACCTTAGTTTTAATTTTATATTGCATGTGGAATCACAGCATCCAGAAAAGTTGAACCTATCAAAATATAAAAATAATTAGCCTGATTGATAAACACTTTAATCAGAAAATTAATGTCAAAACTGCATTTTTTTAGTTCTTACAATACTGCAAAAGTTATGTAAGAAGTTATTCAAATGTCTTATTTAGTGACACCAGTGATCTACTGAAGATGCTTGACACTGGAAAAGAACGTGTTGTTTGCCTAAATTAACGTGGAAGCTCTGTACAGTTCCATCCCATATTAGTTCAGCCTACCTGCTGTTGAATAGTATCTTTTCACGAGGGGATTACTAAGCCGATATCTTAACAAATTCATGTTTAATCTTTTAGACTACCCATTTACTTTGCTTCCAATGGAATATACTACTGCCAGCTCACAGTCACAGCTATGGGGAGAACATGTGCACCCTCATATGCTAATTTGTTTCTTGGCTGGTGGGAGAACACTATGGTATTTCAAGAAGAATATTCATTGAAAACTGTAAATAGTGCCTCTGCAAATAAAAGCAGCAATATCTGGGATTATGCCAATTATAGCACTAACCGGGTAGTTTATTTTGCCACATTTACCTGTTCACTTAACTACATTGGTAAAACCGAAATGGTAGCTTTGAAGATGTATAGGTGAACATCTTGTTGATGTCAGGAACAACAGGGGCACCCACTTGGTGAGGTACACCATGTCTGCCCACTGGAATAATCATAGTAGTATATACTTCAAGGTAATAGAGGTTGTTACACTGAAGCCGAGAAAAGGGAATTGGAATCATATTCTTTTACAAATAGACAGTCATTGGAGAATTTCAGTTCGGTTCAGTCCATGCCAATGGCGTAATTGAACAGCTAACATTTGGGTGTTTTATTTAGTTTCTATGGTTGGCCTCCGCTTCCCATCTCCCCCTTCCACTCTCCTCTCCTTTTCTCACTCCCTCTTCCCCCTCCACTTTATTGATTTCAATAATTTCTGTTGATGTACAGTGCGTTGCGAAGGTATTCGGCTCTCTGGAACTTTTCAACTTTTCCCACATATCATGCTTCAAACATAAAGATACCAAATCTAAATTTTTGGTGAAGAATCAACAACAAATGGGACACAATTGTGAATTTGAATGAAATTTATTGGTTATTTTAAATTTTTGTGGAAAATCAAAAACTGAAAAGTGGGGAGTGCAATATTATTCTGCCCCTTTACTTTCAGTGCAGCAAACTCACTCCAGAAGTTCATTATGGATCTCTGAATTATCCAATGTTGTCCTAAATTAATAATGATGATAAATATAATCCACTTGTGTGTAATTAAGTCTCCGTATAAATGCACCTGCTCTGTGATAGTCACAGGGTTCTGTTTGAAGCACAGAGAGAATTCTGAAGACCTTGGAACACAACAGGCAGGTCCGTGATACTGTTGTGGAGAAGTTTAAAGCCAGATTTGGATACAAAATGATTTCCAAAACTTTATACATTCCAAGGAGCACTGTGCAAGCGATCATATTGAAATGGAAGGGGTATCATACCACTGCAAATCTACCAAGACCCGGCCATCTCAAACAAGGAGAAGACTGATCAGAGATGCAGCCAAGAGGCCCATGATCACTCTGGATGAACTGCAGAGATCTACAGCTGAGGTGGGACAGTCTGTCCATAGGACAACAATCAGTTGTACACTGCACAAATCTGGCCTTTATGGAAGAGTGGCAAGAAGAAAGCCATTTCTCAAAGACATCCAAAAAAGTGTTGTTTAAAGTTTGCAACAAGCCACCTGGGAGACACACCAAACATGAAGAAGAAGGTGATCTGGTCAAATGAAACCAAAATCAAACTTTTTGGCAACAATGCCAAACAATATGTTTGGCGTAAAGGCAACACAGCTCATCACCCTAACACACCATTCCCACTGTCAAGCATGGTGATGGCAGCATCATGGTTTGGGCCTGCTTTTCTTAAGCAGGGACAGGGAAGATGGTTAAAATTGAAGGGAAGTTGGATGGAGCTAAATACAGGACCATTCTTGAAGAATACCTGTTGGAGTCTACAAAAGACCTGAGACTGGGACGGAGATTTGTCTTCCAACAAGACAATGATCCCAAACATAAAGCAAAATCTACAATGGAATGGTTCACAAATAAACATATCCAGGTGTTAGGGTCCTGTTACACTAAATGACACACCAGTGATCCCGACAATGATATGACCTGGTCAGGATCGCTGGTGTGTTGCTACATGATCGCTGGTGAGCTGTCAAGCAGGCAAATCTCACCAGCGATCAGGACCAGCGACGACGCGGGTAACAAGCACGCATGTCTCTTAGTTACCTGCTGTTTACCTTGGATACCAGTGTGCTCACGCTGGGAGCTGGTATGCAAGGTAAACAGTGGGTAACTAAGCGCGGGTTTTGTGCAGAGCCCTCACAACCATAGGAGAGGGAAATGCATTGGGACTGTTTTTCAAATAGTTTCATTAGGGTTTTAAATATTTTATTTGGGTGGAAAGACAAGGGAAAGGGGGGAGCAGGGAGGGAAGGTTGGATATGGGGAAAGGAAAAGACAGGACAGAACTTAGAAAACCATTACAAAACTTTTCAAAACAGACCTGTTGGTCAAAAGCAAATTAAAACTACATATAAGTTTTATACAAACATTTTTCATGTTGGGGAGAGAGATAACGTCCTTAGAAAGAAGTAATCGGTTTCAATTCTATTCTATTACTTTATCAAAAGATTTAGGAGGTTTAACCGGTTTGGAACTGCTCATTTCACACTTTCCACTTTTTAGAATATTTGTTTATTCCGTTATTGTTAACAGCAAATCTCCACTCTATGTTATTGTGGGTGTGGATTTTTTCTAAGATGTCAGCAAACTTAGGTGAGGTTTGTTTTTTCCACCAAAAAGTAATCTCGTTGTTTATTACTAGAAAAATATGAATTATGATATACCCTGTGGTGGGCGAAATATCCTCCATATCCAAGGAAAGCAGGGCTCTTTGTGGAGTGATAGCGAAATCTTTTTCAAATGCGTTGATGTGCTTTGTTGCCTCCAGCCAAAGGGCTTTTACCTTAGGGCAACTCCAAAACAGATGGTATAAATTACCCTTTTGACCACATTCCCTCCAACATAGCGGGGAATGGTCTTTATTTATGTGAGCGAGTCTCGTAGGTGTGTAATACCACCTGCATAGTATTTTGAAATAAGACTCTTGCAAAGTGGCAGAAATAGTTGAATGATAAGTGTATTTTGTAGCGACGTCCCATTGTTCCACAGAGTAATTAAGATGTAATTCATTTTCCCACCTTCTCATATATTGATTTTTATTGGCAACAGTATCTTTATTAAACATTTTGTATAAGTTGTTCTGACTCCATATAGAGTCATTACGAATATTATCCAGCAGCATGCTTAATTTGTAATAATTTACTGTATGGTTATTCATTAATTTTTTGATATGTTCCTTAAACATTAGGAAGGGTATTAGATCACTGTAAGCCAAAGCAAATTTTTGCCTTAACTCACTATATAACATAATCCCTGAGCTCGTAAACACATCACCTACTATTTTTAATCCTTTTTCTGACAAACCGGGCATGAGTGGGATATTATAAATTTTTGACACAAAAGATAATGGAACCTTTTTTACTTGTTCAGCTTTGTTAAGTTCAAGTCTGGTCGGCTTGAGCAGTTGTTTCCATGCCTTAAAGGTGGCATTGAAGATGGGGTGGGAAGAACAAACTTTGGGTTTATGTATTATGTGTCTAAAGAAAGAATCTTTGGCATTACCCATGTAACCTTCTTCGTTCTCCAAGGCTACCCAAGCTGGAATATTATCCTCATAAAACCAGGATCTGCTCAACGTAATGAGCGAGGCATGATAGTAGGCTTGAAGATTGGGCAGACCATTCCTCTATTAATCTTGTGTTTACAAAGAATGTCAGATGAGATTGTGGCCCTCTTATTGCACCAAACAAAAGAATTCATCAGTTTTTGCAATCTCTGTAACGTTTGGAAAGGGATGTTGATGGGAAGTGTCCTAAAGACATAAAGCAATTTAGGTAACATAAATGTTTTGATTGTCATCACTCTGCCAAACAGAGATAAATCAAATTTGGAGAAATAAGCAAGATCTGATTCGATTGTTTTTGAAATTTTGTCCAGATTAGTTCTGAAGATTTTGTGTAGATATGGTTCAATGATTATACCAAGGTATTCAATACAGTTGTCTTCAAAACTAAATTTGGACATTTGCTTCAATTTGGAGATTTCTGTCTCATTCATATTAATTGCCATGAATTTTTATTTTTCGGGGATTATTTTGAAATAGGATATTTCGCAGAATCTGTCTAATTCTCCTATTAATGTTTTGAATGAATTTTGGGGATCGATTAGAGTAAATATCAAATCATCCGCATATAGGCCTACTTCATGTTCAGCACTTTGAGATGCTATACCTCTAATTCCTACATTTTTCCTGATACTTTCTGCAAAAGGCTCCATAGCCAAAACAAAGAGTATAGGGGACGGGGCACCCCTGTCTGGTACCATTGGTAATGCTGAAGGGGTCCGACAGAGTGTTGTTAGCTAAAATTCTTGCGGTGGGATTTGAGTAGAGTGCGAAAATGGAAGAAATGGATTTTTTGTCGAAACCAAATTTATTCAGAGTGGCCTGTAGGTAAGGCCAACTGACTTTGTCAAAGGCCTTTTTGGCATCCAATGTTCATAGAATCATAGAATCATAGAATCGTAGAGTTGGAAGGGACCTCCTGGGACATCTGGTCCAACCCCCTGCTCAAAGCAGGATTCGCTAAATAATCCCAGTCAGATGTCTGTCCAGCCTCTGTTTGAAGACTTCCATTGAAGGAGAACTCACCACTTCTCGTGGCAGCCTGTTCCACTCATTGATCACTCTAACTGTCAAAAAGTTTTTTCTAATATCTAATCTGTGTCTCCTCCCATTCAGTTTCATCCCATTGCTTCTAGTCTTTCCTTGTGCAAATGAGAATAAAGTTGATCCTTCTACAATGTGACAGCCCTTTAGATATTTGTAAAAATGTTGTTTGAAGTTTCATTTTTTGGCTTAAATGAATTAAATGTAACACCCTCCTTGTGCCATCGGATGTCTGTCGGCCTTCGGTGAATCCTATCTGATCAGTTGATAAAAGATTGGGAATAATTTTTTTGATTCGATCTGCCAATATTTTGGCATAGATTTTGGTATCGCTAATAATTAGGGAAATGGGGCGATAATTATGGGCTTTCCCTGGGTCTCCTTTAGCTTTGGGAATCATTGTGATAACCGCTTCTTGCATTTCTTTGGGGAAGGAATTTAGTTGGGCGGCCAAATTGAATACAGAAACTAGATGAGGTGACAGGACCTTGGAAAATGGATTGTAGTAATCATTGGATAGTCCATCAGGGCCAGGGGCTTTATTATTTTTTAGTTTGTTAATGGTACTAGTTACTTCCAATTCAGAGAATGGCGCATTTATTAATTCTAAGTCTGAAGAGTTAACCTTGGGGAGATTGATTTTGTCCATGAATGTGTTTATCATTGAAAGGTCAATTTTGGGATAATCAGATCTTTCATTTAGGTTGTACAAATAACAGTAAAATTCTGCAAAGGTCTTGACAATGTCTTTGGGGTGAACGACTTTTTGACCCGAGTGGGATATGAGATAATTAATTTTCTTTTTTATGCACTCTTTTTTTAGCTTTAGCATCATGTATTTGGTGGGTTTGTTGATGGATGTATACATTTTTGCCCTAGAGGCTCTGATTATTGCATCTTCCTCCTGTAGAATTTCCGCACCCAGCCTGCGTCTAAGGTCCAAGATTTCCGAATGAATATCATTCGAGGGAACTCGTAATTAATTTTGTTCTTTCTCCTTTAAATATATTTGTTTTTGTAAATTCTAAATTTCCTCTCTATTTTTCCTCCTGAACCTAGACGCAAGCTGAATGAGGACTCCCCTAACAACCTTGTGGGCACTCCAAAGAGTAAAATTGTTTACCTCTTCCTTTGTGTTTTCAGCAAAGTAATTATTTAGGGTTTTATCTAATTCTTTTTTATGCTCTTGGATTTTAAATAACGTGGGGTTACATTTCCAGAGAGGATTGGAGTTAATTGGAGAATCCATTGCTATCTCAACCAGGACTGGACAGTGATCAGAGACAGATTTATGCAGGATTTCAATTTTTTTTGCTTTACTCAAAGTAAAGATGTTGGAGAGAATGAGATCTATTCTTGACGAAGTCAAATGTGCGTTAGAATAGTGTGAGTATTCGATTGAGGAGGTATTTAAGACACCTGAAGATATCGAAGTATTCATTGTTTATTAGCCAGTTTTTTAGGTTCTGAGCTTTATGGCGGACCGAAGATGACAAGTCCATCTGAGTGTCTGGCACTATGTTGAAGACTCCTGCTAAAATCAAATCACCAGACCCAATTTTTTCAATTTTTTTGTTCAGTTTGTTTAGAAACGCGATAGGATTCTTATTGGGTACGTAAAGATTGACCAGGGTAAACACTCTATTATTTATGCTACCTTTGAGGATATAGAATCTGCCCAATTCATCTGCAATCTCCTCCATGAGTTTAAATAGGACATCGCCACTCACCATTGTTAGTACTCCTGCCTTCCTAGAGGAGTGGAGGGATTTGAATACATGTAGATATTTATTGTGTTGAAACACTGGATGCTTCTCCTTAGCCAATTTCACCTCCTGCAAACAAACTATATCATGTTTTAGATGGTTTATCTCTCTCCAAATATATGATCTCTTTTTTGGATTATTCAGTCCGTTTACATTATAAGTAAGAATTCTCATGAGTATCCTATAAAACAGTCAAAACAAAGGTTAACAGAAAGCAATACAAATAGAAACTAGTCAAATTTAGACTTTTGTAGTTACAAATAAACTACAGGTTTTCTTGGTGGACTTTGTGCAAGGCAAAGTCTCAACTAGGTCGGGGTACCAAATAAGTTTATGGCATAGGACCAGAGTAAAGACTTCAGGGTTTTTGAGACCAAAGGTTGTTAGCTAACCTAAATGAATTCAAGTCACCAGGTCCAGATGAATTACACCCCAGAGTACTGAAGGAGATAGCAGAAGAAATTTCTGAACCCCTCTCCATAATCTTTGAAAATTCTTGGAGAACAGGAGAAGTCCCAGAAGACTGGAGAAGAGCAAATGTTGTTCCTATCTTCAAAAAGGGGAAGAAGGTGGACCCAGGCAACTATAGGCCGGTGAGTCTGACTTCTATACCAGGAAAGATCTTTGAACAAATTATTAAACAACATGTATGTCAGCACCTGGATAAGAATGAAGTGATTAAACAGAGTCAGCATGGGTTTGTAACTAATAAGTCATGTCAGACTAACTTAATTTCCTTCTATGATGGAATCACTGATTGGGTGGATCAAGGAAATGCTGTAGATATAGTATATCTTGACTTCAGCAAAGCATTTGACAAAGTATCTCATACAATCCTTATTGAAAAAATGTCTAAGTATGGAATGGACAAGGCAACTGTTAGGTGGATTCATAACTGGCTTAGTGATCGGACCCAAAGAGTGGTCGTAAATGGCTGCACATCCAGTTGGAAGAATGTCTCAAGTGGGGTACCACAGGGCTCTGTCCTGGGCCCTGTATTGTTCAACATCTTTATCAACGATTTAGATGAAGGAATTGAGGGTAAACTGATTAAATTTGCTGATGACACAAAGCTAGGAGGGATAGATAATACTAGAGAAGAGAGAGAGAGGATTCAAAAAGATATAAATAAACTGGAGAAGTGGGCAGCAACAAACAGAATGGTTTTTAACAGGGAAAAATGCAAAGTACTACATCTGGGCAATAAAAATGAAAAAAGCATATACAGAATGGGAGGAATAGGGCTACGCAACAGCACATGTGAAAAAGACTTGGGCATACTAATAGATCACAGACTGAATATGAGTCAACAGTGTGATGCAGCAGCAAAAAAGGCAAATGCAATTCTAGGATGTATTAACAGAAGCATACAGTCTAGATCACGTGAAGTCATTATTTCCCTCTACTCCTCTTTGGTCAGACCTCATCTGGAATATTGTGTCCAGTTTTGGGCGCCACATTTTAAAAAAGACATCAACAAACTGGAGCAAGTTCAGAAAAGAGCGACCAGAATGGTGACCGGTCTGCAAACCCTGATCCAGAAATCTTAGAAATCTGAGACCCTCCTGCGGGGTGAAGATTAGATTGTCTTTACCTTTGAATCTGACGATTAGTTTGGTTGGAAATCCCCATTTATAGATTATGCGTCGTTCTCTTAATTTAGATGTAATGTCCTTAAATTCTTTCCTGGAGTCCATCGTGGCCCTTGAAAAATCTGCAAAGATGTTTAAATTTCCATATGGATCAGGCAAGGAGCTCTTCTCTCTAGCTGCTCTGAGGACTTTCTCCTTTGTTCCAAAGAAATGGACCTTCATTATTGTGTCCCTAGGTTTCTCTTGGGCCAATCCTTTTGGTTTATGAAGTCTGTGAATTCTATCTAATTTAAGGTCAAGATCCGTCAAATTTGGAACCAGTTTCTTGATTAAATCTTTTGTGAATTTAGGGAGTTCTTCCTGTGTCACAGATTCAGGAATTCCTCTAATTTTGAGGTTACTTCTTCTGCTTCTGTCTTCCAGGTCAGTGATTTTATTTTTCAACATCAGTATCTCGGCCTGGAGACAAGAGCTCTGCTTGGAGGAGAAAGAGTTGTCTTTTTCAACCTTAGAAAGCCTGTCTTCTATTTTTCCCATTCTTTGGTTTATAGCCGCACAGGTTTCTTTCAGAGTTCTATCATGTTTTTCGAATCCAATTCTTACCGACTCATTGAAAGTCAAAAAAGTTTTCAGTGACCACTGTATTAGATGTGAGGTGGGATTTCAAGTCTGGGGGTGAAAAAGAGTCAAAACTTTCTTGAGTTGGTTCTCCATGGTGTTTTTTTGCTGCCTGTTTCTTGGGGGTTTGATTAGGAGAGTAATCTTCCGAGAACTCATCAGTCAATAATACGAGGGGTTTTTGCATCTTTCTCTTTTCCTTTTTCCATTTCGGATCTTTTGAGAGACTTTGTAGTATCCATGTCATCTCCATTGGTTGGTTTTTGTATTTCTCTATTATTTCCCTTTAGGGTCGATGCAAAGGTAGGAATTTTTGAGGGTGAAACAGTTTTCTTAGGCCCCTCTTTACCCCTTTATTGTATTGTGGGCGTTGGTTGGTCCACTTACGTTCATGTTTGTCTGGTCTCAGTGGTGACCTACATCTAACTGGACTCCGCAAATTAGAAAGGTCTTCTATGGATTTTGAATGTCTGCATTGGTAGGACTTAGTATTAGTTTTCCTGTTAGGTGTGCTCATTTTGTCATCGTGCAGGTTATCTTAGCTTAGGCAATTTCAACGACGTCTCATTTGCGGTGTGAAACACTCCTGAGATCCAACGGCGTCTTAGTTGCATTTGGGATCTCTCCTGCGATCCTACGGCGTCGCGATTACCGCCGGGAAGTCACAGAACTCTCCCAGACGTAAATAAAGGGGTTGCTATACCTTATAATCAGCAACTACATTGTCTTGCGCCTCTTGATGGGTCGAAAGGGTTGTGAAGATTGATTTTAGGTTCCTCTTGGGGCTAGTTTCTTTATGTGGAATCCCACTTCCTGTATGTACTTTCACTTTCACTAGGCCCAGATTCTGATGTGAGGAAACTTCAGATTTCTTCTGTTTATAAGTCCTAAAATCGACTGAAGAGGTGCCCAAAGTGGTCACAAAGCATTCCTGTGGTCATCAGGAGCAAAAAGATAGGCCTCTTGTAGCTTTAAAGTTGCTTTGGTGAAGTCCTCACTGGAGCTATAAACTCCTGCTGCTTACATAGCAGAAGTTCAGGCCACGCCAATGCATTGGGACTGTGAACTCGGATATGCAGGGAGCGGGGTCATTAAGATAAGGGGATAATCGCCTCTTACATAACTACATGGGCTTTGTGCAGAGCAGCAGGAATTATAGCTAAGTGATGACACTATCACAGCTCTGAATATATTATGACCTTATTCTATTCATATGTTCAATTTGAAAGCTAATGTCTATCAAGGTTTGCTTATAGGGATAGTCTTCCAGGATAGCCACTGGTGAGTGGGGGAGCGGCTTCGCCATTAGGGTGCCAACTAGTGATGAGCGAGCAATAAAATGCTTCGGTGCTCATTGCTCGGGTGGAGCAAATTGGAATACTCGGACAGAACAACGAGCCCATGTAAGTCTATGGGAGACCCGAGCATTTTTACCACGATCACCCACGGGGGTCCTTTTAAGGTCTAAAAAATGATGGAAACACTGCTCAAATGATACGGGAACATCATGGCAAACGCCCCTGAAAACATTTCTGACTCCTAGTTCACAGCTTTAATCAATGTTGTCAAAGTTTCATGCCATTTTTACCGGTGCTCTAAAAAACATACCAAAACTAAACCAAAACAGTTTTTGCTGGGAAATATGTTAAGGTATATATATTCGGTATCATGGGTCTGCCCCAGACGAAGTCTGCTTCATCTCTTTCAAATTCCATATTTCAAATTACAGATTTCTAGTTACACTACTGTGAATTAGACTAAAATTCTAGAATGCATTTGGCCACTCATCACTCCAACAGTATTGTCATCATCACCATCTGACCGAGATGTTCTTCTGTTCCCACAGGTTTGCAGTGCTGAATTTCCACCACTTTCCCATGTTCCTGAATGCCCCATGTGAGTTACATTGTTTCTTTGGTATGCAGTGCTGAATTTCCACCACTTTCCCATGTTCTTGAATGCCCCATGTGAATTGCATTGTTTCTCTGGTATACTTTAATTACTCATCTTCTTGTATCCATAATTGTACTCCATTCTTCTTATCTTTACCACACATCTGAGTGGTCTGTGTAACCCCTCCCCCCTTTTATGACCTTAGCTTAACTCTGTGCATTTGGACTGAGCAGTTACACTACTGTGAATTAGACTAGAATTGGACTGGAATTTGACTGTAAGGTAACGGACTAGAACACCACAACAATGTTTCGGCTTCTTTTTACTATCATCCCCATACTAACTCCTTTAATCCCCCAACCTAGTAAGGACCTAGTCATTTCCCCTTCAATCCTCCCCAGCCATCTCACCTCATCCTCAGAACTGTTCCTTCACATACAATCCTTTTTCTCCAGACACACATGGCCACATCATGTCTTATCCTGCTCCCACCTTCTAACGCTCTGTCTGCTACTCCTCATTGCTGGCGACGTATCCCCAAATCCTGGCCCTCCTCAACACATCCCCACGCTCATTTCTAACACCCTGCCATGATCCTCTACACATTTTTGCAACCATGACAACCTCATACCTATTCATCCAGCCCCCAGTCCCCCGGTCCCACTACCTGGAGCTCTATGGAATGCAGGCTCTGTCTGCAGCAAGCTGTTGTTTATCCATGACCTCTTTATCTCCAACAAACTCTCCTTCCTTGCCATCACTGAAACCTGGCTCACCCCCTCTGACTCAGCCTCTCCAGCTGCACTTTCCTATGGTGGATTCCATCTCTCTCACATCTCTCGCCCCATCATCAAATGTGGTGGAGGAGTTGGTTTGCTCCTGTTTGATACCTGCTCCTTTACCCCAATTCCACTCCCACTTTCGAGGTGGACGCCGTCCGCATCTATTCCCCCTCCAACCTCCAACTGGCTGTCATCTACCGCCTCCCAGAACTAGCCATCTCCACCTTTCTTGACCACTTAATCACCTGGCTACTCCATTTCCTCTCTGCTGACATGCCCACCATCAACATGGGCGATTTCAACATCCCCATTGATGCTTCCACCCCGACTGCCTCTAAACTTCTATCGCTCCCTTGGCCTCACTCAATGGTCCTCTGGGGCCACTCACAAAGATGGTCACACACTAGACCTTATCATCAACTGTCTCTGTTCCTTCACTAATCTCACTAACTCACCCCTCCCCCTGTCTGACCACAACCTAGTGACATTCTCTTCCCTCTCCTCTCCTACTGCGCTACCCCCACTCAACAAACTCACTCACCCTCACAGGAATCTCAAACACCTCAATTTACAATCACTCTCTGAGTCCCTTCTCCCTCTTACAGACATAGCTTCCCTTCATGACACAGACAATGCTGACACTTTTTATAACACTACAATAACAGCAAAACTTGATTCAGCTGACCCCCTCACACAGAGCAAAACTCGAACAATCATCAGGCACCCTTGGCTGACCAGCCTGATCAAAGAACTGAGATGGGTTTTCAGGACCACTGAGCGGAGATGGAAGAGAACCCATTCTACAGAGCGCTTCAATGCATACAAGCAGTCCCTTGCCAGCTTTAAGTCCTCGTTCTCTGCCGCAAAACAAACTTACTTCGCATCTCTCATATCCTCCCTGTCTCACAACCCTAAACAGCTCTTCAACACTTTCAATTCTCTATTCAGTCCTGCAGGACCTCCTCCCTCTCCTCTCATTTCTACTGAAGACTTTGCCTCCTTCTTTAAGCAGAAGATCGATACGATCAGCGAAAGCTTTGGCCCGCAGCCCCCAATGCCCCTCTTAGTCACTCAACCCTGTTCTTCCAAAGCCAGCTTCTTCAACATGACAGAAGACCGGCTCTCCACCCTCCAGTCAAGATCACACCTTACCATTTGCGCACTTGACTCCCATCCCACCTCATCCCTAACTTTGCCACAGTCTTCATCCCAACTCTAACACACCTCTTCAACCTTTCACTTACAAATGGTGTCTTTCCTTCACCCTTCAAACATGCCTCAATCACACCTATCCTCAAAAGCCCTCCCTCAACCCATCCTCTGTGTCTAACTATGGTCCGATATCTCTCCTCCCTTACTCCTCAAAACTACTGGAACATCATGTATATCTTGAACTGTCCTCCCAACTCTCCTCCTGTTCCCTCTTTGACCGGTTACAAACTGGCTTCCGACCGCATCACTCAACTGAAACTGCCCTAACTAAAGTCAATAACTACCTACTAACCACCAAGAGCAAGCGACACTACTCTGTCCTCCTTCTCCTGGACCTGTCTTCTGCCTTAGACACCATGGATCATTCCCTCCTGCTACAGATTCTCTCATCTCTTGGCATCACAGACTTGGCCCTATCCTGGATCTCATCATATGCAACAGACCAAAACATTTAGTGTCTCCCTCTCACACACCACCTCCTCACCTCGCCCCTTGTCTGTCGGTGTTCCTCAAGGCTCAGTCCTAGGACCGCTACACTTCTCCATCTACATCTTCGGCCTGGGACAGCTCATAGAATCCCATGGTTTGCAGTATCACCTCTACGCCGATGACACGCAGATCTAACTATCTGGACCTGAGCATACCTCCCTACTGACCAAAATTCCACAACATCTGTCTGCTATCTCAGCCTTCTTTTCTGCTCACTTTCTCAAACTGAACATGGACAAAACAGAATTCATCATCTTTCCCCCATCTCACTCTACCAGACCTATCCATCAATGTCAATGGCTGCTCGCTTTCCCCAGTCCCGCAAGCTCGGTGCCTTGGGGTGATCCTAGACTATGCCCTCTCTTTCAAAACACATATCCAAGCCCTTGCCTCCTCCTGCCGCCTCAAACTCAAAAATATTTCCCAGATCCAACCATGAAACCACAAAACACTAGTGCACGCCCTGATCATCTCCCGCCTCAAATACTGCAAACTCCTACTCTGTGGCCTCCCCTCTAGCACTCTTGCACCACTCCAGTCCATCCTACAATCTGCTGCCCTAGCAATCCACCTGTCTCCCCGCTATTCCCCAGCCTCCCCCATGCCAGACCTTTCACTGGCTTCCTATTGCCCAGAGGCTCCAGTTCAAAACCCTAACCATGACATACAAAGCCATCCAAAACCTGTTTCCTCCATACATCTGTGACATGGTCTCCTGGTACCTTCCCCCACGCAAGCTTCGATCCTCTCAAGATCTCCTTCTCTACTCCCCCTTATCTCTTCTTCCCACAACCGCATACAAGACTCCTGCACTTCCCCCATACTTCCCCCATACTCTCTACTTCAACACATCAGACTCTCACCAACAACAGAAACCTTGAAGAAGAACTTGAAGACCCACCTGTTCCGACAAGCCTACAGCCCGCAAGGATCCTCAGTCTACGGAACCACTGCACAACCAGCTCTACCCTCTCCTAGTGTATCCTCACCCATCCCTGTAGACTGAGCCCTCACGGGCAGGGTCCTCTCTCCTCCTGTACTTATGTGTCCCTTGTCTTACACATGTTTATTGTACCTGTCTATATTTCCCCTTTTCACCTGTAAAGCGTCATGGAATAAATGGTGCTATATAAATGTATAATAATAATAAAAGGTACGTCTTTTCCAGGTTAATGACTTGTATATAAGGCAAAATAAATAACCCAAGATCAAAGTATTCCTCCACCACTTGGGCTATGTTCAGTCGCTGGGTTTTTGAAGCATTTTTCAACTTTAACATAGCTTTCAACCAATACAAATGCATTCACTGGGAAATGTCATCGTAACATTTAACAACCCTAGATGGTCATGTGGTGTGTGACACATAGGCAGACCCATCTTGTTTCATTTATGAAGGAGGGAATAAAAATCACAAAGCCTATTTGGATCGGAGCATCAGGCAGCATTAATCTTCTTAAAGGGAATCTGTCACCCCTTTTTTGAGATATCATATAATGAGATCATTCAATTGTGTGTCACATGAGGATTCTCTTAGTACTTTTGCTTCCCCTTGACCCCACACCTTTCATGCATAAATACTTTTTTTATATCGGTTCAGATGTATGTAAACTGTCGCTGTCCGATCCACTGGGCGGGGCTTATTCAACTGCTCCCCCCTCCCTGTCTTGCTCTATACAAGATGAAATGGGTAGAGCAAGACAGGGAGGGAGGGAGCAGTTGAATAAGCCCTGCCATCGGACCGGACCGTGGCAATTTACATACATCTGAACCGATATAAAAAAGGTATTTATGCATGAAAGGTGTGGGGTCAGGGGGAAGCAAAAGTACTAAGAGAATCCTTATGTGACACACAATTGAATGATATCATTATATGATATCTCAAAAAAGGGGTGACAGATTCTCTTTAAAGGGCCATTATTAAACAGTGTGTCTTCTAAACTGTTATTGCCTATGCAGTGAGTGGATGGGCTGCCAAGAATTATGATGCACCCCTATACCCCTTTCACGAGATGTCTAGGAGGGCTTCCAGAAAAAATGTTGCATTGAATTCAAGGCCTGGCTTGCCTTAAAGTTACATGCACCCAATAAGATTTTCAAGCCACGTACTGGATGGCCACCGGAAAATCCACTTAACATTATTAATTTCTAGTAATGGGCGAGCACTAAAATGCTCAGGTGCTCGCTGTTCGGGTCGAACAAATTGGAATACTCAGGTACTTGGGCAGAATATTGAGCCCAATGTAAGTCTATGGGAGACCCGAGCATTTTTACCGCGATCCCCCCGGGGGTCCTTTTAAGGTCTATAAACGTCTGAAAATGATGGAAACACTGCTCAAATGACACGCAGACATCATGGGGATCACTCCTGGAAGCATTCCTGACTCCTAGTTCACAGCTTTAAACAATATTTTCAGAGTTTCCTGCCATTTTTACCGATGCACCAAAAAACATACCAAAACGGATTTTGCTGTGAAATATGTTAAGGTACATCCATTCCAGGTGAATGACTTGTATATAAGGCAACACAAATAACCCCAGACCAAAATGTTCCTCCACCACTTGGGCTATGTTCAGATGCAGCATTTTTGAAGCATTTTTCAACTTTAGCATTGCTTTCAACTAAAACAAATGCATTCACTGGGAAATGTCATTGTAACATTTACTAACCCTTACTGGCCTTGTGGTGTGTGACATATAAGCAGACATATCTTGTTTCATTTATGTAGAAGGGACTCTTAAAATCACAGAGCCTATTTTTACAGGGGCATCAGGCAGCATTAATCTGCTTAAAAGGCCATTATTAAACAGTGGGTCCCCTATTGTGTTATAGCCTATGCAGTGAGTTGATGGGCTGCCAAGAATTATGATGCACCCCAATACCCCTTTCACGAGATGTCCAGGATGGCTTCCATAAAAATATTGAATTGAATGAAAGGCCTGCCCTGCTACCTAGTCATATGCACCCCAATGAGCTTTTGAACCCACATAATGGATGGCCACAGGAAAATCCACTTCACATTATTCATTTTTTACTCCCATTCTGTTTTCTTTTGGATAGACTGCAAGGCCTGCCCTGCTACCAAGTCATATGCACCCCAATAAGCCTTTGAACCAAGGTACTGGATGGGCACAGGAAAATCCACTTCACATTATTCATTTTTTACTCCCATTCTGTTTTCTTATGCATTGACTGCAAGGCCTGCCCTGCTACCAAGTCATATGCACCCCAATAACCCCAAAAATATCCCATTAAAAAGGAGCGGGTCTCCTAGACTTGTAATGCCCATACACTAAGTGTGTTGGCTGGCAAACATGTTCCCCTGTGGGGTACACCTCAACCTTTTCCATAACAAGTATTTAACGCACAGCAAAATCACCCACCCTTGTTAGGATTTTGACAATGGCTGTAGAAGCACGGAACACGTTAACGATGGTGATCTAGTGGTGGCAGATGATGAGACGTGGAGGAAGACCTGATTAAAAACTATGACTAATTTAAAGGAGCAGGTCTCCTAAACTTGGAATGCCCATACATTAAGTGCATGGGCTGACAAATATTTCCCCCTAGGAGAGTAAAATTGTTAAAAATATATTATGGGTATCATAGACACACCTGCCAAAAATTGGACTGGCTGTAGCAGCACAAAACCCTAACCCTTTCAATCTAGTGGTGGAGAATGAAGAGACATAATGATAAATCATACTGAAATCACACAAATAAATATATAATCAATAAAATAAACTGGATTATTTAATATATATTGATTTTTTTTTGCTTGTGCATTCATATTTTTACTGCTAAAACCATTGTGGCTTGTTCCATGCCCTCTGCACACCTTTGTGTTTTTATCATTTAATATTTAATTTTTTATGAATAAATTTCTTTTTTTAAACATCTTGTCTTTTTATTAATTCCAAATTGTATGTCATTTTGTCTTTTCTGTGATACATGGTCCTCGAGATGGCCTGGAACAGTACAGGACAGGATGTCACTATAGTCCCAAACTTATCTTGTCTGGTAATAATAGGCCGAGACTCTAAGCTGTTCTCAGACGTGTGGGATAAAGGAATTTCTCTACAGCAGGAGGATGGAGGATTCACTCCTGGTGAGCTGCACACATAAAGACAGTAACACCTCTCAACATTGACGGGTCAGACATCAGGGTGACCATGGATCATGGTGGACGGGCCCAACTTAGCGACATAACGGTGGCAGCCATACCTGAAAGTATGACTATTAGAAGTGGGGACTGCGGGTTCCTGAATGACCGCACGGGTGGTGGTGACTCCCATTCAGATGGTGACGAAAGCAGAAAAGAGTGCAGTCAAGCTAACTCGGGTACAAAGGTCAAGTCTTCCTCCTTTCCCCGGAGACATAAAGGGCATAAAAGGGCTGAACAAATTGCACCTTTTTGAGGATATTAATAAAGAAAAAACAGTGACTTGTACTTTAAATCAATGTGTTAGTACTATTCTAGACACTGAAGAGGTCGGGAAGGAAGATGTGTCATTGCCCATAGCAACTGCTAGGATGGAGTTCTCTGAAGTTGCAGAGAATTGTGAGGTACCTAAGGGTGACCAGGCAGAGCCTCAAGAGAGATGGAAGGTGTCAAGTATGGAAGCTAGCCCATTAGAAAATGTATTGAAAGAAGTATTAGGGCAACAAGTGCTGGCCAAAAGAGAACAGGATCACAAAACAGAGCTAATTAAAGAGAAAATGCAAGAGCATGTTGAACAAGAAAGGGTCCTGAGACAAGCAGCTGAGCATATAGTGGATGATCTAGAGAAGGAAGTCTCTGAACTCAGAGGTCATCTGTCAACATGGTAAACCGTGACCAAAGGATAAAGGGAAGATGTGGAAGTGCTCAGAGAAGCATTAAGAGTTCCTCCACAAGAGAAAGAGGTGATGGTCGCAGACTTACAGCGGCAGTTCCCGAGTGGTAACGAGGCAGAGCTTCAAATGCCCATCTTGGCAAGGGGTCATGAAGACTGTAAAGCTGAGGAAGAGTTTGCACTAAGAGCAGAACAAGACAATCACCTGCTCTTGGCAAATGTCTTGATGAAAAGGACTCCAGCAAAGCAGGAGCTGTGTGTCCCTGGAAAGAATGAGACTTCGCTCTTCAAGTGCGTGATAGAGGTACCCGATGAGGTGCAAGAAACATGTACCAGTGAGAATGTGCATGAGGCCTTTGAAAAGGTGGTCGAAGCGTGTAGTGTGCACTGGGCACCTGAGATTCAGCAGTTGGTCATTCTGTCGACTAGAGAAGTCACAATGAAGCTCATGTTGAGGAATAAAGAAGAAGCTCGACGTCTGAAGCTTGCAAGGAATGCTCAAAATCGGTTGGGCTTTGTGGAAGACATCGTTCCAGTACCAAGAAATCTGGTGGGGAAAGTCATTGGAAGACTTGGAAAATTGATGCAAGAGCTAGTGAATAGATCCGGTGTGGTGAGAGTGAAGATTTCACTTGATGGTGAAGTCTAGGTATCTGGTGAAGATGGCATGGTTCCATTCATTGTTGCTGGCTTAGTGGAAAGCTTAAGGAACATCCAAATACTCCTGGAAGATCGGGTGACGTACCTACGAGAGGTAGAGCAGCTGATTTGGGAAAAAATGCAATTTAAGGTACAGCTACAGGAGTTGGAAAGAAGATGGCGACCGCTTCCAGCCTGAGATATGGTGAAGCGAGGGGCTTCTCTGGAGACTGGCAGTACGTGGTCTGAAGCAAAGAGGGTTAGAGGTGGTGAGTCATCGGTTAACTCAGGGCTGAATAGCATAGGCAGGAGACCTGGTAGCAGACGTAGTGACAAAGGGTTAGACTCAGATCAGCCAGTAGGCTCGACTGGACGTGGGTCTCATGACCGCAACAACTGTGGGAGGCAGCCATGAAGAGAAAGATCGCGTGAAGGGACACCCTTGGAAAATGTGGTGACTAAAAAGGATCTGGTGACACAGACAGATGATGACTCAAGGGCTGAAGCCCAAGGCTAACATACTGACAGCTGGGGCGGGGGAAGCATTACAAGGGTAGGACACTGAATGAAGCCCAAAACCCACTGAGATGGTTCTCTCGATGGGTGGGGCTAGGTAACATGCGTTACCTGTCTCGAGACCCCAGGTTTGTAGCAAGTGTTCAACTCCACAACCTTGAACAGAGGGGGGTATGTAAGGCAGTGACCCCTGTTACAGCTAGGGGGTGCTGTGTGTGCTCCTCAGAATACTCACGTAGGCGTATCTATGCTTATGATGGTGAAACAGTGAGCAGCAGGATTTTAAATTGCTGGTATGTGTCGCAGAGGTCCTCTGCCCTGTAAGCCCAAAATAATATTGTTGTGCTGGGACTGGTAGTTCCATGAGTTTTTGCTTAGTTATAATAGGGGGCTTATAGGGTTAGTCAGAGAGCTGGGTGGGAATGAATAACCAGTAGAGTTGAGCGAAACGGGTCGAAAAATTTCAAAAGTCGCCGACTTTTGGTAAAGTCGGGTTTCATGAAACGAAACCCGACCCTAGAGTAAGGTCAGCCATGAGCTCGGCGACTTTAGCGCCAAAGTCGCATTTCAAAAGTTTGTTTTCCGCCCTTTTTCAGCCAATCAGGATCCACGGACACTGTGGGCAACGTGATGACATAGGCAGAGTTCACCACCATCTTTGAGAAGGGCATGCAAGTGATTGGCTTGCTTTGGGGGGGTATAAAAGGGCGTGCACGCCGACCGCCATGTTTCTCATGCTGATCTCAGAATAGGGAGAGCTGCTGCTGCTGATTCTGTAGGGAGAGCGTTAGGCAGGGAAGAAAACACCAAAAACTGCTTCTGCTGCTAGCGATTTTGCCTGTACAACACACCAGTCACTGTGTGTGCAGTGCAAGTGGAGGCTATATTTTGCTGGATCAGCTGTGTTGGTTGTTAGGCTGCCTTATAAGGCTTCCTGATAGCTGCATTGCTGTTTACCCACTGCTCTGCAAATTGCTTTTTTAAAAGCAATCCAAATTTTTTTTTTTGGTCCTGGTGAGGTACTGAGCGTGCATTTTTTCACACCATACAGCGGTGTACGCTCCTCACACAGTACCGTGTAACGGCTGTTGTCACGGCCACAGTGAAGCTATCTGTGTGTCACTCTGTAAGGATAAGTCGAGGACATGTTCCGTTCTTGCAGACCTCCACCTTTTAGTTTTGTCTGGTTTTCAAACAGTTAAGTATATTTGCTGTTTGATCACATTCAAAACTATAGAGAGACAGCGTGTGTCAGTCCGTGTACTTAAAAAACACGGAGCTTGACAATTTTACGTACACCGGACAGCGGTGTACGTGCACGCTCCTCTCTCAGTACCGTGTAACGGCTGTTATCACAGCCACAGTGAAGCTATCTGTTTGTGACTCTGTAAGGATAAGTCGAGGACATGTTCCGTTCTTACAGACCTCCACCTTCTAGTTTTGTCTGGTTTTCAAACAGTTAAGTATATTTGCTGTTTGATCACATTCAAACCTATAGAGAGACAGCGTGTGTCAGCCCGTATACTTAAAAAACACGGAGCTTGACAATTTTACAGACACCGGACAGCGGTGTACGTGCACGCTCCTCTCTCAGTACCGTGTAACGGCTGTTATCACGGCCACAGTGAAGCTATCTGTGTGTGACTCTGTAAGGATAAGTCGAGGACTTGTTCCATTCTTACAGACCTACACTCTAGGGAGATTCCTATTCTGCCCAATTCTATATACACCTTGTAGTTTGTCATACACTAGCCAATTTCTGCCTGTGACATAGCGGTGTGATATTCACTGGGCCTCACACAATCCGACAGTGTCCACAAGTGTGTTCAGAAATTCTACATCTCCACTGTCCTATAGTGACATTTTTCACACCTACGGCATTGAGCCTGTGACATAGCGATGTGATATTCACTGGGTCTCACACAATCCAACAGTGTCCACAAGTGTGTTCAGAAATTCTACATCTCCCCTGTCCTATAGTGACATTTTTCACACATGCGACATTGAGACTGTGACATAGCGGTGTGATATTCACTTGGCCTCACACAATCCAACAGTGTCCACAAGTGTGTTCAGAAATTCTACATCTCCCCTGTCCTATAGTGACATTTTTCACACCTACGACATTGAGCCTTTGACACAGCGGTGTGATATTCACTGGGTCTCACACAATCCAACAGTGTCCACAAGTGTGTTCAGAAATTCTACATCTCCCCTGTCCTATAGTGACATTTTTCACACCTGCGACATTGAGCCTGTGACATAGCGGTGTGATATTCACTGGGCCTCACACAATCCAACAGTGTCCACAAGTGTGTTCAGAAATTCTACATCTCCCCTGTCCTATAGTGACATTTTTCACACCTGCGACATTGAGACTGTGACATAGCGGTGTGATATTCACTGGGCCTCACACAATCCAACAGTGTCCACAAGTGTGTTCAGAAATTCTACATCTCCCCTGTCCTATATACACCTTGTACCTTGTTTTACATTACTATATAGTTTGTGGGATTTTGTGTACATTTTTACCAAAAATGAGGAAGGCTGGTGGAAGAGGCCATGGAATTGGGCAAGGGTTGCCAGCTGGTAATGATGGTGTTGGTGGTGGATCTGATGGTAGTGGCAAAAGCAAAATAGGACCGAATGCAGGAGGTGTTGAGCCTGCGTCATCGTCTGGCTCCACAAGGCCTCGAAGGCTTAGTTTTCTAGGAGTTGGCAAACCGCTTTTAAAGCCAGAGCTTCAGGAAAAAGATTTGGCTTACATTGCTGACTCAGCCTCCAGCTCTATCGCCTCCTCTTCTGAAGTTGTAAAAAATAAAAGCACTGAGTCGTCATTGGAGGCTCATGTTCATGAACCACACTTTTCCTTGTGTTCTTCAGCCCAACCAAGATTGAAGGATGACGCAGGCCATACAAATGATTACTCCATGGAGCTGTTTTCACATACCATGCCTGGGTTATCAAGTGAAATGGTGAATTACCCAGGCCAAGATGAATCTGACATGGAGTGCACTGATGCACAGCCACTGATAGATGATTCTGCTGGTACATTCACTCAGAGCACTACATTGTCCTCGCAGTGTAATGAGCCAGATTCTGACCCTGATGAGACTCCGGTGCCCCTTCCCACATACTATACCACCATACACGGTGACACAGAGGAAGGTGCACATGACATTGAAGAGGAGGTGATGGATGACCCAGTTGTTGACCCAGATTGGCATCCACTGGGGGAAGAGGGTGCTGCTTCCAATAGCTCAGATGAGGAGGAGGAGCACCCACAGCAGACATCGACATCGCAACAGCTGTTATCTGGCAGGCCCGGAGCACTCCAAAGACAGGTTCCAAAAATCAAAAGAGTTGCTGGACAGCTTGTCCAGACGGTCAAAATAGCACAGCATGCTAGGCCGCAAAATGTCTTCCAAAGTAGGAAGGGTGCAGTGTGGCACTTTTTTGAACAAAATCCTCATGATCAGGCCAAGGTTATCTGTAAGAATTGCGCAAAGACCTTTAGCCGAGGGAAAAATCTGAAAAATTTGAATACCAGTTGCATGCTTAGACATTTAACCAGCATGCACTTGCAAGCGTGGACACAACACCAAACCTCAAGTACCACATGTGCAACTGATCACAAAGAAGGTAGTCAGCAACGCTACATTGTTTCCCCCACTGTAAGCCCACCGGTTAGCACAGCAGCAAATGTTGAGGTGTCGTTGCAAGGCCAAAGCAGTCAGGGAATCCCACTGTTATATCAACGAAAGACTGAATCTAGGCCATCAGAAAGAACACCAACTCCATCACCATCATCAACCCTCTCTCAGTCCGCCCTGTCCACCGCTAGTTCCACCATATGCAGCTCTCAAGTCCAGCTCACCCTCCCAGAGACTATGAGTAGGTCAAGAAAGTACTCAGTCTCTCATCCGCGTACACTGGGTTTGAACGCCCACATTGCCAAACTAATCTCGTTAGAGATGATGCCCTGTCGGTTGGTGGAAAGTGCAGCTTTCCGCGAACTCATGGCCTATGCAGTACCACGCTATGACCTACCCAGTCGCCACTTCTTCTCTCGCAAAGCCATCCGAGCCCTCCACCATCATGTGAACGACCGCATTGCCCATGCACTCAAGCAGTCAGTGAGTGGAAAGGTGCACCTCACAACAGATGCATGGTCCAGTCGGCATGGCCAGGGCCGTTACGTGTCCATCACTGCGCACTGGGTTAATGTGGTGGATGCAGGGTCCACAGGGGACAGCGGTGGTGGGACAGTGCTGCCTAGCCCACGGTCTAGGAAACAATTGGCTCTAGGCGTTCGACCCTCCTCCTCCTCCTCCAGAAGCGAAAGCTCGTCCACAGAGCGCAGTCGTACGAGCACTCCTTCTGCAGCTGCCACTGTTGCACACGAGGTGTCCCCCTATCGAGCAGCTAGTGGAAAGCGTCAGCAGGCTGTGTTGCAGATGATGTGTTTGGGCGACAGACACACCGCGGAGGTGCTGACCGAGTACTTTCAGCGACAAACTGAGTCATGGCTGGGCAGTATACATCTTGAGGCAGGCAAGGTAGTTAGTGATAACAGCCGTAATTTTGTGGCAGCCATAGCCCTTTCAAAACTCAGCCACATACCTTGCTTGGCTCACACCTTGAACCTGGTGGCGCAGTGCTTCCTCAACAATTATCCGGAGTTAACAGCCCTGCTCCAGAAGGTGCAAAGACTATGCTCGCACATCCGCCGGTCACCTGTACACTCCATTCGTGTGCAGAAGCTGCAGCGATTACCCCACCTTCCCAACCACCGCCTCATTATCGACATTGCAACAAGGTGGAACTCCACCCTGCACATGTTTGAGCGGATGTGCGAACAGAGGCAGGCCATAATGCATTTGTGGGAGGATACACGGCCAGGCACTTTGAGAGCAGACATGGAGTTGACAGGTGTGCAGTGGTCGAAGCTGAAAGACCTCTGTAAAGTCCTTCAGTGTTTTGAGGAATGCACACAGCTGGTAGGCGCAGAGGACGCCATCCTAAGTATGAGCATCCCACTTATGCGTCTGCTCATGCAAACTTTGACGCACCTTAAGGAGCAGGCGTCTGCAGCCAATGTTGACGAGGAGGATGGGGAGGAGGGAATCCTTGATGACATTCAGCCATTGTCTGCTCAGGGACCTCTCCTGGACGAGGTGGAGGAAGAAGAGGAGGAGGAGGATGATGATGGGGATGATTACTTAGGGGAGGAGGATGCATCTCATGGGGCAAGTGAAAATGTTGGCGTGGCAAGGTCTGGTACAGGGTTTGTGCGTGACTGGAGGGATGTGGATTTGCCAGAAAGTGCTCCTCCAACCAGCACTCACAGTTCATCATTGACACCGGGAACATTGGCCCACATGTCAGATTATGCCTTGCAGATCCTAGACAGGGACCCCCACATTGCCAAAATGATGAACGATGGTGACTACTGGTTGGCCAGCATCCTGGATCCACGCTATAAAGGCAAATTACAAAACATCATGCCACAGGAGAACATTTACCTAATATTGGCTAATAAACAAGCAACTCTGGTAAACCGGTTGGTTGAGGCACTCCCAGCACACAGCAGCGGTGATGGTTCTCACACAAGCCGTACGGGCCGGGGGCAGCTTGGCAGAGGTGTTCGTGGTGCACACCGCAGAAGTGGCGTTGGAGACAGGGGTTTCATGACAATGTTGTGGACTGATTTTTCAAGTACCACTCACACAACTGGTAATACTGCATCGATGGAAAGTGACAGGAGACAGCAGTTGTCAACTATGGATACAAACTACTTTTCCTCCCATATCGATGTTCTCCCGCACAGGTCATTCCCCTTTGACTATTGGGCCGCTAAACTGGACACCTGGCCTGAATTGGCACAATATGCCTTACAGGAGCTGGCTTGCCCAGATGCAAGTGTGCTATCGGAAAGAGTCTTCAGTGCAGTTGGATCAATCCTGACAGAAAAAAGGACCCGTCTGTCAACCCAAAATGTGGATGATCTAACCTTCATTAAAATGAACCATGCATGGGTTTCCAAGGATTTTGTCCCACCTTCTCTTGATGACACATAGGTTGCCAGAAAAGTGACTTGCTTTGGTCCTCCTCCTATTCCGCGAACTTGACCTATTTCGCCTTTTGCAGCAGCTGAATGTCCCACATCAACATATGCCACTTTGTAAACCGCCCTAACTGGGCTGCCCCCCCATGGCCGGGGTCACCACCTAGCGCACGAAACCGTGCAAGTGCCGTTGCCCTGGACAGGTGGGTAGGCCGACTCTTGGGCGCGGGCACTGGCACAGGGTCCCTCATAGTGCAATCAAGTGTCTCTGACGGTAGTGGTGCACATCCGCCGTCAGACACACTGCCGTACTATGAGGGGCCCAGTGCCAGTACCGACACCCACGAGTGTGCCCCCCTTGCTTGGGCAGGGCCCCAGCATTTGCAATGTTTACCTCTCCCTGCTCCTCCGCTGTGTAGTCTGGGCTGTCAAATCCTTCACTGGGAGTGCCACTACAAATTGATTGAACTGAAAGATGATTGTTAAGATGTAGCTGTGCCCTGTCCTGCTGGCCGGGCTCTATATCTAGATGATCAATGGCTTCCATTTCTTATGGACGTCGACTCACAATGACATGCAGTGGTGGTTTATCATCAGCTTTCACAGTTTTCCTACTCACAGACGTGTGACATTCCGGCGCACATTTTAAAATGTGCCCTCTCATGCCAATCAAATAGAATCGCCTACGTCCTGTGGCTTCTGTCTTTTGCACTCCAAAGTTACGTGACAGATCATGATAGCCAGTGAGCACCATGCTTACATCGCTCCCTGTGATAAAAATTTGATTGAGATGAGTAACAGTGATGGAATCAACGGAAGTGCGATACAGCAAGACTTTATTCACAAAAAAATGTTTTCACTGTCTCAACACACAAATTAATTGAGGGTCAGCATCACTTATGAGAATTGTGACGGAAGTTTTTCCCGTGAATAGTAATTCCTAGATTGCTGCAATCACTAGCCTTTATGTCAGTAATTGTATGCATCTCATTTCCTATTGCGGAGAGGCTGGACTGTATTACTGAGACAGAAATATATATGAAGATTTAAAAATAACACCAAAAGTATATAGTTGTGTACGCCTCAAATGCATTTCCTTTTTTTCCACTTTTTAGACTGCTGTGTAATCCATACTGAGAACACGGAGATTTTACATGTTTAAACTATGCTATATATACCTGCTATCCAGTGATAAAGTACCCTTTCTCAACTTTGTACAATCCGGTCAAATCCATACTGGGCCTGAGAACATCTGAGTCTGCCTCCTGATCTATAGACATATATTTTTAATGTGTAAACTAGGCTACATATATACGTGTTATCTGTACCCTTTATCAACTTTCTACAATGTTGTTGAATCCATACTGGGTCTGAGAACGGCTGCCGAGCTGTTAAGCAAGCTACAGCACCTGTGGTTTGGACACGTAATTTTTTCAGGAATGACGGTTAGGCCTAACTCCGGAATTGCGGTTGACCTGAACTTACTGGGAAATCATCGTTCGCGGGGAATAATCTGAATCCAAGATCCCCATCACTAAAGGAGTTCAGCAGGTTATCTGCACCTGTAAGCGACAAAAGCTGGTCCTTTCAGTGTAGCGTGCATGCAGCCCTGGACATGTACGGGAATGCTAGACCTGTTATTGCTCGATCTCACATGCCAGAGCCTTGCTTATCCCTCTAGTAAGCTTGATGCGTACTGCGGGGGCATGCCGGAGTCTCGGTTGTTAATGGAATAAAGCTGAGAAATCGCTAGCACAACTACAAACACACATACCACACCACACACAGAATCGACAAAGCTTTCAAAGTGTGCATCTTTTCTTTAGGTGGCATGGTTGTGGTTTCCCGGGTGGAGTCCAATTAAGCCACAGGCTCCACTCCTGGTGGTGCCCTTTTGGACATTCCTTTAAGGTTCAGCTTTGCAATCATACTGCCCCCGGAAACCAAAAACTTTGCCTTCATGGACGCTGTTTGGAGGTTCGTGGGAATAACGCTGCCCGATCAGCAGTCGGCATATAGGTCACCCTCCCAGGGCTGTGGGGTACTCGGTACCGGGCCGGTGTCAGTGGGATGTGTCACAGCTGTGGTGACCCGGACGGTGGCCCTGGGTGCCCATGTAAATGACGTGGTTTAATGGTAAAGAGTTTATATAGATAGTTTGACGCCACCTGTGGTGTTCAGCAACATAGATGTTAGGCCGACGCTGCATGCAGATCCTCTGCGACTGATGGTGTTGTGCAGCAAAGATGGTGAAGCTCCCCACAGGTGGAGCTGGAGTCCCAGGGAAGTGTAGATGTAGTGATGGGGGAAAGGCACAGGCGGTGTCGGTGCTGGTACCCAGATGTAGTGGTGCTGGAATAACTGTAGGACACCAGAGCGTGCAGTTCCAAAGCTTTACTCACAGTCTGCAGGTTACACAGATGCCTGCCTCCATGCTGTGTCCTCCGGGTCAGGAACTCAGCCAACCTCCGGGACAAAATGGAAAGCTCCCTTCCAACACTCCGCCAACATGTACCTTCCTGAACGTCTCCTTTCTAGCGTATGTGGGGGAAGTACTCACAGGACCGTGGTTCACTGAAGCGCCTCCTGTCTAACAGATGTTCCTCAGACTTTACTTGTATGGCAGACAGCTGTAGCCTTTTCCTTCTGGCTCCCACACGTCGATGCTGGGGCCTCCGAGCCTTAGTTGGGTACAGAGCATTTATAGCTGCTACTTCCCCCGGTTTCTGCTGCAGGAACGTCAGTGTCCCTACAAACTCAGAGACTGGAATCGGGACCATGCGCTCCAGCTAGGAGTGAGCCTTAACTCTGCTCATCCTCCAGCTCCCCTTCTCACGTCCACACACTTCCCCTTCCCTGCACAGAGTGCCCTAACTTACCTCCTCCCGACCACAGAGAGCAGCTCCTCAGCAGTCAGGTTCAGAGGTCTCCCTGCTAGCCTGGAGTGGGAAATGTGTTGTGTGTTGGTTTCACTGCTAGAGAGATCCTTCGTTGCTCCCAAGCTTGACAACACACTCCCTAGGAGGAAGGTAATGCCACAGTGGCGACCGTACTCTTGGGGACGCCACAAGTGCACTGAGGCCCAGCCACTGCTGGATGATGCTGCTGGTACATTGACCCAGACCACTACATTCCCCTCGCACTCTACAATCCCAGAATCTGACCCAGAGGAAACTCAGGTTCCCCTTCCCACATACTATACCACCTTACACGGTGACAAAGAGGAAGGTGCAGATGAAAGTGCAGGTTCCTTTAGCAGGTGGGGGGGCATACTCATGGGTGATGGCACTGGCACAGGGCACCGCATAGTACGCAAAAGTGTCTCTGCCGGTGGGAGGGCCTAAACAGCCAAGTGCAGTGAAATGGAAGATGGGGACGACAAGGAGTTCAGAGTAGTGCAGGGATTCCCTAGCAAGGAGACTTATGTAATTGTTTTCAATGTTGGGACAGCAATTTTTGGGGAGCACTATACTCTGGTGAATGATATATGGGGCCCACCATACACTGGAGCATTCCAAAGGTGGATATCAGACACTGGAGCAGCATTTACAGGGCCCATTATACACAAGAGCAGTAGAAATGGGGCCCATTATATATGGAGCATTATTTGGGCCCATAAGACAGTGGAGCTTCATCCATTGGGACCAACATATACTATAGCATTATGTGGAGCTCATCATATATGGTTTGAAACATTATATGGGATCAATGATTACATATGGAGAAATATATGGGCCTCATTATTCTGTATAGCGCACTAAGCACTGGCCATAATACTGTATGGAGTTATATACTGTCCGTTTTTGGAGGTATTGGAGAATTTAAAATGGATATCAGTCATGAGATGTAAGAAGTGAAGTATTTTTCATTGTACTATACTGCTATTTCTCTGCCGTATCGGAGCATCATGAGTTGTGGTATGTGTTAAAGGGGCGCTCTTTGGCCCTGGGCCCACGAAAACCTGGAGCCAGCCCTACCCCCCCGACAACTGTAGCCAAATAACCCCCATTTTTCAGTGCGTATCTAGTATTATGAAGTAAATTAAGGTTGACAAGCTTAAGTAATAAGAATTGATGCTTTTGGCATTCAAATGGACACTGTAGGTGTGTTTCCTGTCCTCCTCTCACTGCCGACTTTAATTCCCCATTGACTTACATTGGGTTTCGTGTTTCGGTTGGACCCCCGACTTTTCCCTATAGTCGGCCGATTTTGCTCGACCCGACTTTTGGAAAAGTCGGGTTTCATGAAACGAAACTCGACCCTAAAAAACCAAAAGTCGCTCAACTCTACTAACCACACATACACCGCCCACCTGTGGGGGTGGTTACAGGTACATAATGTGACCAGCATTTGTGTCACATCTAGAGAATGTATGGACTTGAATGGTTAGTGTGTAAGGTTCCTGAAGGCTGTGTGTTGGAAGGTCCTTACTTCCTGAATGGCACATGAAGAGACCTTGGACCTGAAGACCGTGTATGTGCAGAGCCTATGATGGCTACTGCGTTGAGGGAGCTACTGACCTGCTGAGGATTTGGATTGTCAGGTGACCTGGTGAGCAATGCACTGTCTGGGATGGTGATCCTAGTTAGGCAGCTTCCTCGGGGACATAGGGCTGACAAGGAGTCAGCATAGGGAGCAGGAGCTCCTGGAAGGTAACCCAGAGTATGGGGGAATTGTGTGCATTGACAAATGTGAGTTAATGAACTGTGCGGTCACACAAGGGAACTGGACGGAATATGGTCCAGCGTGTTTCCACAATGCAAAGCTTAATGTTGTGTTCCAGTGATGTTTGTAATGGACTGTTCGTGGTATGGTTTATGATTGCATCATAAACTGCATGGACTTGTTTATGTGACAAAACCGTTAGGGTATGTGCACACATTGCGGATTCGAGTGCAGATTTTTCGACACGGATTTTGCTAAATCCGCAGGTAAAATGACCTGCGTTTTACCTGCCGATTTAGTGCAAATTTCCTGCAGATTTTGTGTGGATTACACTGGATTCAACACAATTTAGAAATGCTGCCATCTTTTCTATGCTAAAGCGTCTTTAAAATGACTGAGGCAAAATGGAAAATTGTTATGTTGACAGATAAATCAAATTGTTAAATTCTTTATATAAACCACAGATGTGTCCTGCGGAAGGAAGAGTAGAAGAACCATCAGCATAATAATGCAAAGTTCAAAAGTCTGCATCTCAAATAGTATGGTGTTGCACTAATGCCTAAAGCCCCATCACACATAGCGATCTCGCTAGCGAGATCGCTGCTGAGTCACAAGTTTTGTGACGCAACAGCGATCTCACCAGCGAGATCACTGTGTGTGACACTAACCAACGATCGGCCCCCCTGCTGGTTATCACTGATCATCCTGGAATGGTGGAATGGCCAGGACATTTTTTTGATCACTGGTCTCCCGCTGGCCAGCACGCATCGCTGCGTGTGACAGGCGGGAGACCAGCGATCAGCAATCTGGCACTGGTAACTAAGGTAAACACAGGGATTCTAAGTGCCACGCGCCGCTTAGAACCCGATGTGTACCTTGGTTACCAGCTCCCTGCACCAGCACGCTGGTAACTAAGGTACACAGTGGGTAACTAATCGACGTGCGTCGCTTGTTACCCCCGTGTCTCTGGTGATGATCGCTGGTGAAGCAGCCTGTTTGGCAGCTCACCAGCGATCATGTAGCGACACACTAGCGATCTTGACAAGGTCATATCGTTGTCTGGATTGCTGGTGAATTGCTATGTGTGACGGGGCCCTAAGGCATGGACAGCTTGCTCTTTTTGAAAGCCACTATCAATGCTGAGGATTATATAGAGGTTTTAGAACAAACTGTGCTCTCATCCAGAGATGTTCTATTCATGGAAGGCCTTGCATATATCAGCAGGACAATATTAAACCCCATACTGCATCCATCACAACAACATGGCTTCATAGAGGAAGAGGTCGCACGATGAACCAGCCACCTGCAGTCCTGACCTTTCACTAATAAATAACATTTGTTACAGTATGAAACTAAAAATCCACCAAAGAAGACCCAGGACTGTTGAGCTACTAGAATCCTACATCAGACAATTTTTTTCTCCCAAAATTTCAGCAATTGGGCTCCTCACTTCCCACACATTTACAGACTGTTTTAAGGAGAAGAGCTAATGCTACACAATAGTAGAAATGACCCTGTCCCAACTTTTTTGAGATGTATTTCTGCCATTCATTCTAAAAGAATGAATTCTTTTTCAAAGAAAACGGCAAAATGTCTAGCTGTTTACATCTGATTTGTATTTTATGTTCTCTTGTAAATAAAATATGGCTATGAGAGATTTCAGAAACATTGCATTTTAGTTGTCTTTTTCATTTTATGCAATGTCCCAAATTTATTTGAATTGGGGTTGTAGTCCTTTAAGTTAACATTTTCTTACAAAACACATTTACAGAACTAGGAGAATTTTCTTCTCAAAGAGTGGCAATAAAGGGTCTGTTAGGTCAAAATGTCTGTTCAAACCAAACACAGGTCCCTTTTGCATCCTTGGCATGGCCAAAGATCAGTGCATCATTCCTCCACTTGACTGACAGCCTATTCAATGCCTGACAGCTCTGGCTTAAATATACCGCTTGTACTGAACTGCTCAGCCACACCAAGCATGCACTGGGCACCTGTGCTTGGGTTGAACTGTCATTTTGTGCATCTCAGGGATCAGAATGAGACTGGGGCATCAGTTGTGCTTTTAGTAACTATCAGTTGTATGTGAAATAATTTTGATTTTAGTTGTTTAACTATTTGCATGCCAACATATTGCTTCCCAAAAGGGTTTGTAAACATTCTTTTTGCTACACAGAAAATGCCACTATTTTGTGCAGCAGATAATTTTTATTAAAGATGGGATTCCATGGTCAGGATTTGTCACTGTTTGCTTACAAACTAGCAAATATTGGATCCTTACATCAAAAGTGTACAATGCGCAATGACCTTGATTTACAGCATGACTCTATCAAAAGGCTCAGACGTTATGTGAACAGAGCCTAAATTAGGCACATGAGAAGATCAAACACTTCTAGTCATGTCATATTAGATAGCCTAATCAAATATAGATAAATAGAGTAAGAAAGTGACAACTGTTTTTCAAAATCCCATCAATGTTTGTTTCATGTGGCATTTGTCTTTTTGTGATCACTACATGATAAACACTGTTCCAACCTGATATTTCATGGATTAAAAGATGAAAAGTTGCAGCGGTTTTTAATATTTTATATAAAAACAGAATTCTCCTGGGTCTATCATGTCTCAGGAATTTCTGTCACAATTTTCTGTCAGTATTTTAGAGATGACTCTTTTATCATATTTTTTTCCCTATAACCATTATTAAATGTGAGAGGAGCCAGTGTGCTAACATTTCTTAAGGCAAAAGGATCAAATACAATGAAGATATGAATGAAATGTGAAAGTAAAGACATTTTTTAAATGTCATGTTAGGACTGTTTAATTTCGATCCTCTAATGCAGTGTTCCCTAACTCCGATCCTCGATAGCCACTAACAGATCATGCTTTCAGGATTTTTTTAGTATTGCCCAGATGATAATTGCATCACCTGAACAGGCAAGAGTTCCATCACCTCGGGAATTCTAAGAAACTCCTGAAAACGACCTGTTGGTTGCTCTTTAGGACTGAAGTTCGGGAGCGTTGCTCTAATGCATACATGTCAAACTCAGTGTAATTATATTTGGCCCACAAAAATATACCAAATGTCTACCAGTGCTAGCCCATTGATAGAAAGCACAATCACTGCTAATTCTACCAATCCCGTGTTTTGAGTCCACCAAGAAACTTGGTTACTACAAAACTGTTTACAGCATGCTCTGTAGTAACGTGTTTCTCAGCTATAACGCACTTCCTGACTGGCACTCTCCTGAGCCATAAGTTCCCCCCACTTCTTTGTACATCAGCGCGCACTCAATTTGTATGCTCTCAAACATCTCAGCCAGCATAGTGCCTACTACCCTCTATCTCCTCCACAAGCTGGACACAAGTATGCTATTGAGATGTGCACTCATGCCATGATTTATTTTATTGCTCTATTTGGCCTTGTATTCTCCATTTGTTGTTAACTTCCTACCATCATGACTCATATTATTGTTTCAGTGCTTTCTATGTACTTATGATGTTCTCTACATCCCTATATTTCCTTCTTTCGACCATCCCCACAAGTCTCACTTCTCCTGAAATATTGGGTTTCTCCCTACCCTTGGCTGATTCCCCCAACTTATTCCCCCCCGCCCTCTTTTTATCTTGTGATTTAATGGTTTAAATATCAAGCCTAGACTTTGTTCAAATTTTTACCTATGTTTTGTCATCACTGCTCTAGTGCATGACTATATTTAAAAAATAACATAGTCCTTTGTTGTTCTCTGCATGACTTTTTGAAGTGGTTATGATATTGATGACTTTGTGATATTTTATGAATAACAGATTGATGAGAATTGGCACCAACACCGTTAGGCAGCCAGCAGCTCCAACGATGACCAGATATAAGCACACAGTTAAAATGAGCGTCTTCCCAGGTACAAGTTCCAATGCACAATAACAGTTCACATATAACAGTTACCTTTCTAAACAAACTATTCATGGACTAATCACCCTGCCATAGGTTATATCATCTACCTGAAATTTTTTGCACTTTTTTTAGAGGCTGGCAAGTTTTCAGGCATAGAACCATCACTTCTCATTGCCTAAAAAGTAATGACTCTGTTACCTGCATTAATTTAGAGGGATACTAAACTCTAAGATTAGTTTCAACTCATTGCTGTAGCAAAAGTAAGTTTTACATGAAGCCATAAATCAGCCCCTTTAATTACTGAAAATCAGAAATGCAAGACAAATCCAGTGGACAGATGTAATGCTGTTTTAAAATATAAGCAGCAATGTTTAATGTTTTTATTCATGAACAACCCCTTTAAATAAATTTGTTAGCCCCGTATTTTGGACGTAAAGAGACATGGCACAAAAAGGTTGAATATTCCCTTTAAGATATATATATTTACACATTCATGACTGAATCCAAAATTGATCAATAAACATATTATTAGTTCTATTATATAACTCAACAATTTAAACCCAATGTTATCTTTAAAGAAGCTGGAAAAAAGTGAAATAATGATTTATGAAGCTTAGCTATGCATGGTCAGATAAGAAAGCTTTAACTGATGCTTGCAGAATTCGATTTAATGAAGTATAAGTTGCCAAGATAAGTTTGGGTAAATGAAGAATCTGTCACAATATGTTATGGATCCAGAAATGACAGACAACGCACAGCAGATGGAGGTTATTACAGAACTGTGTGTCAAGCAATGCAGTCTCGGTAACTGAACAAAGAACGAGCAGATGCATTAGTGTTATTATTCTAAACAATTTCATAATGCCAACACACACTTAAGAAATCAACTCAAATTAAGCAGAACAGCTTCTTTTTTTACTTGTCACTTAGTCCTCAATGAAACATTTCTGTGCCACCAATCTCTGTTCAGCAAATGTTTTTTTTAGTTGAAAGCATAAAATGAGTACTAGTGGCAAGCTCTGAAACTTGCAAAAATAGCTTATTACTTAGCTTATCATTTTGTTTGCGCACAGTGAACTTTTCCTCAATTTGAAGAACTATAATGTTTTGTAAAATTCAACAAGTTAACTCAACATGCAAAAAAGAACCTTTGGCTGGCTGCAAACTACAAGGTAAGCCATTTATATGGATACACCTAAATAAAATGGGAATGGTTGGTGATATCAACCTACTGTTTGTGGCACATTAGGATATGGGAGGGGGAAACTTTTCAAAATGGATGATAACCATGGCGACCGTTTTGAAGTCGTCCATTTTGGATCCAACTTTATTTTTTCCAATGAGAAGAGGGTCATGTGACACATCAAACTTATTGAGAATTTCAAAGGAAAAACAATGGTGTTCTTGCTTTTGACGTAACTTTATTCTTTCATGAGTTATTTACAAGTTTATGACCACTTGTAAAATGTGTTCATAGTGCTGCCTATTGTGTTGGATTGTCAATGCAACCCTCTTCTCCCACTCTTGACACACTGATAGCAACACCACAGAAGAAATGCTAGTCTAAGGGGATCAGATTCCTTGCAGGAATGATCAGAAATGACACCCATAATGTGGTGGTGCACCATCTTGCTGGAAAAACTCAGGGAATGTGCCATCTTCAGTGCATAAAGACAGCAACACATCAACATGCAGCAATTTCAGATATCCAGTGGCATTGAGGTTTCCATTGATGAAGAAAGGGCCCACTATCTTTGTACCCTATATACCACATCATACCATCAATTATGGGTGTCAGGTCCGAGCATTCCTACATGAACTTTTTCCTGGAAAGTGAAATGGTCATTGTGGGCCAGATGAATGGCCACCAAGGTCTCCCGATCTGACCCCCTTAAACTTTTATGTTTGGGGTCATCTGAAGGCAATTGTCTATGCTGTGAAGATACGAGATGTGCAGCATCTAAAACAAAGGATACTGGAAGCTTGTGCTAGCATTTCTTCTGCGGTATTGCTATCAGTATGTCAAGAGTGGGAGAAGAGGGTTGCATTGACAATCCAACACAATGGGCAGCACTTTGAACACATTTTATAAGTGAACATAAACTTGTAAATAACTCATGAAAGAATAAAGTTACGTTACAAAGAAGCACACCATTGTTTTTCTTGTGAAATTCTCAATAATTTTGATGTTTCACATGACCCTCTTCCCATTGAAAAAAATAAAGTTGGATCCAAAATGGCCGACTTCAAAATGGCCATCATGGTCACCAACCTTCTTGAAAAGTTTCCCTCCTCCCATAGACTAATGTGACACAAACAGGAAGTTGATATGACCAACCTTTCCATTTTATTTAGGTGTATCTATATAAAGAGGCCACCTTGTACATAAAATCAATGGGTGGCTACTCATAGTCACATATAACAGACATCTCATGTCAACAAATCACAAAATGTTAAATATATATACACACACAGGTGTTTCTCACAAAATTAGAATATCATCAAAAAGTTCATTTATTTCATGTCTTCAATACAAAACTCATGTACTTTATAGAGTAATTACAAACAGAGTGATCTACAGTGCCTTGCAAAAGTATTCGGTTCCCTGGAACTTTTCAACCTTTTCCCACATATCATGCTTCAAACTTAAAGATACCAAATGTAAATTTTTGGTGAAGAATCAACAAGTGGGACACAATTGTGAAGTTGAACAAAATTTATTGGTTATTTTAACCCCTTTCCTACAATGGACGTAATATTCCATCCATGTGACCTGGGACCTAATTCCCATGGATGGAATATCACATCATAGCGATCAGCGGTGCCCACTTGGTGAGCGCCGCTGATCGCGGCCGGGTGTCAGCTGATTATCACAGCTGAAATCCGGCACAATGTGTCAGGGGCGGTCATGGACCGCCCCGACACGTTAACCCCTGGCACACCACGATCAAACACGATCATGGTGTACTGGGGGTAAAGGGAAGCATCGTCAGAAGGGGGCTCCCTTCATGCTTCCCTGAGCCCCCCACAGCAGCGCAATGTGCAGCGCTGCTGCGAGGGTCTCCTTCCCTGCAGGTCCCCGAATCCAAGATGACAACGGGGACCTTCGGGGGTCTGCAAGGAGCTGGCTTCCTCATGCCTGCAAAGCGCAGGCAAGGAGGAAGCCTGCAGTACTGCCTGTGACAGATCGCTGATCTGTCAGAGTGATCTGTGATGTGACAGATCAGCGATCTGTCACAGGACTGTGATGTCCCACTTGGGTCAATGTAATAAAGTTAAAAAAAGTGTAAACATAATTTTAAAAAAAATCGCTAAATAAATAAAAAAAAAAATATTCCCTAATAAATTCATTTTTGGAAATAAAAAAACAAACAATAAAAGTACACATATTTGGTATTGCCGCGTCTGTAACGACCCGCCCTATAAAACACTCCCATTTGTTAACCTCTTTAGCGAACTCCTTAAAAAATAAAAATAAAAAAACGAAGCAAAAAATAATGATTTATTATCATACTGCCGAACAAAAAGTGCAATAACGCGCGATAAAAAGACGCATATAAATATCCATAGTACCGCTGAAAACGTCATCTTGTCCCACAAAAAACGAGCCATCACACAGCCTCATCAGTGAAAAATTAAAAAAGTTAGAGTTCGCAGAATAAAGCAATGCCAAAATAATTATTTTTTATATAAAATTGTTTTCATTGCATAAAAGCGCTAAAACATAAAAAAAGACATAAATGAGGTATCGCCGTAACTGTACTGACCCGAAGGATAAAACCGCTTTATCAATTTTACCGCACGCGGAATGGTGTAAATGCACCCCCCAAAAGAAATTCATGAAATGCTGGTTTCTGTTCATTCTGCGTCCAAAAAATCGGAATAAAAAGCGATCAAAAGATGTCACGTGCCTGAAAATGATACCAATAAAAACGTCAACTCATCCCACAAAAAATAAGACCTCACATGACTCAGTGGGTCAAAATATGGAAGAATTATAGCTCACAATATGTGGTGATGCAAAAACTATTTTTACAATAAATAGCGTCTTTTAGCGTGTGACAGCTGCCAAATATAAAAACCGCCATAAATAGTAAATCAAACCCCCCGTTATCACCCCCTTAGCTAGGGAAAATTAATCAAATTTAAAAAATGTATTTATTTCCATTTTCCCATTAGGGTTAGGGTTAGGGCTAGGGCTAGGGCTAGAGTTAGGGCTAGGGTTAGGGCTAGGGTTAGGGATAGGGCTAGGGTTAGGGCTAGGGTTAGGGTTAGGGCTAGGGTTAGGGCTAGGGTTCGGGCTGAGATTAGGGTTAGGGGTGTGTTGGGGTTAGGGTTGGAGTTAGAATTGGGGGGTTTCCACTGTTTGGGCACTTCAGGTGCTCTCCAAACGCAACATGGCATCTGATCTCAATTCCAGCCAAATCTGCGTTGAAAAAGTCAAATGGTGCTCCTTCCCTTCCAAGCTCTGCCATGCACCCAAACAGTGTTTTACCCCCTCATGTGGGGTATCAGCCTACTCAGGACAAATTGCAAAACAACTTTTGGGGTCCAATTTCTCCTGTTACCCTTAGTAAAATAAATAATTGGGGGCAAAAATATCATTTTTGTGGAAAAAAATATGATTTTTTTATTTTCAGGCCCGGGTGTTATAAACTTCTGTGAAGCACTTGGGGGTTCAAAGTGCTCACCGCACATCTAGATAAGTTCCTTAGGGGTCTAGTTTCCAAAATGGTGTCATTTGGAAGGTTTCCACTGTTTAGGTACATCAGGGGCTCTCCAAAGGCAACATGACACCCGCAGACCATTCCATCAAAGTCTGCATTCCAAAACGTCACTACTTCCCTTCCGAACCCCGACGTGTGCCCATACAGTAGTTTTCTCCCACATATGAGGTATCAGCGTACTCACGACAAATTGGAAAACAAATTTTGGGGTCCAATTTCTCCTGTTACCCTTGGGAAAATAAAAAAATTGGGGACTAAATGATCATATTTGGAAAAAATACTATTTTTTCATTTTCACGCCCTGGCATTATAAACTTCTGTGAAGCCCTTGGGGGTTCAAAGTGCTCACCACACTTATAGATAACTTCTTTGGGGGGTCTACTTTCCAAAATGGTGTCATTTGTGGGGGGTTTCCGCTGTTTTGGTACATCAGGGGCTTTCCAAACGTGACATGGTGTCTGATTTCAATTCCAGCCAAAAACGTCAAATGGCGCTGCTTCCCTTCCGAGCTCTGCCATGCGCCCAAATAGTTGTTTACACCCACATATGGTGTATCAGCGTACTCAGGACAAATTGCGCAATAACTTTTAGGGTCCTGTTACCTTTGGGAAAATAAAAATTGGGGGTGAAAAGATCATTTTTGTGGAAAAAATATGACTTTTTAATTGTACTGCTGTATGTTATAAACTTCTGTCAAGCCCTTGTGGGTTCAAAGTTCTCACCACATATCTAGATAAGTTCCTTGGGGGGGTCTAGTTTCCAAAATGGGGTCTCTTGTGGGGGGCTTCCACTGTTTAAGTACATCAGGGGCTCTCCAAACGTGACATGGCGTCCGATCTGAATTCCAGCCAATTTTGCATTGAAAAAGTCAAACGGCGCTCCTTCCCTCCTGAGCTCTGCCATGCACCGAAACAGTGGTTCCCCCCACATATCAGGTATCAGCATACTCAGGACAAATTGCACAATAACTTTTGCAGTCAAATTTCTCCTGTTACCATTGGTAAAATAAAAAAATTGAACCTAAAGTATTTTTTTGTCAAAAAAAAGTTAAATGCTCATTTTTTAAATATTCAAAAAATTCCTGTGAAGCACCTGAAGGGTTAATAAACTTCTTGAATATGGTTTTGAGCACCTTAAAGGGTGCAGTTTTTAGAATGGTGCCACTATTGGGTATTTTCTATCATATAGACCCTTCAAAGTGGCTTCAAATGTTATGTGGTTCGTAAAAATAAAATGGTGTTGCAAAAATGAGAAATCGCTGGTCAACTTTTAACCCTTATAACTTCCTAACAAAAAAAAAATTTGGTTCCAAAATTGTGCTGATGTAAAGTAAACATGTGGGAAATGTTATTTATTAAGTTTTTTGGGTTGCGTATCGCTGTGATTTAAGGGCATAAAAATTCAAAGTTGGAAAATTGCGAAATTTTCAACATTTTTGCCAAATTTCCATTTTTTTCACAAATAAACCCAAGTTATTTGAATGCAATTTTACCACTAACATGAAGTACAATATGTCATGAGAAAACAGTGTCAGAATCACCAGGATCCATGGAAGCGTTCCAGAGTTATTACATCATAAAGGGACAGTGGTCAGAATTGTAAAAATTGGCCCGAGAGTAAACGTGCAAACCACCCTTGGTATTGAAGGGGTTAAATTTTGTGGAAATTCAAAAACTGAAAAGTGGGGCATGCAATATTATTTGGCCCCTTTAACTTAATACTTTGTTGTGTCCCCTTTCGCTGCGATTACAGATGCAAGTCACTTGGGGTATGTGTTATGAATAGGTCACTGAGGAGGATAGCAGGAATAGGCTAGGCCACCAGGAAATCAGAAAGGGTGGCAACTCAGCGGATTGCAGACCCCTAATCCTAACAACACAACTAGCAGTAGCCGTGGTGGCGTACCTACGATGCTGTAAATGCCTTGGCACAGCCGGAGAACTAACTAAGCTTAAAGCAAGAAAGGTGAAATCTAAACTGCCCCGGAGTAGAACCCCAAAGAAATAGATAGTCCCCAAACATATATTGTCGGTGAGACAAGATTGAGGCACAGATACAGGCAGAAAATAGACAGAGCAAATGATGGGGCCCAAACTGTCTAGATAGGATAGGAAATGAAAGACACTGTCTGCAATCACGCAAAAACCCTAAAAAATCCAACACGTCTGATGTAAAAAAAACAATGAGGTCTCACTACCTCTTCCCCACTATATCAGCATTCTGGTGCTAACTGGCAGCAAAGCAAAAGAGACTGACATAACAGGGGACTGAACAAACTGACACAAGCTGTAACATATGGAGCGGGGTCCAGCACTGCCCCAGCAGGGAGCCCGCTGAACCCTCACAGCAAAGCAGAAAGAGACAAAATTAGATCAGATGCAAAGGATTAGCAAATGAACAACTTAAATGAAGAATGCAGGATCAGGTAGGAGACAGCAGACCTCAAAATGCAGAGGAAGAAACAATCACCAGCAGCAACTGAGGGAAACCGACTTACTTATTTCCTCCCAATCAGTAACCCCTGATTTCCAATCATCGTTGTCAGGTGGCAGACTTCTATCAACCCGGCCAGTAATCACCAGAGGGAGGCCCAACTCAGAAGTCAGATCAAGAGAATTCACAACAGTAACCTCCCTTGAGGAGGGGTCAATGAATCCTCATCCACGCCACCAGGCCGATCAGGATAGACACGGTGAAAAGCACAAACTAATCTCTCAGCATGAATTTCAGAAGCAGAGACCCAAGAACCTTTCCACTTGACCAAGTACTGGAGTCTCCGCATAGCCAGATGAGAATCCAATATCTTCTCTACCTCATACTCCAAATTACCCTTAACCAATACAGGGCCAGGGGGTGTCGCCATGGGAACTACTGGCTCCACAAACCTTTTCAACAAAGATTTATGAAAAATATTATGAATTTTTAACGTACCTGGAAGAGCCAAACGGAAAGAAACGGGGTTAAGGATTTCCAAAATCTTATAAGGTTCAATGAACCTTGGCTTGAATTTTGGAGACACATCCATCAAAGTAATATATTTTGAGGACAACCAAACCATATCACCCACTTTAAACCGGGGACCAATGATCATATGCCAGTTGGAAAACTGTTGGGCCTTTTATTGCAAGTGGGACAACTTGTCCACTACTTGGTCCCAAATCTGCTGCATTCTCTTTACCACAGAATCCACATTTGGGTAGGCCAAAGCTTACACCTGCCCCGAAGAAAATCGAGGATGAAACCCAAAGTAACAAAAAAAAGGAGACATCAAAGTGGCAGAACTAGTCCTATTGTTTAGTGCGAATTAGGCCAAGGGCAAAAATGAGACCCAGTCATCTTGATCAGCAGATATAAAACATCTCAGATACGATTCCAAAGTCTGGTTTGATCTCTCAGTCTGCCCATTGGTCTGAGGATGAAAAGCAGAGGAGAAAGATAACTGAATTCCCAATTTGGAACAAAAAGCTCACCAAAATCTGGAAACAAACTGGACTCCTCTGTCCGACACAATTTTCTCAGGAATCCTGTGCAAACGAACCACCTGTTGTAAAAACAAGGGCACCAACTCAGAAGAAGATGGCAACTTTGGGAGTGGTACAAGATGGACCATCTTAAATAATCTATCACAGATCACCCAGGTAACAGTCATTCTCTGAGAGACAGGGAGCTCAAAAATAAAATCCATTGAGATATGGGTCCATGGCCTCCTGTGCACCGGCAGGGACATCAACAAACCACTAGAACGAGAACAGGGCTTGGACCAAGAACAAGTCCCACAGGACTGCACAAAATTCCTGCAATCATGAGATAAGGCAGGCCATCAAAATAACCGACTCATCAAATCTCTGGTACCAAAAATACCTGGATGACCAGCTAACGCGGAGCAATGACATTACTCTTGTACTCCACTGGTCAGGGACATACAATTTTACCATAGGGCATCGTTCAGGTTTGTTCTCCTGAAATTCCTCCAGGGCACATCTCAAATCGGGTGAGATGGCAGAAAGAACTACACCCTCATTTAGAATGGTAGTAGGCTCGGTCACATCAAGAGAATCCGCAAAGAAACTCCTAGAAAGGGCATCCGCCTTAACATTCTTAGTGTCCGGAAGAAAGGAGACCACAACATTAAAACACATGAAAAACAAGGCCCACCTAGCCTGTCTAGGATTCAAGCGCTTGGCTGATTCAAGATAAATCAAATTCTTGTGGTCGGTGAGGACTACAACTTGATGTCTAGCTCACTCAAGCAAATGTCTCCACTCTTCAAATGGCCAGTTTATGGCCAGCAAATACTGATTCCCCACGTCATAATTACGTTCAGATGGGGAAAATTTTCGAGAAAAGAAGGCACAGGGATTCATCTTAGAGGTTACTGGATCTCTTTGAGACAAAACGGCTCCTGCACCAATCTCAGAAGCATCTATCTCCATCTGAAATGGGAGTGAAACATCAGGTTGCCGTTGAACCGGAGCAGAAGTGAATCTCTGCTTAAGCTCCTGAAATGCCGAGACTGCCTCCGGAGACCAATTCACCACATCAGCGCCCTTTCTGGTCAAATCCGTCAGTGGTTTGACAATACCACAAAAATTACTTATAAATTTATGGTAGAAATTGGCAAAACCCAAAAACTTCTGGAGAGCCTTCAAGGAAGTGGGCTGAACCCAAATCATAAATCATAAATGGCCTGGACCTTGGTCGGGTACATTTCAATAGCAGACAGGGACAAAATGAATCCTAAAAACGAAATCCTGTGTGCACCAAAGAGACATTTCGATCCCTTAACATGCAAAGTATTTTCCCTCAAAATTCGGAACACAGTCCGGACATGTTCCACATGAGAATCCCAATCACTGGAAAAGATCAAAATATCATACAGATAAATGATCAAAAACGTATCCACAAAGTCCCGGAAAATATCGTTCATAAAAGATTGGAAGACGGAACGGGCATTAGTGAGCCCAAAAGGCATCACCAGGTACTTAAAATGTCCCTCATGAGTATTAAACGCCGTCTTCGATTCATCCCCATGCTTGATGTGAATAAGATTATACGCTCCCCTGAGGTCAAGTTTGGTAAACCAACAAGCACTTTTAACTCTGGAAAATAAATCAGAAATCAGGGTAATGGGTACTGATATTTAACAGTGATTTTGTTAAGGGAACGATAGTCAATACATGGCCTTAATGAGCCATCTTTCTTGGCCACAAAAAAAATCAGCACCTAAAGGTGAAGAGGATGGTCTGATATGACCTTTCTCCAATGACTCCTTGATATAAGATTGCATAGCATCATGTTCAAGTACCAATCAGTTGAAAAGCTGGCCCTTGGGAAATTTGCAACCGGGCATTAACTCAATTGTGCAGCCATAACTCCTTTAAGGAGGCAACTACGCAGACTTACTCTCACTAAATACATCAGAAAAATCAGCCAAATAGTCAGAAACATCATGAGACTGGGGAGAGGTGGAGAAAACAGGAGTGTCACGAAGAACACACTGACAACCCCAACTCACCACAGACACAGATTTCCAATTCAAAACAGGATTATGGGTTTGCAACCAAGGAAAACCTAGTACAATAATATCATGTAAATTGTGCAACACCAAAAATTTACATTTCTCTTGGTTGTCTGGGGCGACCCGCATCATCACCTGGGTCCAAAACTGGGGTTTATTCTCCGCCAAAGGGGTAGCATCAATAACCCTCAAAGGAATAGGGGTCCGCAGGGGAACCATGGGAAAGCCACAACATTTGGCAAAGTCAAAATCCATCAGATTCAAAGCTGCTCCTGAATCAACAAAAGCCTTAGCAGAAAATGTAGACAAGGAGCAAATCAAGGTAACAGCCAAAAGGAACTTAGGCTGTACACTGCCCATTGCAAATGAGTAAGCAAAATTTTTTCTCGTTTAGGGCAGGCAGAAATAGTATGAGAGGCGTCCCCACAAAAGAAGCACAACTTATTACGCTTTCTAAACTCTTGACATTGCGCCTTACCCAAAGAGTGGTCGTAAATGGCTGCACATCCAGTTGGAAGAATGTCTCAAGTGGGGTACCACAGGGCTCTGTCCTGGGCCCTGTATTGTTCAACATCTTTATCAACAATTTAGATGAAGGAATTGAGAGTAAACTGATTACATTTGCTGATGACAGAAAGCTAGGAGGGATAGCTAATACTAGAGAAGAAAGAGAGAGGATTCAAAAAGATATAAATAAACTGGAGAAGTGGGCAGCAACTAACAGAATGGTTTTTAACAGGGAAAAATGCAAAGTACTACATCTGGGCAATAAAAATGAAAAAAGCATATACAGAATGGGAGGAATAGGTCTAAGCAACAGCACATGTGAAAAAGACTTAGCATACTAATAGATCACAGGCTGAATATGAGTCAACAGTGTGATGCAGCAGCAAAAAAGGCAAATGCAATTCTAGGATGTATTAACAGAAGCATACAGTCTAGATCACGTGAAGTCATTATTTCCCTCTACTCCTCTTTGGTCAGACCTCATCTGGAATATTGTGTCCAGTTTTGGGCACCACATTTTAAAAAAGACATCAACAAACTGGAGCAAGTTCAGAAAAGAGCAACCAGAATGGTGACCGGTCTGCAAACCCTGTCTTATGAGGAAAGGTTGCAGGATTTGGGATTGTTTAGTTTGCAAAAGAGAAGACTGAGAGGAGACATAATAGCTGTCTACAAATATCTAAAGGGCTGTAACATTGTAGAAGGATCAACTTTATTCTCATTTGCACAAGGAGAGACTAGAAGCAATGAGATGACACTGAATGGGAGGAGACACAGATTAAATATTAGAAAAAACTTTTTGACAGTTAGAGTGATCAATGAGTGGAACAAGCTGCCACGAGAAGTGGTGAGTTCTCCTTCAATGGAAGTCTTCAAACAGAGGCTGGACAGACATCTGACTGGGATGATTTAGCGAATTCTGCTTTGAGCAGGGGGTTGGACCAGATGGCCCAGGAGGTCCCTTCCAACTCTACGATTCTATGATTCTATGATTCTATACCCTATCACATTGCATGGGTTCCGAAGTTTGTTCGAAAGGCAGCACCGCCTCTTGCATAGTTTTACATTCACGTAAACGTCGATCAATTTGAATGGCTAATGACAGAATCGTTAAGACCAGAGGGGACAGGAAATCCCATCATAACATCTTTTACAGTTTCTGCCAGACCTTTCCGAAAGAGAGCTGGTAGGGCATAATCATTCCATTTAGAAAGGACCGCCCACTTTTGGAATTTTTGACAATATAACTCTGCAGCATCCTGACCCTTGTTCAATGCCAATAAGGTTTTCTCAGCTTGATCAATAGCATTAGGTTCATCATACAACAACCCCAGGGCTTGAAAAAATGCATCGACATTAGTCAGAATAGGATCTCCAGGTGTCAGAGAAAAAGTCAAGTCCTGGGGATCGCCGCGCAGCAGGAAGATGACAATTTTGACATGCTGCACCTGCTGCACCTTATTAGGTTTCAAAGCGAAAAATAGTTTACAATTTTTCTTAAAATTCAAAAATTTAGACTGATCCCCAGAAAACACATCAGGAGTAGGGATCTTTGGTTCTACAGCAGATGATTTAGCGAGATCGGCAGAAATTCCCCACACTTCAGCAGCGAGCTGCTCGACCCGGTCGGACAATTGCTTAGTCTCCATTAAAGAAAAAAATCCTCCTACGGCCCCAGAAAAAAATAGGAAAAAATATATAAAAATATGTAAAAAAATTCGGACATTTTTTTACAATTTTTTCCTTCTTTATAGTACCCTAAAGTCTACAGTTTTGGCTGGTCATTCTGTTATAAAAAGGTCATCAAGGAGGATAGCAGGAATAGGCTAGGCCACCAGGAAACCAGAAAGGTTGGCAACTCAGCGGATTGCAGACCCCTAATCCTAACAACACAACTATCAGTAGCCTTGGGGCGTACCTACGATGCCCTAGATGCCTCGGTACAGCCGGAGAACTAACTAAGCTTAAAGCAAGAAAGGTGAAATCTAAACTGCCCCGATGTAGAACCCCAAAGAAATAGCCCCCAAAAATATATTGTCGGTGAGACAAGATGAGGCACAAACACAGGCAGAAAATAGACAGAGCAAATGATGGGGCCCAAACTGTCTAGATAGGATAGGAAAGGAAAGACACTGTCTGCAATCATGCAAAAACCCTAAAAAATGATGTACAATAAACACTGAGGTCTCACGACCTCTCCCCCACTATATCAGCATTCTGGTGTGAATTGGCAGCAAAGCATAAGAGACTGAAATAACAGGGGACTGAACAAACTGACACAAGCTGTAACAAGCAGGGGGCACACTGAACCCTCACAGCAAAGCAGAAAGAAACAAAACTAGATCAGATGCAAAGGATTAGCAAATGAACAACTTAACTGAAGAATGCAGGATCAGGCAGGCGACAGCAGACCTCAAAATGCACAGGAAGAAACAATCACCAGCAGCAACTGAGGGAAACCTGCTCACTTATATCCTCCCAATCAGTAACCCCTGATTTCCAATTATCATTGTCAGGTGGAAGACTTCTATCAACCTGGCCAGCTCCACTACAGACAGTAACCACCAGAGGGAGCCCCGACTCAGAAGTCAGATCAAAAGAATTCACAACAGGTATGTCTCTATCAATTTTGTACATCAAGAGACTGAAATTCTTGCCCATTCTTCCTTGGCAAACAGCTCGAGCTCAGTGGGGTTTGATGGAGATCATTTGTGAACAGCAGTTTTCAGCTCTTTCCACAGATTCTCGATTGGATTCAGGTCAGGACTTTGACTTGGCCATTCTAACACCTGGATACGTTTATTTGTGAACCATTCCATTGTAGAATTTGCTTTATGTTTGGGATCATTGTCTTGTTGGAAGACAAATCTGCGTCCAAATCTCAGTCTTTTGCAGACTCCAACAGGTTTTCTTCAAGAATGGTCCTGTATTTGGCTCCATCCATCTTCCCATCAATTTTAACCATCTTCCATGTCCCTGTTGAAGAAAAGCAGCCCCAAACCATAATGCTTCCATCACAATGTTTGATAGTGGGGATGGTGTGTTCTTGTTGATGAGCTGTGTTGCCTTTACGCCAAACATATTGTATGGCATTGTTGCCAAAAAGTTAGATTTTGGTTTCATCTGACCAGAGCACCTTCTTCCACATGTTTGGTGTGTCTCCCAAGGTGGCTTGTTGCAAACTTTAAACAACACTTTTTATGGATAACTTTGAGAAATGGCTTTCTTCTTGCCACTCTTCCATAAAGGTCAGATTTGTGCAGTGTATGACTGATTGTTGTCCTATGGACAGACTGCCCTACCTCAGCTGTAGATCTCTGCAGCTCATCCAGAGTGATGATGGGCCTCTTGACTGCATTTCTGATCAGTCTTCTCCTTATTTCAGATAAAAGTTTAAAGTTGCAGTGGTATGATTCTCCTTCCATTTCAATATGATCGCTTGCACAATGCTCCTTGGGATGTTTAAAGTTTTGGAAATCATTTTGTATCTAAATCTGGGTTTAAACTTCTCCACAACAGTATCACGGACCTGCCTGTTGTGTTCCTTGGTCTTCATGATGCTCTCTGTGCTTCATACAGAACCCTGAGACTATCACAGAGCAGGTGCATTTATCCGGAGACTTGATTACACACAGGTGGATTATATTTATCATCATTAGTCATTTAGGACAATATTGGATCATTCAGAGACCGACAATGAAACTTCTGGAGTGAGTTTGCTGCACTGAAAGTAAAGGGGCCGAATAATATTGCATGCCCCACTTTTCATTTTTTGCTTTTTCACAAAAATTTAAAATAACCAATAAATTTAGTTAAACTTCACAATTGTGTTCCACTTGTTGATTCTTCACCAAAAATTTACATTTGGTTCCTTTTTGTTTGAAGCATGATATGTGGGAAAAGGTTGAAAAGTTCCAGGGAGCCGAATACTTTCGCAACGCACTGTATTTCAAGTGTTTATTTCTGCTAATGTAGATGATTATGGCTTACAGACATTGAAAACTTAAACAGAATGATCTATTTCAAGTCACCACACACAGATGTATCCAGGACATGCATAGGCTACAAGTGTTGCATTCCTTAACTCAAGCCACTCATGACCAATAGTCAAGCCAGAGGTATCTTACCTGGGCCAAGGAGAAAAAGAACTGGACTGTTGCTCCGTGGTCCATGGTGTTGTATTCAGATGAAATTAAAGTTTGCATTTTATTTGGAAATCAAGGTCCCAGAGTCTAGAGGAAGAGAGGAGAGGCACACAATCCAAACTGCTTGAGGTCTAGTGTGACGTTTCCAAAATCAGTGATGGTTTGGTGAGCAATGTCATATGCTGGTGTAGGTCCACTGTGTTTTAGCAAGACCAAAGTCAGCACATCTGTCTATCAGGAAATTTTAGAGCACTTCATGCTTCCCTCTGCCAACAAGCTTTTTGGAGATGTAAATTTAATTCTCCAGGAGGACTTGGCACTTGTCCACAATGCCAAAAGTACCAATACCTGGCTTAAAAATAACAGTATCAATGTGCTTCATTGGCCAGCAAACTCGCTTGACCTTAGCCCCATAGAGAATCTATGGGGTATTGTCAAGAGGAAGACGAGAGACACCAGACCCAACAATGCAGATGAGCTGAAGGCTGCTATCAAAGCAAATTGGGCTTCCATAACACCACAGCAGTGCCGCAGGCTGATCGCCTTCATGCCATGCAGCATTGTTGCAGTAATTGATGCAAAAGGAGTCCCAACCAAGGACTGAGTGCATTTACTGAACATATATTTCAGTAGGCCAACTTTTCAGATTTTAAAACAATTTTTCAAGTTGGTGTTATAAAGTATTCTAGTTTACTGAGATAATCACTTTTGTAATTACTCCATATAACATGTGGGTTTCACTTTTTGTGTTTAAGAACTGAAATAAATTAACTTTTTGATGCTATTCTAATTTTGTGAGAAGCATCTATATATACATATATGTATAGAATCTAGAGTTGGGCGTATTTTTCAAAATATTGCTTTTGTATTATTTGCCAAACACAGCCAAACGTCATTAGAGTCATTTGGCGCAGAAATTACTGAATATGTTCGGAACTGATCATCAAACATAAATTCGGCCTGAATAGGGTAACAATATGGCACGAATATGGCAAATTCAGATTCGCTTGTTACCCTCCTGCCGCTGGTGCTGATCGCTGGTGACGCTGCCTGGTTGGCAGCTCACCAGCGATCATGTAGCGACACACCAGTGATCCTGACAAAGGTCATATCATTTTCGGGATCGCTGGTGCATCGCTATGTGTGACGGGGCCCTTACACCTACTCACAAAAACCCAAACTCTTGGAATTGCTGATAAACTCCTCAGCACCTAACATGCTGGGAAGAAACTTCTGGGTTTCACATCATTCAAAATAGCATCCATCATGACACATATCTCCCCTCACATACAGCAACAGTGACTCTGTCACATATCCACCCCTCTGCCCAAAGCTGGGGGTTTTGGTACCTTCAGATGCCAAACAGGGAATTTGGTAGAGAGCATTCACATTACATTGTAACTTTCCAGGTCTATTCTCTAAGGCAGGGTTCCCCAACTCCAGTCCTCAAGGCCCACCAACAGCTCATGTTTTCAGGATTTCCTTAGTATTGCTCAGGTGATAATTGCATCACCTGTGCAATACAAAAGAATTCCTGAAAACATGATCTGTTGGTGGGCCTTTAGGACTGGAGTTGGGGATCCGTGCTCTAAGGGAAACTAAAGTCCTGAAGGCCTAAGAACCACCTAGTCACCCAGGCATTCTTACACTTATTTTTCCTCATCCATTTCAGGGGGGTATGGTCTGACACTAATTTAAATCTGCGGACTAGTAGGTAATACTTCAGCATATACATGGCTCATTTTTTAGCTAAACATTCTTTTTCGACAATAGCATAGTTTTTATTATAGGAACAGAGCCACCAGCTCAGATACAGGATGGGATATTCTTCTCCATTTATTTCTTGAGATAGCATGCCTCCCAACCCGACTTCTGAAGCACACGTCTGGACTAAAAATTCTTTGCTGAAGTCCATTGCAAATAGAACCGGATGTTTACCCCTCCATCAGGAACAATATTCGCACTAACTCGTAATGGAACAATGTGCCTGTCAAGCGCAGGCTAGAAAAATGCCTAGAATATCTAATTTTCTCAATTTCAGTGATCTAAAAGTGATCAGAGACCTTCATAGGGATGTAATAAAAGAGACTACACATTATCAGGTGCAAAACAAACCCATTTACTCAACATAAAAGTAATAACTTTGATATACACAAATTCCAAAACTCCTGAGAAGTACACTTTCATTTGTAAGAAAATCTGCCTTATTTATATGAAATATCCACAAACCTTTCTCTATCCATTCATAAAACAAGCTAAATAAACAATAGTAATGGCTAAAAACATTACATACCAACCTTATAAAGTGTGATGTGTTCGGGACCAAAGAGCCTGAGAAGACAGCACAGCTATATCTTCCTTCCTGAAGCTCTGCAGACCAACTGTGGTATCAGGTTTCACACAGCAGCTAGAGCCAGGAGACTATCTAGAGGGAGGGGGTTTCCTGAAAATCTGGTGAGAAGGGAGAAATGAAAGTAGAAGAGCTGCGCCTGTCAGATCCATTGTTCCTGACGGAGGGTTACATAGAGCACACTTCAGCTCCTGGAATGCCATCTGTCTCAGCAGTCCATTTAACCATCGTCAATATGTTGCCTTTAAGATCTGTCAATGGTGTGGAAATTATGGCAAAACTTGGAATAAACTGCCGGTAATATGGCACAATTACAAGAAACGCCCTAATCTGCTTTTTGGAAAGTGGTTGCGGCCACTTCTGAGTCGCCTTGACCTTGTTTATCTGTGGCTTGATTTTTCCTTTCCCAACAATATAGCCTCTTCCTTACCTATGGCACATTTTTTCAGATTTATAGCAAGCCCAGCTTTTCTCAAAGCATCCAAAATCACCTGTACCTTTGGTAGAGGTAGAGGACTACACCAGTGAGGACTGAAGACCACAATGTCATCAAGGTAGGCTGTGGCATATTTCTTATGGGAGCTAGGATCCAATCCATAGCCCTCTGGAAGGTAGCTGGGGTCCCATGCAGACTGAAGGGTATTCTGGTATACTGAAACATCCATCTGGTGTTGATAAGGCAGTCTTCTCCTTGGCACTCTGGGACATGGGGATCTGCCAGTAACCCTTCATCAGGTGAAGGGTTGTAATGTACTTAGAGTGTCCAATTCTCCCAATGAGTTCATCAACACAAGGCATCGAAAATGCATCAATACTGGACACCTCATTTAGCCTGTGGAAGTCATTATAAAACCACCATTCACTTACAAGCTTCGGCATGAGGATGATGGAACTCGCCATCCACTTTTCGACTCCTTTATCACTCCGAGGTCTAGCAGTCTTTTCACCTTGTTTAATATTATCAGCATGCTTTGGAAATTCTATAGGGCTTAAGGCTCACCTTTACATGTAGCTGTATCAACACATCATGCTCCACCACCTGGGTATGCCTTGGCAAGTCTGAGAACAGGTCACGGTTCCACTGAACCTTCTGTATTGTATCTACTGTAGCAGAAGCTGGTTCATCTCTTGTTGCTGTTGTTGCATCTGGACCAGGTGTCTAATTATCTCCTCCATGCTGCCAGACATCTCCTGCTGGATGGCGGGCTTTACCCATGACATTCAACATTCTCTGCAGCAGCTGCACGTGTAACTGAAATGCTGCCCACATTTGAAACACCAGGGGGAGGTTGACTCACTCAGCTGTACTCAGAGGTAGACACAGGAACACTTGGTATTAGAGTCTGTGGCAGGTCTATTGCTTTATAAACACAAAAGCAAAATAATAACACACCTGTGCTTACTGGGTGAAGGACTATAAGTGCCATATACTACAATCGAGGGCTGCTGACATTAACCCCTTCCCGACCAGTGACACAGCATATGCGTCATGAAAGTCGGTGCCAATCCAACCAATGACGCATACGCTGTGTCATGACTTTAAAGCCCCCCTGCAGGTCGGGTGACCGGGGTCAATGAAAGGTCACCCAACCCGCAGATACAGGGGGCTTTGTACATCACCACAGGAGGCGTGGCTTCGCCCCACGTGGCTACGATTGCTCTGATTGGCTGTTAAAAGTGAAACAATCAATCAGAGCGATAGTAAGATTTCATCAATGAAAATTGATGAAATATTGCAAACCAGCCATGGCCGATGCTGCAGTAGCATCGGACATGGCTGGAGACTGTTATCTGACCCCCCACACACACCCGCTGGCGGGGGCCATCCGCCTCCGCCACTGAATGACAGCGGCGATGTGCTGCCACTGTCATCATCTGCTCCCCCGCCTTCCCTCCACTCCCCCCAGCTTCCGATCACCCCCACACCACCCCCTGGTACCTGCCGAGTGCTGCTGTCACTCCCAGTGTCCTGCGGTCCTGGATTCCATTCATTCATTTTCATCACTGTGATAAACTCTCACAGTGATCAAAATGAAATAAAAAGTAAATAAACCACCCCTCTATCACCCCCATAGGTAGGCACAAATAATAAAATAAAGAAAATATTTTTATTTTTATTTTTCCATTAGGGTTAGGGCTAGGGTTAGGGTTAGGGCTAGAGCTAGGGTTAGGGCTAGGGTTAGGGCAAGGGTTAGGGATAGGGCTAGGGTTAGGGTTACAGCTAGGGTTAGAATTAGGGTTTGAATTAGGGTTAGGGTTGGAATTAGGGTTAAGGTGGAATTAGGGTTAGGGTTGGAATTAGGGTTAGGGTGGAATTAGGGTTAAGGTGGAATTAGGGTTAGGGTTGGAATTAGGGTTAGGGTGGAATTAGGGTTATTGTTATATTAGGGTTAGGATTGGAATTAGGGTTAGAGTTGGAATTACGGTTAGGGTTGGAATTAGGGTTAAGTTTGTGGTTAAGGTTATGGTTAGTGTTGGGATTAGGGTTAGGGGAGTGTTGTAGTTAGAGTTGTGGTTAGGGGTGTGTTGAGGTTAGGGTTGGAGTTAGAATTGATGGGTTTTAACTGTTTAGGCAGTGGGTCTCCAAACGTGACATGGTGCCACCATTGATTCCAGCCAATTTTGCGTTCAAAAAGTCAAACGGTGCTCCCTCTCTTCTAAGCCCCGCCGTGTGCCCAAACAGTAGTGTACCCCAACATATGGGGTATCAGCGTACTCAGGACAATTTGCACAACAATGTTGGGGGTTCGATTTCTCCTCTTACCCCTGTGAACATAAAAAAATTGCGAGCTAAAAAATCATTTTTTGAAGACAAAAAAATGATTTTTTATTTTCACAGCTTTGCGTTATAAACTTCTGTGAAGCACTTAGGGGTTCAAAGTGCTTACCACACATCTAGATAAGTTCCTTGGGGGGTCTAGTTTCCAAACTGGGGTCATTTGTGGGGGGTTTCCATAGTTTAGTCACATCAGGGGCTCTGCAAAGGCAACATGATGCCCGCAGACCATTCAATCAAGTAAGCATTTCAAAACTCACTACTTCCCTTCCAAGTCCCAAAGTGTGCCCAAACAGTGGTCCTCCCCCACATATGGGGTACCAGCGTACTCAGGACAAACTGTACAACAACTTTTGGGGTCCAAATTATCCTGTTACCCTTGGGGAAAAAATGCGGGCTAAAAATCATTTTTTGGAGGAAAAAATGATTTTTTTATTTTCACTGCTCTGCGTTATAAACTTCTGTGAAGCACATGGGGGTTCAAAGTGCTCACCAGATATCTAGTTAAGTTCCATGGGGGGTCTAGCTTCCAAAATGGGGTCACTTGTGGGGGGTTTCTACTGTTTAGGCACATCAGCGGCTCTGCAAACGAAACAACAACCGCAGACCATTCCATCAAAGTCAGCATTTCAAAATGTCACTACTTCCCTTCCGAGCCCCGACGCGTGCCCAAACAGTGGTTCCCCCCCACTTATGGGGTACCAGCATACTCAGGACAAACTGGACAACAACCTTTGGGGTCCAATTTATCCTATTACCCTTGTGAAAATAAAAAAATGCAGAGTAAAAAATAATTTTTTGAGGAAAAAAAAAAAAAATTATTTTCCCGGCTCTGCGTTATAAACTTCCGTGAAGCACCTGGGGATTCAAAGTGCTCACTATGCATCTAGATGAGTTCCTTATGGGGTCTAGTTTCCAAAATGGGGTCATTTGTGGGGGAGATCCAAAGTTTATGCACACAGGGGCTCTCCAAACACGACATGGTGTCCGCTAACGATTGAAGCTAATTTTCCTTTCAAAAAGTCAAATGGCGCTCCTTCCCTTCTGAGCCCTGCTGTGCGCCCAAACAGTGGTTCCCCCCACATATCGGGTACCAGCGTACTCAGGACAAACTGGACAACAACTTTTGTGGCCCAATTTCTCATGTTAGCCATGTGAAAATAAAAAATAGCGTGCTAAAAAATCATTTGAGAAAAAAATGATTTTTTTATTTTCACTGCTCTGCGTTATAAACTTTTGAGAAGCACTTGGAGGTTCAAAGTGCTCACTACACATCTAGATAAGTTCCTTAAGGGGTCTCGTTTCCAAAATGGGGTCACTTGTGGGGGAGCTCCAATGTTTAGGCACACAGGGGCTCTCCAAACGCGACATGGTGTGCGATAACAATTGGAGCTAATTTTCCATTCAAAAAGTCAAATGGCGCTCCTTCCCTTCCGGACCCTGCCTTGCGCCCAAACAGTGGTTTATGACCACATATGAGGTATCGGTGTACTCAGGAGAAATTGCCCCACAAATTTTCGGATCCATTTTATCCTGTTCTCCATGTGAAAATGAAAAAACTGAGGCTATAAGAAAATTTTTCTTAAAAAAGTACTTTTTTTACGGATCAATTTGTGAAGCACCAGGGGGTTCAAAGTGATCACTATGCATCTAGATAAGTTCCTTGGGTGATAAACCAAAAAAGACTACTTAAACATAAGATATTTACAATAATTTTCTTTCAATTAGACAATTTTTTATTTGATTAACAACACCAACAAAATATTTAAAAAAGTTTTAAACATTAAAAATTCCTATAGAGGAAACAGGTCAACATACACTATAGAGGGTATAATAAATAGTAAATATTATATTATCAAGGATATGTGATGTTTTCCAACATGTTGGAAAGCAAAATATCAAAAATCAATCTATATAAATGCAGTGCTCATGTGCATATTATTAATTGCTAATCCACTTTATCCTTCATATTGGAAACATCACATAATATATATCCCAATGACACAATGTTATAATCAGTATAAGAGACTTCATAAAGTTCATAGTGCGTATTCCATATTTCAAATAGTTGAAGCCATAAGGTAAGGGTATGGAAACTACCGACCTGGATTCATGCTGTGCATATGGACACTGTTACCTCTCACTCCAGCGCGCGTGTCACACGTCTGCTTCCTCAGGGATTGATAATGTAGGTGGGCATAAACTACCTTATATAATGGGCATAATTAAATTGTAGGCCAATCATTGGCATTATGCAGCACATCGCCAGCTGCTGCCTCCATGGCTCTCCCGCCGGAGGTCTCGTGGCAACGTCATAAGAAAGCGCGATAGCGCCGTCCATGAAGTCACAGCCGAGGCTCCTGACTGGGCATGCGCCAACAGCAGAAGGAAGTGATGCGCTCAGCACTAGTGTGGCCATTTTAACAATGGGCAAATTTAAGGGCAAGAATCATCATAAGTATTTGGCTCCCAACTGGGCATAAGCAAACAAGAGAAGGAAGTGATGCACTCAGCATCAGTACGGCCATATTAACAATGGGCAAATTTAAGGGCAAAAACTATCATGGATAAATTATTAGAGCCACACTTAAGTACACAATGTGATAAAAATTAGTGTATAAACAGTGCTATGAAGATCAAAAATAGCTGAGTAAAAGTGAAATCATGACTATAATAATTTTAAGGATAAGGCTGTCATAGACAAACTGTTCAATTGCAATCTGGCTATCCATGGCTATACCATATCAAAAATATAAGAAAAATAAATAATATAAGTGAAAAAATATATATAATATTAATATTAATAACATAAAATATTAAAATATAATATAATGTATATGTGAAAAAAATGTGAGAAAAATATATATATATTTGTGCAGAACATATACAAAGATTCTTTATATTATTCAAATCTTGTAGTGATATTACTCCATATTTTATTCTTCCTCAGAACTTCTTCCTTAGGAGTCTAGAAAAAACAAAAATGGAAAGCGCACATAGGGTGTATTGTCTTGAAGAACCACAATAGTAAGCAAGCCCACTCAGTTAGACTCACCTGCTGAAGTTGTGTGAGTCACAACAAACTGGGAATCACTCATAAAGGTCGTCGCTGGAAAAAAGAGCCAGGCTGAATAAACCGCGCTGACCAGAAAAAAACGCACCTTCGGCAGTCCATATAATAAAAAACTTCTTTAATAAGCCCACGCGTTTCGTGGCAAAACCAGCCACTTCATCAGGGCATAAAAAACAATCACAAATTCAGGATATAAATACAATCACAAACTGTTTCAATACACCTTTATTTGACATCATTTCCTGTGGAAACACCAAACTGTCACATGATACATGGTTTTATATGATATATGGGTGTTTCCACAGGAAATGATGTCAAGGAAAGGTGTATTGAAACAGTTTGTGATTGTATTTATATCCTGAATTTGTGATTGTTTTTTATGCCCTGATGAAGTGGCTGGTTTTGCCACGAAACGCGTAGGCTTATTAAAGAAGTTTTTATTATATGGACTGCCGAAGGTGCGTTTTTTTCTGGTCAGCACGGTTTATTCAGCCGGCTCTTTTTTCCACTTTGGATTTGTTTCATTTCCATAGTAGTCCTCATATAGACAAAAAGTCACGATGAAAAAGAGAGAATATTTCTTTCTTTATCCAAGTAGAGCTTCCTCCTTCTATATCATCATAGAGCCATAAAGGGAAATTGCAATACTATATAATAGAGCAAGAAAAAGAGGGTATTTTAGTACCACATTAACATATATTACTCAATAAAGAACCAATATCCATATTTTTAAAGTGTGTAGGCCCACCACTAAAAACACGGAATCTAAAAACAATAAAAAATATAAAATTAAAATTATTCTATATAAATATTCTTGAAGGGACATTTTGATATAAATAATAATTATTAATTAATTAATTATAAGCAGCAACCCATGGATCCCCACATTCAAGATCCACTCAAATTTAATTTAAAAAAAACTGAAGAACCCCCATTGGTCATTAAGACCATGTGGTTTCATTGTCCTAAGGGTAGTGATCCACCGACACTCCCTTTGAGCCAATTTGTTCATTTAGATGGCACCCCTGGATGCCCAAGTGTACCACATCAATACCTCTGACTTGAAGGTCAATAATTCCAGAGGGGTGAAATTCCCGGTAATGGGCAGGTAAAGTCTTCAACTTAGCCACATCTTCTTTCCGTGATTCATCCAAGCCAATGAGTCTTGCTGATTTGATATCTTTAACATGTTCTAATATCCGTACCCTGAGTTGTCTCGATGTGAAGCCTATATAAATTAGTCCACATGGGCATGTGAGGTAATATATGACTGAGGTAGTCTTACAATTAATTGCATGAGTAATCCTATATTCACTTGTTTTCAATTAATCAGGAAAAGTCTCAGTTTTTAGCATGTATTTACATGCACTACAATCCCTACATGATCAAGAACCCCATTTCGGGCCTTTTGAATTAAATATAAAACTTGATTTTGGGGCAAAATAATGACTATGTGTAATAGTTTCTCCTATAGTTCTACTCCTTCTTGCAACAACCAAAGGTTTATCTTCAATATACTTACTTAGGCCTGTATCCGTTTTCAATATAGGCCAGAATCGATCAAAGATATCCGTCATATTCCTCCATCTGCCATGATAATTTGTGATAATTCGTAACCGAGAATCTTCTTTATTAAATTGTTTTCCCTGAAGAAGTGTATTACGATCCATATTTTTGACCTGTTGATATCCCCAATCGATATCGGCGGAATTATATCCTCGATTCAGGAATCTTGATGTTATGTCTCTAGCTTGAACTTCAAATTCCTCATTGTATCACAAATCCTCCTAGCTCTGATGAATTGGCCTTTGGGGATTGTTCTGATTGTATGTTTTGGATGGGCAGATCTTGCATGTAGTACTGAATTCGTACTTGTCTCCTTACGGAAAATGGAACTATGGATGCTCCTCCTTTGATCCATCGTAAGTTGAAGGTCCAAAAAGTCAAATTTATCTCTCGATATTTTAAATGATAACTTAATATTCCAATCATTGATATTCAGAAGCGCCAAAAAATTTTCCAAATCAGATCTGTTGCACTGCCAAATAAATAAAAGATCATCAATGAAGCGCATCCAGCTAACTACAGCTGGGCTTTGCACATTGTACAGATATGCTACCAAGTGCTCTCATTCCCAGTGGCCAATAAATAGGTTGGCATATGAGCATGCAAAAGATGCCCCCATAGCCACACCCCTTTGCTGTATGTAAAATCGGTCCTTAAACGTAAAGTAATTATAAGTTAGAGCATAGTCAAGTAATTGAAGAAGGAGCTGCATGAGTTCCTTATCCATTCCTTTATTATTTAGAAAAAATCTAGCTGCTGAGATGCCGAGTTTCTGATCTATACACGTATATAAAGACTATACATCTCCAGTGATAAGGAACATATCTGATTCCAAATTGATCGCATGTAGTCTCTCTAGAACCTCCCCATAATCCTTCACATATGATGGCAGCTCTTCCACACAAGGTTTTAAATAATAATCCAAAAATCTGCAGACTGGTTCACTCAGACTGCTACATCCTGATACAATTGGCCTACCAGGAGGGTTGGCCAAATCCCTATGGATTTTGGGCAAGAAATATATTGTTGGTACAACAGGAAAATTTACCCATAATCCTTCCCATATTGCCTTTGTGATGTGGCCTTTGTCAAATGCGTCATCCAAAATATGAAACAGTTGTTCTTGAAAGGTGGATGTGGGGTCTGAGGTAAGCCTATGATAACAGTCAGTATTATTTAATTGAGAAAAGGCCTCTTTCTAATACTGTTGAACTGGCCAGACCACCATATTTTGCTTTCCAACATGTTGGAAAACATCACATATCCTGGATAATATAATATTTACTATTTATTATGCTCTCTATAGTGTATGTTGACCTGTTTTCTCTATAGGAATTTTTAATATTTAAAATTTTTTTAAATCTTTTGTTGGTGTTGTTGATCAAATAAAAAATTGTCTAATTGAAAGAAAATTATTGTAAATATCTTATTTTTAAGTAGTCTTTTTTGGTTTATGATTCTAGTGTGTCTACTTAAAACCATACTAAAAAATATTTAGGGTGGATATACATTTTTTCTCCTTTTGTTTGGAATAGGTTCCTTGGGTGGTCTAGTTTACAAAATGGGGTCACTTGTGGGGGAGCTCCAATGTTTAGGGACACAGGGACTCTCCAAACGCGACATGGCAACCGCTAAATATTCCAGTATATTTTCTATTCAAAAAGTCAAATGGTGGACCTTCCCTTCCAAGCCCTGCTGTGCTCCCAAACAGTGGTTTATGACCACATATGAGGTATCGGTGTACTCAGGAGAAATTGCCCAACAAATTTTAGGATCCATTTTATCCTGTTGCCCATGTGAAAATGAAAGCATTGATGATAAAATAAAATTTTTGTTGGAAAAATTAAAATGTCCATTTTTTCCTTCCACGTTGCTTTAGTTCCTGTGAAGCACCTGAAGGGTTAATAATCTTCTTGAATGTAGCTTTGAGTAGCTTGAGGGGTGCAGTTTTTAGAATGGTGTCAATTTGGGTATTTTCTGCCATTTAGACCCCTCAAAGTGACTTCAAATGTAATGTGGTCCCTAAAAAAATGGTTTTGTAAATTTTGTTGTAAAAATTAGAAATCACTGGTCAACTTTTAACCCTTATAACTTCCTAACAAAAAAAAAATTTGCTTCTAAAATTGTGCTGATGTAAAGTAGACATGTGGAAAATGTTATGTAGTAACTATTTTGCGTCACATAACTCTCTGGTTTAACAGGATAAAAATTAAATTTTTAAAATTGCGAAATTTTCAAAATTTTTGCCAAATTTCTGATTTTTCCACAAATAAGCGCAAAAATTATCGACCTAAATTTAGCACTATCATGAAGCCCAATATGTCACAAAAAAACATTCTCAGAATCGCTAGGATGCGTTGAAGTGTTCTAGAGTTATTACCTCATGAAGGGACACTGGTCAGAATTGCAAAAAATGGCCTGGTCATTAAGGTCAAAATAGGCTTGGTCATGAAGGGGTTAAAGAGGGCTGCAGGTAAGTACATAGGTAAACACAATATCATAGTTGTGTTAACTGTGTAATAATTGCATTTATTTGTGGAATTATCTGTATTTGTGGGTGGGTTTATTCTTGTGGGGAAAAAAGGGATTTGTAATTGGTGCATGTGATTAACTGTCTGTGAGTTAAAAGCTTCTAGTGGCTTCTATAAGCTACACCTGTGCTTGCTGGTTGAAGGACTTTAAGTGCCATATACAGAGGGCTGCAGTTAAGTACAGGGCTTCAAGTAATTACATAGTTATGTGGGGAGGAGGACCCCCATACAGTGATTGGGCTGGAACCAGGGGGACCGCCATCAGGGTTGTTGAAGAAACCACATCAGGGGGATTACAAAGGGAGACATGCGACTAAAGTTGTCAGGGCAACAGGGGGCGGGGCGAGGGTAAAAGGAGCAGGGGACGCGCTGAGGTGGCAGTTGGCAGAGAGCCTGACAGGAGAGAGGAAGCCGTGCGGCAGAGAGAGGACTGTGGCAACTGACGGTGTGGTAAAGAGAGACAGGCAGGAGATTGAAAAAGGGAAATTTGAGACTTACTGAAGGTTGACGCATAAGAGACTCTCCCCGGGAGTTTCCCCCCGCAAAGATTCAGATAAAGTGACGGCCGCTGATTCCCTCCGTGGTGTGACAGGACCGGGATCTCAGGCGACCGCTGCGACGACACAGCAATTCGGTACAGTGGCCAGGACACTGCCCCCCTGTCTTCTCCCACAGCTGCGGCCCCGTCATCACCGACCTCAGGGGACGTCACCTCGCTATAGGCGGCCGCAGAGCCCGTCCCGGTTACTGAGGGGACACTGAGCAGAATTTGTTAGCGTTTATGTCTTTTTTTTTTAAACTGCGTCATGACCTGGCTGACGAACGAGCGCCTCTAAACGGACGCCTGGGAGATTGACCCCCTGAACAGTTTCTTCAGGGCCTGTTGTGCCCCACCGTGCCAGCTTCTTCAGGGCCCGTTGTGCCCCACCGACCCCATTTCTTCAGGGCCTGTTGTGCCCCACCGTGCCAGCTTCTTCAGGGCCCGTTGTGCCCCACCGACCTCATTTCTTCAGGGCCCGTTGCACCCCACCGCCCAGTTCCTTCAGGGCCTATTGTGCCCCATAGTTCCGGTTTCTTCAGGGCCTGTTGTGCCCCATCGTTCCGGTTACTACAGGGCCCGTTGCGCCCCACCGTTCCGGTTACTACAGGGCCCGTTGCGCCCCACCGTCCAGTTTCTTAAGGGTCTGCTGCGCCCCATCGTTCTGGTCTCTTCGGAGCTGGACAAGCACAAGTCCTTCCGGGAAGTCGTGGATTACAAGGCAGCCACATCTGCAACCCCTGAGTGGTCGTGAACTCGAGCGACGCCCGGAAGGCTAAGTGTATTATAGAGAAAATAAGGACCCTTTTTGTTTTTTTAATGTTGTTTTACGAGTCCCTGCGAGGACAAATAAGTGTATCCCCTTTTGTCTGATTTAAGCAGTTTTAGCCCTTGCGGCTTTAAAACTTATAAAAGTTTATTTCACCCCACATTCGGTCTCGTGTCTCGTCACTGCATCCTGTGAGCCTGCTCGAACCCTACAGTTACACAAAATATCATAGTTTAACTCAAGAGCATAGTTTGGTGTTTATCTTCTATTATCGGTACAGTTTATCCCCATTAATATGTGCTCCATGGAAAATGCTACCCAGTGTGCACCTTGTGGGATGTATGCAGGCCTTGAACAGCCATTTGTGGGGTAATATATCTGCACTCAATGTCAGCGATTTACATGTTTGGAAGCCCAGGTAATGGATCTGAATGTGCAGCTTGTTACACTCAGGAGCATTGCAAACCTGGAGAGGAGTTCAGAGCTCACTGAGCTTGTGCTGGCTGGGGCCAGTGATGTGGAGGAGGGTGGAAGTAAGAACATCAAGACCATCAAATACGTAGCTGGGTAAATGTTATAAGAAGGGGTAGGAGGAAAAATGCCAAGGAGCTCAGTTTTGATCTGTCAAAACTTAGTAAATATGCCTATTTAACTCATATTAGGAAAGCGAAACCTGGACTGGTATTACTATAGCAGAATGTTGCTCCTTGCAACCAGGACAATGATTGCTGTAGGAAGAAGGGATATAGGAGTGCTGCAAAGGGCAGGAAGTTGTTGGAGGTAGGGGACTCTATAATTAGGAGGTAAGACAGGGTCATCTGCTGCCGAGACCGTGAATACTGAACAGTTTGCTGTCTGCTGGGTGCTTGGGTTTGGGATACAGTGTATCGAATAGACAGATTGCTGGGAGGGGCTGGGAAAAACCCAGCGGTCAAGGTACACATCAGTACCAATGACAAAGTTAGAGGGAGGTGGATGTTCCTTAAAAATGATTAAACGGAACTAGGAGAGAAGATGAAGGTTACGACCTCCAAGGGGGTGTTTTCAGAAATATTTAGAAAATTAGGAAGGGGAAAGGGAAAGTTGCTATGTATTTATGCATTCATACGTGTGTATTGCACATGTTTTTATATATTCTATGTCTTGTCCATTGTTGTTTAGGTCTTTTCCCTTTTCTTTTTTTTTTTTTTTCTTTCTTCTTGCAAGGGAGTGACTCCACCAGTGATTTGAGGGCTTAGTTGTCTGCCTCTTTGATTATACACATGTGTGGAGTCCCTCTGCTGATTAGGAATGTTTATAATTATTTTGTGAACTGTTTTGTTTCATGTCTCTGAGGAAGAACCTGGTGTAAGGTTCGAAATGCGTCAGGCGTGGGGGTCTGTTTTCCCCTTTATGGTTTTATCATGAAATTATGTGAATAAAACTCATCGTGGATTTTATCAAGTCTCCAGTGCCGGATCTTCCTTCTCTTTTCTTGTTTTCAGAAATACTGTCACAAGTATCGCTAGTAAGACAGCGGAAGCTTAAGGCTACTTTCACACATCCAGTGTGCGGGGTCCGGCCGTGTGCGGCGAAAAGCCGGGCCGCCGGATTCGGCCTGCAGCGGTGACACCGGATGTGCATGCGGCATCTGATACGGTTCTGACATGATTTAAAGGAGCCGCAGGAGGAACATATACACCAGTGGACGAGAGAGGCAGCGGCTGAGAGAGACAGCCAGCTGCTGAAAGGGAGGGGAGGGGAGGGGAGAGGGGGTAGAGAGAGAGAGAGACATGTGGGGTTAACACTCAGTGTCCAGGCGAGAGAATCTCTCTCTCTTGCCGGGCACTTGTGGGGTTAACCCCACAGAGAGATCTCTCTCTCTCACCCAGACACTGTGAGTGTTAACCCCACAAGTGCCCGGCAAGAGAGATCTCTCACACGTGTCCGGAGAGAGAGAGATCTCTCTCTCTCTCTTGCCAGGCACTTGTGGGGTTAACATTCACAGAGTCCGGGCATGCGCTGTGGAAAAAGCCGGTCCGGCGCTTACAAAAAACATTGCAGAGAACGTTTTTTGCAGATGCCAGACGGCTAATTTTTGCCGTGTGCGGCAACAACCGGACACGACACATAACCATCCGGCACGATGCGGCGACCATGAAAGTTTATGGGACAAAACCGGATCTGGTGCTGAATCCGGTTATTAAAAATTTCGCCGCATCGTGCCGGATTACAAAAGCCAGATGTGTGAAAGAGGCCTTAGGAGATAAATAAGTGGCTTAGAAATTAGTGCAGGAAGGAATGATTTGGTTTCAAGGAGAACTGGGCAGACTTCTCTGTCAGCTGCATGATCTATGGTAGGGACGGGTTGTACCTCAATGGGGATGATGCAGCTGTACTTGGGGAAAAAAATGGTCAAATGGATGGAGGAGGTTTTAAACTAGGAGCGAGGGTAAATGTGCTAAAAGGGGGATTGATAGAATAGATAGAGTGAGACAATTAGGGTCATTGGGGATTTAGGGGGTGGGCCTTGGCATGCAAGGAATAGGAAGGTGAGAAGGAATAATAAATGTGCTAATAGTATTAAATGTCTACTGGCAAATGAAAGGAGTCTTGCAAGCAAAGTGAAAGAACTGAAGCCTTTTATGTCAGCCACAAAATACAATGTGGTGGGCATTACGGAGAGCTGGCTGGACAAAACCCATTAGTGAATGACAGACATAGAGGATTACACTATATTTAGAAAGGACAGGAAAAACAGAAAAGGTGGAGGGGTGTGTATTTTAATTAAATCTAACTTAAGACCAGTGCTCAATGACGACATTGGGGGAGCTGCGACAATGAAGAGTCAGTATGGGTAAATGTACATGGGGACGGCAATAATGGAAAGCTGATAACTGGACATTGCTACAAGCCCCGTAAAATAGCTTAAAGATACTGTCACACTTAGCGATGCACCAGCGATCCCGACCAGCGATATGACGCGGTCAGTATCACTGGTGCATCGCTAAGTGGTCGCTAGTGAGCTGCCACACAGGCAGATCTCACCAGCGACATCGCAGGGGTCAGGGGTCACTACTTACCTGTCAGACGAGGCGATCCTGACATCCTCCCGCCCGCGTCCAAGCGTCGCTCGTCTCCACAACAGGAAGCCCAGCAGCAAGCTGACGACGATAAATGGTCCAGGACGTTCTCGTGCGATCAGCGATAACCAGTGGGGGAGCGGTCGGAGGTAAGTATCAGATATAGCGATATCACTTGCAATATCGCTATAACGTCACAAAAACCAGTGATGTTATAGCGATATTGCTAGCAGGCCCTTAACATTTAGAGTAGGAAATGTTGCCGCAAATAAAAATGACAGCAAATAATAATAGGGTCCTTATTGTGGGGAATTTAGCTATTTACACGTTCAATGGAACATTGAATCTTCTAGTTGTGCTAAAAGCTGCAAGTTCTTATCCACAAGTCAGGACAATTACCTATCTCAGCTGGTAAACGAATCTACCAGGGGAGGTAATCTGCTGTATTTGGCTCTGTCAAGTAAACAAGATGCAATTTCAGATCTACAGGTCAGGGAGCATTTGGGATGCAGTGACCATAATATGGTATGTTTCAAAGTAATTTACAATCAAACATTCAAAAGGGGAAATGCAAAAACCAGGAACCTTAGGAAAGCTGATTTCAACAAATTAAGGGAAAAGCTTAATCGTGCAGACTGGGACCATATCACGGTAACTGGTAATACCAACCATAAATTGGGCATGTTTAAGGATATACTAGAATCCTGAATTATATCCTCTGGTTAAAAAAATGTCCAGGAATACAAAGAAACCATTATAGGTAAATAAGACAGTACAAAGTTTAATCAAGCTATAACAGAGGGCATTCAAAATCCTGAACGCTGAGAATACAGAAATAGCATTTCAGGAGTATAAAGATCTAAGCAAGAGGTGTAAAAAAAAATCAAACTGGCAAAGTTATCGACTGATAAACAAATTGCCAGTGACATTAAAATAAATCCCCCAAAATTTTATAAATATATCATTGCCAAAAAGAAAAAAAAGATGGCATAGGCCCCTTAACCCCTTCACTACCAAGGGTGGTTTGCACGTTAACTCTCGGGCCAATTTTTACAATTCTGACCACTGTCCCTTTATGAGGTCATAACTCTGAAACACTTCCATGGATCCCGGTGATTCTGACACTGTTTTCTCATGACATATTGTACTTCATGTTAGTGGTAAAATTGCATTCAAATAACTTGGGTTTATTTGTGAAAAAAATGGAAATTTGGCAAAAATTTTGAAAATTTTGCAATTTTCCAACTTTGAATTTTTATGCCCTTAAATCACAGCGATACGCAACCCAAAAGACTTAATAAATAACATTTCCCACATGTTTACTTTACATCAGCACAATTTTGGAACCAAATTTTTTTTTTGTTAGGAAGTTATAAGGGTTAAAAATTGACCAGCGATTTCTCATTTTTGCAACACCATTTTATTTTTAGGGACCACATCACATTTGAAGCCACTTTGAGGGGTCTATATGATAGAAAATACCCAAAAGTGACACCATTCTAGAAACTGCACCCCTTAAGGTGCTTAAAACCACATTCAAGAAGTTTATTAACCCTTTAGGTGCGTCACAGGAATTTGGACTGCAAAAGTTATTGTGCAATTTGTCCTGAGTACGATGATACCTGATATGTGGGGGGGAACCACTGTTTCGGCGCATGGCAGAGCTCAGAAGGGAAGGAGCGCCGTTTGACTTTTTCAATGCAAAATTGGCTGGAATTCAGATCAGACGCCATGTCGCGTTTGGAGAGCCCCTGATGTACCTAAACAGTGGAAAACCCCCCAAGTGACCCCATTTTGGAAACTAGACCCCCCAAGGAACTTATCTAGATATGTGGTGAGAACTTTGAACCCACAAGGGCTTCACAGAAGTTTATAACGTACAGCGGTACAATTAAAAAATCATATTTTTTCCCAAAAAATGATCTTTTCACCCCCAATTTTTATGTTTCCAAGGGTAACAGGACCCTAAAAGTTATTGTGCAATTTGTCCTGAGTACGCTGATACCCCATATGTGGGTGTAAATGACTATTTGGGCGCATAGCAGAGCTCGGAAGGGAAGGAGCGCCATTTGACGTTTTTGGCTGGAATTGAGATCGGACACCATGTCGCGATTGGAAAACCCCTGATGTACCAAAACAGTGGAAACCCCCCACAAATGACACCATTTTGGAATCTAGACCCCCTCAAGGAACTTATCTAGATGTGTGGTGAGAACTTTGAACCCCCAAGGGCTTCACAGAAGTTTATAACATACAGCCGTACAATTAAAAAATCATATTTTTTCCACAAAAATGATCTTTTCACCCTCAATTCTTATTTTTCCAAGAGTAACAGGACCCTAAAAGATATTGTGCAATTTATCCTGAGTGCGCTGATACCCCACATGTGGGGGTAAACCACTATTTGGGTGCATGGCAGAGCTCGGAAGGGAAGCAGCACCATTTGACGTTTTTGGCTGGAATTGAGATCGGACACCATGTCGCGTTTGGAAAGCCCCTGATGTACCAAAACATTAGAAACCCCCCACAAATGACACCAATTTGGAAACTAGACCCCCCAATAGAACTTATCTAGATGTGTGGTGAGCACTTTAAACCCCCCAGTGCTTCACAGAAGTTTATAACGCCCGGGCGTGAAAATAAAAAAATCGTATTTTTTCCACAAACATCATCTTTTAGTCCCCATTTTTTTTTATTTTCCCAAGGGTAACAGGAGAAATTGGACCCCAAAAGTTGTTGTCCAATTTGTCCTGAGTACGCTGACACCCCATATGTGGGAGAAAACTACTGTATGGGCACACGTCGGGACTCGGAAGGGAAGTAGTGACGTTTTGGAATACAGACTTTGATGGAATGGTCTGCGGGTGTCATGTTGCCTTTGGAGAGCCCCTGATGTACCTAAACAGTGGAAACCCCCCACAAGTGACCCCATTTTGGAAACTAGACCCCCTAATGAACTTATCTAGATGTGTGGTGAGCACTTTGAACCTCCCAGTGCTTCACAGAAGTTTATAACGACCGGGCGTGAAAATAAAAATATCGTATTTTTTCAACAAGCATCATCTTTTAGTCCCCATTTTTTTATTTTCCCAAGGGTAACAGGAGAAATTGGATGCTAAGAGATGTTGTCCAATTTGTCCTGAGTACGCTGATACCTCATATGTGGGAGAAAACTACTGTATGGGCACACGTCGGGGCTCGGAAGGGAAGTAGTGACGTTTTGGAATGCAGACTTTGATGGATTGGTCTGCGGGTGTCATGTGCGCTTGGAGAGCCCCTGATGTACCTAAACTATTGAAACTCCCCACAAGTGACCCCATTTTGGAAACTAGACCCCCCACGGAACTTATCTAGATGTGTGGTGAGCACTTTGAACCCCCAAGTGCTTCACAGAAGTTTATAATGCCCAGGCATGAAAATAAAAAAATCGTATTTTTTCCACAAACATGATCAATTAGTCTACAATTTGTTTATTTTCCCAAGGGTATCAGGAGAAATTGGATCCCAAAAGTTGTTGTCCAATTTGTCCTGAGTACGCTGATACCTCATATGTGGGAGAAAACTACTGTATGGTCACACGTCGGGGCTCGGAAGGGAAGTAGAGACGTTTTGGAATGTAGACTTTGATGGCAAGGTCTGCGGGTGTCATGTTGCTTTTGGAGAGCTCCTGATGTACCTAAACAGTGAAAACCCCCCACAAGTGACCCCATTTTGGAAACTAGACCCCCTAATGAACTTATCTAGATGTGTGGTGAGCACTTTGAACCTCCCAGTGCTTCACAGAAGTTTATAACGACCGGGCGTGAAAATAAAAATATCGTATTTTTTCAACAAGCATCATCTTTTAGTCCCCATTTTTTTATTTTCCCAAGGGTAACAGGAGAAATTGGATGCTAAGAGATGTTGTCCAATTTGTCCTGAGTACGCTGATACCTCATATGTGGGAGAAAACTACTGTATGGGCACACGTCGGGGCTCGGAAGGGAAGTAGTGACGTTTTGGAATGCAGACTTTGATGGATTGGTCTGCGGGTGTCATGTGCGTTTGGAGAGCCACTGATGTACCTAAACTATTGAAACTCCCCACAAGTGACCCCATTTTGGAAACTAGACCCCCCACGGAACTTATCTAGATGTGTGGTGAGCACTTTGAACCCCCAAGTGCTTCACAGAAGTTTATAACGCCTGGGCGTGAAAATAAAAAAATCATTTTTTTCTGCAAAAATTATATTTTTGCCCCCAATTTTTTATTTTCCTAAGGGTAACAGGAGAAATTGGACCCCAAAAGTTGTTTTGTAATTTGTCCTGAGTAGGCTGATACCCCATATGTGGGGGTAAAACACTATTTGGGCACATGGCAGAGCTTGGAAGGGAAGGAGCACCATTTGACTTTTTCAACGCAGAATTGGCTGGAATTGAGATCTGACGCCATGTTGCCTTTGGAGAGCACCTGATGTGCCCAAACAGTGGAAACCCCCAATTATAACTCCAACCCTAACCCCAACACACCCCTAACCCTAATCTGAGCCCTAGCCCTAACCCTAGCCCTAACCCTAGCCCTAACCCTAGCCCTAACCCTAACCCTAGCCCTAACCCTAACCCTAGCCCTAACCCTAACCCTAATGGGAAAATGGAAATAAATACATTTTTTTTATTTTATTATTTTTCCCTAACTAAGGGGGTGATAACAGGAGGTTTGATTTACGATTTATGGCGGTTTTTATGTTTGGCGGCTGTCAGACGCTAAAAGACGCTTTTTATTGTAAAAAAGTTTTTGCATCACCACATATTGTGAGCTATAATTTTTCCATATTTTGACCCACCGAGTCATGTGAGGTCTTATTTTTTGCGGGACGAGTTGACGTTTTCATTGGTACCATTTTCGGGCACTTGACAATTTTTGATCGCTTTTTATTCCAATTTTTGGGACGCAGAATGAACAAAAACCAGCGTTTCATGAATTTCTTTTGGGGGGTGCGTTTACACCGTTCCGCGTGCGGTAAAATTGATAAAGCATTTTTATTCTTCGGGTCAGTTCGGTTACAGCAATACCTCATTTATGTCATTTTTTTATGTTTTGTCGGTTTTTGCAGTGAAAACAATTTTATATAAAAAATAATTATTTTTGTATCGCTTTATTCTGCGAGCTATAACTTTTTTATTTTTTTGCGGATGATGCTGTGTGGTGGCTCGTTTTTTGCGGGACAAGATGACGTTTTCAGCGATAGCATGGATATTTATATGTGTCTTTTTGATCGCGCGTTATTACACTTTTTGTTCGGTGGTATGATAATAAATCATTATTTTTTGCTTCGTTTTTTATTTTTATTTTTTAAGGGGTTCACTAAAGGGGTTAACTAATGGGACAGTTTTATAGGGCGGGTCACTACGGACGCGGCGATACCAAATATGTGTACTTTTATTGTTTTTTTTTATTTTGAAAAAATGGATTTATTGGGGAATATTTTTTTTTTTTTACTAATTTACTTAGCGATTTTTTTAAAATTATTTTTAACACTTTTTTTTACTTTATTACCTTGTCCCAGGTGGGACATCATAGATCAATGTGACAGATCAGCAATCTGTCACAGGCAGTTCTGCAGACTTCCTCATGCCTGCGCTTTGCAGGCAGTGAGGAAGTCAGCTCCCTACAGGCCCCTGAAGGCCCCCGTCGCCATCTTGGATCCGGGGGCCTGTAGGGAAAGAGACACCCGCAGCAGCGCTGCACATTGCGCTGCTGTGGGGGGCTCAGGGAAGCATGGAGGGAGCCCCCTCCCTGCCGATGCTTCCCTTTAACCCCCGGTACACCGCGATCGCGTTTGATCGCGGTGTACAAGGGGTTAACGTGTCGAGGGCGGTCCGTGACCACCCCTGACACATTGTGCCGGGTGTCAGCTGTGATAATCAGCTGACACCCGGCCGCGATCAGCGGCGCTCACCACGTGGGCACCGCTGATCGCTGGGACGTAATATTCCGTCCATGGTAATTAGGTCCAGGGTCACATGGATGGAATATTACATCCATTGTAGGTAAGGGGTTAAAAGACGATAATGACAAGGTAAAAATAAAGGAAAAAGAAAAGGCTCAGACATTAAACAGGCACTTTTCATCTGTTTTCACCAATGAACTCATTGCTCCAGGGATCATTCAACAATCCAAAAATCAAAGTTCACCACACCTGATATAATTAGCTTAACACAGAAGAACAAAAATCAAATAACATTTTAAGATGTATAAAAAGAGAGATAAAATCCTGCGATCCCAACGTATTGTTACCTCTTTGAAAATTGCTTGTGAGGCCACATCTAGAATATGGGATCCAGTTTTGGGCTCCAATTTTAAAAAAGGACATTCAGAAATTAGATGGATGGTAACAATTGCTTTCATTGTTTGGACCAGCCATAGTGTAAGAATCGTGTGTTCATGTAATGCTGCATGAACTGATTATCAGCCTAGGTATGTAACTGTACAGACAGAGAGGGCTTTAAATGCATAAAGTATGTGAAAACATGATACGAGGAACCTGTTTACGGTAGAAATTTTGAATCGGCAACACAGGGATAGTTAGGTTAATGTGTGAGTCGGTAGGCCAGTCTCAAGAAATACATTTTTAAGGCACGCTTAAAACTGTGGGTATTGGGGATTAATCAAATTAACCTGGCTAGTGCAATCCAAAAAATTGGTGCAGCACGTGAAAAGTTTTGGAGAAGGGAGTGGGAGGTTCTGATTATTGAGGATGTTAATCTCAGGTCATTCGCAGAACAGAGGGCACAGGTAGGGTGGTAGACTGAGATGAGGGAGGAGATGTAGGGTGGTGCTGAGCCATGGACTGCTTTGTGGGTGAGGGTAATAAGTTTATACTGAATTATTTAGTGGATAGGTAACCACTGTAATGACTGGCACAAGGCAGAGGCATCGGTGTAATGTTTGGTAAGGAATATGATCCTGGCTGCAGTATTCAAGACAGATTGGAGAGGGGAGAGTTTAGTAAGAGGGAGAACAATTAGTAGAGAGTTACAATAGTCCATATGAGAATGAATAAGAAAAACAGTATGAGTTTTTGCAGAATCAAAAGTATGAAAGTGTCGAATTCTAGAAATGTTTTGAGGTGAAGATAGCAAGAACGAGCCAGTGATCGGATGTGGGGGATGAATGAAAGCTCGGAATCAAGTATGACCCCAAAACAGCGGGCATGTAGCTGGGGAGTAATAATGGAACAACACACGGAAATGGCAATGTCGGGCACAGGTACGTTAGTAGAGGGAGGAAACACAAGGAGTTCAGTCTTTGACCGGTTCAGTTTCAGATAGAGGAAAGACATGATGTTAGAGGCAGCGTTTAGACAATCACTGGTGTTTTCTAAGAAGGCAGGCATGATGTCAGGAGAAGTGTATAATTAGGTGTTATCAGAGATGCTACTGGAAACCAAATCTGCTGATTATTTGTCCAATAGGGCAAGTATACAAAGAAAAGATGAGAGGAGGAGGAGCCAGCAAAAGACACAGTGAAGGAGTGGTCAGAGAGATAGGAGAAGAACAAGGAGAGAATAGTGTCCTTGAGGCCAATGGAGCAGAGCCTAGTGTGGAGGAGCTGATGATCCACAGTGTCAAATGCTGCAGAAAGATCCAGGAGAATTAGCATGGAGTAGTGACCACTACTGTAGATTTAGCTGTTAGCATATCATTAGAGATTTTAGTGAGGACAGTTTCAGTAGAGTGTAAAGAGCGGAAACCGTATTGTAGACAGTTGAGAAGAGAGTTATCTGAGAGATAGCAGATAAGATGGGAGTGAACCAGGCGTCCAGTAGCTTAGACATGAAGGGAAGATTAGAAACAGGTCTATAGTTAGCAGCACAGTTTTGGTCAAGGGATGGTTTTTTAAGCAATGCATGTATGATGGCATGCTTAAATGAGGAGGGAAAGATACCGGAAGAGAGAGGGAGGTTGAATATTTTTGTTAGGTGAGTGGTGACAGCAGGGGAAAGGGACTGGAGGAGATGTGACAGAAAGGGGTCACTGGTGCAAGTAGTAGGGCGAGAAGATGCAAGAAGCCTGATTACTTCTTCTGTGACTGGTTCAAAATCGGAGAGTGAGCTAGATGCAGTAGGAGAGGGAGGACAGTGCATGGTATGAGGTGATTGAGAGAAATTTTCCTGTCGGATATGGTAAATTTTTTTGTTTGAAGTAATTGGCCAGATCATCGATGCAGAAATCCGTTGCTGGGGCCTGCACTCTTAGGTTGAGAAGGAAATGAAAAGAGTCAAAGAGATGTTTCGGGTTATTGGATAGTGAGATCATGAGGGTGTTGATATAGGTTTGTTTGGTAAGGTGAAGGGCAGTGTTGTATGTTTTAAGGATAAACTTATAATGGATAAAATCTTCAGGTAGATTTTCTCTACAGACGTTCGGTGCACCAGGAGCACTGCTGTAGGAAACATGCTTGCAGTGTGTGCCAGGGTTGTCACCGTCTGTGCCGAGTTGTTCTATGTATAGGAAGTGTAGTTTCATCCAGGGCACTTTGCAGTGTTTCATTGTAATACTTCAGTGCAGAAACAGGACATGAGAGGGAGGAGATAGGGGATGTAGAATCTGACTGCATGGACCTCAAAAGATGGTCAGACAAGTGAGGGTACTTGAGGGATAACTTGAAAGGTACATTTGGGTGATACAAGCAGACCAACGCCTCCACCTGCTTTGTTGTCTGATCTTGGGGTATGAGAGAAATGTAGTCTATCATATGAGAGAGCAGCAGCTGCGATGATGTCTGACTGATGCATCAAGGTTTCAGTAAGAGCCAGAAGGTTAAGAGAATCAGAAAGGAAGAAGTCATGGATGAAGGAGAGTTTATTACACACTGAGTGAGAATCCCAAAGGGCACAATTAAAAGAGACAGAGGGCATGCAGGGAATATTAATGAGATTTGAGGGGTTTATGAGTGTAGCAGTTGAGGGGTTTGACTTACTATAACATGAGGATTGGGAGAGATATCTCCTGCAACTAGGAGAACGAGGATAGAAAGAGTGAGCAGATGGGTAAGTGATTTGTGAGAGCATCTCTTGTGTTCGATGGTGGGACTGAATGGATATGTGCAGTTTACCAATGTGAAAAAGAGCAAGAGTGCTATATATAGGAGAGGAGAAAACTGAGGGGCCGATATGCATGAAGTTTAAAGCGTTAATGCATGAATGGTGGATGTGAGTTACTGCAGTTGCCAGGATATAAATTATATAAATGCATATGGTGAATATTTGTTGCAATCCAAATGTACTGGGAATAGATTTGTTTCATTGTCTTACCTGTCTACTGTCCTGCCTAACTGCCAGGTACTTTGATACTTTGACAGACAAAACCGGATCCGTCTCATCCGGTTCATCCGTTTTTCTATCCGTTTTTCGACGGATTACGCCGGATCCGGTTTTTAAGATTGACCCTTGTGGCCTTCCGAACGGGGTTGGCTACTGGAAAACTATATATAGCATGTTCCTACAGCCCTTCTTTGACAGGTTGTAGAGGAGAAAGTGCAGGTTGGAGAGAAGAGCAAGTTACTGGCGAAGATGGATGTTGTCATTGGAAATATTTTGAAGAATTTGGCGGATTTTATAGCGGAGGCGAATCGTTTGAGGGTGATTGTTCTGGAGAAGGAGAGAGCGAGACAGCAGCGCATCAGGCATTGTAGACGACGTTTGTGGATCCACCCCATCACAGCCAAGAGAATGACGCGTGGGGTCTATTCTACACTCTGCATGGACCTTCGACGAAACCCGGATAAATTTTTTGGATATGTTCGGATGAAAATGGAGAATTTTGATTACTTGGTGGAGCGCATTGCACACCTCATAAGAAAAGCGGACACCTATTGCGGCTTCTCTGTTTCACCCGCAGAGCGTCTGATGGTGACTTTAAGGTAAGCCACATTTATTGGATGTGATCGCATCAGAGCACACTTTCACTGCAATCTTGTTGGTGGTAGTTTGTATCTCCAAGTGTTATAGCTCAGTTTTGGTATGTAATGCTGTGATTTAAAACTATTTATTGTTTTTTAATTCCCCACAGATTTCTTGCAACTGGAGAATCCCTTTCATCACTGCATTTCCAGTACAGACTCGGGATTTCCACCATATCTGGAATTGTGAAGTACACATGCCGTGCACTGTGGGACTCCTTAGCTGAAGAGTTTTTACCAGAGCCCACAACAGAGATGTGGATTGAAATTGCTGACAAGTTTCAACAGATATGTCAGTTTCCCAACTGCCTGGGCGCTGTGGACGGGAAACATATCCGCATTGTAAAGCCAGCCGTATCGGGATCGGAATATTTCAATTACAAGAAATATTTTTCAATTGTCCTCATGGCCATCGCTGACGCGGAATACAAATTTATTGTGGTTGATATTGGGGCCTATGGCCGCTCCAATGACTCTCAAGTTTTCAAACTGTCTGCCATGGGGCGTAAACTGTATGGAAACACCTTCCAGTTCCCACCACCTAGACCGCTGCCGCAAACATCTGGTCCACCTATGCCATTTGTCTGTGTAGGGGATGAAGCCTTCCAGCTGTCAGAACACCTTTTGAAACTGTACTCTAGCAGAGGATTGACAAGACCAAAACGCATTTTTAATTACCGCCTCACAAGAGCAAGAAGAATGGTTGAATGTACCTTTGGTATTCTGACAGCCAAATGGCGGGTCCTATTGACTGCGATCAACCTCAAGACAGAAACTGTGGACGAGGTGATCAAAGCTTGCGTGGTACTCCACAATTTTGTTATCTGCAAGGAACCCATTTCCATTGAGGACACCTCTGAAGAAACCACCTTGCAAGATTACCATGACATTACCACTAGAAGTTCTGTGACGGTTTCAGTAATGAGGGACAATTTTGCACTATACTTTATGTCACCTCAAGGCAGAGTACACTGGCAGGATGACAGAGTGTGAAAGATTTGTGCCCTAACCAAACTTGTGTACCTTCTGTACCAACAGTATATACCTTTGCCAACCAAAGTTGGCTATCTTGTCATGGTCTCTATTTTTAGCTTTAGGCCACAGGTGTGTACCTGGTTGTGTTTTATGCAAAGTATTTCACCTTTTAACAAAAGTTGTGTACATTGTTAGGAAATCACCAACAATAAACACAACTTTTCAGGTGAAATACTTTGCTTCAAACACAACCAGGAACACAACTGTGGCAAAAAGCTAAAATTTACCCACAGTTATATACCTGGTTTTGAATACCTTTTTACCTTTTAAATACCCTGTATTTAACCTTTTTTTTAAACATGTTTCACCGCAGAAAGAAATGACAGACAACCAGTGTAAACAATAATTTAACTTTTATTTAAAATATTTTTTTTTGTAAACTGTTTTTAAAGTTAAAAAAACTTTTTTAATAAAGGTTTGAAACCAACCAAATGGGCATTTTTATTACAAAAAAAACATAACTCGGTGTAGTGTGGGGTGGAAAAACTGCTGGAGGGGCTGCGGGACACTTCGACAATGGGAGTGTGGAGAGAGGACTGGGATCGTGGTGGGGAAGGAACAGTTAGAGGTGATGGTGTGGAAAAAGCTACAGAATGGGTGGACATGTGGGAGGCAGAAGAGGTGGTGGGCGGTGGAGTGGAGGGTTGGGCAGGGACTGTAGGAGCAGATGATGTTGATGGAAAGTTGTATGGGGAAGGAGTTTGGTACGGGGAAGGAGTTTGGTACGGGGCAGGTTGCTGGAAGTGGGGAGATGTCTGGTACTGGGGAGGTTGCTGGTACTGGGGAGGTTGCTGGTACTGGGGAGGTTGCTGGTATGTAATAGGAGGGGGAGGATGGAAAGTGGCTGGAGGGGGTGCAGATGTAATAGGAGGGGAGGATGGAAAGTGGCTGGAGGGGGTGCAGGTGGAGGAACTACAGTGGTGGGAGGTGGAGGTTGGGAGGTAACCTGCTGTAGAGCACCGTGGCACGAATGCATTACATGCATCTGCTGGGTAGGAGATAGCGTTTCCATGCGCTCCACAACAGACCTGAAAAAGGTGTGGTTTGGCGAAGATCTTGCTTCTGAATGCATGGTTTGCAGAAGTGTCCAAAGACATACTGATAGGGAATTTAGATTGTGAGCCTCATCGGGGACAGTGATGAAAATGTATGCAAACTGTAAAGCGCTGCGGAATATGTTAGCGCTATATAAAAATAAATAAAAAAAATAAAGATTATTAAGTGTCTTCACCTCCAGAATGTTGGAGTTGATCTGCTGAAAGCCTGCGGAGATTTGCTCTGACAAGACTTTTAGACAGTTCTGGAAAGATGCATTCAGATGCAAGAACTCTGGCGCATAACTCTTTTCCTGACCCCTCTGCTGCTGCCGCCCAGTACCCGCAGGTGTACTAGAGGTGGCAGTGGCAGAAGGGTGGGGTAAAGGGAAAGCGATCTCCTCACCAGCAGCTTCATGTAATGTAGGCGGCCACGATGCTCCTGTGCTGGTGGATGGGACAGATGGGTCGAATGTGTGGGAAGGCTGGGAAGGTGCAGATGTACCGGGGCGGTCAAAGTGTCCCTCGGTGCCGGTCTCCTCAGGGATCGTCTCAGAAGGGTCCAATCGTGCAGGCTCCCGAGTGCTGCTCACCGTGCTGTGGAATAAAGAGAAAAAAAAAACAATTAAAATAGTGACATGGTATGGCCCTGGCTGAAAAAAAAAAGTTACATCTAAACATTTTTTTGTCACATGTGGTGTGTAATATTTACCTTCTGGTGAGCATTGTTTCCCGGAGGAACGACAGGGCTCGTGCGTACTTGTACTTGCTCCTGCGTCCTCCAGATCCACTCGGGGCCCGCATCTCTTTATTGAAATCCTTCTTGAAACGATCCCTCACAGACCGCCACCGCTTCACAATTCTCTCCCCTGAAACGAGAAAGGACAAAGTGGTTAGTATACAACATCAGTGTTTCCCAAACTCCAGTCCTCATGGTCCCCAGGGGTCATGTTTTCAGGATTTCCAAAGTAAATAGAAATCCTGAACACATGATCCGTGGGGACCACGAGGACTGGAGTTCGGGAAACACTGGTTTAAATCAAGCAACCGGTACTGTATATACTTACGCTCTTTAATCTGGGCCCGAGCTTCGAGGTCCTCCCAGCGGTCCACAAGGAGCGAACAGATTTCCTCCCAGAGTCGTCGGGTAACGATAAGGTCAGCATGGTGGCGGTCAGCCATATTCCAGAGCTGCTCCCTTTCTCTAACGAGATCGATGAGGTGGTCCACATCGAGTCCTCCATCCTCACCGTCAGAGTCGGGAGCACGCTGTGAAGGCTGTTAAAGAAAAAGACAAAAATAACATAATTAGCCTCCACAAAAGAAATGAAATAAAAAGTGCAAAAAAACAAAGCAAAAATATTTATACTTATACGCTGGTGACCGCCGCGTTGCTGTCGCCGACGACCCTGGGAGGCACTGCGAGGACCTCTTGGCCGAGCACCAGATTGGGAAGACTAGAGAAGAAAACAAAAAATGTTATGTCTTTGGATGTAGGCATTTGTTTGCTGTGTGTGGTCTGCAGAACATTGTTTTCTATGTGTTGTGTGTAGTGTGATGTTGTGTTTCTGCGTTTGATGCAAAAAACTTACCAATTGTGAGCCCACTCCAAGTGTCTGTCCACCCCTTCCTTCTTCTTCTGGGAGCTCCTCTTCATCTTGTGATTCCTGTTTTGAAATAAAAGGCAATGAATAGACATATATTACAGAGATGATGGATTTTGGAAATAAAAACTTACCGTCAAACGCTGACGATGCGAGGGAGGGCTCCCAGAAGATGATGTGCTGTCTTCCTGGTGGCCAGACTCCATGGCTGTGGGTGGTGTTCCAGCTGCTGCCATTGCTGCTGCTGCTGCTGCATCTATTGGGCGGCTGTTGAATAAAGAGAAACAAAGGGCCAATGAATGTCTTGATATTCAATAGCCCTAGTTTGGAGGAATGGGGGATTTGATAATTACCGTCTCTCATCTGCTGCTGGACTCCCCTCCCGTTGTTCAGCATGCTGCTCCATTTGGGGTGGTGCTGATGGTGCTGCTGCAGATGTCTGCTGCCTTCTCCTGCTCCTGGTTCTTGGCTTGGGTGGCATGTTGGGTGTGGCTGAGGGTCCCACTGTCTTGCTTTTATATATGTCTTGTGGGCAGAGCTACTGAGCATGCTCAGACCAAAAAAACCGGATCCGGCCACCGGATCCGGCTGTCGCCGGATCAGGCGCATTGCGGCGCTCATAGGCTTTCATTGTATGAAAAAGCCGGACACGCCGGATCCGGCGTGTCTGGCTTTTTCGCCGGAGACAAAAAACGTTACAGCAGCCGTTTTTTCCAGACGCTGGATCGCGTCACATTGCCGGATCCAGCGAAAATCGGATGAAACGCATGGCCATCCGGCTCGATCCGGCTCTAATGCAAGTCAATGGGGGGGAAACCGGATCCGGCATTGCATTTCGCCGGATTCGGTTTCTGTCAAAAGCGCCGGATCGCGCCTGACGGCGAAAACCTGATGTGTGAAAGAGGCCTTAGAAAAAGGACGCCTCAGGGGGGATATTATATAAATAAATATACAGTGGGGAAAAAAAGCATTTAGTCAGTCAGCAATAGTGCAAGTTCCACCACTTAAAAAGATGAGAGGCGTCTGTAATTTACATCATAGGTAGACCTCAACTATGGGAGACAAACTGAGAAAAAAAAATCCAGAAAATCACATTGTCTGTTTTTTTTCATTTTATTTGCAGATTATGGTGGAAAATAAGTATTTGGTCAGAAACAAAATTTCATCTCAATACTTTGTGATATATCCTTTGTTGGCAATGACAGAGGTCAAACGTTTTCTGTAAGTCTTCACAAGGTTGCCACACACTGTTGTTGGTATGTTGGCCCATTCCTCCATGCAGATCTCCTCTAGAGCAGTGATGTTTTTGGCTTTTCGCTTGGCAACACGGACTTTCAACTCCCTCCAAAGGTTTTCTATAGGGTTGAGATCTGGAGACTGGCTAGGCCACTCCAGGACCTTGAAATGCTTCTTACGAAGCCACTCCTTCGTTGCCCTGGCGGTGTGCTTTGGATCATTGTCATGTTGAAAGACCCAGCCACGTTTCATCTTCAATGCCCTTGCTGATGGAAGGAGGTTTGCACTCAAAATCTCACGATACATGGCCCCATTCATTCTTTCATGTACCCAGATCAGTCGTCCTGGCCCCTTTGCAGAGAAACAGCCCCAAAGCATGATGTTTCCACCACCATGCTTTACAGTAGGTATGGTGTTTGATGGATGCAAATCAGTATTCTTTTTCCTCCAAACACGACAAGTTGTGTTTCTACCAAACAGTTCCAGTTTGGTTTCATCAGACCATAGGAAATTCTCCCAAAACTCCTCTGGATCATCCAAATGCTCTCTAGCAAACTTCAGACGGGCCCGGACAGGTACAGGCTTAACCAGTGGGACACGTCTGGCACTGCAGGATCTGAGTCCATGGTGGCGTAGTGTGTTACTTATGGTAGGCCTTGTTACATTGGTCCCAGCTCTCTGCAGTTCATTCACTAGGTCCCCCCGCATGGTTCTGGGATTTTTGCTCACCGTTCTTGTGATCATTCTGACCCCACGGGGTGGGATTTTGCGTGGAGCACCAGATCGAGGGAGATTATCAGTGGTCTTGTATGTCTTCCATTTTCTAATTATTGCTCCCACAGTTGATTTCTTCACTCCAAGCTGGTTGGCTATTGCAGATTCAGTCTTCCCAGCCTGGTGCAGGGCTACAATTTTGTTTCTGGTGTCCTTTGACAGCTCTTTGGTCTTCACCATAGTGGAGTTTGGAGTCAGACTGTTTGAGGGTGTGCACAGGTGTCTTTTTATACTGATAACAAGTTTAAACAGGTGCCATTACTCCAGGTAATGAGTGGAGGAAAGAGGAGACTCTTAAAGAAGAAGTTACAGGTCTGTGAGAGCCAGAAATCTTGATTGCTTGTTTCTGACCAAGTACTTATTTTCCACCATAATCTGCAAATAAAATGAAAAAAAAACAGACAATGTGATTTTCTGGATTTTTTTTTCTCAGTTTGTCTCCCATAGTTGAGGTCTACCTATGATGTAAATTACAGACGCCTCTCATCTTTTTAAGTGGTGGAACTTGCACTATTGCTGACTGACTAAATACTTTTTTTCCCCACTGTATATGTATAAATATTGTGTGGTCAGTACAAAGGACTGGCGCATGACTTATTCCTTCCAAGGACCATACTAAGAACCAGGAGGCACTCATTATAGATGGAAGAAAGGTGATTTTTAAAGTTGTTTTGTCACCTCACCCACTTGTAGACAGGAATCCGGAACATGGAAGACAGCGGTACAGCAGGAAAACCAATCGATCACGAAGGAAGGTCCAGCTCCATGATATCAATTTTTAATTCATAATTCATTAAAAAAATATTTTTGATACAATCAGCATAAATGTCAAGCCTCCTATGGGGAGGTATAAAGAAACATACGGGTCTTAGACATCGGGTTTCACCCTCTGCACAGGAGGAATCGTGAACCTTGCCTTCTGCGGTCTCCCATTCAGTCCCGACCGCAGAGGAGGCTGCTCAGCACAGACGTCGATCCTGGTGTCTTGATCAGGCTAGTTGTTATGATTGGGTCACCGTGGAGGAAAACAATACCAAGCTAAGCTACAGAAAACCAGAGAGGTTGGTAACTAAGCAGATTGCAGACCCCTGATCCTATCCACACAACTAGCAGTAGCCGTGGAGCGTGCCTACAATGATTCTAGATGCCTCGACACAGCCGGAGAACTAAATAAGCCTAAAGCAAGAAGAGGGGAAATCTAAACTGCCCCAGAGCAGACCCCAAAGGAATAGACAGCCCCCAAACATATATTGTAGGTGAGACAAGATGAAAACACAAACACAGGTAGGAAAATAGGCTGAGCAAATGATGGGGCCCACACTAGCTAGAAAGGACGGGAAAGGAAAGACACTGTCTGCAATCACGCAAAAAACCCTGCAAAAATGTCCAACACTTCTGATAGCAAAAACTCTGAAGTCACTACACTTTTCCCACAATATCCGCGCTCTGGCATATTCTGAAAGCAGAGCAAAAAGAAGCCAATCTAATAAGGGACAAAAAATAAAACTGACACAAATAGTAACATAAGGATGGAAATTCAGCACAGCCCCAGCCGGGGCTGGCTGACCACACAAAACTGAATAGACAAAACCAAATCAAATGTGAATAATGGCAAAGAACACTTAGCTTGAGCATGCAGGGACTGAACTGGAAACTAAGACCTCAGGAGGCAGGAAAAATCACCAGCAGGGATAGAGGGAGTTGGCTGTCTTAAATCCAGTCAGAGACTCCAGATGTCCAATCGTCATCCTCAGTATCAGGTGGCAGGCCTCTGTCAATTAGATCAGCTCCATTATCTCCTGTAACCACCAGAGGGAGCCCGGAAAGAGAACTCGCGACTCCTCTGTCAATACAACCAGCTCCACTACCTTCACTAGCAACCAGAAGCAGGCCAGAAAGTGAATTCACAACAGTACCCCCCTTGAGGAGGGGTCACCGAACCCTCATCCATGCCACCAGGCTGATCATGATGGGCCCGGTGAAAAGCACGAACCAATCTATCGGCATGAATGTCAGAAGCAGAGACCCAAGAATTATCCTCCTAGCCATAAGCCTTCCATTTTGACCAAGTACTGGAGTCTCCGTCTAGCCAAACGAGAATACAATATTTTCTCTACCTCATATTTCACATTGCATTTAACCAATACAGGGTCAGGAGGTGCCACCATAGGCACTACTGGCTCAACAAACCTCTTCAACAGAAATTTATGAAACACGTTATGGATCTTAAACGTAGCTGGAAGAGCCAATCGAAAAGAAACAGGATTAAGAATCTCCAAAATCTTATAAGGTGCAATGAATCTTGGCTTGAACTTTGGAGACGCAACCTTCATAGAAATATTCTTTGACGACAACCAAACCATATTACCCACTTTAACCCAGGGACCAATGGTCCAATGCCGGTTGGAAAACCGCTGGGCTTTTTTCTGAGAGAGGGACAACTTATCCACCATTTGGTCCCAAATCTGCTGCATTCTCTCTACCACAGTGTCCACACTTGGGCAGGTCGAAGATTCCACCTGCCCTGAAGAAAATCGAGGATGAAACCCAAAGTTACAGAAAAAGGGCGACATCAAAGTGGCAGAACTAGCTCTATTGTTTAGCGCAAATTCGGCCAAGGGCAAAAATAGGACTCCAAAGTCTGGTTTGTTCTTTCAGTCTGCCCATTGGTCTGAGGATGAAACGCAGAGGAGAAAGATAACTGAATTCCCAGATTGGAACAAAAAGTTTTCCAAAATCTGGAAACAAACTGGACTCCTCTATCCGACACAATGTTCTCAGGAATCTCAGGCAACCGAACCACCTGTTGTAAAAACAAGGGCACCAACTCAGAAGAAGATGGCAACTTTGGGAGTGGTACAAGATGGACCTTCTTAGAAAATCTATCACCAATCACCCAGATAACAGTCATTCTCTGAGAGACAGGAAGATCAGAAATAAAATCCATTGAGATATGGGTCCATGGTCTCTTGGGCACCGGCAGGGGCATCAACAACCCACTAGAACGAGAACAGGGTTTAGACCGAGAACAAGTCCCACAGGACTGCACAAAATTCCTGACATCACGAGAGAAGGCAGGCCACCAAAAAGACCGACACAAAATCTCTCGTACCAAAAATACCTGGATGACCAGCCAACGCGGAGCAATGAATTTCAGACATCACTCTCTTCCTCCACTGTCAGGAACATACAATTTTCTCATAGGACAATGCTCAGGTTTGTCCTCCTGAAATTCCTCCAGGGCACGTCACAAATCGGGCGAGATGGAGGAAAGAACTACCCCCTCACCTATGATGGTAGTAAGCTCGGTCACAATAAGAGAATCCGCAAAGAAACTCCTAGAAAGGGCGTCCACCTTAACATTCTTAGTGCCCGGAAGAAAAGAGACCACAAAATTAAAACGCGTTAAAAGCAAGGCCCACCTAGCCTGTCTAGGATTCAAGCGTTTGGCTGATTCAAGATAAATCAAATTCTTGTGGTCGGTGAGGACCACATCTTAATGTCTAGCTCCCTCCAACCAATGTCTCCACTCTTCAAATGCTCATTTCATGGCCAACAATTCCCGATTCCCCACATCATAGTTACGGTCAGATGGGGAGAATTTTTGAGAAAAGAAGGCACAGGGATTCATTTTAGAAGTCACCGGATCTTTTTGGGACAAAACAGCTCCTGCACCAATCTCAGAAGCATCTAACTCCACCTGAAATGGAAGTGAGACATCAGGTTGCCGTAGAACGGAGCAGAAGTGAATCTCCACTTAAGCTCCTGAAATGCCGAGACAGCCTCTGGAGACCAATTCAGCACATCAGCACCCTTCTTGGTCAGATCAGTCAGTGGTTTGACAATACCAGAAAAATTACCTATAAATATACGATAGAAATTAGCAAAACCCAAAAACATCTGGAGAGCCTTCAAAGAAGTGGGCTGAACCCAATCATAAATGGCCTGTACCATGGCCGGGTCCATTTCAAAAGCCAACGGAGACAAAATAAATCCCAAAAATGAAATCCTCTGTACACCAAAGAGGCATTTCGATCCCTTAGCATTCAGGGAATTTTCCCTCAAAATCCGGAACACATTCCGGACATGTTTCACATGAGAATCCCAATCACTGGAAAAGATCAAAATATCATCCAGATAGATGATCAAAAACTTACCGACAAAGTCCTGGAAAATATTCATAAAGGATTGGAAGACAGAAGGGGCATTAGTGAGCCCAAAAGGCATCATCAGGTACTTAACATGTCCCTCCGGAGTATTAAACGCCATCTTCCATTCATCCCCGTGCTTGATGCAAATAAGATTATACGCCCCCTGAGGTCTAGCTTGGTAAACCAGCAGGCACTTTTAACTCTGGAAAATAAATCAGAAATCAGGGGTAACGGGTACTGATAGTTAACCGTGATTTTGTTAAAGGAACGAACGAGGGTGAAGAGGATGGTCTAATATGACCCTTCTCCAATGATATAAGATCGCATAGCATCGTGTTCGGGTACAGATAAGTTGAAAAGCTGACCCTTGGGAAATTTACACCCGGGCATCAACTCAATTGCACAGTCATAACTCCTATGAGGAGGCAAAGACGCAGACTTACTCTCACTAAATACATCAGAAAAATCAGCCAAATAATCAGGAATATCATGAGACTGGGGAGAGGTGGAGAAAACAGGAGTGTCACTAAGAACACACTGACAACCCCAACTCACCACAGACACAGATTTCCAATCCATAACAGGATTATGAGTTTGTGACCAGGGAAAACCCAGAACAATAGTATCATGCAAATTGTGCAGCACCAAAAATTTACAATTCTCTTGGTGGTCCAGGGCGACCAGCATTATCACCTGGGTCCAAAATTGGGGTTTATTCTCCACCAAAGGAGTAGCATCCATACCCCTCAAAGGAATAGATGTCCGCAGGGGTATCATGGGAAAACCATAACGTTTAGCAAAGTCCAAATCCATCAGATTCAAAGCTGCTCCTGAATCCACAAAAGACTTAGCGGAAAATATGGATAAGGAGCAGATCAGAGTAATTGCCAAAAGGAACTTAGGTTGTACACTGCCCACAGCAAATGTGTGTGCAAAACGTTTCTCTCATTTAGGGCAGACAGAAATAGTATGAGAGGCGTCTCCAGAGAAAAAACACAGCTCATTATGCCTTCTAAACTCCTGACGATGCGCACAAGACAAAACCCTATCACATTGCATGGGTTCAGACGTTTGTTCAAAAGGCGGCAATGCCTCTCGTGTAGTTTTACGTTCACGTTAACACCAATCAACTTGAATGGCTAATGACATAGAATCATCAAGACCAGAGGGAACAGGAAATTCCACCATAACATCTTTTACGGTTTCTGATAAACCCTTCCGAATGAGAGCTGCTATGGCACCATCATTCCATGTAGTAAGGACCGCCCACTTTTGGAATTTTTGACAGTATAACTCTGCAGAATCCTGACCCTGGTTTAATGCCAATAGGGTTTTATCAGCTTGATCAATAGCATTAGGTTCATCATGCAACAACCCCAAGGCTTGAAAAAATGCATTCACATTAGTCAGAATAGGATTTCCAGGTGTCAGAGAAAAAGCCCAATCCTGGGGATTGCCGCGCAGTAAGGAGATGACAATTTTAACCTGCTGCACAGAGTTCCCCGATGAGTTAGGCTTCAAGGCAAGAAATAATTTACAATTATTCTTAAAATTCAAAAATTTTGACCGATCCCCAGAAAACACATTAGGAGTAGGGATTTTTGGTTCAACAGCAGGTGATTGAGCTAGATAGGCGGAAATTCCCCGCACTTCAGCAGTGATCTGCTCAACACGATCAGACAATTGCTTAATCTCCATTAAAAAAAATTCCTCCTACAGCCCCAGAGAAAAAGAGGAAAAAATACATATAAATAAAAATTCTGACACTTTTTTAAAAAATTTTCTCCAGCTTTTGAGTACCCTAGAATCTGCGGTATGGCTGGTGATTCTGTTATGATTGGGTCACCGAGGAGGAAAACAAGACCAAGCTATGCTACAGAAAACCAGAGAGGGTGGTAACTAAGTTTATTGCAGACCCCTGATCCTATCCAAACAACTAGCAGTAGCCGTGGAGAGTGCCTACGATGATTCTAGACGCCTCGACGCAGCCGGAGAACTTAATAAGCCTAAAGCAAGAAAAGGGGAAATCTAAACTGCCCCAGAGCAGACCCCAAAGGAATAGACAGCTCCCAAACATATATTGTCGGTGAGACAAGATGAAAACACAAACACAGGTAGGAAAATAGGCTGAGCAAATGATGGGGCCCACACTAACTAGAAAGGACAGGAAAGGAAAGACACTGTCTGCAATCACGCAAAAAACCCTGCAAAAATGTCCAGCAATTCTGATAGCAAAAACTCTGAAGTCACTAGACTTCTCCCACTATATCAGCACTCTGGCATATTCTAAAAGCAGAGCAAAAAGAGGCCAATCTAATAAGGGACAAAAAACAAACTGACACAAATAGTAACATAAGGATGGAAATTCAGCACAGCCCCAGCCGGGGCTGGCTGACCACACAAAACTGAATAGACAAAACCAAATCAAATGTGAATAATGGCAAAGAACACTTAGCTTGAGCATGCAGGGACTGAACTGGAAACTAAGACCTCAGGAGGCAGGAAAAATCACCAGCACGGATAGAGGGAGTCGACTGTCTTAATTCCAGTCAGAGACTCCAGATATGCAATCATCATCCTCATTATCAGGTGGCAGTCCTCTGTCAATTAGATCAGCTCCATTACCTCCTGTAACCACCAGAGGGAGCCCGGAAAGAGAAATCGCGACTCCTCTGTCAATACAACCAGCTCCACTACCTTCACTAGCAACCAGAAGCAGGCCAGAAAGTGAATTCACAACGGTACCCCCCTTGAGGAGGGGTCACCGAACCCTCATCCACGCCACCAGGCTGATCAGGATGGGCCCGGTGAAAAGCACGAACCAATCTATCGGCATGAATGTCAGAAGCAGAGACCCAAGAATTATCATCCTAGCCATAAGCCTTCCATTTTGACCAAGTACTGGAGTCTCCGTCTAGCCAAACGAGAATACAATATTTTCTCTACCTCATATTTCACATTGCATTTAACCAATACAGGGTCAGGAGGTGCCACCATAGGAACTACTGGCTCAACAAACCTCTTCAACAGAAATTTATGAAACACGTTATGGATCTTAAACATAGCTGGAAGAGCCAATCGAAAAGAAACAGGATTAAGAATCTCCAAAATCTTATAAGGTCCAATGAATCTTGGCTTGAACTTTGGAGACGCAACCTTCATAGAAATATTCTTTGATGACAACCAAACCATATTACCCACTTTAACCCAGGGACCAATGGTCCAATGCCGGTTGGAAAACCGCTGGGCTTTTTTCTGAGAGAGGGACAACTTATCCACCACTTGGTCCCAAATCTGCTGCATTCTCTCTACCACAGTGTCCACACTTGGGCAGGTCGAAGATTCCACCTGCCCTGAAGAAAATCGAGGATGAAACCCAAAGTTACAGAAAAAGGGCGACATCAAAGTGGCAGAACTAGCTCTATTGTTTAGCGCAAATTCGGCCAAGGGCAAAAATAGGACTCCAAAGTCTGGTTTGTTCTTTCAGTCTGCCCATTGGTCTGAGGATGAAACGCAGAGGAGAAAGATAACTGAATTCCCAGATTGGAACAAAAAGCTTTCCAAAATCTGGAAACAAACTGGACTCCTCTATCCGACACAATGTTCTCAGGAATCTCAGGCAACCGAACCACCTGTTGTAAAAACAAGGGCACCAACTCAGAAGAAGATGGCAACTTTGGGAGTGGTACAAGATGGACCATCTTAGAAAATCTATCACCAATCACCCAGATAACAGTCATTCTCTGAGAGACAGGAAGATCAGAAATAAAATCCATTGAGATATGGGTCCATGGCCTCTTGGGCACCGGCAGGGGCATCAACAACCCACTAGAACGAGAACAGGGTTTAGACCGAGAACAAGTCCCACAGGACTGCACAAAATTCCTGACATCACGAGAGAAGGCAGGCCACCAAAAAGACCGACACAAAATCTTTCGTACCAAAAATACCTGGATGACCAGCCAACGCGGAGCAATGAATTTCAGACATCACTCTCTTCCTCCACTGTCAGGAACATACAATTTTCTCATAGGACAATGCTCAGGTTTGTCCTCCTGAAATTCCTCCAGGGCACGTCACAAATCGGGCGAGATGGAGGAAAGAACTACCCCCTCACCTATGATGGTAGTAAGCTCGGTCACAATAAGAGAATCCGCAAAGAAACTCCTAGAAAAGGCGTCCACCTTAACATTCTTAGTGCCCGGAAGAAAAGAGACCACAAAATTAAAACGCGTTAAAAGCAAGGCCCACCTAGCCTGTCTAGGATTCAAATGTTTGGCAGATTCAAGATAAATCAAATTCTTGTGGTCGGTGAGGACCACATCTTGATGTCTAGCTCCCTCCAACCAATGTCTCCACTCTTCAAATGCCCATTTCATGGCCAACAATTCCTGATTCCCCACATCATAGTTACGGTCAGATGGGGAGAATTTTTGAGAAAAGAAAGCACAAGGATTCATTTTAGATGTCACAGGATCTTTTTGGGACAACACTGCTCCTGCACCAATCTCAGAAGCGTCCACCTCCACCTGAAACGGGAGTGAGACATCAGGTTGCCGCAAAACCGGAGCAGAAGTGAATCCTCGCTTCAGCTCCTGAAAGGAAGAAAGAGCCTCCGGAGACCAATTCAGCACATCAGCACCCTTCCTAGTCAATTCCGTCAATGGCTTGGCAATACCAGAAAAATTAGCTATAAATTTCCGATAAAAATTAGCAAAACCCAAAAACATCTGGAGGGCCTTCAAAGAAGTGGGCTGAACCCAATCATAAATGGCCTGTACCTTGGCCGGGTCCATTTCAATAGTTGACGGAGACAAAATAAATCCCAAAAATGAAACCCTCTGTACCCCAAAAAGGCATTTCGATCCCTTGACATACAGGGAATTCTCCCTCAAAATCCGGAACACAATCCGAACATGTTCCACATGAGAGTCCCAATTCTTGGAGAAGATCAAAATATCATCCAGATAGATAATCAGAAATTTATCCACAAAGTCCCGGAAAATATTCATAAAGGATTGGAAGACAGAAGGGGCATAAGTGAGCCCAAAAGGCATCACCAGGTACTCAAAATGTCCCTCCGGAGTATTAAATGCCGTCTTCCATTCATCCCCATGCTTAATGCGAATAAGATTATACGCCCCCCTGAGGTCAAGCTTGGTAAACCAGCAAGCACCTTTAACTCTGGAGAATAGATCAGAAATCAGGGGTAACGGATACTGATATTTAACAGTAATTTTGTTGAGGGCATGATAGTCAATACAAGGCCTTAATGAACCATCCTTTTTAGCCACGAAAAAAACCCCAGCACCTAAGGGTGAAGAGGATGGTCTAATATGACCCTTCTCTAATGCCTCCTTAATATAGGATCGCATAGCCTCGTGCTCGGGTAAAGATAAATTGAAAAGCCGACCCTTGGGGAATTTACACCCCGGGTTCAGCTCAATTGCACAGTCATAACTCCTATGAGGAGGCAAAGACGCAGACTTATTCTCACTAAATACATCATAAAAGTCAGCCAAATAGTCAGGAACATCATGCGACTGGGAAGAGGTGGAGAAAACAGGAGCATCACTAAGGGCACACCGACAACCCCAACTCACCACGGACAAAGATTTCCAATCCAGAACTGGATTATGGATTTGCAACCAGGGAAACCCCAGAACAATGGTATCATGCAAATTATGCAACACCAAAAATCTGCAATTTTCTTGATGGTCTGGGGCAACCCGCATTACCACCTGGGTCCAAAACTGAGGTTTATTCTTCGCCAAAGGAGTAGCATCAATACCCCTCAAAGGGATAGGCGTCCGCAGAGGTGTCATAGGAAATCCACAATGTTTAGCAAAATCCAAGTCCATCAGGTTCAGAGCTGCTCCTGAATCCACAAAAGCCTTGGCGGAAAATGTGGACAGGGAGCAGATCAGAGTAATTGCCAGAAGAAACTTAGGTTGAACACCACCCACAGAAAACGTGTGTGCACAACATTTCTCTCATTTAGGGCAGACAGAAATAATATGCGAGGCATCTCCACAAAAAAAACACAGCTTATTATGCCTTCTGAACTCCTGACATTGCACCCTAGACAAAACTCTATCACATTGCATAGGTTCAGACATTTGTTCAACAGGTGGCAACATCTCTCGTGTAGTTTTGCGTTCACGTAAACGCCGATCCACCTGAATGGCTAATGACATAGAATCGTCAAGACCAGAGGGAACAGGAAATCCCACCATAGTATCTTTTACAGTTTCTGACAAACCCTTCCGAAAGAGGGCTGCCAAGGCACCATCATTCCAGGTAGTAAGGACCACCCACTTTCGGAATTTTTGACAGTACAACTCTGCTGAAACCCAACCCTGGCTTAATGCCAACAGGGTCTTTTCAGCCTGATCAATAGCATTAGGTTCATCATACAACAACCCCAAGGCTTGAAAAAATGCGTTCACATTATTCAGAATAGGATCATCAGGTTTCAAAGAAAACGCCCAATCCTGGGGATCGCCGCGAAGCAAAGAAATGACAATTTTAACCTGCTGCGCGGAGTTCCCCGACGAGTTAGGCTTCAAGGCAAAAAATAATTTACAATTATTCTTGAAATTCAAGAATTTAGACCGATCCCCAAAAAACACATCAGGAGTAGGAATCTTTGGTTCAGCAGCATGTGAATGAGCAAGATAGGCGGAAATTCCCCGCACTTCAGCAGCGAGCTGCTCCACACGATCAGACAATTGCTTCATCTCCATTGAGAGAAAAATTCCCCCTACGGCCTCAGAGATATAGAGGAAAAAATATGCACACAAAAAAAAAAAAAAAATTCTGACACTTTTTTTTTTCTTTCTTTTTTTTCCTTTTTTTATTACAATTCTCTCCTGCTATTGAGTACCCTAGGATCTGCGGTATGGCTGGTTATTCTGTTATGATGAGTCACCGAAGGAGGAAAAAACAAAATACCAGCTAAGTCCAGAAAAACCAGAGAGGTTGGCAGCTATCGGATTGCAGACCCCTGAACCTATCCACAACAACTAGCAGTAGCCGTGGGGGGTTCCTACGGTGCCCTAGACCCCTTGATCACAGCCGGAGAGCTACATAGCCTAAAGACAGAAAGGGGAAAAACTAAACTGCCCCAGAGCAGACCCCAAAGCAATAGGCAGCCCCCAACATATAATGACGGTGAAGCAAGATGAAAACACTAACACAGATAGAAAGATAGGTTGAGCAAATGATGGGGCCCAAGCTAACTACATAGGACAGGATAGGAAAGCTGATGTCTGCCATCCGCAAAAACCCTATCAAAATGAGCCAACCGACTGATAGGAAAAACAGGCTAGGCTTCAAAAGACTATATCAGCACTCAGGTATATTCTGAAGACAGAGCAAAAGATCAACAGATCAGAGACAAAAATGGAATTCAGCTCACCTCCGGCCGGGGATGGCAGAACTCCCAAAAAAACAAGGCAAGACAAAAACAAAACTGAAGAGTACAAAGCAGAGCAGAAAAACTTTAGCTTTGAGATGCAGGAATCAGACTGGTCTCCAAGAATCCAGAAGGAAAATCACCAGCCAGGAAGAAGGGCATCAGCAGCCTTATATCCAGTCCTCAATTCCAGCCACCCAGTTATCATCTAGCTGCCCAGGTGTTTGGTAATCAGTCTCACTACCTTCCTTCACCAGAGGAGGGAGTTCATCAGACCTCAATGGTGAAGGGAAAAATAAACTCACAACAGTAAGGCCTCCTTCACATGTCCTGGTGATTACTGTACAGAAAAAAACATTACTGGTGAGATCCATGGCCGCGTCCATGTGTGCATATCTAATTTCCACGTGCAGTCCGTGTACAGTCCTTGTTTGTTTACTGTTGATGTGTCCGTGTGTCCATATATTACATCCTTGTACCCGTTGTGGTACAGTAAAGGGTGTTTTACTGGATGGGAGATACATTTCTCCCAGCAGATTAATGTTTGGCCAGGTTTTTCCCTAAAGACAGGACCTGTGATGATGTCATGGTCACGTGATCAGCCCATGTGATGTCTACCTCATCGATGGGAGGGGTTATGGGCTATGTAATGGAAGTTGGTGTTTGGCACATGGTGTGTGTGTGTCTGGAAGTTACAGGAACTTGGCTTGACTTAGCCTGAACTTGTATACAGGATCCCTGTGCTGCAGGACTATAGCAGCAAGTCTCTCAACAACCCTTGGAATGGCACTTGATGGATTCCGCAGGACCTGGCAGCCGCTTAATTAAGCCTGTCCCGTGCAAGGGTGAGTCTGGGACCAGTGGTTCTCCAAGCTGGAGTACATTTAAGTTTTTCCCTTATTGTCTGTTAACCTACTGTTTGCAAAGTGACTTTAAAACACTGAAATTAGACTTTAAGCCTGTGTGTTGCCTCATTACTGCAGCCCTGCCATTGCCTACCAGAGCAAATCCCTACACCGTCTGTATGTCTGTGTGACACCAGCACCTGGAAAGAATCGGTACAGTTTGCACTGGCCAGCTGCTGAATGCAGGTATCATCACTGTCTCCTGCTGAGCTAATCTCAGTGCAACCAGGAGACAATGACGCAAGTTCTAATCAGCATCAGCTGTGTACCTCCTGTGTAAAAAAAATGCTTAAATAAAAAAAATAGCGTGGGCTCCTCCCACACAATTTTCATGACCAGCAAAGGGAAAGCCCACAGCTGGGGGCTGATGTTAATAACTTGGGACAAGGGAAAATACTCCATAAGGTTCCTAGGCCATTAATAACAGCTTGCAACTTTCTGCTTATCCTTTGCTGGTTAATTAACAGGAGACCCCCCGAAAAAAAATTACATAGGGTTCCCCTATAAGCTGTGAGATGTTATTAAAAGCCTGTGAAATTTATGGGGCATTGTCCCTTGTAGAAAAAAGGATGAGGAGTTCCAGATTCTGGTAAAATGTCAAAAACTTGTCTTTATTTCATAAAGTTTAAAAAATCAGGGACAGTGCAGTCACTAAGCAACATGTTTCGAACACGTTTGTTCTTTCTCAAGCTTCTTCCCTGCTGCTGTTGCTTATCATGCTGATATTAACCCATCATTATATCCTGGTCAAGGTGATCTCAGTGCGAGTAGGAGACAATGATGACAGCAGCCAGCCTTGCCAGGGAACAGCTTGAACTGTACTGCTTGTTCCCTGGCACCAATATGTGTCATGCTGATGACACATGAATGTTATCCTTGTGTCATCACTGTGCACTTGTGTAGCACACATTTTGTCCATGCTGCAGAAAAATACCTGACACTTCTGAGGGTTTTCACATGGACACCCAGTCCATGTGAAAAACCTGACATGTGGACATCACCATTGAATGCAATGGGTGTATTTATGTCTGTACTTGTGGTCCTTAAAAAAGGACCACATACGGACATACAAAACAGACGTGTGAAGAAGACATGTGGAAAACAAGAAAAGAGAAGTCACTTATCTAATTGTTTACTATCTTTCTGACTTCATGCAATAAATATTGTGTAAAACCCCTTCCCGACCCATGATGCCTATGTTTGCATCATGAAAAGCTGTGCCATTATGACCCATGACGCCTATGTAGGTGTCATGGTATAAATCACCCTCCTGCGGGTTGGGTGACCTGGGTCAATGAAAGGTCACCCAACCTGCAGGCACAGGACCCTCTGTGCTTCACCACAGGGGGGGTGGTTTAGCCCCCCTGTGGCTACGATCGCTCTGATTGGCTGTTGAAAGTGAAACAGCCAATCAGAGCGATAGTAATATTTCATCAATGAAATTACAAGCAAGCCTGGGTGAAGGATGAAGCTGAAAGAGAGTCCCGGGCAGCTCAGTGAGAGTCCTGGAGTGACAGCTACGGTGTCTGCAAGGAGGGCTGGCATGGCTTGATGGAGTTGCAGCTATGATGTCAGCAAGAAGTTCTTGCATGGCTTGGTGGAGTGGCAGCTATGGTGTAGATCTGCACTCATGATGTTGGATTCGGTTGCTGGAAAGCTGGACTCAACATGCTGGACTCTTTGGCGGAAAGCTGGACTCTGTTTTCTGGACAGCTGCACGCAGGTGGTGGACTCTGTTTGCTCCAAGGCTGCACTATGGTGTTGGACCCGGTCGGAGGAAAAGATGCACTCAGGTGGTGGGCTCTGTTGCTGGGAGCGTAAGCAACAGAGCAAAGCTAAGTGGTGTTCCCCTGTTTTGTCTCTTTTCCTTATGTGTGTTTAGTGCAGCGGTGGGATTAGTTTCCACACCGTCCTCTTCACTAGTGAGGGTATAGGTGGAGGGCGAGCTAGGGTTTAAAGGTATCCTAAGCGGCGCCCGGTGCGGAACCGGCCTAGGGAACGCTAGGAGTGTAGAGACACTGACTCAGGGAAGTGCAGGAGGTCTCCACATCCCCGTTTCTCTATCGCAGGGCCACCAATGTTATTGTTACCCAGGTTTTCCCTTTTATTGTTTAAATTCACTTTACTGGAGGCGGGGTTTCCAGACTTACGTGTATTTCCGAAATTCGCCTGTTGGAGGTGGCGTATCCAGCTGCACGTGTTATTATTTAAATTCGCCCAACTGGAGGCGGTGTATCCAGGGTCATGCGTGTCATCTAAATCCGCCCTGCTGGAGGCGCTGTGTCCAGCCACGCGTGACCACAACAGTCACTACTTCCATTCTGAGCCCCGACGTTTGCCCAAACAATGGTTCCCCCCACATATGGGGTACCAGCGTACTCAGGACAAACTAGATAACAACTTTTGACATCCAATTTATCCTGTTACCCTTGTGAAAATAAAAAAATGCGGGCTAAAAATCATTTTTTTGAGGAAGACAAATGAGTTTTTATTTTCACGGCTCTGCGTTATAAACTTCTGTGAAGCACCTGGGAGTTTATAGTGCTCACTATGCATCTAGATCAGTTCCTTAGGGGGCCTAGTTCCCAAAATGGGGTCATTTGTGGGGGAGCTCCAAAGTTTAGGCACACAGGGGCTCTCCAAAGACGACATGGTGTCTGCTAATGATTGGAGCTAATTTTCCATTCAAAAAGTTAAATGGCGCTCCTTCCCTTCTGAGCCCTGCCGTGTGCCCAAACAGTGGTCCCCCCCACATATGGGGTACCAGCGTTCTCAGGACAAACTGGACAACAACTTTTGGGGTCAAATTTCTCCTGGTACCCTTGGGAAAATAAAAAATAGCGGGCTAAAAATCATTTTTGAGGAAAAAAAAGATTTTTTATTTTAACGGCTCTGCGTTTATAAACTTCTGTGAAGCACTTGGGGGTTCAAAGTGCTCACTACACATCTAGATAATTTCCTTATGGGGTCTAGTTACCAAAATGGTCTCACTTGTGGGGGGTTTCTCCTGTTTAGGCCCATCAAGGGCTCTGCAAATGCAACTTGACGCCGGCAGAACATTCCATCAAAGTCTGCATTCCAAAATAGCGCTCCTTCTCTTTCGAGCTCTCCCATGCACCAAAACAGTGGTTCCCCCCACATATGGGGTATTGGTGTACTCAGGACAAATTGCATAACACCTTTTGTGGTCCAATTTCTCCTGTTAGGCCTATGAAAATAGCAGGCTAAAAAATTATTTTTGAGGAAAAAAAAATATTTTTTATTTTCACTGCTTTCCATTATAAACTTCTGTGAAGCACTTAGGGGTTCAAAGTGCTCACCACACATCTAGATAAGTTCCTTAAGGGGTCTAGTTTCCAAAATGGTGTCACTTGTGGGGGAGCTCCAATTTTTAGGCACACAGGGGTTCTCCAAACACAACATGGCAACCGCTAAATATTCCAGCACATTTTCCATTCAAAAAGTCAAATGGCGCTCCTTCCTTTCTGAGTGGTTTATGACCACATGTGTGGTATTGGTGTACTCAGGAGAAATTGTCCAACAAATTTTAGGATCCAGTTTATCCTGTTGCCTATGTGAAAATGAAAAAAATTGATGCTAAAAGAAAATTTTTGTTGGAAAAATTAAAATGTCCATTTTTTCTTTCCACGTTGCTTTAGTTCCTGTGAAGCACCTGAACGGTTAATTATCTTCTTGAATGTAATTTTGAGTAGCTTGAGGGGTGCAGTTTTAAGAATCGTGTCACTTTTGGGCATTTTCTGTCATATAGACCCCTCAACGTGACTTAAAATGTGAGGTGGTCCCTAAAAAAATGGTTTTGCAAGTTTTGCTGTAAAAAATGAGAAATCGCTGGTCAACTTTTAACCCTTATAACTTCCTAACAAAAAAAATTTGTTTCCAAAATTGTGGTGATGTAAAGTAGACATGTGGGAAATGTTATTAATTAACAATTTTGTGTCGCATAACTCTCTGGTTTAACAGAATAAAAATTCAAAATTTGAAAATTGTGAAATTTTCTAAATTTTTGCCAAATTTCCGTTTTTTCACAAATAAATGCAAAAATTATTGACCTAAATTTACCACTAACATGAAGCCCAATATGTCACAAAAAAACATTCTCAGAATCGCTAGGATTCGTTGAAGCATTCCAGAGTTATTACCTCATAAAGGGACACTGGTCAGAATTGCAAAAAATGGCCTGGTCATTAAGGTCAAAATAGGCTGGCTCATGAAGGGGTTAATTGTAGGGTATGCAGTGGGATGATGTGTGAAGGTAATTCAGTTTGTGATACATCATCCCTTATAACTTATATTATTTGAAATAAGATGAAGCACCATATGCTCTCTATAATGATTCCAACATAGAACAAGGTATTTGTCATGATCCAGGACGGGATTTTCGCTTTGACCCGTCCTGGTTAGACTATGGGTTAATTGTGCTGCCTCTCTCTGGCAGCAGGAGGCTATTTAGTGCTCACTGGACCTGGGTCCGGTGTCAGTTATACTCCTGCCCTTGGCTGAGTTAAGTGACCTCTTGTATACGTGTGCCTTGTGCCTGATATCTTGCTTGCTTGTTCGGTTGTGATCTGGTTCTGTCCCTGTTACGAGTTCTGCCTGACCCTCTTGTACTGCGCTACCTCTCGTGTATGACTCTCTGCTTGTGACCCGACTTCTCTCTGCTTGCCCCCTTGGTACCACGTCGTCCTCTTGTGTATGACCTTTGGCTTTGTCTGACTACCTGTCTGTTTGTCCCTCCTGTACCTCGTTTGCCCGTACTGCTGTGACCTCTGTTTTGCCTGACTCTGAGTTGTTGTATGGTGTCCTGTCCTATCTGAATACAGGACGCTAAGCCCCACCCCCTTGCAGTCACATGACCATAGGTCCCGTGCAGACTATGCAGTTTCAGTGTCCGCAGGTCCTATGCCTCTTTACTTTCCAGCGCTGACTGGACCCTGACACTATTAGCCTGAAGCACGCATGGTCACCTCTGCTGCCCTGCTCCACAGGTATCTTTTAGCACTGCTTCTGTACTCAGGACACGCGCACTGGCTCTATGAGCAAGTGCAGTGCGGTGTCTCTGACAGTATTCTTTTATAATTACCTTTATTTACTCTCCTGAGCGAATGATTAATTTAACTCCCAATAGCTTTTCATTGTGACATTTAGGGGTTAAACAGAAGGGGGCAGTGCAGGCACTGACCTCGGCTGTGACAGATAGAGCTCGAATATCACTTAAACTGAGCTCCTTAGCCCTCATGATCTACATGATGTACCAGTTTATCATATGCTGCCAAATCACTGCTAAATATGATTTCATATATTGGAAGGGGTTAAAGAAACTCTTCCTTTAACTTTCTTCTATCCTAAATCTTTGTATATAGTTTACAGTCAGAGTTTTAATATTCTCACCTACCACCGGTATTAAGCGCCATTACACTTTTCTTCTCAGTGAAGTCATCACTTTTCAGACTATTCACTCTATACTTTATGCGTGAGCTGGCAGTCTCTTTTACAATGTAATCCTATGGATCCTCTCTCTCTCTGACGTTCCACAAACTTGCATTGAAAAAGCCACAAAGTGCAGAGCGACTCAGGGAGTATAAAGAGAGATGACGTCACTCAGAAAACTAGCGGAATGGCGCTTGATACCTGAGAAGACAGAAGTAGGTGAGTATATTAACACAATGACATTGCAGTACATACACATAAACATAGGTTTAGGTGAAAAAAGTTCATGATAGGGATTCTCTAAAGCCATTTCTGAACCCTGAGCACAAAAATATTTTTGATCAAAAAATTCTAAAGGTTATATTTTGCTCTGGACATTCAGATAACAGAAAGTCTTGGTAGTGAAAGAGCTCTATTGTGCTCTCATCTCAAAAAATCTTTTTTTTTAATGCAAAACAGGTAGTTATTACAATGCTAATCTGGATATTACAATTCATCATTTATAATAAAGGTATAAAAAATGCCCAAAAAGTCTGTGCAATATTAACATAGATTAATCCAAACTTTATCTTCAAAGTACAGTTTGGATGAGCTAAAAACAATGCTTAAAGTAGCTCAAAAACCTTTGCAATACTATTGAAAATTTCTTCTAATTATTTCAGGCATGTCGTACCCTGGAGCATGAACACAGTTTTGTCTTACTGATTTGTTATTCTCCTTGCAGTAACTTAGCATGTGCTTAAGTAAGTGGCAAATCTGCTCATATAATAGAATCAATTTTGTGTGTCTTGTCATTTATATTAAGTTTGGCAGCAATGCCTCTCTTTTCCCACACAACTTTTTTCTATACTGATGTGTTTTCTAAAACTTGTTAGAAAATCAGTTTAAATTGGACTTGAAACTCTCATCCTACCTGTAATAATAACATTTACAAGCTATTTGATTTTTTACAAACTATTTATATATGTACAATACTGTGGAAAAGATTTAGGAGAGTATGGAAAAGATGCTGCAATGCAACAATGCTATCCAGAATAGAAATTGCTGTAGTTTGTTTTTACCATTTTACAAAATTCAAAGTGAATGAGCAAATTGAGAGTTTGATGTGACTGCTCTTTGCCTTCAAAATGACATCAAAGTGAATGAACAAAATAGAAACTAAAATTAAATAAATATTTGTTATTTCCAACTTTTGACTTCAAAACAATATACATTTTTTTTCTAGGTACATTTGTGAATGAACTCAACTGGGAAGTTGTTCTAAATATGTTGGAGAACCAGCCACAGAATGATTGTAGGTATAGGATTGCACACATCCTTATGTTTCTTCATGTAATCTCACAAAGAATTGATAATGTTGAGATCATTTGATTTATAAAAAAGACGGAAATAACATGTCCAAAACATCTTGATCTTTTTTATGTGCACTTACATGCCTTGGCATGCTAATAATGGGCTTAATAATGGTTGTTTGAGGAATGTTTGCTATGGCAAATGCACTTAGGCATTCAAATTATCAAGATCTACAACATGCAGCTCCCTATGAAATTGCTAGTGATGTTCCAAATATGCTCAATGGCAGACAAGTCCAGAGTTTCTGCAGTCCATGGTAGCATGTTTGGACCACGCAGTCTGCTCTTAGCAGCATGAGCAAGATGTGGCCTGACATTTTTGTGTTAAAAATTGCTCCGGGGACACATTGGAGAAATGTCTGTATTGTTAGTTTCAACAGTAAGCTTATTATGTACCGCAAGAGAAATTGGGTGTCCCATACCAAGCCTAATGCACCATCTCATTTATGCACAAACAAATAGAAGGTATTTGCAAGACACTGGGCTACAAGCCAGACAACCAGCTATAGCTGTTTCATTGACCTCATGCTACCACTCTCAAAAACTATCAAGGTGTAGAGCAAGATGACAATGAAGTTTGCTATAAGTGCCTATCCTTTTCAATGGGGAGTCAAGCTTTTGTCTTGGATGCAATAATAGCTTTATATTGGGCTGGAGACCATGTCAGCTACACCATGGCATTCATGAAGGAATGTCACACCAATACTACTTTCTGGATTATGGTGTGATGTTACATAACTTATAGTTGCTGAACCCATCTAGTTTGATAAGAGATACAGCAAGAGCTCAGCATTACATTGATTTGGTTGATTAACCATTGGTTCACCAAAGTGTCCTCAGAGGCATTTTTCAACACAAAAACCTTTTAGATATTGTATTGTAGTTTTGTATGTGTCTTTCACTCTTGATATTGAATAAATCAAGATGTTTTCAAAATTTTGTTTCCATTTTTTCAGCATGTGCCTATGTTTTACATCTGTATCGACCCTGTGATTACAATAAATCTACAGCTTTTCCTTATTGGCGTTGCATTATTAATGTAGAGGAGTTTATGTAGATTTCCCAACACTGAAATTGCAACACTAATGAATATACAGCTCTGGCAAAAATTAAGAGACCACTGCACAGTTTTTTAAAAATCAGCTTCTCTACATGTCTGACAGCCATTCCATTCCAGCGTCAGTTGAATTCCAACCAGGGTACACCTCATTCTGCTTAATGTTCTGATTAGGTGATCACCTGAAACAAAGCTTATTTAATGAAGGGAAGTATAAAAAACCGTGCTGTGGTGTTCACCAATTCTCTTGCAATAGGACAAACTGGATGGCAAAACAAGTGCAGTAATATTCCAAAAGTAATAGGAGTGAAAAAATAACTTTTAACCATGCCAAAGGAGTTAAAAAGAAAAGTTATGAATGAGGATAATAAGGGCTCAATTCTGGCTTTACTAGCAGAGGGATACAGTGAGCGTCATGTTGCCTCCATCCTTAAAATTTCTAAGACAGCAGTCCATTACAACAATGTAAAGCAGCAGACATTGGGGACAACAAAGCTACAGACTGGCAAAGGGCGAAAATGACTCTCCACTGACGAGGATGACCATCATCTTATTCGAATGTCACTCAGCAACCGCAGGATGACATCAAGTGACCTACAAAAGGAAAGGCAAATGGCAGCTGGGGTGAAATGCATGGCAAGAACAGTTCATAACAAGTTCCTAAATGCAGGGCTCAAGTCATGTAAAGGTAGAAAAAAGCCTTTCATCAATGAGAAGCAAAGGAGAGCCAGGCTGAAGTTTGCCAAAGACCATAAGGATTGAACCATAGAGAACTGGAGTAAGGTAATCTTCTCTGATGAGCCTAATTTTCAGCTTTGCCCAACACCTGGTCATCTGATGGTTAGATGGAGACCTGGAGAGGCATACCAGTCACAGTATATTGCATCCACTGTTAAATTTGATGGAGAATCAGTGACAATCTGGGGATGTTCCAGCAAGGCTGGAATTGGGCAGGTTAATCTTTGCGAAGTACGTATCCATCAAGCCGCACACAAGATTATCAAGGAAAAACAGTTGATTCCTTCTCCTCAGGCAATGTTCCAAAAACTCTGAGGACTGTTTTTTTCAAGCAGGACAGTGCACGATGCCACACAGCTAGGTCAATCAATGTGTGGATGAAGGACCAGCACATCAAATCCTTGTTATGGCCAGCCCAATCTCCAGACCTGAACCCCAATGAAAACCTCTGGAATGTAATCAAGAAGAAGATTGATAGTCACAAGCCATCAAACAAAGAAGAACTGCTTAAATTGTTGTACCAGGAGTGGCATAAGGTCACCCAAAAGTAGTGTGAAAGACTGGAGAAATGCATGCCAAGACGCATAAAAGCTATGATAAAAAATCATGGTTATTCCACAAAATATTGATTTCTGAACTCTTTCTGAGTTAAAACATTACTATTGTTGTTTCTAAATTATTATGAACTTGTTTTCTTATCATTATTTGAAGTCTGCAAGCACTGCATTATTTTTGTTATTTTGACCATTTCTCATCTTCTGAAAATAAATACAAAATTTAGTGCTTGGAAATTCGAAGACATGTTGTCAGTAGTTTATAGAATAAAAGTGCAATTTACATTTTACTAGAAAATATACCTATAAAGAGAAAAATCTGACAAAATAAACATTTTGCATTGGTCTCTTAATTTTTGCCAGAGCTGTATATACTTAAGCATGCATTAACTTAACTTATGAATGAAAAGATGGAAAAGGGTGTTCCCATCTCCAAGATTCTATCTCAATATGTAGTAGGTTTAATAATAATAATAATAATAATAGTAATAATAATAATATCAGCAAATACCTCCAATTAGAAATGCAGTAAACTTTTCTTGATTTGTTATGTCTCTTTGCTAATATGCAGGCATTGCAGGACCTTAGGTATCCATGGTTAAGACCATTGGCAACAAGCTAATTTACTGTCACTTTGTCGGTGGACGTAACCATGGATACCAAAGATCCTGCAATGCCTGCACATGACGAAAGAGACATAGCGAATAAAAAAATCTATACTTCATTTGTCATTGGAAGTCTTTGCAAATATTATTATTATTACACCTGCTACATATTGAGATAGGATCTTGGAGATGGGAATACCACTTAAATGTTATTATTATTATTATTTTTTCCACCATTGATTCCATGGTGCTGTACATGAGAAAGGGTTACATACAAATTACAGATATCACTTACAGTAAACAAACTTACAATGACAGACTGATACAGAGGGGAGAGGACCCTGCCCTTTCGGGCTTACATGCTACAGGATGGTGTGGAAGGAGACAGTAGGTTAATGGGCTGCAGCAGTTCCGGTGTTGGTTGAGGTGATATCTTCCGTAGCGGTGAGGAGGCAGCGGGGTCATTGCAGGCTGTAGGCTTTCCTGAAGAGGTGGGTTTTCAGGTTCTGTCTGAAGGATCCAATTGTGGTTGATAGCCGGACTTGTTGGGGCAAAGAATTCCAGAGGATGGGGGCTATTCGAGAGAAGTCTTGGAGGCGGTCGGGTGAGGAACGAAACGAAAATGTTCTATATCTTTACTATTATTGTACATTTTCCATACTCTAACAAAAAGTAGCTGTTTTTTTTTTCAAGAAAAACTCAACTGTTAAGTGAACTTTTCCCAAAAGAAAAAAATTTAAAATTTGTATATGAAAACAAATTATCGTAAAAGAAAAAGAAGATAAATTTGACTCAACTTAAATTGATGTTTTTCCAGCATCATCATTAGCATTACCCTAGTTGTATTTTACATGTGAGTCAGCATTTTTTAAAGTCTGACTCCAGTATTCAAAAGTTTGGTATAATACCTGTACTAGCTAGACATCAATTCCCATTTAATTTCTTACAGCCATTGTGTGAAAGTGCAGAATGCAACTCAGTCAGCACAGAAAAAGAGTCTGGTGTAAAAGAGCAAATAAAAGACAGGTGGGGGATTCAGCTGCAGATTCTTATTCATTCTTTATTGAAACAGCATGAAGGTAAGAAACAAGTTGGAGAAGCAGAGCTCTAATATCACATTAGAAAAGGCCATCTTTTCTGCATAAATGAAGAGACAAATTAATATTTGGAAAAAACATTATCAGTGAAGAAAACATTTGCAGGTTGAATACAATATTTTTTCCTGTACTACATCTAATATGCATCTATTGATGCTTAAGGTTGAATAGGGGATATGTAGTTCTATCTCAAAAACAGAGCTGCAGTGTCAATGAAGGTATACTACATTATGAAATTAATCCTAACATCATTATGAACCTAAACATAAACTGTTGTCTTATAAGCTCTTTAATCCTTAAAGACCATCGATGCATTTTTTAAATGTGGTCATTAGTGGGCTTTATATAACTTTTTATGGTGCTGAATATCTTCCCCAATGGTCAAAAATGCAATGGTTGGCAGTTGAATATTGTAGCAGACACCCTGCTGCATCAGTCTTCAAGTCCCCATATATTTTAACACTAATTAGCTCCACTCAACCACCTAGATGTCGCTGTCAATTGTGACAACAGCACATACTGTAAATGGTTAGCAGAGGACATGAGCTCCCTCTTTAACACTATTGGGACATTGGAATCATAATTATGGACCAGAAAGTTGCCAAGAAAACCGAAGGCCAAGAGATGGCCTCAAGATATAGCTGTCTGTTTGTTTGCACCATATACAGAGTTTAACAGATTGTCAAGGTAAAACTAACAGGTCTCATGCACTGCAGTTCAAAGAATGATTCAATGTATGAGACCAGTGATCAAAATATAATTTATTACAGGTTCATAGTGGGAAAAGTAAAAAAAAAAGTAAATAGGTCAATTAAAAATATAAAAATGAAAGAGCACACAAAAATAATTATATTATCCTGTGCCCTATGTTGACCACTCACCTCTGAGTTTCTATCAAAATTTTTAAACGAAACCCCCTATGGAACTATTCACTATTATGAGGCAGATCGAGAAACTTTTGACTTCACATGGCCTCTGTTCCCATGGTGTTCATCTTTTTTAGGCATCTTTTTAGCAAAATTGCAGTCAACCACAGCTGATTCAATGGCTAAAAATGCAAGCCATCACTGTAAAAGGGCCTAGAATGAGTTCACAATATCTCCATCTGTATCATTACGGTGTTTATTCTCATTTGGATTTTTGTGCCTATCTCCTATTTTGTGGATTTAGTCAACCACCATGATGTAAGTGGTTAGCGTACAGCCCAGAATAAATCTGATACTAGCCTTAAACGTGATAAAAAATACTATACATCCCAAAATGCTGCCAATAGGGATGAGCGACTTTGCATTTTTTCGGGTTGAGTCGGGTTTCATGAAACCCGACTTTCTCAAAAGTCGGGTCAAACGCAATCGGCCGATTATTGTGAAAAGTCGAAGGACGACTGAAACACGAAACCCAATGCAAGTCAATTGGGAACCAAGGTCGGCAGTGAGTAGAGGACAGGAAACACACCTACAGTGCCCATTTTAATGCCAAAACATCAATTCTTATTACTTAAGCTTGTCAACCTTAATTTACTTTATAATAATTGTTAGGCATTGAAAACTGGGGGGTTATTTGGCTCAACTTGTGGGGGGGTAGGGCTGGCTCCAGATTTTCGTGGGCCCAGGGCCAAAGAGTGTCAATGGGCTCCTTTAACATATGCCACAATTCATGATCCTCTGATACGGCAAAGAAATAGCAGTATAATACAATGAAACATACTTCACTTCTTACATCTCATGGCTGATATCCATTTTAAATTCTCCAATAGCTCCAAAAACGGACAGTATATTACTCCATACAGTATTATGGCCACCGCATAGTGCAATATACAGAGTAATGAGGCCCATATATTTCCCCATACAGAATCATTGGTCCCATATAATGTTCCATACAGTATATGTTGGTCCTCATGAATGAAGCTCCACTGTTTTATGGGCCCAAATAATGTTCCATATATAATGGGCCCCATTTCTAATGCTCCAGTATATAATGGGCCATGTAAATGCTGCTCCAGTGTCTGATGTCCACCTTTGAAATGCTCCAGTGTATGGTGGGCCTCATATCTCATTCTCCAGAGTATAGTGCTCCCCAAAAATTGCTGTCCCAAACATTGAAAACAATAAAATAAGTCTCCTCACTAGGGAATCCCTGTACTAGTCTGGACTCCTCGTCGTCCCCATCTTCCATCTCACTGCACTTGACTGTTTAGACAGAGGGCGTACAGACGTGATGTCATCGCGCTCTCTGACCAGAATGTCACTGTTAGGAAACGCGGAAGATGTCACGGCGGTGGAGCAGGGAGAGGTAAGTATTTCAACTTTGCAAGTGCTGTGATCCTGAGCAAGCAGGGGGGCCACTCGCTGGTGATGGCACTGGCACAGGGCCCCTCATAGTACGCCTGTGTTTCTGATGGCAGATGTGCACCCCCACCATCAGAGACACTTGATTGTACTATGAGGGACCCTGTGCCAGTGCCGTTGCCCAAGAGTGGGCCCACCCACCTGTCCAGGGTAACGGCACTCGCATGGGTGCGTGCACCAGTTGGTGACCCCCGCCTTGTGGGGGGAGGCAGCCCAGTTAGGGAGGTGGAAAAAATTGCATATGTTGATGTTGGACATTCAGCAGCTGCAAATGGAGTAATTGGAGAAGTCCGTGGAATAAGGACAAAAGTGAGCCATTTTTCTGGCAACCTACATGTCAGCAGGGGAGGGTGGGACAAAATCCTTTGAAACTCATGCATGGTTCATTTAAATGAAGGTTAGATCATCAACATTTTGGGTCGACAGATGGGTCCGTTTTTCTGTCAGGATTGATCCAGCAGCACTGAAGACTCTTTCAGATAACACACTAGCAGCAGGGCAAGCGAGCTCCTGTAAGGCATATTGTGCCAATTCAGGCCAGGTGTCAAGTTTACTGGCCCAATAGTCAAAGGGGAATGACCGGTGAGGGAGAGCATCGATATGGGAGGAGAAGTAGTTTGTTACCATAGTTGACAACTGCTGTCTCCTGTCACTTTCAATCAATGCAGTATTACCAGTCGTGTGAGCGGTACTTGAAAAATCAGTCCACAACATGGTCATGAAACCCCTGTGTCCAACGTCACTTCAGCTGTGTGCACCACGAACACCTCTTCCGTGTGGCCCCCTACGGCTTGTGGGAGAAACATCACCGCCGCTGTGTGCTGGCAATGCCTCAGACAAACGGTTGACAAGAGTTGCTTGTTTGCTAGCCAATATTAACTTTAGGTTCTCCTGTGGCATGATGTTTTGGAATTTGCCTTTATAGCGTGGATCCAGGATGCTGGCCAACCAGTAGTCGTCATCGTTCATCATTTTGGCAATGCAGGGGTCCATTTTTTTGGATCTGCAAGGCATAATCAGACATGTGGGCCAATGGGACATGTGGGCCAATGGTCCAGGTGTCAATGATGCACTGCGAGTGCTTGGTGGAGGAGCACTTTCTGGCAAATCAACATCCCTCCAATAACTCACAAACCCTGTACCTGACCTTGCCACGCCAACATTTTGTCTTGCCCCCTGAGAAGCATCCTCCTCCCCTAAATAATCATCCCCAACATCCTCCTCCTCCTCTTTCTCTTCTTCCTCCACCTCGTCCATGAGACTTCCCTGAGCAGACAATGGCTGACTGTCATCAAGGCTTCCCTCCTCCTCTTCCTCCTCGGCTGCAGATGCCTGCTCCTTAATGTGCATCAAAGTTTGCATGAGCAGACGCATAAGTGCTCATGCTTATGGTGGCGTTGTCTGCACTTACTAGCTGTGTGCATTCCTCAAAACACTGAAGAACTTTACAGAGGTCTTTCAGCTTCGACCACTGCACACCAGACAACTCCATGTCTGCCTGCAAACCGCCTGACCGTGTATTCTCCCACAAAAAAATTACAGCCTGCCTCTGTTCGCACAGCCTCTGAACCATGTGCAGAGTGGAGTTCCACCTTGTTGCAATGTCGATAATTAGGTGGTGCTTGGGAAGGTGGAGCAATCGCTGCAGCTTCTGCATACAACTGGAGTGTACGGGCGACCGGCGGATGTGCGGGCACAGTCTTCGCACCTTATGGAGCAGGGCTGTTAACTCCAGAAAATTATTGAGGAAGCACTGCACCACCAGGTTCAAGGTGTGAGCCAGGCAAGGTATGTGTCTGAGTTTTGAAAGGGCTATGGCAGCCACAAATTTCCGGCCGCTATCACTAACTACCTTGCCTGCCTCAAGATGTAGACTGCCCAGCCATGACTCAGTTTGTCGCTGCAAGTAGTCGGCTAGTACCTCCGCAGTGTGTCTGTTGATGCCCAAACACATCATCTTCAACACAGCCTGCTGACGCTTACCACTAACTGTTCGATAGTGGGACACCTCATGTGCAACACTGGCATCTGCGGATGGAGTGCTCGTGCGTCTGCGCTCTGTGGATGAGCTTTCGCTTCTGGAGGAGGAGGAGGGTTGAATGCCTACAGCCAACTGTTTCCTATACCGTGGGCTAGGCAGTACTGTCCCACCACTGCTGTCCCCTGTGGACCCTGCATCCACCACATTAACCCAGTGTGCAGTGATGGACACGTAATGGCCCTGGCCATGCCTACTGGACCATGCATCTGTTGTGAGGTGCATCTTTCCACTCACTGATTGCTTGAGTGCATGGACAGTGCAGTCTTTCACATGCACGTGGAGGGCTGGGATGGCTTTTCACGAAAAGAAGTGCCGACTGGATAGGTCATAGCGTGGTACTGCGTAGGCCATGAGCTCGCGGAAAGCTGCGCTTTCAAACAACCGGTAGGGCATCATCTCTAACGAGATTAGTTTGGCAATGTGGGCGTTCTAAGCCATTGTACGTGGATGAGAGGATGAGTACTTTCTTGTCCTACTCAGAGTCTCCGGTAGGGTAAGCTGGACTTGAGAGCTGCATATGGTGGAACTAGCGGTGGACATGGAGGACTGAGAGAGGGTTGGTGATGGTGATGGTGTTGGTGGTGTTGCTGATGGCCTAGATTCAGTCTTTCGTAGCAATAACATTGTGATTCCATGACTGCTTTGCCCTTGCGACGACACCTCGACATTTGCTGCTGGTGGTGTTCTAACCGGTGGGATTACAGTGGGGAAGCGATGTAGCATTGCTGACTACCTTCATTCGGAGCAGGTGCACATGTGGTATGTGAGGTTTGGTAGTTCGTCCACGCTTGCAAGTGCATGGTGGTTAAATGTCTAAGCATGCAACTGGTATTCAAATTTCTCAGATTTTTCCCTCGGCTAAAGGTCTTTGCGCACTTCTTACAGATAACTTTTGCCTGATCATTAGGATTTTATTCAAAAAAGTGCCACACTGCACTCTTCCTTCTATGGAAGACATTTTGAGGCCTTGCACGCTGTGCTAATTTGACCGTCTGGCCAAGCTGTCCTGCAACTCTTTTGGTTTTTGTAACCCGTTTTTGGATTGCTATGGTCCTGCCAGATAACAGCTGTTGCGATGTCGTTGCCTGCTGCGGATCCTCCTCCTCCTCTTCAGAGCTATTGGCAGTGGCACCCTCTTCCCCCAATGGATGCCAATCTGGGTCAACAACTGGGTCATCCATCACCTCCTCTTCAATTTCATATGCACCTTCCTCTGTGTCACCGTGTAAGGTGGTATAGTATGCGGGAAGGGGCACCTGAGTTTCATCAGGGTCTGATTCTGCACCAGTACACTGCGAGGACAATGTAGTGCTCTGAGTGAATGTACCAGCAGAAAAATCTAGCAGTGGCTGTGCATCAGTGCACTTCATGTCAGATTCATCTTGGACTGGGGAATTCACGATTTGACTTGATAACCCAGGCATGGTATGTGAAAAGAACTCCATAGAGTAAGCTGTAGTGTGGCTTGCCGCATCCTTCACTTTTGGTAGGGGTGAAGGACACAAGGAAAGGTGTTGTTCCTGATCAGGAGCCTCCAATGACGACTCAGTGCTTTTATTTTTTGAAACTTCAGAAGAGGAGGTGAGAGAGCTGAAGGTTGTGTCAGCAATGTAAGCCAAAACTTGTTCCTGAAGCTCCGGCTTTAAAAGCTGTTTACCTACTCCCAGAAAAGGGAGCCATCGAGGCCTTGTGGAGCCAGATGATGACGCAGGCTCAACACCTACTGCCTTAGGTGCTATTGTGCTTTTGCCACTACCAACAGATGCACCACCAACACCACCACCATCAGGACCAGCTGGCAACCCCCCGCCCACTTCCATTGCCTCTTCCAACACACTTCCTCATTTTTGTGAAAATGTACCCAAAATACCACCAGCTATATGGTACTGTAAAACAAGGTAGAAGGTGTATATAGTATTGGTGAGAATTTGAATCTCACTAGAGATTTGAGGACGCTGAACTATTGTCTCAGGCCCAGTAGAGATTACACCTCAATGTAACAGGCTGAAATTGGATGGTGTATGACAAGGTGGAGGGCGTATGCAGTATTGGTGAGAATTTGGATCTCACTAGAGATTTGAGGATGCTGAACTATTGTCTCAGGCTCAGGAGAGATTACATCTCAATGTAACAGGCTGAAATTGGATGGTGTATGACAAGGTGGAGGGTTTATGTAGAATTGGTGAGAATTTGAGTCTCACTAGAGATTTGAGGATGCTGAACTATTGTCTCAGGCCCAGTAGAGATTACACCTCAATGTAACAGGCTGAAATTGGATGGTGTATGACAAGGTGGAGGGTGTATGTAGTATTGGTGAGAATTTGAATCTCACTATAGATTTGAGGACGCTGAACTATTGTCTCAGGCCCAGTAGAGTTTACACCTCAATGTAACAGGCTAAAATTGGATGGTGTATGACAAGGTGGAGGGTGTATATAGTATTGGTGAGAATTTGGATCTCACTAGAGATTTTAGGAGGCTGACAATGATGCTCTCAGTCCAAGTATGTGGGCAGCACGGTGGCTCAGTGGTTAGCCCAGTGGTTCGAATCCCACCAAGGACAACATCTGCAAGGAGTTTGTATGTTCTCCCCGTGTTTGCGTGGGTTTCCTCCGGGTACTCTGGTTTCCTCCCACACTCCAAAGACATACTGATAGGGAATTTATATTGTGAGCCCCATCGGGGACAGTGATGAAAATGTTTGCAAACTGTAATGCGCTGCGGAATATGTTAGCGCTATATAAAAATAAAGATTATTATTATTAAGTATGGACGCAGGCAGCCTAATAAGCAGGACTGCTGCACACAAAAGGGTGGAAAAATGAATGCTTGGTAACTGTGCAGAAAAGAGGAAGAAAAGTATTTTTGCTTTTAAAAAAGCAGTTTGCACAGCAGTGTGCAAACAGCAATGCAGCTATCAGGGAGCCTTATAAGGCAGCCTAATAACCGACAGAGCTGATGCACAAAAATATAGTCTCCCCTGTCACTGCACACAAAGTATTAAAAACATATATGTGACATGCACAAGTGTGAACAAGTCGGTAAGACAATGCCCACACCACCCAATGGCTGAACCACAACAAGAGAGCACAAAATGACAAATTTGAAAAAATACTCTGCAGTAAAAAACATATAAAAGTAATCAGCAAGTGCTGTATAACAAATACAGGGTATTTAGTTGACACATTTTTTGCAAAAAATACATACCAAGCTGCTTCACCACTTCACGGTAACCCTTCACGAAGCAGTCCCTATCTAATGTATTCAAAACCTGAACATGTGAACAGTGACATGCACATAAATGAGCTGTCTTTCACCAACAAGCCCATATACTGGGAAACGCCTGTCTGTATCCTGTTCATTCAGACACTGTTCACATGTTCAGGTTTTGAATACATTAGATAGGGACTGCTTCGTGAAGGGTTACCGTGAAGTGGTGAAGCAGCTTGGTATGTATTTTTTGCAAAAAATGTGTCAACTAAATACCCTGTATTTGTTATACAGCACTTGCTGATTACTTTTATATGTTTTTTACTGCAGAGTATTTTTTCAAATTTGTCATTTTGTGCTCTCTTGTTGTGGTACTGCACACAAAGTGTTGTGTTGTACATTGGAAATTGGTAACAGCAGAAGCAGTTTTTTGGTTCTTCTTCCCTGCCTAATGCTCTCCCTTATTCTGAATCAGCAGCAGCAACCTCTCCCTAATGCTACGATCGGCAGAAGTAAGATGGCGGTCGGTATGCACGCCCTTTTATAGCCCCTGTGACGCCACACAAAGCCAGCCAATCACTTGCATGCCCTTCTCAAAGATGGTGGTGACCGATTCCTATGTCATCGTGTAGCCCACAGTGTGCGTCCTCCATCATTGGCTGAAAAAAGGCACTGGAGGCATCATTTGAAACGTGACTTTGGCGTTCGGGTCGCCCACCTTGTGGCCGACCTCACGCTATGGTCGGGTTTTGTTTCATGAAACCTGACTTCAGCGAAAATCGCCGACTTTTGAATTTGACCGACCCGTTTCCCTCAACTCTAGCTGCCAATAAAAAAATTTAAAGAGAACTTGTCATGTCCTTTGCATCGTGTGACACAGAACCACTCTAGGAGAGAATAGGAGCTCAAATAGGGTCTTATCCGATGATAGTTTCTAAATAAATATCAGTTTGCACTCGCCTAGTCTTCCATATTATAAAAGCCCATAGGGCTCATCAGAGCCGATAGCTGCCGCAGATCCACAGGTCAAACCAGATAAAAGGAAACGTAGATATTGACTGCGCTGCTGTAGAAATCACTGTCCCGTATATGGATAAAAAAATTGATACTTTATTCTCTATTCTCTCAAAGCATTTCGAAGTTCACATAACTTCTTCCTCAGGAGATGCATCCTTCTATCTGCTTGGCACCATGTGGAGATTTCCTAGAGTGTTATTGTAATAATTATATTAGAGGACTCAGGAGTCTTTTTGCGTGGAGCAAGACACTACAGAACACAGTTTGTAGGTGAAAAGTCTATATTTTAAACACACGGTGCTTCAAACAAGTGCAGAGAAAACTCAAGTCCATAACACTTAGATTAACTACTTAAAAAGTCTGTGGGAAATCTCAGAGAGAAATGCAATCAGCAAACAGTCTGTGAAGCACAGTTTGCACATGAGAATGCTGGAAACAAGTAACATAGTAACATAGTTATTAAGGTTGAAGGAAGACTTTAAGTCCATCTAGTTCAACCCATATCCTATCCTAACATGTTGATCCAGAGGAAGACAAAAAAAACCCATGTGTCAATCAGTAAGCTTTACATTGGGGAAAAAATATCCTTCCCGACTCCACATACGGTAATCAGACCAGCTCTCTGGATCAATGCAGTATCAAGGAAACAAGTGTATATAACCTGTAATATTATACTTTTCAAGAAAGGCATCCAGTCCCTTCTTAAATTTTAGTAGGGAATCACTCATTACAACATCATATGGCAGAGAGTTTCATAGTCTCACTGCTCTTACAGTAAAGAATCCACATCTGTGATTATGCTTAAATCTCCTTTCCTCCAGACGTAGAGGATGCCCCCTTGTCCCCGCCACAGGTCTAAGAGTAAAAAGATCATTAGAAAGGTCTTTGTATTGTCCCCGCATATATTTATACATTGTAATAAGATCACCCCTAAGCCTTCGATTTTCCAAACTAAATAACCCCAAGTGTAATAACCTGTCATGGTATTGCAGACCCCTAGTTCCCTAATAACCTTGGTCGCTCTTCTCTGCAGCCGCTCCAGTTCAGCTGTGTCTTTCTTATACACTGGAGACCAGAACTGTACACAGTATTCTGTGTGGTTGCACTAGTGACTTATATAGAGGTAAAATTATGTTCTCCTCATGAGCATCTATGCCTCTTTTAATGCATTCCATTATTTTATTTGCCTTTGCAGCAGCTACATGACACTGGCCACTAAATGTAAGTTTGTCGCCCACCCATACACCCAGGTCTTTTTCAGTGACAGTTATGCCCAGTGTTTTACAATTAAGCACATAATTATACATCGTGTTTGTTTTACCCAAGTGTATGACCTTACATTTATCCCCATTAAAGCTCATTTGCCATTTATCAGCCCAAGCTTCTAGTTTACATAAATCCTCCTGTAATATAAAATTGTCCTCCTCTGTATTGATTACCCTGCAGAGTTTAGTGTCATCTGCAAATATTGAAATTGTACTCTCTATGCCCCCTACAAGCTCATTAATAAATATGTTAAAAAGAAGCGGGCCCAATACTGACCCCTGTGGTACTCCACTGCTAACAGTGACCCAGTCCGAGTGTGCTCCATTAATAACCACCCTTTGTTTCCTATCCATGTGCCAGCTCTTAACCCACTTACACATATTTTCCCCTATCCCCATTGTTCTCATTTTATGTATCAACCTTTTGTGTGGCACCGTATCAAATGCTTTTGAAAAGTCCATGTACACAACATCCACTGCATCCCCTTGGTCCAGTCCGGAACTTACCTCTTCATAAAAGTTTAGTTTCAGATTAGTCTGACAGGAACGGTCCCTTGTAAACCCAAGTAGGTCTGTGTCTAGCCCATGCACAGATAAGCAAGTCCAAACAAGGTGTTTGATTATCCAAGGAGGCCTGGGTAGGAAGTCTCAGATTTTGCAGAGCAGTGCTGAGCTTTGCAGATAATTAAACGAAGGCAGAACAAAAGCAGCAGCCAGCTTACGTGTTGCAGGTGAAGGTCAGCAGCACCTAGAAAGCAGCACGAGCAGCTAGGAGCAGGAGGAACACTTGGCACAGATGAATACAGCAGAACTCTGAGAGCGAGGAGCAGGATATTCACACAGGTTTGCTGGAGCAGCTAGAAAGCCAGGAAACCACCAGGAGCAGAACACAGGCAGAATACTCTAGCACAGACTAGAGTATGGGGTGAAGTTATAAGGCAGGAAGACAAAGTGCACATGAAGCAAAAGACACCATCTTTCAAAAGGGCAGGCATGCCCAAAGGGTAACCAAAATTATTCAGTGTCCTGACAGTTATTAGTAATTCAAAGTGTATCACTATCAAGTTTTTCCCATTAAAATCACTGTTGTAATCCTTCTAAAAAAAACTTTGCATAGCTATATTATAGTTACATCTTATCTGCTCATTTAGAACCAAAAGAAAAGCACCGACCATATGATCCAACGGAAAATGTGGGACAATCGATATTAGGATAAAATACCTTTATTAACAAGAGTGGCATATGATAGCACCACAGAAAAAAAGGTGCCCACACATTATAATAAAAGGAAATTACTTTTTCACAATTAAAACATGTCATTAAAACTAAACCACTGGGTGAGTAATAGAACAATACATGTGTATATGTATATTCAATATGGATATATAAATATATCATGAGGCGATAAATCATGTATGTCTTTAGCCTGAAAAGGAGAAGGAAGAAATGCTATGTCCCACTAGTCCAGTGTTAGAGACAGAAGTAGATTCCAGTGAAATATAGTAATGAATAATATCTAGCTATAGGATCATGAATCAGAGAAAACAATCGAGCACCATGAATGAGGAGCTAAAACTATGTATATGCCCACTGAATGGGGAATAAATTCCAAATATACTCAAAATGGGTGAAGTCATAATCAATTGTGTTCCTAGATGTAAACTAGAGCAAGTGAAAAAATTGTGCAGTGTTTATTGTTTTCCATGCTTGTGCAGTGTGTATTGTGGGAGTGGCACTTGTGCAGTATGTTGCTGACACCCACATTTACGCATTATCCATTGGCAATCCATGCATGCGCCATAATGAGTGGCTCCCCATGCGTGCACGCTGAAACTGGTTATAATTCCCAGCTTCACTGATTGAATGCACATGCGCTGGGAGCCACTCATCACGGCTCATGCACAGATCACAGATGGACAATGCACAAGAGCAGGTCAGCAACATGCTATGCAAACACGGCTGCCACAATACACACAGTGCAAGCACGTAAAGCAATAAACACTGTCCAATCAATGGGAAAAACGTGTTAGGCTAGTTTCACACTAGCATTAGGAGGCGCAGTGCAGGGCCACCACTAAGCTCCGCCCCTGGTCGCACCTCCTCCGGTCAGCTCCTCCTCTGGGCGCATGGCGCTGCATGTGACTAGCGTACCCTATTTTAGCGTTGGGTGCACTGGCCGTGCGCTGGTATGTTTTTGCCGGCGCATGCGCCCATTTTGCACAAAAATGCAACACAGTGCGTTTGGCGCATGTCAGCGCAGTGCAAAAATGGTGCATGCACCGGCAAAACCATACCAATGCACAGCCAGCGTACCCAATGCTAAATATAGGGTACGCTGGTCGCATGCAGCATTATGCGCCCAGAGGAGGAGCTGACCGGAGGAGACACGGCCAGGGGCAGAGCTTAGCGGTGGCGCTGCGCCTTCTAATGCTAGTGTGAAACTAGCCTAAGTGATATACATTCCATCACTAACAATTCACTGACGGCATTACACATTGTTACAAAGGACATGACAGGTTCCCTATAACTCATCCCACAAACAATCAAACACAACTAAGGTCCATCATCTGTGAGTGGAAAAATAGTGGTTTCTACTTGAAAGACATGGCGTTCCCTATGTAAATTCCAGTGAGATGAGTTGAAAAGTTGTGAGGGTAATTTAATTCCTGGTTTTAGTGAGTGTAGGACAGTGGGAGAGAGACAGTAATCATATAGAGTAATCATATAGAGAAGCTTCAACAGGAAACAGGAATTAGAGAGTGGCAAAAATACTTTCAGACAGCTGAAAATGCCAGGAACAGAAGAGTGAAGGAAGGAGAAAGAGTAACTTCAGTAATACTGTGAAGTTATACATAAGTTTTATTCAGATGATCAGTTTTACTGAAGTTATTCTTTCTCGGGTCTCCACCCTGCATTTTTGGCGGTCTTAAGAGACCCAATCACTATGCAAGGATTGTCTGCCAGGCACTGTAATGCCGCAGCCATCTTTGTTGTGGTCTCACAGTGATTGGCTGGCCGCACAGCATCATCAGGGGTATAAGAGACCGGATACTGCCCTGCTCGGCGTATTCAGCTCCGGATTGAGATAGCGTAGGGAGAGCTGCTGCTGAGATAGGGTCAGATTTGGGGATTTATTAGTCAGTGTGGGGATTACCATCCTAATCTGCTCAAATCCAACTAAGCCAACAGTCCTTCTAAGGATTAATTCCGGAGTATACAGGTTGCAGTGTTAGGTAGGCAGGGGAGTGTACATCGCTCTATACATATCAGTGCAAGACCTGCAGGCACTGTTTGTATGTATATAGATATCATTGCATACATCAAGAAAGTCAATTCAATTATTGTCTGCTACTGCTGCTGCTACCTATAGCATATATTGACCGTATGTACCTAGCCCCAGGTATAATTGGCTAGGAAAAATTTTTTGGCCAGGTTAATAGAGATTATTTTATTGAAAAGCAATCCAGAGCCCTTTTTTTCTCAATTTGCTTTTTGACACTGCACAATACAGCCAGATCCTTTTCCTAGCACAACATGAAAATCCAGCTAATTTAAAGAGGTCCCAAAAATCATTTTTGAGTGCGCAGAGAAATCTTTTATTTTTATGTGGTACGGTAGAGTAGAAATTTTTTTGAGTGTCTTACACAATTTCTTGACACCATTTTTCTGAACCAAAAAAAAAATACATACAGGTCACATATTTTACAGTGCAAAACAGAAGCCGCGGAGACACCATCACGTGTTTCTCAACGCAAGCAATGACCAGCCAGGTCTTTGCCCGGGAAGGAACAACCACGGGAAGGGCAGTCTCCAATGAAGGAAACCACCTATGCCAAAACATGGTATCCATCCACATACAGCTGTTTCGGGGTATTGCCCCTCATCAGTGTGGAGTAGGAAACTGGCTGGTAGGAGCAATGCCTAGTAAAAAGACTATGAAAAGGAGGATGAATGAACTCATGGAGATCAACATCCGACACTGCGGAGACACCATCACGTGTTTCTCAACGCAGTGATTCTAGAGCACTGCCCCCATTCCTTATGGGAAATATGTAAAACATGCAAAACAGAAGCCGCGGAGACACCATCACGTGTTTCTCAACGCAAGCAATGACCAGCCAGGTCTTTGCCCAGGAAGGAACAACCACGGGAAGGGCAGTCTCCAATGAAGGAAACCACCTATGCCAAAACATGGTATCCATCCACATATTTTACAGTGTGATATATCTGTGACACGCCTCATACATCCGTGTGCTAAAAATTTGGGCATTTTAGGCCGGTATTCCATTTTTTTGCTGTCTGTACCTCTAGTTATATACAGCACTATTTTGCATTAAAAACAAAACCAGGCCACATATTTGGCAGTGTAGTATCTCAGTGCCAGGCCTCATATATCTCCATGGTCCAAGTTTGGCCATTTTAGGCTACTTTCACACTAGCGTCGACCGACGTACGTCGCAATGCGTCATTTTGGACAAAAAAACGCATCCTGCAAAGTTGCCTGCAGGATGCGTTTTTTCTCCATAGACTTACATTAGCGACACATTGCGACGTAGGGGCACACGTCGCATCCGTCGTGCGACGGATGCGTTGTGTTTTGGTGGCCGCGGCGCACACAAAAACGTTACATGTAACTTTTTTGTGCATCGTCTCCGCCATTTTCGACTGCGCATGTGTGGCCGAAACTCCGCCTCCTCCTCCCAGGATATTACAATGGGGCAGCGGATGCGTTGAAAAACTGCATCCGCTGCCCCTGTTTTGCACAACTTTCACAACGTGCGACAGTACGTCGCCCCAACGCAGGGCGACGGCCGTCGCGTGACGCTAGTGTGAAAGTAGCCTTAGGCCAGTATTCCAGTGTTTTTCCTGTCTGTCACTCTAGTTATATACAGCACTCTTTAGCATAAAAAAGAAAAAATACAGGCAGTGTGGTATCTCCATGAAAGGCCTCATATATCTTTGTGCTTGAAGGTTGGGCATTTTAGGCCAGTATTCCAGTGTTTTTCCTGTCTGTCACTCTAGTTATATATAGCACTCTTTAGCATAAAAAAGAAAAAATACAGGCAGTGTGGTATCTCCGTGAAAGGCCTCATATATCTTTGTGCTTGAAGGTTGGGCATTTTAGGCCAGTATTCCAGTGTTTTTCATGTCTGTCACTCTAGTTATATACAGCACTATTTTACATTTAAACAAAAAAAACAGGCCACATATTTTACAGTGTGGTATATCTGTGACACACCTCATACATCCATGTGATAAAAATGTGGGCATTTTGCGCCGGTATTCCATTTTTTTTTGCTGTCTGGCACTCTAGTTATATACAGCACTATTTTGCATTAAAAAAACAGGAAATATATTTGTCAGTGTGGTATATCCATGCCAGACCTCACATATCTGCTTGCTCCAAGTTTCGGCATTTTAGGCTGGTATTCCAGTGTTTTTCCTGTCTGTTACTCTAGTTATATACAGCACTATTTTGTGACCATCATGTCTATTTTGTATTGTCTAGTGTACTCTTAAGGTGATTAAATATATAACCTGTGGGGCTGTTTTTTTATCTCACAAACTGTACCAAGCTGACCTAATGTGTCCCCAGGGGGTGCGGAACGTCATGTTGGTGAAAGTTGGTATACCACGTTATTTGATCCTTCTGGCGCAACAGCAATATCAGATGGGGTGACAAAGTGTCGATCCTTCACATGTGGCGGCACCAGTGGAAATTTGCATGATTTCTCTTTTGCCATGCTTCACAAGTGGTGGTAAAAGTAGGATTATGTGTGATCTCTCCGATGCCATCCTTCACAATAGCTCTTTCATAACATGGGGCAGGGGAGGTAATAGACTTCTTCATCTTTAAAAAAGAGAAGCATACTGGATTGATGAATTACAGACATTAAAATCCATGGGTCTGACTCAGGAGTATGAAATTGTTTTTTTCTGTATATATTTTGGTTTATTCCCTTTATCACTGATAAAGGAATATTGATTAGTTACAAATATCTATAAGCTTGCTTGCTGTAGATGTGTTACACCTTATTTTTTCCATGGTAATGAAATACTTTTCTGTTTGATAAATAAGTTTATTAATATATCTACCTATACACCGTAACAAACTGTATTTAACTTGGATCTTTGTCACATCTATCTAATGACCTTATGCTGTGGATGCTATTTATCTATTTATACTAATTAATGCATGACATGAAGCAAGAATGTATATTTTCCCTTTTTCTAGTCCTTATAAATAACTACCGTATATACTCGTGTATAAGCCGACCCGTGTGTAAGCCGACCGCCCTAATTTTGCCGCAAAAAACTGGGAAAACTTATTGACTCATGTATAAGCCTAGGGTGGAAAATGCAGCAGCTACTGGTAAATTTCAAAAATAAAAATAGATACCAATAAAAGTAAAATTAATTGAGACATCAGTAGGTTAAATGTTTTTGAATATCCATATTGAATCAGGAGCCCCATTTAATGATCCATACAGTTCATAAGATGCTCCATACAAGACACTCCATATAATGTAGCACAAAGGTTAATAATGGCCCCATAAGATACTCCATAGAATAATATGCCCCATATAATGCTCCATAAAGGTTATGGCCCCATAAGCTGCTCCATAGAATATGCCCCCATAAAATGCTCCATAGATAATTCCCTCATAAGATGCTCCATAAGATGCTCCATTGATTATGTCCCATAAGATGCTCCATAGATTATTCCCCCATAAGATGCTCCATAAAATGCTCCAAAGATTATTCCCCCATAAGATGCTCCATAAATTATGCCCCATATGCTGCTCCATAGAATATGCCCCCATATGCTTCCCCATGGAATATACCCCCATATGCTGCCCCATAAAATATGCCCTCATATGTTGCCCCTATATGCTGCCCCATAGAATATGCCCCCATATGTTGCACCATAGAATATGCCCCCATATGTTGCCCCATAGAATATGCCCCCATATGTTGCCTCATAGAATATGCTCCATATGCTGCCCCCATATGCTGCCCCATAGAATATGCCCCCATATGCAGCCCCCAAAAGATACTCCATATATTATGCTCCCATATGCTGCCCCCATAAGATGCTCCATAGACTAATCCCCCATATGCTGTCCCCATATGCTGCTCCATAGAATATATCCCCATATGCTGCCCCTATAAGATGCTCCATATATTATGCCCCCATATGCCACTGCTGCTGCTGAAAAAAAATGCCATACTCACCTCTCCGTCGCTGGGGGCCAGGTGCTGGTGTTGCCCCTGGCTCAGGACCTGGCACCTGAGATGTTCACCTGTCCCAGGTCCATCGTTGCTCACCACTGTCTGCCGCTTCCTGTGTCAGTGACTGTTCAGTCAGCAGAGGGCGTGGCGTGCACTAACCACATCACCGCGCCCTCTGCTGCCTAATCGTCACTGACACAGGACGCAGCAGACAGCGGTGAGCTCATATCCATGAGTTTAATGAGCGGTATCACGTGACCACTGAAGGCAGGAAGGGAGACAGTGGGAGAAGCGGGGGGGCTGCAGAGACCATGCCAGGAGGGGGTAAGTATTATCTCAGACATCCCCACTCCCCCACCGACCCCCAGGTATATGACTCGTGTATAAGCCGAGAAGTGGACTTTTAACCCCAAAAAATGAGCTGAAAATCTAGGCTTATACACGAATATATACGGTATATGAATACGCATCTCATTTTTTACATTTTTTATATCTTGCAATCATGCCCCTTTTCCATTTCAGAGTTGTACTTAGGCTCTCAGGTATGGCAGCATGCATGAACTCACAGAGCATCTGGTGCTCACCATCTCTGAGCATGCTTTATCCTTCGCATGATACCTGCCTCTGTTTAGGCTGACTAACCTGACTTCCATATTGGCTTCTAGTCTCTGCAATCATCATCCCTAAATAACAACATTTCGTCTATTGTGCACTTAAGAAATTCATTTTTCAACTTTAAAGCTAATCAGAGGCACATGTATAGCGAGAGTAGAAGTTGTAGTCACACTGGATACTGGGGGGAGTGGGCTCGATCCAAAAGATGCTTTTGGCCTGTTAAATATTGTTCATTGGGGTCCACAGGCTCCAAATATCTGACTATTTTTTATTATTATTTATTTATATAGTGCCATTAATTCCATGATGCTGTACATGAGAAGGGGGTTACAACAAAGTTATAGATATTGTTAACAGTAAATTTACAATGACAGACTGGTACAGATGGGAGAGGACCCTGTCCTTGCGGACTTACTTTCTATGGCTACAACCTATATTTGTAACAATAATTTAGTTACTAATTAGTTGCATTTAATAACTTTCTACTAGTGTCATTGCATTTTTTTCTGTTTTTGTATGTGTCTTAACATTTTGGAAATGCTTTTGCTTCTTTTTTTCTCTAGAAAGTACAGAGAGGCTGTGTTGGATGGAATTTTTTTTATATCTGCTGTAAAAGTCTGTACATGTTACCCTTTCACAAATGTTGGGGGATGGAGAAAACTAAAAAAAAAGTTGGAAAAAAGTTTGCTTAGCTAAAAATTTTTAATGCCATTTAGGATTTTTCAGCAGATTTGTTCTCTGGAAAGAAAAGTTTTAGTTTATTTGAAGATATTGCTACCTGCTGTAGCTAAGTTCAGTATGTGACATTTCTTTGAGTGAGTTTAGCCTGCCTGTTATAAAAGAGAAATAGCTGATGAGAGGAATTTTCAACTTTTTTACTTATCTTATTGTACAGCTCTTTAATTTTTTGATCCCGAAACACTTAAGCTATAGAATTTAATGAGCTAGCATAATAGGTGAAAAACCTCCCTGGCCTCTATCATTGTCAGGGGATCACAATTGCAATAAAGATATTGTAGCTGGGATCTTCAGCACGTACAGACAGCTTAATAATATCCCATGTATGAAATATTCTTATAGTAAGGATGAATATTAAAAAAAACCATGTTTCTTCAAAGATTTAATTTGTTCTGTATTCATTTTTATGACAAATTGTAATTCACTGTCCAACTTCGATTTCTTATTGGTATTAAGATTTTTCATGCAAAAGGAAGTAAACTTTTAGAAAACGTTGAATGTTATTTGTAAAATGCATTTTTGACATGACCTGTATAGAACATTTATTTTTAAATGCATTCATTTGCTTGTTCACAATTAGTAGAAATGTGATTTTATTAGAGATGAGCTAGCACTAAAATGCTCGGGTGCTCGTTGCTTGAAACAAGCAATTCCTAATATTCTAATGCTCGTTTCAATAATGAGAGTCAATGGGAAAGCCAAGATTTTTTCTTGCTGACTCTACAAAGAGGTCTGGGAGCAGTGGAAATGTTCCAATGGTTGGGAAAAGGGTTGAATGGAAGAACAGCATAGGGAACAAAACTATATAATTTAAGTAAACCTAAGTTGATTAAAAAAATAGAAAATTTCAGTTTTATTTATGACGGAAGCAAGAATTGACAAAAAATAGGCACTCTTATATACACTGTATTAGATATAAAGGAGGGCTCATACACATGCTGTTCAAAATATCATGTAGTGGCACTCCTAGTCTCATAAAGGCTATGCACTTTTGAGGGTTATATACCAAGAAAATGTACTCCAGACTATGGAATAGTCTATGGGTTTGCAATATAATACCGATAAGGGTATGTGCACAAGTTGAGTAATATTTCTGCATCTCTTGGCAGGAAAAACACAGCTTTTTTATCTTGCATTTCTGTTGATTTGAGTGAAGTCAGTGGTGAAAAACGCAGGGCAAAAATGCACAAAGAATTGACATGCTGAAGAATATTTTCTGCCCAAAGTCAAAAATACTTAACATGTGCATGACACTTTAAGTATCTTATCTGGTTTGCTGGCATCAGGCTTTGTGAAAAATCCGTACAGGAAAAGATGAATCAAAAACACACCAAATCTGCAATGTGTACACACAGCCTAAAATTTTCAACAATCCTTTTCAGGCTTAAATAGCAGCAAAATCTACCCAAGAAGATGTAATACCCAATGAATGAGCAATAAAATGCCAATACATTTTTAAACAAGTTTGGTTATATACAAATGAAATGTATATACTCGACCTGCAGCCTGATATTATGGGTGGAGAGCCACACTAAGTCGCCAGGAGCAAAAGTTGGAGCAGGGCGCCGGTGCATGTCGACGGAAGCCCTCATTCTCTCCTTAGAGGCCCCGATTGCATCCTGAGTGCGATCCCAAATGTCACAACCTTCCACCTCCCAGTCTTCCACCCTGGAATCGGTGGACAACACGGGCATCGGGACAGGGACACGTGGATGCTGGCTGTAGTTAAGGAGGAACGGAGTCTGACCGGTGGAATCGGCACTGCGTTGTTCAAGGCAAATTCCGCCCATGGTAGAAAGGATGCCCAGTCATCCTGCCTGGCTGAGACAAAATGTCACATCTATGTGACCAAGGTCTGGTTAGCTCCCTCAACCAACCCGTTCGTCTCGGGGTGATAGGCTGAAGAGAGATTTAGCTCAATACTGAGCAGACTGCAGAGCTCCCTCCAAAACTGAGATGCCAACTGGGGACCCTAGTCACTGACTATCTTTTCTGGCATACCATACAAGCGAAATATGTGTTTTATGAATAACGCTGCCAGGCCCCTTGCAGAAGGTAGCCGCGAGAGTGGCACCAGGTGCACCATTATAGAAAAATGATCAGTGACAACTCAGATGACCGTGCTGCCACTGGACTTGGCAGACCGACCCCAAAGTCCATGCCGAGCATCTCCCAAGGTCTGTCTGCCACCGGCAGGGGGTAAAGTAGCCCGGCAGGCCTCTAATGAAAAGGCCTGTTCTGGGTGCAGGAGACGCATGCCGAAATGTAATCTCCCATATCCCGGGCCATATGCGGCCACCAATATGTCCTCACCAAGAGTTCTGTGGTCCGCTTAGTCCCAAAGTGGCCTCCTACCCTGGACGCGTGGGCCCAATAGAGAACTTCTGGTTGCAGATGGGCAGGGACAAAGGTCTTGCACAGGGGCACTGATTCAAGAGCGACCGGAGCCACAGTCCTCAAGCTCTCAGATGGGACGATTAGCCGAGGCTCAGTCTCCTCATCCTCCAGCGACACCACTGAGAGAGAGAGCATCGGCCCAGATGCTCCTCTCACCGGACAGATAATGAAGGGTGAAACGGAAGCAGAAGTAAAACAGAGACCATATGGCCTGGTGAGAATTCAGCCGCTGGGCCGTTTGGAGATATACCAGATTTTTATGGTCAGTGTACACCTGGAAGGGAAACCGCGCTCCCTCCAGGAGGTGTCTCCACTCAGAAAAGGCTAACTTCATTGCCAGTAACTCCCTGTCCCCGATGGAATAGTTCCTCTCCTCCAGTGAAAAGGTCTTACTAAAAAAGAAGCAGGGATGCTTCCGGTCTTTAGCGTCCTTCTCATGAAGGATCGCTCCAGCACCGATGGACGAGGCATCTACCTCCAGGATAAATGGTTTATCCACATGGGGACGATGGAGGATGGGAGCGCCAGCAAAATGGGTCTTGATGGAGGAGAAGGCCTCGGAGACCTGTTCTGGCCAAACCTTAGGATTGGCTCCCTTTTTGGTGAGGGCGACAAAGGTAGCCTCCAAGGTGGAGAAGTGAGGAATGAACTGGCGATAATAGTTAATGAACCCCAAAAAGTGCCGTACCGCCTTAAGGGAGTGGGGTTCTTGCCAGTCCATCACCACCTGCAATTTGGCAGGATCCATACCCAAACCCTGAGCAGAGATGATATAGCCTAGGAAAGGCAAGGACTCCTGCTCAAACTGGCACTTCTCCAACTTGGCGTAGAGGGAGTCCTCTCGCAAGCGGTCGAAGACCTTGCAAATGACTCTCCAGTGGGATTCTAAATCTGGAGAGAAGACAAGGATGTCATCCAGATAGACCACCACCGAGGTGGAGAGCATATTTCGGAAGACATCATTTACAAAGTCTTAGAAGATGGCTGGGGTATTACAGAGGCAAAAGGGCATGACCAGATACTTATAGTGGCCATCCCTGTAGTTAAAGGCCGTCTTCCATTCGTCCCCCGCACAAATTCCTATCAGGTTATAGGCCCCTAGTAGATCTAATTTAGAGAAAATCCTTGCTCCACGCAACCTATCGAACAGCTCAGATATCAGGGGCAGAGGGTATTTGTTCTTAACGGTTATGGCGTTAAGACCCCTGTAATCAATACAAGGACGAAGTTCTCCATTCTTCTTCTGCATGAAGAAGAATCCATCCCCTGCTGGTGACACTGACTTCCTTATAAACCCTCTTGCCAGATTCTCCATGATATACAGGATAGACAGCACCGGAATTTTGGATTCACTACAGCTGAGTCTGATTCTACGGACAATACAAACATGGGTGCCTCTTCTTCTTCTATTTTTTTAGGGAAGAACAAAGCCGACAAAATAATGGTAAAAGAAGGATCCGGCGAGGTGGCAGGAAACATGGGGGAAAGAAGAGACTTGCACAAACAGGGGAAGGGTCACAACCCCTCAATGAGGACTCACAATATGGAGGGGAGACGGAAAGGCCTGTGAGGCAGGATAGTTTAGTGGTAAATATCTCCTCTTGTGAATTATCTAAAGTTGATTATGACATTTTATCGAAAGGACTGTCATTCTGTCCTATGAATTCTCCCAATTGGTTTGCGATTGAATGTGATCTATTCTCATTTTTTAGGAGACTTCGGTTAACCTCTTTTTTTGCAGAGAAACAGGTGGGGTCTGATACTCTATCTGCATGTGATCCGTCCATGTTTACTCTTCAGGGTGTTGGGTTGCACTCTAAGAGTAACTTTCAACCACCTGCTAGGAATAATTTTGTGGAATCATATATTCAGCTTGTTGAAAGGGATGTTGCGCAGTTGAGAAATAACACTCGCCAGTTTGGTAAACATAACCTCAGTTTAGATGAGAAACAGGCTTTACAGAGGCTATCTGATAACGCGGCCATTATAATTAAAAATACTGACAATGGTGGAGCTGTGGTTATAATGGACACTAGTAAATATAAAGCTGAGATTTTACAACAGTTATCACATGGTGATGTTTACTTGAAATTGACTGGTGACCCCACCTCTCGGTTTCTTGGTGAGTTGCGACTTCTGGTCGATGTTGCCTATGCTGAGGGATTCATTGACCAGAAACTGCTTGACTTTTTAATTGTGGACACACCGACAACACCAATTTTATATACTCTACCGAAGATCCACAAGGATCTCTATAATCCTCCCCGACGTCCGATTGTATCCGGGAGGGGTTCACTTTTTAACAAAGTGGCCATTTTTTTGGATAAGGATTTGCGACGGTTTGCTACATCAGCACGGTCATATATCATGGACACCAATGATTTTTTGAATAAGATTAAGGATGTGGAGGTTGATTCTGACACAATATTAGCCTCGTTTGATGTAACCTCATTATACACGTCCATCCAGCATGACAAAGGGTTGGAGGCGGTCGGTGTGGTGCTATCAGGCTCTGATGTGACCCCAGAGTGTGCGCAGATGATTCTCTCTCTGCTAGGTTTCATCCTTAGGAAGAATTATTTTCTTTTTGGGGATGATTATTACCTGCAGATAAGGGTGGCCCCAACTTATGCAAACATCTATATGGCGGCATTTGAGGATCGTTTTGTGTACAATTCCAACTTTTGGAGTCACGTTCGGGCCTGGTGGCGCTACATCATCGATGTTTTTTGTGTATGGGATGGGAGTTTGGAGGATTTATACAACTTTCAAATAGAGTTGAATAGTGTTTATCCAGAATTGAAGTTTACCTTGACACAATCTCCAACTCAAGTCCAATTTTTGGACACATTGGTATACAAGGAAGGAAGTGTATTATGTACAGACCTATATGTGAAGGAAACTGATAGGAACAGCCTTTTTCACTTTAGTAGCAATCACCCAAGGAAGATGGTAGAGTCCTTACCTTGGAGCCAGATGGTACAAGTACATAGAATAGTCAAAGATAATAACAGGTTAAACAGTAGACTTGATGAGATGTGTGATAAATTTGTCAACAGGGGTTATCCAGGGAGGCATGTTAAATGCTTTAAGGAAAGAGCCATGAATTTGACAGCTGGTGAAATTTGTCAGAGACGAGATAGGACGTCCGTTAAACGGGTTCCATTTGTATCCACTTTTTGCCCTATTAGTGATAAAATCAATGGGATTTTAAATAAACATTGGAATTTACTACGTAAGGGATTACCTGAGATCCCTGAGTTTACTACTAGACCTATTTCATCATACCGGCATGGACGTAATTTAAGTGACAAATTGGTAAAGGCGGATGTGGGGCCTAGTAAAATGTTGTGACAACTGACATTGGGCCCTTTGACTGTGGGTAATTTTCCGTGCCTTGGATGTGCCTGCTGTGGGAATATGATCAAAGGTGATTGTTTTTTCATCCACATACGGGAAAACAATTTTTGATCAAGGAAAGGTTTACATGTACCTCTAGCTTTGTTGTTTATGTGATTATCTGCCCGTGTGGGCTAATTTATGTAGGGGAGACTACCATGGAGATTAGGGCACGTATTAGTAAACACAAGAGTACTATTAGAACACAACTTTTGGAACTTCCAATACCGAAGCATTTTGTTGAATGCAGACATTCTGTGAATCAATTATGATTTAGGGTGATAGATGGGGTCCCATTGTTAAGACGGGGAGGCGACAGGATTACATTGTTGAAAAAGAAGGAGTTGAGATAGATCTCGACTTTGGGTACCCTTCAACCGAAGGGTTTGAATCTTGATTACAATCTACAGATTTGTTCTAAGTAGTCCATATGAGTCTTGACAACATCATTCTTCAGTTTTCAACAGTGTTGATTGGTTTTAATTATGTTTTCTGTTTTTTTCAGGAATGATGCGGTGGAGTGACCGGAGGACATGGGGACTGAATTGTCCTGAAGACTTGTTGGTCTATGTAGTTTATCCATGTGAATTTATATTGATAATCCCCATGCCTTCTTGCCCTCCTCCTTCTTTTTGTGAATATGATAATAAAGTTACAAGATGTTAAAATCATTTGGGCCATATTTCAGTGTCCTTAATTATCAAGGTCTCAGCTTATTTCTGTATCTTACAAATGTGATTAATCTTTACTTTGATCGCCCTTTTGTGAGATCTATCGATAATATGTGATTACCGCTGAATGGGCATGTACATTGGAGGTATTATTGATGGCTTTGTTGTTTTCTCAATATATGATCATGTGACATTGTCATGTGAATGATCTTTGAAGGTTAGTGGCCAATGGTGTTTTGATGATGTGATTAGTCATGTGACTGCTTGAGCATTATTTTGTAGATAAGGTATGTTTGAACACTTAGGACTCCCTTTGTTACTGCATTGAAAGCGCTATTGCGCAGACTTGATATTTGCAATGTTATGGGACTTGTATGGCAGTGCTGGTCATGTGAACGCCCTGTTAGTTTTGTGGAACTTGCTGCGTGCCATTGCGCAGGCGCGGGAAGTTCAGTGACGTTATATTACGAGATTAGATGACGAAGCAGTTACTATGGTATCTATTATGTGCAAATGCGCATGCGCGGGAGTTGGAGGACGTTGCATCGCGAGACTAGATGATGACGCGGTTATTATGGAATCTGTTATGCGCAAATGCGCATGTGTGAGAATTTGGTGGCGTTGTATAGCGGGATTTTGGCTCCTGCGTTGCTGCTCTTTCTGCCATGGTATTGGTGCTTTTTAGCAACCCTTTTGGGTGGACGTGAGATGCTGGATGAAGACTCTGGAAATGCTGGGAATATGAGGTAATGTGCTGGTAACTCTAATAGGCTGCTTGCTATGGCGCCGATTTTAAGGAGGTTCAGTAATTGGCTAAGTGCCGTGACTGGCAATACTAGTTGTTAGCTTGTGACTCATTGGTTGGGGGCTGCTATGACAACTGGGGATGCTATTTGTTGATTGGCCACCATAGAAATTTGAGTGGCTATATTTTTCTGAATACTGCATCATTTCTGTAATTGTTTTTAATGTTGATGTACACGCAATATTATTTTTCTGTATGTACTATATGTTAATATGTTTTACGTGTATTACTGTTGTCTATTGTTTAATGGGCGGTTCTATGATGCTGACTGGCCATTTTGGCCTATATAAGACCGCCCCATATGCTGTTTTGTATGCTTGAAAAAGACCATCTGTTGGTCGAAACGTCGCATTTCTTCATGGCTTAATAAATTTATACATCTTTCACCTGGACGGGATGCTGCTCCTCTTCATTTCTTTGGGTCTCCATGATATATTTTGTGACATGGCCTCTGTCTCCGGGAGAGATAGGGGGTAAACTCGACCCCGCGGGGGCTCCGCACATAGGAATAGGTCTATGGAACAGTCATAGGGGTGATGCGGCGAAAGAGTCTCCGCCGCCTTTTTGGAGAATCCATCCGCGTACTTCCGATAGTTCTCAGGGAGCGAAGAAAGATCCGCGGGGACCTCAGTGGAAGCTACCTGTATGTACTCCCTAACGCATCTACCCTCACAGAACTTGCTCCAGCCTAGAATTCTCCTCGATAACCACTCTATGTGAGGAGAGTGGCAACGCAACCAGGGAACTCCTAAGAGAACCTGATCAATGCCCTCTGGCATAATTAGAAGAGACAAGGTCTCGTGGTGGGAAGGAGCCAACGAGAGCTTAAGGGGAGCAGTCTGATGCATAATTTGTGAGGGTAGGGTCGAGCCATTCACTATCCTGATGGTAACTGGGTGAGGTAGCAAAAGCAAGGGGATTGCGTGCCGTTGGACGAAGTCTAAAGACACAAAATTTCCTTCTGCCCCGGAGTCCATGCAAACCTCTACCACCAAGGTAGAAGGCCCAAACTCTAGCGTCCCATTAAAGGACAGCTTGGAGGAGAAAGATCCAGTGTCTAGTTGGCCTCCTCCAATTACCACTAGACGTGGGCGTTTCCCGACCGCTGTGGGCACCTGTTAGCCAAGTGACCAGGCTGTCGACACTGGAAACAGAGCATGGGGGTGCTCACCGAACATGACTTGGAGCCCGTGCGAGACACCTCCATGGCCTCAGGAGGCTCTATCACCCATTCAGGAGGTTCCAGAAGTTTAGAGAAGATGGGAGCCAAACTAACCCTCAATCTGGACTGGGAGCGCTTCAACCCGGGCTCCGTGAAACGGAGGTGTATGCGGGTGGAGATGGTAATAAGCTCCTCCAGCATAGCAGGAACCTCCCTGATGGCCAGAGCATCCTTGACGTGCTCCGCCACACCCCTCCAGAACACTGGTATAAGCACTTTGTCTGGTTATTCCAATTCGGAAGCCAGTGTCCGGAACTGGACAGCATAATAACTGACAGAGAAGGTTCCCTGTACCAGTGCCAACAATAGACATGCGGTATCATGTGTGACCCATGGCACCAGAAAGACTTGTTTTAGAAAGACCAGGAACTGGGAGTCACTCTGTACCATGGGGTCACCACGCTCCCACAGTGGAGTGGCCCATTCCAGAGCCCTGCCCGACAGGAGGGAGATAAAGAATCCCCCTTAGTCCGTTCTGAAGGGAATCTCATAGCCAGCAGCTCAAGCTGAATAGAGCACTGGCTCAGGAAACCCCTGCAGGAGGAGTTGTCACCCGAGAACTTATCAGGCAATGGAAGACGGGACAATGTCGGAGCAGGAATGAATGTGGAGGCGTGGATAACAGCCTCTACAGCTGACTCTACAGCGACTGCAGTGACATCCGCAGCTGAGGCTGACCGCTCGAGAGCTGACAACCTGTCCTCCAGCTGCTGGACATATCTCTGCAGACATTGCTTGTCCGTCATGCTAGCCAGACCCGGGCGCTATGATAATGTTAGGGCTTGTGGATCGTCCACCGTGCAGTGATGGTATACTGCTGCTATACAATAACAGTCGGCAAGTAATAAAGTGCTCGCTTGACACCGGCGGGTAACCAATGAGCCGGTGTGATGGGAAACGGGCACTGTTACTGCACAGAGTCTGCAGAAACCTATTCCAAAGCCTGTTAAACCTCACAGGCTACGGCTAGAGGAGCGCTAGCGTGAGGTCACAGGACACTGCTTCTGAGACACAAGAAGCGTGCCCTTCTAGACCCACTAGCGCCTGGAACCACTACTACGGAGCCAGGGGAAGTTCCCTCAGGAATGCTGTTCCCTGTTAAACGTCACAGGGTGCAGCAAGCATTAGCTTACCACTCTGAGCATGTACTGTGATGCCTGTGCTGACTGTCGCCCACTGGCGCTGACAAATGAGAGAGCTGAATGCACTGCGGTGCTAGGCAGTGCCAGTACTAAGTGCTGACTCTAACCGCTAAACCCTACTACCACGCGTATCAAAGGGAAGGGATTTCTTAATAAGTCATTCACCTGTCTCATACATCCATCATCCCACACACCACTATAAACATAAGAACTAAGGTAATTTTTCTTAGGGTCCATCATTTTGATCACAAGGAAAGACTATGTGTACAGCTTTGAGCTGATATTAATAGCCTGGGAAGCTCCATGGGTATTAATCCCTTTTTGGAGGCTGATATAGCAACTAAATGTACCCAAGAAGATGTAATACCCTCTGCGCAAGAAATATGACACCAATAAATTTGAAACAAGTTTTTGGAAGTCTATATAGCAGCAAACTGTACCCAAAAAAATGTAATACCCTATGGTTGAGCAATATAATACCAATTAATTTTTTAGCAAGATTTTTGAGGCTTATATAACAACTAAATGTACTCCAGACAATGGAATAGTCTATAGGTGAGCAATATAATACCAATAGATCTTTTAACAAGTTTTTTAAGGGTTGTATACCAGCGAAATGTTCTCCAGACCACACAATAGTCTATGGGAGAGCAATATAGCACAGATACATATTTTAACAAGTGTTTTGAGGCTGTTATAGCAACAAAATGTACTCCGGACAACGGAATAGTCTGTAGGCGAGCAATATAATACCGATACAATTTTGAACAATATTTTTGAGGCTTTTATAGCAACAAAATGTACCCAAGAAGATACAATATCCTATGGCTGAGCAATATATAATCAATACATTTTTAACAAGTTTTTTGAGGGTTATATACTTTACTAAGGAAATTCGCTCCAAACCACGGAATAGTATATGGGTGAGAGATATAATACTGATACATTTTTTAACTACCATATATACTCTACTCGAGTATAAGCCAAGTTTTTAAGAACATTTTTGTGCTGAATACGCTCCCTCAGCTTATACTTGAGTCATTGTTCCAGAAGACGGTGGGGGAGGGGGAAAGGCGGAGCTGCGTGTCACAGGATGCAGGAGCCAGCTGCTGCAGATAACTCCAGTGTCCACTGCTAAAGAGAAATGAATATGCACTGCACTGGCAGTGAATATTCAATTCTCTTATAGCACGCACAGTGTCAGCCACAGCAGCCATCTTCCAACAGCAGCCAGGTCATCATGGGTGCGCGCTTCTTAAGAGTTATGAATGTTCACCTTTTTCTACTTCCATAGGCTTGGAGTGAAGTGAATATTCATTATCTTAATAAGCAGGGACAAGTGATCGCCCTGCCTCTGGAGCTGCAGGCACCAGAACAAGATGCAGTGCGGGTGCGCAGGGAAGGTAAGCTAGATTTTTTTTTTCTTTTTTTTATACTTTTCTTATAGAGGCCATGCATACAAGGATAGGGATGAGGAACCATGCATACAAGGATAGGGATGATGAGCCATGCAGACAAGCATGGGGATAAGGAGTCATGCAGAAAAAGATGGGGATAAGGTGCCATGTGTGCAAGGATGGGGATGAGGAGCCATGCAAGCCAGGATAGGGATGAGGAGCCATGCATACCAGGATAAGGATGAGGGGACAATGCACACCCGGCTTATACTAGAGTCAATACGTTTTCTCAGTTTTCCGTGGCAAAATTAGGTGTCTCAGCTTATACTCTGGTCAGCTTATACACGAGTTGATACGGTAGTTTTTTTAGTCTCTTCTAGCAACGAAATGTACCTAACAAGATGTAATACCCTATGGAAGAGCAAAATACCGATAATTTAAAAAAAAAAAATGAGGCTGATATAGCAACAAACTGTAACCAAGAAGATGTAATACTCTATGGATGAGCAAAATAATAATGATAACATTTTGAACAAATTTTGATAGTCATATACCAACAAAACATATCCAAGAATGTGTAATACTGTATGGTAACCCAGCAAAGTTTTTAAATCTTTTTTTGAGTGTTATATATCACAAAAATGTAACACAGAATAGTGTATGATTATAAAATGTGAACAAACAAGCTACATTTTCAAATGCTTTCTTGTACTGTCTGTTATATACCACAAAATGTGACAGAAAGCACTTATTACTCTATGTTTTTTTTAAGATTTACATACCAACATCATGCAACAATAACCGAATTAGACTATATGGATGAGTCATTGAATCCATAAAAAAATTTGAACAAAAATATTTTGAAAGCCTATTTCATGTACTTATAAAGTCATAAAGGCTTTGGAAAAAATGAAAAGTCAGGCAGAAATTATGAGGTGGGTCATCCATACACCCATGTAAGGCAACAACTGGCCCACCACATTAAAATAATGAATACTACAAACTATTTATGTGCTGCTAGAGTAAAACAACTCGGCACTCAGATTACAGTTCTTATGGTTTTATTTTGCATCCAGATTATGCGTGTTAAACGTTTTCGATCCAATAATGGATCTTCATGAGAACTTCTCTGAAGGAACGAACAAATATACAAAAATAGAAATAAATCCATGTTAGTGAGTATCACAATATAGAGAAAAATATATCAAATCTTACAATGCATGAAGAGAAATATATATTTCAAAGAAAACCAAATTATGTCAAGCAGTATGAGGCTCGTGAAATAATATCTTGAGGATGGGTTTCAAGTGCCAGTGATCCGTGAGACAAGGTATATAGGTCAATGTTAAGAAAATAACCGCCTTAAATTCCTATATAACAATCATGAGAAGTGAATATATGATATAAGGATATCGTGGCCTTCCGTTATCAAGGTGCCAACCGTAAAGTGAAGAGTGCTAATTATGCCTGGTGCGTGAATTCTATCTTTCCTATAAGAGAGCAAAGAAACAGACATAAATTGCAGGTCCCCTAGAACAATAACATATGCAGAAAATATTATATTATGCTCATTGACAGCGGTGTGAGGGTGCAGGATCACATTTAAAGAAAATAATAGCCAATACCTGTAAATGGGATATATAAGGGGCATTAATGCGCTTGGTATGGCGACCTGAGTCGCTTATTTTGTGGCGCTGCAAAAAAATGAACAGGATTTGTTTAGGTATTGTAGTAGTATAAATCACCAAATGGTGAAGGAGAAAACCAGTGTATTACCTGCTCCCCCTGGCCCAAATGAATTGTGGTGTAACCGCTGGAGTGAAGGATGCCAGGAAACTTGCGGTGTGTCCGCTGTAATGGAGGACGCCAGAGAGCACTGGAGTATGTCCGGGTTTATATGACCCGGCGGAGGAACACCCCCAACTACGTCATCGGGTCCGTGCACTGTTGGCTGTGGCGGTCACGTGTTTACCTGGCGGAGAGGGATTGGCTCTGTCACTGAGTCTGCGCGCTGCAGGCTCAGAGGTTGCATGAATGTTAAGGAGAAGCGCGCCTGCGCTGTTTGTACTTGTGTATCGTTATCAGAATGGGGCGAGAGTTGTGATTAAACACCACCATTAAATGGAAACGTTTTCATTGCATTGTTTGTATATGTTAAAAATGATTAAACCCTTAGTGCGCTGGTCTGAAGAATTGATTTGTGTAATTCAGACCATGATATAGGTTAATTAGTAGCGGTACAGGGTAAAATAGGGTTTTAATGTTGAAATTATGAATTATGGGACCTGCACAAGGTGCCGAAATGGCATATAAACCATATGATAAGGGAGAATTATTAAAAACGTATGTAGAGTGTGTGGTGGCTGTAAGGTATGTATACAATACTCTGGTTTAAAATTCGCTATATAGGAAAAAATATGTGAGAATATAAAGGGGGCGGTGAAAATATACTATACCAGGTGAAACAGTTGTGCCCAGTGAGGAAGTAGAGAGCCAGGTTTAACGATTCTATTGTAAAAAAAGAAAAAAATCATGGTCAAAGCAAGTCATTTAGAAATATTCAGAATTACATAATGTAAAAAATATGAAACCATGATAGCTTAATTCACTGGAAACTTAATATAACATAGTCTCTATTGAGTCCTTTAGGTTCCAAAGTCTGTAGTGTGAAAATCCAATAGGCCTCTCTTTTTTTAAGTCTTTTTGTCCTGTCATACCCTCTTCTGTCCGATTCAATTTGCTCCAATACTTGAAATTTCAACTGAGAAATATTATGTCCCTTTTCGAGAAAATGATGTGGAAGAGGGAGATGAGTCTTTTTACACCTTATGTAGGATTTATGTTGCGAAATTCTGTCCTTCACCATCTGTGTGGTTTCTCCCACATAAGCTAGGCCACATGGGCACTTGATTAGATATACAACATACGTAGATTCACAGGTATAATATCCTTTTATAGGAATAGCTCTTCCCGTTTGTGGGTGAAAAATTTGACCCCCTTTCTGTATATTATTACACTGTAAACAAGGTAGACATGGAAATGTATCCTGTTTTTGTGTCTGGAGAAACCTCTGTCTCGGTATCTTTATGTTAGAGCCAATATCTGCTCTAACAAGCTTATCCTTCAGATTTCTTGGTCTCCGATAACAGGGGAGAAATGGTTTTTGAAATTCCTCTATCCCTGGGTAGCTCCTCGAAAGCAGCCCCCAATGTTTGTTTATGGTAGTCTGTATCTTTCTCGAATAAGGGTGATATGTATTGACAAAGGGTATACGTTTGCTTGATTTATTTGATTTCTCAAATTGGCCTATCATGGATCTTGACTCAGTTAAAAGTTTATCAGGATAACCCCTTTCTGTAAACTTTTTTGTCATATCTGTCAGTCTCTCGGCCTTTGTCGCCTCCTCTGAGACTATTCTGTCTATTCTACAGTATTGGGACCTAGGAATGGATCTCTTCACCGTGGATGGGTGAAAGCTATCAAAATGCAAAATACTGTTTCTGTCAGTTGGCTTGACATAGAGATCTATTTTAAGTGTCCCTAGTGAATCCTTACATCTAAACAATTCATTTTGTCCATATCATGTTGTAAACTAAACTTGAGCTCGGGCCAAACATTGTTGATGTCATGATCGAATTTTATTAGAGTGTCCAGCGGGCCATTCCACACACAAAAAATGTCGTCAATGAATCTAAGCCATGTTATAGAGTACTGTGTATACAGTGGGTGAGTATAGATATAATCCTCCTCAAATGAGGCCATATAGGCAATAGCATAGGGGGGCGCTAAGTGTGATCCCATTGCTGTGCCCTGTTTCTGTAAGTAAAATGTGTCTTGAAAAAGAAAATAATTCTCCTTCAACACTAGTTCCAAGAGATCGGAGCAAAGGTTACGGATTCTAATGTCCATGCCTGCTTTTTCCATCAGTTTTTCCGTGGCTCTTAGGCTGGTTTCACATTCGCGCTTTTTAAGCGCACGCACGGCCGGGGGTAGCTCCGCCCCCGATCCGGCTCTCTGCCCGGCGTGCCCGCCCCTTCCTTGTAGCGCCGCCTCCTAGCGCACAGCGGCGCCTGTGATCGGCGCACCCTAACTTTAGCATAGGGTGCACAGATCGTGCGCAGGCCGTGCGCTAGTTGCGCTTTGACCTGCGCTGCGCACTTTTGACGGTGCGCGCCAAAATCCGAAAAGTTTGATTTTGGCGCGCACGGCGCACCGTCAAAAGTGCGCAGCGCAGGTCAAAGCGCAACTAGCGCACGGCCTGCGCACGATCTGCGCACCCTATGCTAAAGATAGGGTGCGCCGATCGCAGGCGCTGCTGTGCGCTAGGAGGCGGCGCTACAAGGAAGGGGCGGGCACGCCGGGCAGAGAGCCGGCTCGGGGGCGGAGCTACCCCCGGCCGTGCGTGCGCTTAAAAAGCGCGAATGTGAAACCAGCCTACAACCCTTTTCATGTGTGATGGAGGTATACAAACTTTTGACATACCATGTGACTAGAAAGGAGGATGGGGGGAGAGAACCGAGAGATTTAATGAGTGCTATGAACTCGTTGGTATCTTTCAAATATGATCTCGTGGTTTTAACCAGAGGTGTCAATACTCTCTCTAGAAACATAGCTGGTGGGGAAAGAATAGATTCTGTGGAAGACACGATTGGGCGTCCTGGTGGTTTTTCCAGTCTCTTGTGAATCTTTGGTAAGATATAAAAAACTGGTGTAATGGGATCTGAGTTTAAAAGAAAATCTCCTGTCTTTTTATCAATTGTGCCCACCCCTATGTGGTGTTCTATAATGGGTTTGATTTTGTTAATGATAGATTCGAGAGGATTGTGCGAGATAGGCATATAGACTTCTCTGTCACTTAATTGTCTGTGGCTCTCACTCAAATAATCTGATTTGTCCATGATGACCAAGGCCCCACCCTTATCGGCTGGTTTGATGACCATTGATTGGTCGGAAGAGAGATACTCTAGTGCTATTTTTTCTTCTTTGGACAGATTAGTGTGGTGGTGGAATTTACCCTGTTCTACCTCTCTATGAAAAACCCCTATGTCCCTTTCAACCAAACTAATGAAGGTTTCGATAGGTGGATTGCTCTTTGGAGGCATAAAGGTACTGTGTGAATGAAGACCCAGATCAGTAAATTTGAGTAGGCTTGTGGAAACCTGATCCGTTGATCTAGATGGTTGTAGTGCAAAGTGTACCTTAAGTCTGAGGTTTCTGAAAAACCTCTGTAAATCCATATCAAGTTCAAAAAAATTGAACTTATAAGAGGGACAGAATGACAGACCCTTCTGGAGCACAGACATTTGATTGGCACTCAAATTTTTTAAGGAGATGTTTATCACCAGAGGTGCATTACCTGTGATCTCGTCGTCACGTTGGACCTGGTCTCTGTTTTGCTGTCTCCGGTGGCATTGGCCGCCCCGCCTCATCTTCCTCTTATGCGGCCTCGATTCTGGCCTAAAAAAGTTGTAGAGGTGGTGCTGTTTATGCCAGATCGGCTGTCTGTTGAACCTGAAGAGCTTCATGAGGTGCGGCGTCTGAAGGGACGTTGCATGTCCCGCCATCCGTAGACTCTGTTTTGGAGGTAATCCTCCATGTCTCGTAGGAACTTTGATCTCTTTTTCTTTTCCAATTCTGTTCTGTGGATAGGTAAGTTCTCCCGGTTTTTGAGCTTGAGCTCTTGGAATTCTTCTTAGGTCATAGTGGCTGAGAGTTGGTTTTCTATGGCACATATTTGCGAGTTGACACTTTCTAAATTTTTCTGTAAAAAAGATAAAGTTAGTGTCATCAGATCAAACGAACATTTGTTCAAAATCTGTTCAAACTTCGTGCAGTATTCCTTATCCTCTTTAAAGAAGGTGGGTTGTAGGACTCGTAGGTACTCAGCTAGGGTTATGGAATGAAGCTCCAGATTCACAGCTCTTCTAGACTCCCTCTCAAGGTCTCTGTTTTTAATATCCCTGATGGGAGTTTGAAGGAAATCACTTGAAGCAGTTATCTTAGAGATAATCTTGGCCGTTTCCGTAGCATTGAATGAGAAGGTTTCACTTGACATCGTTAGGAGGTGCTCTTGAGACAGAAAATTGACTGTAGTAGAAACATCAAGGCACTCTCTCAAATAGGCGGTAGCAGGTGCACAAGTAGGGTTTCCAGCCCACGTAATAGAGTAAAACAACTCGGCACTCAGATTACAGTTCTTATGGTTTTATTTTGCATCCAGATTATGCGTGTTAAACGTTTTTGATCCAATAATGGATCTTCATCAGAACATCAGAACTGGGTATTTATGTGCTGCTGTCATCTGCCGAAGTGGAAAAGTATGAGCTAATCCAGTCTTTGTTCATTTTTATGAGAGTGAACCTGTTTGCACTATCCCGGTTGGACAAGACACTATCGGCAGGGCAGCACAAAACCTCCAAGGCAGAGGGACAGCTCATGCCAGGTGTCCAGCTTTGAGATCCAATAGAAGAATTAGGTAGTACACTGTTTTTCATTCAGGTATGGCTTGACTATCTTTAAAAACTTTTCCATCTTTGTCAAAACTATTTGATTATCAGGCCCTGGGCACTGGGCTAGTGTCATGAAATTGGCCCACACCTTTGACAGTGTACCTTTGCCTCGGTATGGGAATTTTTTCAAGATGTTTTCCACAATGGCCTTCTGGTATGGCACTATTTTAGAAGACCTCTCCACCTTAGGAGGAAGTTAGGAGGAAGAGATGCAAAGTTCTCCAAGTTTGTAGCATCTAGTGTATTATAGAGGTCTATTCCATAGGTCACAAAAAATATTCTATTCTTAACATGATACAGAAAGGGACCTGACTTTAAAATAATTTGTAGCATCTAGTGCGTTATAGAGGCCTGATCTATAGGCCACAAAAAATTCTTCTGTTCTTACCGTCATACAGTAAGGGTTTTGACTTTAAAATAGCTTGTAGCATCTAGTGTATTCTTGAGGCCTGATCCATAGGACACAAAAAATATCTGTTATTAACATCACAGAGTAAGGAACCTGACTTTAAAATAGTTTGTAGCATCCAGTGTTTTCTAGAGGCCTGATCCATAGGCCACAAAAATTCTTCTGTTCTTAACATCATACAGTAAGGGACCTGACTTTAAAATTGATTGTAGCATAACTCTTTGTCATTCAGGCCTCATCTAAATTCAAACAATTAATTTTTCTGTGACTAACACGATACAGCACACCATATTTCAACTTTGCATTTACTGTCTCTGAAATTCAGCTGCTTGCAGAGGTGGTGCAGAGTTTATAATCTCATTTTTTTCTGCTAATACTGTACTTATACCTCATTATCTCAGCAACATGACTGGGAAAAAGCGAGGAATTGGGCTTGGTGTTCAAGTTATAGGTGGGGTTGGTGGTATTGTTTGTGAAAGCACTAGTGAAGCAATGTCAAGTCCTATACAAAGACAACTGACAACTTATGTTACTGAACAGGCTACACCACTACCTTTATTTGGCAGACGCACAGCGGTGTGCCTTGTCGATGATGCCCAGAAAGAGCATGTACTCAAGTAGATGGCAAGTGCAACTTCAAGTACAGTCCACAGAGGTGGCACCCAAATTCCACTTGCTTCCCCCTCATCTCAACTATCCAATCATTCAACTGACTGTACGGAACCACAGATGGGTGAGTTTGAAGAGCTGTTCACACATTCTATGCCTTGTTCATCAGAAATGTACTCAAAAGCTTGGCAGAGTCAAGAGGAGGAAATCTCCACCGATGCCCAAAATTTTTTTAGCTTGGATCTGGGGCAGGATGATGTACGGTCCGAACAGGATCCTGACCCTCGTCATCAGACGTTAACCCCTGGGGGGAGGTGATCCTTATGAGACTCAGATATCTGAGGCTCACGCAGACGGTACTGTGCTGTCAGGGCAAGAAGAGGAGGAGGATGATTCCAAGGGTGAGAAATGTAATAACAAAGAGGATGATGATGATGAGATGTTAGATCTTAGTTGGCATGAACATAGAGGCCCACAGCTGAGTAGGTAATCTGAGGATGAAGACGATGGTTGTTTTGAGCCGAACTGCGCAGACACATAGTGAAGAAGCCACTATGAGCGATGCATCCTCAGCCACAACTGTGCCTGTAACCAGCAGCATCTGCTCATCTGCAGCTCGCAGGGATGGCAAGCGTTGCCTAGCCTGGGCCTTTTTTGACATTGTAAAGGATGAGCCAAGTCACGTAATCTGCCGACTGTGCAAAATAATCTGGGTAATCAGGGTCAAGGTTAAAAAAATGCAATAATTTCTTGTACTGGAGAGATTGTGGACACCAAGGGAACCTCTACCATATTTTCTGGGGTTGTTCAAAAATCAAAAACCTCTGGCTTCAAGTCACACAGCACATTAACCTCATTGCTAAGGACTTCACAATTACACCCGAAAGAGCACTTCTTTCATTAGACATGGATCAATTTCATGATTCGGTAAGACACATTATCATACACATCCTCTTAGTGACCAAGACCATGTTAGCACAATGGTGGAAGAAAGCAGAGGTTCCCAAGTTTTCAGACATACTTGACAAGATAGGCCAACACAGCGATTTAGAACGCAGATTTGCGATTAACAACAATCACATTCACAAATACTCAAAAAAATGGAAGACCTGGAACAACAAATTTCATATCAAATAGACTCAACAAGAGGCACTATATTTTGAAGTTTAAACCAGGGCACTTTAGTACTGGGATGCTGTATCTCCTTCCAAGAATGTTACCCCATAATAAGGATTGTCGATTTTTTTTTCTTTTATGTTGTTATTCGATATATGTTATTCTATGCCTATTTGTGGGTTCTCTAGTTTTTAAAAAATGTTTTCCGTACCTGTACAAGGTTGTTTATTCCCCACTCCCTTCCCTACCTTCCTTTCCCTACCCTGTTTATTTCTAAAAAACCAATAAAATTATTAGAACACAAAAAAATTCAATAATTTGACTACCACATGTATGAACCTTCACATATGCAATCAAAATGCTTTATTGTGGGAATTCCACTGCACAAGAATGTAGACCTCAACAACCATCAGCTGCCCCATTAATCTCATCTGCTGCTTCTTTCTCCTCTGATACCATGCCAACTACTGAAATGCAGCTTTTCGACTGCAGAACCTTGGGTTTTTTACCCGCTACAATCACGCTGACTGAGGCCGCCTTGCGCTGCAACGGAAGCAGACATGCCTGCTGTTTTTGAATGATCTCAGAGAGTGAGAAAACCACAAGTTTCTCAATCCATTGTAACATCTCCGCCTGCACCTCTCTCACGGTCCAGCAGTTTGTCCAATTCACCGTACCTTGCCCTCTCTCAACACTGTAGTCAGCCCATGGTTCTGCAGTTGTGGTCACATAAAGATTGTTTCCTCCTATGCATGACAAAGCTAAGAGGCTGAACTCCACCATCTCCAATCTGTTTGCCACGGAAATTCTGCCTTTCTGCCTGATAGATACATACGGCTTCCGAATGCTGATGCCAGTTGCAGTCCCCCAGTATCAATTATCCATTCGCCATTACTCTTCTGAGAAAGCTATCCCTGCGCTACACCAGCATGTCGCAGACAACATCACCCATTCCTTGACAAAATCTCTGTGTGCTAGGGTGCATGTCACCACAGATATTTGGATGAGTAAGCATGGCCAAGGGCATTACATCTCACTGACTGGGCACTGAGTGACTCTGGTGGCTGTGGGGACAGGTGCTGCTCCACAATTCTTGGATTCCCCAGGCCTTGGAAAACAAACCTCTGCATCTAACACTTCCTCCAGTGCTTCTTCCTCCTCTAACTCCTCTATGGCCTCCACTTGTGCCCTCTACCTCTGCCTTAATGAGACATGTGCTCCAACAGTGCAGAGCAAACCCCCACCACCTCCGTACTGGGCAGCCAGGGCTTACCGCAATCAGGCAGTATTAAAATTGATATGCCTTGTAGATCACAGCCATATAGCTGAAGAGTTATTGACAGCTCTCCAGGCTGAGTTTGATTATGGGCTGTCTCTGCTGAACCTGCATCCAAGGAAAGCCATGTCCCATAACGGTAAAAAAAACCTGGTGGCGGCCCTATGGGGAGGCAAGCTCACATGCGTGCATTGCATGGATCACGTTCTCAATCTGGTGGTACGGCATTTTCTCCGCAACTATCCTGGCCTAGGTGAGTTGCTCCAGAAAGCAAATAAGCTTTGTGCTCATTTCTGCTGTTTGCACCTGTCTGGTCATCGACTTGCATCAATGCAGAGGTCTTTGTCCATGCCAGTTAACAAGTTAATATTCAATGTGCCAACACTTTGGAATTCCACTCTGCACATGTTGCAGTGACTGTGGTAGCAGCAAGGAGCCCTGACGCAGCATGTCATGTCGTATAGCCTGGGCCAATGCAGTACGGCTGTGGTGCAGATCACGTTTACAGAGTGGGCACAGATTAAGGACCTCTGCACCCTTCTTCACAGTTTTTACATGGCTACTAAGATGGTTAGCGCTGATGACGACGTCATTAGCATCACTATTCTGGTCATCTATATGCTGGAGCAGACTTTGAGTAGCCTGCAGGAGGAGATGCTGGTCCTAGAAAAAGAGGAAGCAGAGGAGGATGTGGAAGGGATAATATTGTCCCTAAGTTCAAGACTGTCATCACACAGGCGGGTGCCAAGGGAGGGTGAATTACTGCAATCGAGGGGTGGCTGGTGATAACAGACAAACTGTTATCAAAGGTGCAAGATCGAAGGAGAAAACGAAGGAGGAAGAGTTGATGGGCGAGCAACTGTCAGATGAACAGGATAATCCTACCCTCTCTGTTGTTCATGGTTGGCAGGAGGGGATGGAGGAAATGAGCCTGAAAAACAAAAGCTTGGGCTGGGACCTTGTTATGAATTCTCTTAGTTCTGAGTTGGGGCTCCCTTTGGTGGTTACTGTGGGTAGTGGAGCTGGCCGGATTGACAGAGGTCTGCCACCTGACGATGATGATTGGAGATCTGGTGTTACTGATTGGGAGTATTTAAGTGAGCAGGCTTCCCTCAATTGTTACTGGTGATTAGTTCTTCCTGTGCAACTTGAGGTCTGCTGTCTCCTGCCTGATCCTGCATTTTTCAGCTAAGTTGTTCATTTGCTAATCCTTTGCTTCTGATCTGGTATTGCCTCTTTCTGCTTTGCTGTGCGGGTTCAGCGTGCTCCCTGCTGGGGCTGTGCTGCACCCCGCTCCATACGTTACAGCTTGTGTCAGTTTGTTCAGTCCCCTGTTATATTAGTCTCTTTTGCTTTGCTGCCAGTTTACACCGGAATGCTGATATAGTGGGGGAGAGGTCGTGACGTGAGACCTCAGTGTTTTTTGTACATCAGACGTGTTGGATTTTTTAGGGTTTTTGTGTGATTGCAGACAGTATCTTTCCTTTCCTATCCTATCTAGACAGTTTGGGCCCCATCATTTGCTCAGTCTATTTTCTGCCTGCGTTTGTCCCTTATCTGGTCTCACCGACAATATATGTTTGGGCGCTATCTATTTCTTTGGGGTTCTGCTCCGGGGCAGTTTAGATTTCACCTTTCTTGCTTTAGACCTAATTAGTTCTCTGGCTGTGTCGAGGCATCTAGGGCATCATAGGTAGGCTCCACAGCTACTGTTAGTTATATTCTTAGGATTAGGGGTCTGCAATTCGCTAAGTGACCAACCTTTCTGGTTTCCTGGTGGCCTAGCCTATTCCTGCCATCCTCCTCAGTCACCTGTTCATAACAGGACCTCATGGTAAAGCCCGATATATGAGTGTCTTCTTGCAGCACTATCTGCAACATGATCCCCGTATAGTTATGATTAGGGATACTGCTGACTACTGAGTTGCCACTCTGTTAGATCGACATACTAAAACCAAATTTTGCCAGGTAATTCCCACCCTGGAAATTAACCCACCAATGCTAGAGTATTGAAACAGGCTTTTACACAACCTTAAGAGAGTATTTCCCCAAGACAGCAGTGAAGCACACAGTTTGCATCGCAGCTATAGATTTCCAACCTCCAGCATGTTAATTCATCAATGCCAAAACATTAACAGCAGCAGCAATGGTGGAAGAGAAAGAAGCAACTTCGGTGAGTCCTTTGTCACTTTTCTTTAGACCAACTCATGCACCAGCACAACAGAGTGTAAGTCTAACATGTGGTGAATGAATGGAGAGGATGGTGCAGGAGTATTTAGAACTGAATATCAATACCATCAGGGAGGGTTTGGACCCTTTCACATTTTGGTGTTCCAAAATGGATGAGTGACCTGATCTCGCCTCTTACGCCTTGGAGGTTTTATCGTGCCTGGCAGTGAGTGTTCTCTGAGGTAGTGTCTTCAGCGCTGCTGGTAGTGTCCTGATGGATAGGCGCATTCAGCTGCCCCCTGAAAGTGTAGACTGCCTAACAAGTTATGGATCTCAAAGGACTTTTGCACCCCAGTCGCAGACTGTACAGGCTAGATGATAATGCATTTTCTAGTGTGATGCATTAAAGTCATGTAACTGCACTCTATGATATCTTTTGAGTGGCTTCTGTGGCTGCTGCTCCTGCTAATGTTAACCCAAATTTATGGAAATGTGAACAGTCATTGTTGGTCTACATCTGCTGGGTTAGCTGTGGTGGAAGACTTCTCTGTCCTAATTATACTATTTCTATTCTCGTGACAGTTATTCCACTTCAGTGGTGTCAGGCACCCATTTGTGAATATGTGAATACTCCTGGTTGTGTGTCCATCTGCTGGATTGGGTGTAGTGAAAGACCTGTCGGTCCCTATTATACTATTTCTACTGTGGTGAATTGATGCCACTTCTGTGGTATAAGGCCCTCATTTCTTTAAATGTGAACACTCCTGGTTGGGTGTCCATCTGCTGTATTTGGTGTAGTGAATGACCTGTAGCTCCCTATTATACTACTAGCTGTTTCCAGCCAGCTAACGCTCGGCACGCTCATTGCTATCTAATTAACGCTGCTGGTGATTAAAATAAAGTAAATAATGACAACATTCAATAGTGCTTACGCAGGTGGTAAATTAAATTAAAATGAAGTTAATAACAATAATAATCAATAAAAATCTGAATAATACTAATGATACATTTTATTCACAGTGTAAAATCAAAAACAAACTGGATTCAGTAAGATGTGCGTTATTTATTCATTCCAGCATCTAAACAAATTTCATAACGAAACATAAATTAAGTTAAAATTTCTCTGTAAACACTATTAAATGTATAGTCATTTTCGTCATTTTCAAAAATCTTTCCTTGACTTCTACCAGGTATAATTTGAACTGAAAGACCTTTACAACTTGTTACTCTAGAGAATGCAGTGTATAATTGACCATGTGTGAATACAAGATCAGGTAGGAGAACGCCAATCTTATCAAATGTTTGTCCTTGCGATTTTGTAATTGTCATGGAATAAGCCAGACAAAGTGGGAATTGTTTTCTTGTTAACTTAAACGGGATATTGCAACTTTCGCTAGTGTCCAGTGGTATTCTTGGAATGAGAACCTTTTGACCATGACGCTCCCTAGAAAAAATACTGCAGTCGATGAGATTTGTGCCAAGAGTTTCTACAATTAATTGAGTACCATTGCACAGTCCTTTCTTTGGATTTAGATTGCGGAGTAGCATGACACAGCAGCCTTTCTTAAGGTTTAGCACATGAGGAGGGAGGCCCATAGGAGTTAGGGAATGTACAAATTCGATGGGGTACTGAGCTCTTCTTCTGTCTCACAGGATGAAATATTGTCGACACTGAAGTATGATTTAGTCTGACCTCTAAGCATGTTCAACACCTGTTCATTGACTGTCAGCGTGTCACAGTTTTTAGGGCATAGTACTGCTCTGGAAGCAAGATCAGCAGGAGTGAGAGAGTTCAGGTCATTCCCAAATATGCTCGTCACGACGTCATGAGTCAGAATGTCTTTGCTCAGCTTCACAAAATCCTCCAGATTCCCATCTTCAACTCCTTATCCAACAGTTAGCAGCCACTCACAAAACTCAACCTCATCAGGATTGACTCACATGTTCCTGATTAATTTCAGTTCCTTGAAGGATTTCCAGACTGGACTGCTCTTGACACACGCCTCTACAATACTAACGCGATTTCCATGAAGTACAACTGGAGCTTGCTGACAAAAATCTCCTCCAACAACAATCGGGATCCCACCAAAAGGTTCTTCATTGTGAAGGAGAATACGTAAGCTTCTATCAACGGCATTGAATAGATGAACATGAGACATTGAAATTTCATCTCATATAATAAGTTTAGTATCCCGAAGCTCTGGGCAGACTGAGGTTCCTTCTTTAATACTTGATACAGTTCTCTCATTCAAATGAATTGAAATTCCAAATCCGGAGTGGACTGTTTTTACCGCCTGTGTAAAGCAAAAAAAAATCTTCAATACAGACATCTTAAATTTACGTTTTTCAGTATTCTGTAATCGTAATTAAAATTACCTTTTAGTAATGTAGCTGCCAAACCGGTAGGAGCAACTGTTTTTACAATGCCACCATTCCCAAGTATAGTAGATGTCAAAGCCTTGTACACGAAAGTCTTTCCACAACCTCCTGCACCAGATAAAAAAAAGCATTTTTGTGATGTGGTTGGATTATTAACTGCATTCATGATTGTTTCAAAGGCTCTAGGTTCATCAGAAACTGCAGTCGTTCAGATGCTTGTTTCTCCCTTTCCACATCAACAATGTCACACATTTTATACGCATCTGATGGGAAAGGTAGTCCACAACTTTTGCAATCTTTAACAAACTGTCGTAAGTGGTCTTGGATATCGGCAACTGTTTGCTGCTCGGCCATGTATTCGTTATGAGTCAGGAGGAAGTCTTCCATCATGTTATTTTTATATTTGTTGTATAAACCAAGTCCACTTGTGATGTTGGCGTGGTTCAGGATTGCAGCAAATAGCTGTCGAAGCTCACCGGGCATTCTAAATAAAGATGCATCTTCCATTGTTTTGTCCCACTCTGAATCGTCATGCAATAATCCCATGGCCTTTGCTGCCAGAATATAAGTTTCATATGTGTGTCCTTCCACTGTTCTCAGATCTTCGAATGATGTAGCACCTGTAAACAACATAAAGAAAATAATTAAAAATTATAAAACAGTCAGGATGATCTAATAGCGTACAATTATTATTATTATTATTATTATTATTATTATTCATCTATATAGCGCCATTTATTCCATACAATTAGATGAATATGACTTACCCTTGATATGCATCAGGAGTAGGCGCAGGGAAAATCTTTCCATATCTTGTGGAGAGACAGAGTACATTCTTGGAAGGATCTTGTCAGCACCTCTTTTTCTTGTCATCCAAAACTTATTTGTCCAGACATAATGGTAGGGTATTTCACAATATAAATACTGACGTGCTGATGGATCAGTTTGGTTTAGAACGAACCATTTCGTAAGTTTTGTGCCATCACGCTGAGCTTTTTCCACAGAAAGCTGCTCTGTTCCATCATTAAAGTAAACTGATTGTTGGAAAGTTAGGTGTACCGGAAGTCTTTCTACAGCATGGGAACGTGCAGACATCTCAAATTTTCGCAACCGCCACATTGCTTCAGGCGATGCCAAATATCGTGTGTCGATGTAAGTCTTAATCTCATCCCAGTAGTAGGTGCCGGTGTTGCTGACTTCGTTCACTTGAACAATGGCTGCATCATGTCCTTTGTACATGTACTTGAAAATATATTTGACTGTCTGGGTGGAAGAGCAGATTTCCACATTTATGTGTGCACTGTATTTCTGAGAGAGGTAGGGGTTGTATGGCACAACCCAGAGGCTGTAAACTTCCACATTCCTAATCTTGAGCTTAATGCCATCTTTTCGTCTGCGGTATACTGGATAACCATCCACATTAATATTTGTTTTTTCGCTGAAGTCTTTGGGAAACTTTTTGGAGCATGTCCGGATTCCTTTTACATCTTCCATACATGGTGAATTTCTATTGTGTTCTCCACAGGGCCCATGAATCATGCAGCGGGTGACAACATCGTTAAGCTCCTTGTTAATATCCGGGTCAGGAATTTCTGCACAAACAGCATTGTCACAATCGATAGCTTCTCGAAACTTGTCTTCGTCGTCCAGAATTAAGAGCATAAGGCAATGAGGAAGACCTGAAACAATAAAAGGATGCATTATATGTGCATTATTAATCATTTCATTCTTAACATTACTGTTATGAACATTCAGATGAATGTACGTAATACCTCTTTTCTGAAATTCAATGACGTAGGTGTATGCCTTTACTTGTCCCATCACTCCACCTTTTTTTGCAGTCAAGTCGTTTAGTAACTCTTGTAGCTTTAAGTGGAATATGGTAGATACCAAATCTTTGCGGTCTATTGCTGTTTCATGCTGTAAAAGGCCGGACTGAATTTCTTCCCACATTGGGTTGCAAGTGAACATAATAAATAAATCCGGCTTTCCAAATTTTGCTACCAAAGTCATCGCATCTTGGTAATTCTGTGTCATGGCACGTTTTCCACCGGTAAAAGAAGAGGGAAGTATGACGATGCAACCTGGTCTCAGATCTTGTTGTTCAGCCCTACTGTTGATATAATCCATAAGCCCGACATATAATTCTACTCTGAGTTTCTGTCATGATCCAGTGTTGGATCTGGCGGTATTAAATGCATTAAGTGAACTTTTTTTCCTTTGGTTCCAAAGTGTGTCGTGATTGCCCCCGGTGGCCATTAGAATTATCACGTGGTGTCGTTCATTCTAAGTTGCCCGGTGGTGGGGAATGGTATCGCACCTTAGGTTTAGGTTAATGTTCACTTAATTATGGATCAGGTGTGACACCCTATAAAGGTGTGCTCAGGGTGTCCAATCACTGCCTGTGATATTGTGAGATTGCTTTCACTTTGAAGTGGAGAGCCTGGAGGGAGGATGGAGCTGGTGAGGAGTCCTGCGCAGCTTAGCCAGGGGGGACGTGTTGCAGCTATGGTGTCTGGATGAAGGGCTCGCATGGCGTGGTGGGGTCGCAGTGATGGAGTCAGCGGGAAGTGTCTGCATGGTCTGGTGGAGTGGCTACTATGGAGAGTGGCACTCACCATGTGGGACTTGGCCGCTGAGCTGGACTCAAGCATGCTTGACTTCGTGGCAGAAGCTGAACACTTCCTTGGGACTCTGTTATTAAGCTGCAGCAACTGGTGGTGGACTCTGCTCCTAGGCAGCACTATGGTGTAGGATCCTGTGATGGTGATGGATCCGGGTGGAGGAGAAGATGCATGCAGGTGGTGGGCTCTGTTGCTGGGAGCGCACGCAGCAGAGCAAAGCTAAGTGGTGTTTCCCCTGTATTGTCTCTTTCCTCATGTGTGTTGTTAGTGCAGTGGTGGGATTAGTCTCCACACCGACCTATTCCCTAGTGAGGGTTTAGGCTCAGGGCGAGCAAGGGCGTTAAGGTACGCGTGCGGCGACAGGTGCGGAGCCTGTTTAGGGAATGTGAGGAGTGTAGGGACACTGGCTCAGGGGAGTGCAGGAGGTCTCCATTTCCCCATTCCCTATCGCAGGGCCCACCATTGTTAAAGTTTCCCAGGTTCCCCCTTTATTATTTGATTTATTGTATAACGTGTAATACCTAAATTCGCCAGGTGGAGGCGGCGTATCCACCTGCACGTGTTATTATTTAAATGCGCCCCACTGGAGGCGGTGTATCCAGGGTCACGTGTGTTATGGGTCCGCCTTGCGGTATCATCTGCGTCCCGACACACGTGACCATGACATTATCACAGGCCTTACAGGTTTTTTTTCTGGTGAGCTTTGGCCATGTGGAGACCACTGAGTAATTTCTGCCGGGCCTCACTGAGGTGAGTGGGGAGCGGCAAGGTGTTTAGAGCTGCTGCAGCAGCAGTTATCACGGTCTGGGGCCTCTGCTCAGGTAACCAGGAAATTAAAATGGCGGCTTTGGCAAATTGCGGGTCTGGCAAAAGCCCCTGGAGTCGCTGCTGGGGAGCGGGACTTGCTCATGCACGTGGGCGTACCCAGGCAGGTGGGAGGAATGGTGCCCCACGGAGCTGCCTGGTATTCCCCGAGGTGAAGGGTACGTCCCTGTAGTGAGCAGATTGGTGAATAGTCCGCGGGGCTCATGCCAAATCTTCGATGCCGCCCCTCCTGGTCGTGTGGAGGCGACCAGCGAGTATATATATATTTTCCTCCATATTCCTGCGGCTATGGTACTAAAACCCCCTAGAGTCGCTGCTGGGGAGCAGGACTGGTTCATGCAGGCAGGCGCTCCCAGGCAGGTGGGAGGAATGGTGCCCCACGGAGCTGCCTGGTATTCCCCGAGGTGAAGGGGTACGCCCCTGTGGTGAACTGACTGGTGTGAGATTCCGCGGGGTTTTACGCCAAATCTTCATACCATCGAAGAAGCCGCCCTCCTGGTCGTGTGGAGGTGACCAGCGAGAGTATATTTCCTCCATTTCCCGGTCCCCTTCTCCTCCTGGTGTGTGCAGCAGGTGTGCTGCGGGGGAGTAGGGACAAATCTCTACCCTCGCCATTAACCAACCCTAAGAGGCGCAGTCCTCATGGTGAAAGGGTTGGAGGGTGGTGTCCCTTGGTGAATAGTGGGGGTGTGAGTGTGGTGACACAGGGGGACGCCTCTGTTGTCAAGTCCAGATTGAGTTCACCAAGTTATGACAAATGCATGTGTGCAATAAACGTTCAGGTCCGGACCTGTGTGTGAACGAGCATGTATGGGTGCTACCAAAAAACATCTTGGAAATGTGTTGTGGAGTCTGATCAGCTCTTAGCATACATACACATACATAATCTCGTTCCCCAGGTCGGCGCTGTGGAGATGAGTGGTGCCTCCAAAATGAACTTTATTGCCATTACCAGCGGTGCGTTTGTCATAAACCTGAAGTGTCAGGTAATGGTGGGGTGAACTCAGGGTCTGGGCATCCCCGCTGTAGGTGTTTCCCTAATGAGGGGTGGTCTTGAGGGTCCAGAGGCCCCTCATTAAGGAGGGGGTACTGTCATGATCCAGTGTTGGATCTGGCGGTATTAAATGCATTAAGTGAACTTTTTTTCCTTTGGTTCCAAAGTGTGTCGTGATTGCCCCCGGTGGCCATTAGAATTATCACGTGGTGTCGTTCATTCTAAGTTGCCCGGTGGTGGGGAATGGTATCGCACCTTAGGTTTAGGTTAATGTTCACTTAATTATGGATCAGGAGTGACACCATATAAAGGTGTGCTCAGGGTGTTCAATCACTGCCTGTGATATTGTGAGATTGCTTTCACTTTGAAGTGGAGAGCCTGGAGGGAGGATGGAGCTGGTGAGGAGTCCTGCGCAGCTTAGCCAGGGGGGACGTGTTGAGGCTATGGTGTCTGGACGAAGGGCTCGCATGGCGTGGTGGGGTCGCAGTGATGGAGTCAGCGGGAAGTGTCTGCATGGTCTGGTGGAGTGGCTACTATGGAGAGTGGCACTCACCATGTGGGACTTGGCCGCTGAGCTGGACTCAAGCATGCTTGACTTCGTGGCAGAAGCTGAACACTTCCTTGGGACTCTGTTATTAAGCTGCAGCAACTGGTGGTGGACTCTGCTCCTAGGCAGCACTATGGTGCAGGATCCTGTGATGGTGATGGATCCGGGTGGAGGAGAAGACGCACGCAGGTGGTGGGCTCTGTTGCTGGGAGCGCACGCAGCAGAGCAAAGCTAAGTGGTGTTTCCCCTGTATTGTCTCTTTCCTCATGTGTGTTGTTAGTGCAGTGGTGGGATTAGTCTCCGCACCGACCTATTCCCTAGTGAGGGTTTAGGCTCAGGGCGAGCAAGGGCGTTAAGGTACGCGTGCGGCGACAGGTGCGGAGCCTGTTTAGGGAATGTGATTAGTGTAGGGACACTGGCTCAGGGGAGTGCAGGAGGTCTCCATTTCCCCATTCCCTATCGCAGGGCCCACCATTGTTAAAGTTTCCCAGGTTCCCCCTTTATTATTTGATTTATTGTATAATGTGTAATACCTAAATTTGCCAGGTGGAGGCGGCGTATCCACCTGCACGTGTTATTATTTAAATGCGCCCCACTGGAGGCGGTGTATCCAGGGTCACGTGTGTTATGGGTCCGCCTTGCGGTATCATATGCGTCCCGACACACGTGACCATGACAGTTTCTTTTGGTTTTGTCTGTTCCAGTCCAGTCACTGCGCTTCAACCTTTAGGTAGGCATCAATTATGTATTGTTGTGTCAGCTTGCCAGAATGTAACAGCGGGTTGAAGGATTGTCGATCCTGAAGGCAGTACGCATAGAATTCGCTCATCAACATATTTCTTTTTTTTTCTTGTTCCCCTGCATCGTGACTGATATCTTCCTGTTCTTCATCGTCACATTCCTCCATTTCATAACTTTTCCTTTTTGCGGTTCTCCCTTGTTTCCGTATTCCAGGTTGCCATCCATGTTCACCATACGGAAAGAGGAGTGGATACACCATTGGATCATAGTTTGGGCTATGGTACACAATATTCTGTAGTCCTCGCTGCCCAATGGGATGAACGGCAATGTCTCTTTTGATCGGCGGCTCTCCATCATCGGAGACAAACACAGCTGCAACTTCATTGGCTGTCGGCAAGTTGTATCGGCGAGGGTCGTATTGTCTATCCTTGGTTATCCACATTTCAATTTTATGCTGGTCGTTGCCACGCTGATCAATCAAATCCTTCATCATCTTGAAAGCCTGAGCAAATGGGTTGATATCTCTGAGTAAACAGTCAATAGTATTCATTATGTCCCTCTTGCATCCTTCATTTTGCTCGTTATTTAATCGTTGAATGTTTGCATACTCAGGATCCAATATGTAGAGTTGTGAATATGAAGGAGTATCAGATCTAAAGAAAGCACAAATATATTTTTAATTATTAAAAAAGAGTAGGAATGAATTAAAAACGTACATTTAATTGTATTCAGGTCTTTTACCTTAGAGAAGTTGATGTACAGTGGTACACTTGTCCATGAATGACTAAAACGGGTGGGCCACCGGAAAATTTCATTGACTGAAATCCAAAGGATGCAAAGGCAAAAGCACTGTTGTACTTTCTAATGTTCTTTCTAAAATGTTTTGCCTCATTCGTATCTTCAGTTAACCATGCTTGAAACTGCTGAGGATATTCATTTACTTCACGTAAGTGTATAGCACCCCTTCCGCAGCACAACGCAAACTTTGAACTGTGTAATTTTTCTTTCCAAAAGTGAGATGCATTGCAATCACTATACGTAACGTCTCGCTTTCCCAAGTGGTGTTCACGGGGTATTTTCTCTGCATTTCTTGCTACATACCTCGAAGGTGGTGGCAGTTTACGTCGACGGGCATTGTTGTTTTCAACTTCCGCGGGTGTCAAATTCCTTCTTCGTTAACGCTAGTTATATATATCAGCTTCCCTTTTTTCTGTCACTCGGTTGATATAAACCTTGTGATATCTCTCTCTGTCCTTAGTAATCTGCTCAGGTGTTCGGTGTTGATAACCAATCCTACGATTTTGTCGATATTGTTGTTGTCAATCAGCTACTGCATCCTTGTCCGGATTTTCCTGCGGCCTGTGGGATGTACCTGGCGACTCTTCTTGGCTCATTTTGTTTGGGAGAATGCGGATGCAATTAAATGTACGTTTACCTTGGCTGAAGTGGTTGAATTACATAGAAAGGAAGTGCTGCGTGTGGTAATGTAGTGGGGCGGAGTCTCGTGTGGTAATGTGTGGGGATGGAGCCTCATGTGGTAATGTGGGGGGACAGAGCCTCATGTGGTAATGTGTGGGGGCAGAGTCTCGTGTGGTAATGTATGGGGATGCAGCCTCGTGTGGTAATGTGTGAGGATGGAGCCTCGTGTGGTAATGTGTGGGGATGGAGCATCGTGTGGCAATGAGGGGGGACGGAGCCTCATGTGGTAATGTGGGGGAGCGGAGCCTCGTGTGGTAATGTGCGGGGACGGAGCCTTGTGTGGTAATGTGTGGGGACAGAGCCTCGTGTGGTAATAATTGGGAACACAGCATCATGTGATAATGCGTGAGGACAGAGCCTCGTGTGGGGGGCGGGATTATGTGTGGTAATGTGGGGGGGCAGGATTATGTGTGGTAATGTGGTGGGGGGCGGGATTATGTGTGGTAATGTGGTGGGGGGCGGGATTATGTGCGGTAATGTGGTTGGGGGTGGGATTATGTGTGGTAATGTGGTGGGGGGGCAGGATTATTTGAGGTGATGTGGTGGGAGAGCGGGATTATGTGTGTTAATGTGGTGGGGGGGTGGGATTATGTGTGATGATGTGGTAGGGGCGGGATTATGTGTGGTAATGTGGTGGGGGGCGGGATTATGTGCGGTAATGTGGTTGGGGGTGGGATTATGTGTGGTAATGTGGTGGGGGGCGGGATTATTTGAGGTGATGTGGTGGGAGAGCGGGATTATGTGTGTTAATGTGGTGGGGGGTGGGATTATGTGTGGTGATGTGGTGGGGGCGGGATTATGTGCGGTAATGTGGTGGGGGCGGGATTATGTGTGGTAATGTGGTGGGGGAGCGGGATTATGTGTTGGGATGTGGTGGGGGCGGGATTGTGTGTGGTAATGTGGTGGGAGGCAGAATTATGTGCGGTAATGTGGTGGGGGGTGGGATTATGTGTGGTAATGTGGTGGGGGAGCGGGATTATGTGTTGGGATGTGGTGGGGGCGGGATTGTGTGTGGTAATGTGGTGGGGGGTGGGATTATGTGCAGTAATGTGGTGGGGGGTGGGATTATGTGTGGTGATGTGGTGGGGGGCGGGATTATGTGCGGTAATGTGGTGAGGGGTGGGATTATGTGCAGTGATGTGGTGGGGGGCGGGATTATGTGTGTTAATGTGGTGGGTGACGGGATTATGTGTGGTAATGTGGTGGGGGGTGGGATTATGTGCAGTAATGTGGTGGGGGGTGGGATTATGTGCGGTGATGTGGTGGGGGGCGGGATTATGTGCAGTAATGTGGTGAGGGGTGGGATTATGTGCGGTGATGTGGTGGGGGGCAGGATTATGTGTGGTGATGTGGTGGTGGGGTGGGATTATGTGTGGTGATGTGGTGGGGGGGCGGAATTATGTGTGGTTATGTGGTGGGGTGCAGGATTATGTGTGGTGATGTGGTGGTGGCGGGACTATATGTGGTAATGTGGTGGGGTTGGGATTATGTGTGGTGATGTGGTGGGGGGGCAGGATTATGTGGTGATGTGGTGGGGGGGCGGGATCATGTGTGGTGATGTGGTGGGGGGCGGGATTATGTGTGGTGATGTGGTGGGGGGCAGGATTATGTGTGGTGATGTGGTGGGGGGCAGGATTATGTGTGGTGATGTGGTGGGGGGCGGGATTATGTGTGGTAATGTGGTGGGGGGGCGGAATTATGTGTGGTAATGTGGTGGGGGTGGGATTATGTGTGGTGATGTGGTGGGGGGCGGGACTATGTGTGGTAATGTGGTGGGGGGAAGGGATTTTGTGTGGTGATGTGGTGGGGGGCGGGATTATGTGTGGTGATGTGGTGGGTGTGGGGTTATGTATGGTAATGTGGTGGGGGGGCAGGATTGTGTGTGGTGATGTGGTGGGGGCGGGATTGTCTGTGGTGATGTGGAGTGGGGGCCGGATTGTGTGTGGCAATGTGGTGGGGACAGGATTGTGTGTGGTAATGTGGTGGGGACAGGATTGTGTGTGGTAATGTGGTGGGGACAGGATTGTGTGTGGTAATGTGGTGGGGGCGGGATGTGTGTGGTAATGTGTGGTAATGGGGTGGGGGGTGGGATTATGTGTGGTGATGTGGTGGGGGCGGAGCTACTGTGCAGGGGGCGGGATTAGCAAGTAATTACGATGCCTCTTATATATAATATATATAGATTTCTACTGTGATGTAATTGATGCCATTTTGGTGGTGTCTGCGAACAATTTTTGGAAATGTGAACACTCCTGGTCGGGTCTCCTTCTTGTGCGTTCCCTATAGCAGTAAGCCACCGACACCGTCAGGCCTCCACTTCAATGGACTCAGCTACCCGTGTTAATATCCTTAAAATTGTCTTACAATGGTAACCTACAAAACTGATATTTGTGCCACCTGAGTGTGGCTGAGCATGAAAGCAGGTAGAGGTGTTCCATTTGGTATCAGGGCTCCCAGCAAAGGGGACCTACACCGATCCCTCACCCATCTCATCTTACTATGACGTTCAATTGAAAGCTGTAAATGCTTTCCCAGACCCCGATACCTCATGCCTGGCTGATTGCTGCAGTGCCATGCTAAAATATGAACTGTGGGTGAACTGAGGCCACTTTTCTGGTGTCTGTCCCTCATTTGATGTGTTTTGGCAGCATTTGGGGCCATTATAAGGTATTGTGCATGAGTTTGCTTTTGCCTTCCACTGACGTGAATGGCATTCGGTTATGTTCGATGAATATTCGACAAATTAATCGACAAACATTGCAAATTTGGTGTACATAATCTGAACTTAACATTGAAATATTTGTTCATCTCTAGTAAGGACAACTGAATGCTATGCTGAGACAAGGATTTGTAAGTGCTTGATGATGGTAAGTCAGTGCAAGAACACAGTAGGTGCAGGGCATGAGGCATCTGTGCCACTGTTTTGGACAGGGGATTGGCAAGCATCTAGCACAGGAGAAGAGGCAGTGGTGTCAGCTGATGGCACAAATTGCAGACCCAGGCATTTGGCCCACCAAGTTGGTGGTGGTTAGGTTCATTCTCTTGTTGATCTTGACATGACACTGGTTGCAAATGCCCTTTTTTGTCTCAGAACACTCTTTGGAAATGTCCCAAACTGGGGAACATTTACCTCTTTGATAGAAAAATGCAAGAGTGTGCTCTGTGGAACAGTTTCCTGCTTTGTCTCTCTGGTAACCCCACTGCCTCTTACATTCTGTGTTGATGCTGCTGATTAGAGTTGAGCGATACCAGCCGATACTTGAAAATATCGGATCGGAATGGATCGGCCGATCTTTAAAAAAAGTATCGGTATCGCCGATTCCGATACCGGGAACCAATGCAAGTCAATGGGGCCAAAATATCGGAATTAAAAAAAACCCTTTCTTTCCTTGTAGGTTAATTCTACATGAAGAAAAACAACTAAGAATAATGTAGAATGTATTGTGGGAGGTGGAGGAGACATTAAAGCCATAGAGGTTTAGCCCAATCAAATGGAATAGCAGGAATTAAACTTTTTTTTTTAAAGATGTTAGGAGTTACAAAGATATTGACTATGTTAGCCTCATTTATATTTTGCCAGACATGTATGTCTTCTTCTTCTACTTCCTTTTTTTACATTCTTCTTCTTCTTCTTCTTCTACTTCCTTTTTTTACATTCTTCTTCTTCTTCTTCTACTTCCTTTTTTTACATTCTTCTTCTTCTTCTTCTACTTCCTTTTTTTACATTCTTCTTCTTATTCCTTTTTTTACATTCTTCTTCTTCTTCTTCTACTTCCTTTTTTTACATTCTTCTTCTTCTTCTTCTACTTCCTTTTTTTACATTCTTCTTCTTCTTCTTCTACTTCCTTTTTTTTACATTCTTCTTCTTCTTCTTCTACTTCCTTTTTTTACATTCTTCTTCTTATTCCTTTTTTTACATTCTTCTTCTTCTTCTTCTACTTCCTTTTTTTACATTCTTCTTCTTCTTCTTCTTCTTCTTCCTTTTCTTACATTCTTCATATTCTTCTTATTCAACAATTATTATTCTACATATTCAGCTTCTTCATCTTCTTCCTATTCTTCTTCATCATATTCTTGTTTGTGTCAGGCATTCCTGTAGTTGTTATCTAGAAAAGTTAGAAGTTTACACCTTCCGTTCTGCCTGTCACAAAAGATTTACAACAGGATTTGTCCGCGTTCAGTTTGGCCTGCAGAAGCAGGCCTTTTCCAGGGGCACCACGAGGAGGAACGGACTCACCCCCATACACTGCTTAGTCTTCTTCTGCTTATAAATAAGATAATATCATTTGCTCAGAGTATTAGTCTTATGCTTAATGTTCTTCTGCTTTGTTTTTTTTATGCTTCTTTGTCTTCTCTCTCTTGTTGTTCTGCATCTTGGTGGTTGTCTTCCTGTTCTTTGTCCTCTTGAACCAGCTGACGGTACTGGCACCCGGAGGGGCAGCAGAAGGAACAAGAGCCAATGGCACTACCGAGGACCAGCTGACGGTGCTGGAACCCGGTTACTAAGCAGGAGGTACCTGTGCTACAAAGCACTACCAAGGACCAGCAGACGTTGCCGGAACTCGGATACCGAGATGGAGGCACCTAGGCCAAAGGCTCTGACGAGAACCAGCTGACGGTGCTGGAACCCGGAGGGGTAGCATAAGCTGCAAGAGCAAATGGAAATAGCGAGGACCAGCTGACAGTGCTGGCACCCGGAGGGGCAGCAGAAGGAATAAGAGCCAATGGCACAACCGAGGACCAGCTGACGGTGCTGGAACCCGGTTACTAAGCAGGAGGTACCTGTGCTACAAAGCACTACCAAGGACCAGCAGACGTTGCCGGAACTCGGATACCGAGATGGAGGCACCTAGGCCAAAGGCTCTGACGAGAACCAGCTGACGGTGCTGGAACCCGGAGGGGTAGCATAAGCTGCAAGAGCAAATGGAAATAGCGAGGACCAGCTGACAGTGCTGGCACCCGGAGGGGCAGCAGAAGGAATAAGAGCCAATGGCACAACCGAGGACCAGCTGACGGTGCTGGAACCCGGTTACTAAGCAGGAGGTACCTGTGCTACAAAGCACTACCAAGGACCAGCAGACGTTGCCGGAACTCGGATACCGAGATGGAGGCACCTAGGCCAAAGGCTCTGACGAGAACCAGCTGACGGTGCTGGAACCCGGAGGGGTAGCATAAGCTGCAAGAGCAAATGGAAATAGCGAGGACCAGCTGACAGTGCTGGCACCCGGAGGGGCAGCAGAAGGAATAAGAGCCAATGGCACAACCGAGGACCAGCTGACGGTGCTGGAACCCGGTTACTAAGCAGGAGGTACCTGTGCTACAAAGCACTACCAAGGACCAGCAGACGTTGCCGGAACTCGGATACCGAGATGGAGGCACCTAGGCCAAAGGCTCTGATGAGAACCAGCTGACGGTGCTGGAACCCGGAGGGGTATCAGAAGTTACCCCTGAAAAGCAAAGTTGGCATGCCGCAAGCTGGCCGCAGTTACCGAATCACACAGTCCTACAGGGGGTGCTTGTCCTACTGGCACTATGGAACAAACCTTTCTTACCAGAACCCGCAGTCCACATAGGAAGCACCTAAACTGCTGGCACCCTAGCCTCGGCTAACCCAACCGCAACACGACATGGCAACTTGGGGTGGCAAACTGACATTGACACTTCCCGGAAACAGCAGGCAGGGCTGGAACCAAGCTGGGCAGGAGGGAGTACCCGTGCCAAAGTCAGTTATGAGCAGCAACTGGCGATGTTGGAGCCCAGGACAAGCACTTAGCAGGCTGAGGCCTGATGTGCTGTCAATTGGGAGGCAGCAGGACAGATTGCCATCAAAACAGCAGGGGAACAGCTGACGTTACTGAACCCCACAAACACAGGAGCTAGTGTTTTACTCTGTGAAGACGGCACTTCCGAGCAACAACTGGCTGTGTTGAAGCCCAGGGACAAGCACGGAGCAGGCTTAGGCTGCATTGAAGAAATTTTAAGATCGGTTGTAGACTACTAATTTGAACCAAGCTCCACTTAGGCCTGTGGATTAACTGATTTTCGTATTTCCCCTGTCCTCCAACCCCGCCAGTTACAGCTCCGAAGTGGCGTCTGCACAATCCACACTTGTTCCTGTGTTACAGGTGTTCAGTCCGGTCAGTTAATCCCCTGATGTGTGTCCGGCAATGTCGCCTGCTCTGTCCACATTCCGATAATGGGAATGTGGACAGAGCAGGCGACATTGCCGGACACACATCAGGGGATTAACTGACCGGACTGAACACCTGTAACACAGGAACAAGTGTGGATTGTGCAGACGCCACTTCGGAGCTGTAACTGGCGGGGTTGGAGGACAGGGGAAATACGAGAGACAGTGTAGCCACAGGCCTAATTGGAGCACGGTTAAAAATCAGTAGTGGTACGACTGTGTAGGCAGCAGGAGACTTTGCCATCCACACAGCAGGGGATCAGCTGACATTACTGAACCCCACTGAGACACGGGAGCAAGTGTCTCTTTCCGTGTGGACGGCACTTCCGAACTACAACTGGCTGTGTTGAAGCCCAGGAAATAGGAGGGTGTAGGCAGAGGCCTACTGTATTTTGAATGAGTTTACAGCAGGAGAGACTGCCATCCACACAGCAGGGGATCAGCTGACGTTACTGAACCCCACTGAGACACGGGAGCAAGTATCTCTTTCCGTGTGGACGGCACTTCCGAACTACAACTGGCTGTGTTGAAGCCCAGGAAATAGGAGGGTGTAGGCAGAGGCCTACTGTATTTTGAATGAGTTTACAGCAGGAGAGACTGCCATCCACACAGCAGGGGATCAGCTGACGTTACTGAACCCCACTGAGACACGGGAGCAAGTGTCTCTTTCCGTGTGGACGGCACTTCCGAACTACAACTGGCTGTGTTGAAGCCCAGGAAATAGGAGGGTGTAGGCAGAGGCCTACTGTATTTTGAATGAGGTGACAGCAGGAGAGACTGCCATCCACACAGCAGGGGATCAGCTGACATTACTGAACCCCACTGAGACACGGGAGCAAGTATCTCTTTCCGTGTGGACGGCACTTCCGAACTACAACTGGCTGTGTTGAAGCCCAGGAAATAGGAGGGTGTAGGCAGAGGCCTACTGAATTTTGAATGAGTTTACAGCAGGAGAGACTGCCATCCACACAGCAGGGGATCAGCTGACGTTACTGAACCCCACTGAGACACGGGAGCAAGTGTCTCTTTCCGTGTGGACGGCACTTCCGAACTACAACTGGCTGTGTTGAAGCCCAGGAAATAGGAGGGTGTAGGCAGAGGCCTACTGTATTTTGAATGAGTTTACAGCAGGAGAGACTGCCATCCACACAGCAGGGGATCAGCTGACGTTACTGAACCCCACTGAGACACGGGAGCAAGTATCTCTTTCCGTGTGGACGGCACTTCCGAACTACAACTGGCTGTGTTGAAGCCCAGGAAATAGGAGGGTGTAGGCAGAGGCCTACTGTATTTTGAATGAGTTTACAGCAGGAGAGACTGCCATCCACACAGCAGGGGATCAGCTGACGTTACTGAACCCCACTGAGACACGGGAGCAAGTGTCTCTTTCCGTGTGGACGGCACTTCCGAACTACAACTGGCTGTGTTGAAGCCCAGGAAATAGGAGGGTGTAGGCAGAGGCCTACTGTATTTTGAATGAGGTGACAGCAGGAGAGACTGCCATCCACACAGCAGGGGATCAGCTGACGTTACTGAACCCCACTGAGACACGGGAGCAAGTATCTCTTTCCGTGTGGACGGCACTTCCGAACTACAACTGGCTGTGTTGAAGCCCAGGAAATAGGAGGGTGTAGGCAGAGGCCTACTGTATTTTGAATGAGTTTACAGCAGGAGAGACTGCCATCCACACAGCAGGGGATCAGCTGACGTTACTGAACCCCACTGAGACACGGGAGCAAGTATCTCTTTCCGTGTGGACGGCACTTCCGAACTACAACTGGCTGTGTTGAAGCCCAGGAAATAGGAGGGTGTAGGCAGAGGCCTACTGTATTTTGAATGAGTTTACAGCAGGAGAGACTGCCATCCACACAGCAGGGGATCAGCTGACGTTACTGAACCCCACTGAGACACGGGAGCAAGTGTCTCTTTCCGTGTGGACGGCACTTCCGAACTACAACTGGCTGTGTTGAAGCCCAGGAAATAGGAGGGTGTAGGCAGAGGCCTACTGTATTTTGAATGAGGTGACAGCAGGAGAGACTGCCATCCACACAGCAGGGGATCAGCTGACGTTACTGAACCCCACTGAGACACGGGAGCAAGTGTCTCTTTCCGTGTGGACGGCACTTCCGAACTACAACTGGCTGTGTTGAAGTCCAGGAAATAGGAGGGTGTAGGCAGAGGCCTACTGTATTTTGAATGAGTTTACAGCAGGAGAGACTGCCATCCACACAGCAGGGGATCAGCTGACGTTACTGAACCCCACTGAGACACGGGAGCAAGTGTCTCTTTCCGTGTGGACGGCACTTCCGAACTACAACTGGCTGTGTTGAAGCCCAGGAAATAGGAGGGTGTAGGCAGAGGCCTACTGTATTTTGAATGAGTTTACAGCAGGAGAGACTGCCATCCACACAGCAGGGGATCAGCTGACGTTACTGAACCCCACTGAGACACGGGAGCAAGTATCTCTTTCCGTGTGGACGGCACTTCCGAACTACAACTGGCTGTGTTGAAGCCCAGGAAATAGGAGGGTGTAGGCAGAGGCCTACTGTATTTTGAATGAGTTTACAGCAGGAGAGACTGCCATCCACACAGCAGGGGATCAGCTGACGTTACTGAACCCCACTGAGACACGGGAGCAAGTGTCTCTTTCCGTGTGGACGGCACTTCCGAACTACAACTGGCTGTGTTGAAGCCCAGGAAATAGGAGGGTGTAGGCAGAGGCCTACTGTATTTTGAATGAGTTTACAGCAGGAGAGACTGCCATCCACACAGCAGGGGATCAGCTGACGTTACTGAACCCCACTGAGACACGGGAGCAAGTATCTCTTTCCGTGTGGACGGCACTTCCGAACTACAACTGGCTGTGTTGAAGCCCAGGAAATAGGAGGGTGTAGGCAGAGGCCTACTGTCTTTGTAATGCGGAGACAGCAGGAGAGACTGCCATCTCCACAGCAGGGGAACAGCTGGCAGTGCTGAACCCCACTAACACTTGAACGAATGTGTTTGGCTCTGTGGAGACGACACTTCTGAACACCAACTGACGCTGTTGGAGCCCAGGATTAGGCGAGGAGCAGGCTGGGGCCTACTGGATTTTGGCAGGTGAATGCAGCAGGAGACTTGCCATCTCCACAGCAGGGGAACAGCTGGCAGTGCTGAACCCCACTAACACTTGAACGAATGTGTTTGGCTCTGTGGAGACGACACTTCTGAACACCAACTGACGTTGTTGGAGCCCAGGATTAGGCGAGGAGCAGGCTGGGGCCTACTGGATTTTGGCAGGTGAATGCAGCAGGAGACTTGCCATCTCCACAGCAGGGGAACAGCTGGCAGTGCTGAACCCCACTAACACTTGAACGAATGTGTTTGGCTCTGTGGAGACGACACTTCTGAACACCAACTGACGTTGTTGGAGCCCAGGATTAGGCGAGGAGCAGGCTGGGGCCTACTGGATTTTGGCAGGTGAATGCAGCAGGAGACTTGCCATCTCCACAGCAGGGGAACAGCTGGCAGTGCTGAACCCCACTAACACTTGAACGAATGTGTTTGGCTCTGTGGAGACGACACTTCTGAACACCAACTGACGTTGTTGGAGCCCAGGATTAGGCGAGGAGCAGGCTGGGGCCTACTGGATTTTGGCAGGTGAATGCAGCAGGAGACTTGCCATCTCCACAGCAGGGGAACAGCTGGCAGTGCTGAACCCCACTAACACTTGAACGAATGTGTTTGGCTCTGTGGAGACGACACTTCTGAACACCAACTGACGCTGTTGGAGCCCAGGATTAGGCGAGGAGCAGGCTGGGGCCTACTGGATTTTGGCAGGTGAATGCAGCAGGAGACTTGCCATCTCCACAGCAGGGGAACAGCTGGCAGTGCTGAACCCCACTAACACTTGAACGAATGTGTTTGGCTCTGTGGAGACGACACTTCTGAACACCAACTGACGCTGTTGGAGCCCAGGATTAGGCGAGGAGCAGGCTGGGGCCTACTGGATTTTGGCAGGTGAATGCAGCAGGAGACTTGCCATCTCCACAGCAGGGGAACAGCTGGCAGTGCTGAACCCCACTAACACTTGAACGAATGTGTTTGGCTCTGTGGAGACGACACTTCTGAACACCAACTGACGCTGTTGGAGCCCAGGATTAGGCGAGGAGCAGGCTGGGGCCTACTGGATTTTGGCAGGTGAATGCAGCAGGAGACTTGCCATCTCCACAGCAGGGGAACAGCTGGCAGTGCTGAACCCCACTAACACTTGAACGAATGTGTTTGGCTCTGTGGAGACGACACTTCTGAACACCAACTGACGCTGTTGGAGCCCAGGATTAGGCGAGGAGCAGGCTGGGGCCTACTGGATTTTGGCAGGTGAATGCAGCAGGAGACTTGCCATCTCCACAGCAGGGGAACAGCTGGCAGTGCTGAACCCCACTAACACTTGAACGAATGTGTTTGGCTCTGTGGAGACGACACTTCTGAACACCAACTGACGCTGTTGGAGCCCAGGATTAGGCGAGGAGCAGGCTGGGGCCTACTGGATTTTGGCAGGTGAATGCAGCAGGAGACTTGCCATCTCCACAGCAGGGGAACAGCTGGCAGTGCTGAACCCCACTAACACTTGAACGAATGTGTTTGGCTCTGTGGAGACGACACTTCTGAACACCAACTGACGCTGTTGGAGCCCAGGATTAGGCGAGGAGCAGGCTGGGGCCTACTGGATTTTGGCAGGTGAATGCAGCAGGAGACTTGCCATCTCCACAGCAGGGGAACAGCTGGCAGTGCTGAACCCCACTAACACTTGAACGAATGTGTTTGGCTCTGTGGAGACGACACTTCTGAACACCAACTGACGCTGTTGGAGCCCAGGATTACGCATGCCGCATGCAGAGGCCAATGGGCATCGGTTTTTATGGAGGTTGTGGACTACTACTGATTCTAACCATGCTCCACTTAGGTCTCTGGCTCCACTGTCTCTACTATTTACCCTGGCCTCCAACCCCGCCAGCTACATCTCTGAAGTGGCGTCAGCACAATCTACACTTGTTCCTGTGTTACTGGTGCTCAGTCCCATCAGTTGATCCCCTGATGTTTGTCCGGCAAGTTCGCCAGCTCTGTCCTCATTCCCACTACTGGTTATGGGAATGTGGACAGAGCAGGAGACCTTGCCGGACACACATCAGGGGATAAACTGATGGGACTGAGCCACAGGAACACAGGAACAAGTGTAGATTGTGCTGACGCCACTTCAGAGATGTAGATGGCGGGGTTGGAGGTCAGGGGAAATAGTAGAGACAGTGGAGCCAGAGACCTAAGTTGGGCACGGTTAAAAATCAGTAGTGGTTTGAATGTTGATGGAGCTGGTGACTCTGCCGTCCACACAGCAGGGGATCAGCTGGCATTACTGAACCCCAGTAACACAGGAGCTAGTGTGTTTCTCTGTGCAGACGACACATCTGAGCGACAACTGGCTGTGTTGAAGCACAGGGATTATAGTTCAGGTGGTAGAAAAATGAACACACCAGCAGACCTGGATACAGTTGCCAACCACTAATTTAGTCTGTAAGAGGAATGGCAAAGTCTTTGGAGATCCAGGCCTTGTTCATTTTCAGAAAAGTCAGCCGGTCAACATTATCGGAAGATAGTCGCGTGCGACGGTCTGTTAGTACACCACCTGCGGCACTAAAGACACGTTCCGATAATACACTGGCAGCAGGGCAAGCCAGCACCTCCAATGCATACTGGCTAAGCTCTGGCCATGTATCCAGCTTAGAGACCCAAAACTTGAAGGGGGAAGAGCCATCTGGGAGTACAGCGACAGGGCAAGACATGTAGTCTGACACCATCTGACGGAAGCGTTGCCTCCTGCTGACTCGAGGCGTCGCTGATGGTGTAGACAATTGTGGTGGACACACAAAACTTTGCCACATTTGGGCCATAGTGGTCTTGCCTTGTGCTGCGGCACTGCCTCTGCTCCCTCTTTGTGCAGAGTTTCCTCCACTGCCTCGACGCACAGAGCTGCTTTGTAAAGCACTAGCAACAATGCTGTCGGGTGGAATGGAAAACATTATGGACTGCACCAGTGACTCTTCGTACTCCCGCATTTTACGCTCCCGGTTCAACGTTGGTATGAGCCTTTGTACGCTGTCCCGGTAGCGAGGATCTAGGAGGGTGTACACCCAATAATCAGCCGAGACGAGAATGTGGGCGATGCGGCGGTCGTTTCTCAGGCACTGCAGCATGAAATCAACCATGTGCTGCAGACTCCCAACTGCCAAAGAACCGCTGTCCCCTGTTTGAGGCGTGACCTCGACCTGCTCTGCATCACCCCACCCTCGCTGTACATACTGAGTAGAGGTTTGTGTACCTCCCTCCTCTGGAGAGATGTCTTCCTCCTCCATCGACTCCTCCTCATCCTCCTCACAAAGTGTCCCCTGCCTAGGCCTTTGTGAGGAAACACGTAGCGCAGACTGTCCAGAAGCAGATGGCATTTGGGACTCCTCATCCTCCACCTCTTCTGAAACCTCATCCCTTAGTGCTTGCAGTGTTTGTTGAAGCAGGCAGATAAGGGGGACAGTCATGCTGACTAGTGCATCGTCTGCACTCGCCATCCGCGTGGATTCATCGAAGGCACGCAAAACGAGGCAGATGTCCTTCATAGAGGCCCACTCAATGGTGCTGAAGTGTGAACGGCGCACAGTGCGACTTGTTTGCGCCTGATGCAGCTGGTACTCCATGACTGCTGCCTGCTGCTCACACAACCGCTCCAACATATGTAACGTTGAATTCCACCGGGTGGGTAGGTCACATATGATGCGATGTTCCGGAAGGCCAAATCGTCGCTGCAGAGCAGCGAGGCGCGATCTTGCCGTGCTGGAACGTCGCAAGTGAGCGCACTCTATGCGGACCTTGTGCAACAGTGCAGCAAGATCCGGATAGTCCCTCAGAAAGCTCTGCACGACCAAGTTAAGAACATGTGCCAGACATGGGATGTGTGTGAGGTTGCCTAGGCCAAGAGCTGCCACCAGATTTCGGCCATTGTCACACACTACCAAGCCCGGCTGGAGATTCGCTGGCCCAAACCACACATCGCTCTCCAGCTTGATAGCATTCCAGAGCTCCTGCGCTGTGTGGCTTCGATTCCCCAAAGAAATTAATTTGAGTACAGCCTGTTGACGTTTGGCCACGGCTGTGCTCATATCGGTCGTAACAGGCTCCTGCTCTGCTGTTTCTGAGGAACTTGAGTAGGAGGAGGAGTCTATGTGTACAGACTGGAGTCCTGCAATCCGTGGCGTTGGAAGAACACGTACAGCGCCACTCTCCAGATCCGTACCCGGCTCCACAACATTGACCCAGTGGGCAGTGAGGGAAAGGTATCGTCCCTGTCCATGGTTACTGGTCCACGCATCGGTGGTCAGGTGGACCTTGCTACTAACGGCGTTTAGTAGCGCATGTTTTATTTTGCCCTCAACATGTTTCTGCAGGGCAGGGACGGCTCGCCTGCTGAAATAAAAGCGGCTGGGCACGTTGTATTGGGGGACTGCCAATGCCATTAAGTCCCGGAAGGTGTCAGTGTCCACCAGCCTGAATGACAGCATTTCAACTGCCAGAAGTTTGGCAATGCCAGCATTCAGAGACTGTGCTCGGGGATGGTTTGCCGAGTAAGGGCGCCTTTTATCCCATGCCTGTGCTACCGATGGCTGTGATGGATGGGAACGTGCTGTTATGGGTGGAATCTGACAGGGTCTCCGGACAACAGTGGCAGAGGTTCTTCCTTGGCGATCCTGTGAGGAAGCCGAACCAGCAGTGTGTGAGCTGGAGGAAGAGGGCCCAACACGAACTGAAGAGGTGGTAGGTGGTGCTGTACGTTGGCCTACGTCTTCAGGGTGTCTCTGCAACTCCAACTCGTGCTTGGTGCGCACATGTTTCCACATATTTGTGGTATTGAGGTTGCTGACATTTCTCCCTCTTTTGACTCTCTGATGACACAGCTTGCATTTGACAAAGCAAATGTCATCTGCAACTGTGTCAAAAAAGGACCACGCACTGCAACTCTTGTGAGCGCCCGGTTTGCCTTTGGAAGGAGGAATGCTCCTAACGGGTGCCGAAGTGGAGGGTACAGGCAACCAAGTCTTCCCCCTCCCTCTGCCTCCTGTTTTGGCCGGTAGGGGAATCTCTTCCTCCGAGCTGCTCCCACCACCTTCCTGTTGCTCACGCCATGATGGGTCAAGGACCTCATCATCTTCCCTCCCCTCTTCAAACAGCTGCTTCTCCGGGGTTGTCTCGCCAGCACCGTATGCACCAGAAAGTGGCAACTGAGTCTCGTCATCATCTGATGCGTACTGAGGTGTGCTGACCATAGGCACTGGCCCACTCGCCTCTTCAGATTCAGAGGGACAAAGAAGTTGCGCATCACTGCATACTCCCTCTTCTTCACATTCAGGAATGCTGCTTGGCTGGCCCCCTCTTTCCAAGCCAACAGATTCCGAGAACAGAAGTAGAGACTGTGATGGCTCCTGTCCATGTCTCTCTGACTGCCTGGGCACTTTGGCAGGTGGTGAAGAGACAGATGGTTGCTCTTCGGTGCTCTGACCCTGAGAGGATGCGGAAGTAATTGAAGTCGATGCGTTAGCTGCCATCCATCCGACAACGGCTTCAATTTGTTCCTCCCGCAGCAGTGGGGTACGTTGAGGTCCTACAAAGCTGCGCATAAAGGACTGTTGCCTGCTAAAACTGGGGGATGCTGATCCACTGGTGCCCGCAGCAGGCCCAGAATCCCCACGTCCTCTACCTGTAGAATCCCCACGTCCTCTCCCTGCAGAATCCCCACGTCCTCTCCCTGCTGAAACTCCACGCCCACGCCCCCGCGCCTTACTCCCTGCCTTCTTCATCTTGCAAGACTGCTTAAGATAGGCAAAAAAGTACAAAGGGGGGCCTTAGTGTGCTTATTCCTGAACAGCTGGTTACAGGTACAAGAAACACTAATTTTATGAAGTGTGTGTGTGTGGACTAGACTTTAATAGGAGCTGATGTGGCCTACACAAGTTCAAAATGTAGTGTTTGGTGAACTTTTTATGTGGTTTCTTTGTTTGAAACAAACTCAAAGTATGAGAACAAAGAATTGAAACTGATAGTATCACCAACTTTTTGGAGCTATTACAATGCAGGCAGGTAACCTACAATGCAAAAGATGAGGCTCCAAAAAAATTGGGTAATACTAATCTGGCTGCGCCGGCAGGGCACAAGCCAGAAAAAAAGGCTCCTCTATCTACTCCTATATAGTGTTTGCAACCAACCAATGTTGATGGATACGGATGGATGCACACTAATAGGAGAAGAAAAAATGAGCTGCACTCAGAGACAAATATGTGTGAGGCAGTGACGCACGTTGAGCGTCCTACAACCAGACGTAGCTGCAGGACACTCTACTCAGCGTGAGCTGCACTCACACACAGTCAGAGACCTCTCAGACAGCCGTCAACAGTGCAGCTAAGTGGGCACTGGCACTGACAGGCTGCAGAAAGGCTCCGCTGTGTACTCCTATATAGTGTTTGCAACCACCGTAGATGGAGACGGATGGATGCACACTAATAGAAGAAAAAATGAGCTGCACTCAAATAAAAATATGTGTGAGGCAGTGACGCACGCTGAGCGTCCTACAGCCAGACGTAGCTGCAGGACACACTACTCAGCGTGAGCTGCACTAACACACAGTCAGAGACCTCTCAGACAGCCGTGAACAGTGCAGCAAAGTGGACACTAGCACTGAAAGGCTGCAGAAAGGCTCCGCTGTCTACTACTAGTGTTTGCAACCAACGTATATGGATACGGATGGAAGCACACTAGATTGAAATTATTTAAAAAATGCAGCTCAAAAAATAAAAGATGTATGAGGCAGCAGTGATCACACTGGGTGGCCTACAGCCTGACGTGGCTACAGGACCCACTCCACAGCGTGAGCTGCACTCACACAGCCCTTGCAGACAGCTGTGAACACTGCTGCTAGGGCAAAGAAGGCTACAGTGGTGGTTTATGTAGCCTGGGTAAAGCACTAGATGTTTGGTGGAATCGCTATTTCTAACTGTCCCTCACAGTCTTCTACAGCAGCCTGTCCCTAACTGAATTCACAGCAGAGTGACCAGAAATGGCGGCTGCGGTGGCTTTTATAGTGCATCATGACATCATTTCGGCAGCCAATCACAGCCATGCCAATAGTTAACATGCCTACATGCCTAACAGGATGTGCCCACACTTCGGAGGATTCCCATTGGCTTAATCAAAGCAAGCAGGCTCATAGCATGATGGGAACTTCCTATTCCGATTCCGATCCCGGAATCCGATATGAAAAAAGTATCGGAATTAAGTATCGGAATTCCGATACCGCTAATATCGGCCGATACCCGATACTTGCGGTATCGGAATGCTCAACACTACTGCTGATCTCTCCCCCTCAGTGCTGTTGTAAAGAGCTCCTCAAAGTGTGTTAGTGTGGGATCAGTAGTCTGCTGGGACTCAATATGATGGGAGGAAGGAAGACCAGGGTGAGGATTAAGTGATTCAGACTTTTTTCTGGTGAAACTGGATCGTGTGGAAGACTGGGTGGTGCTGCCAAACCTGCTGGAAGCATTATCTGCAATCTAACCGACCATCTGTTTGCACCGCTCTGGCTTCAGAAGTGGTGTATCGTACATACCTGCAATGTGGGACAGGAACCCATGTGTTTGGATGGGAGTGTTTTTTTTGCTCCAGCAATAGGTGTAGTCACACTACGCCTTGTCCACGGCACCTGTGTGCACCATCATAAGCACTTACACTTTCCCATCCTTTAACGCACGCAGTACATATGTTGCATATTTATATATCACATATTCAATTTTTACACCATCCATTGGTGTGAGATTATGCAAAAATTTTGCAACATTTTAAAAAAATTTAGTTTAATACAGTAACAATTCAATTATAAATCATGCTGACATGCATGGTTCAAATTGGTCAAAATGCTATTGCATAATTGTCATACACCAAGATATTTTCAAGTAGTATCTAAAACCAGGAAATATGTTTAATAAATTGAGTTATAGCCTTATCCAACTGTCCCTTACTTCTTTTCTATACTTCAAATTTTTCAAGGTTAGCCAAAATAGTGGCATAGCAAAACTGGGTTATGCCAATTGGCTCAATTTAAAAATGTTCAGCATAATTCATCAAAGTAGCTGTGCCCAGAAATTTGGTAGAGTATAACAGGTCAGAAAATTCAGTGTGGCGATGTAGTCGAGCCAAGCACATAGCAGAATGGAGTTGACCAGGAAACTCCCTGTGGTAATGAAGCAAAGATTCCAGCATTATGTCAGAGTTGAGAAGGTCTGGAGACTTTGTGTTGGGATGTATAAAAGCCCAGAGTTATAGCATAGTTTAGTAGGTCAAGACTCTATAGAGATGTAGAGATGTACAATAGCCCAGGATTATGGCAGATTAGAGAAAGTCAGGAGATGCTCAATAGTTATGTGGAAGCATGGCAGACAGTTACAAAAATGCTAAGATGAAAAGCAACTATTTACTTGAATTTTTAGGCAGCATTTTGAAAGCCAAGCCAGACAAAATGGCCCACATGTTTGACATCACAGCAGCATATCACAATCCAGCAAACAGTGGATCAGAGGGAGTCATTGCCTTCATAACTCAGGTAAAGAGCTCATATCTGGATCCAGCAGTGGTGAGTAATAGTTACATACTTTGTAAGTATATTATGTTGAGCTTAAAAGTGGTGGTCAGACACTGTCACGTCGGACGCTATTCACACCACAGCGTCCGGCAGGCAGTGGTAGTTCCGTCTCCATCCACTATAGCCTCAGTGGCGCCGGTTTGATTTTACTGAGGTTATTTGGGGTTAATCTAGCTGGAAATCAGGTGGGATGTTTGGTCACGCCCACGGTCTTTAAATAGTCGTGCTGGCCTATGGGCATCGCCAATTATAGCTTGTGTTCTATGCCAAGCGGTTCCGGTCTGGAGAGGAGGTGTTGGAGAAAGAAATTCGTAGCTGGTGGCATATGATCCGTTGTTACCTTTTTGCCTTCCTATATTTGTGTTTTGTTTTGCCCTGTTCACATTACGGTATTGTCCTGTGTGTATGCGGCGCGGTGCGGTTTAAGTTCTCCCTGTTTGTCATTACTGTGTGGGCTTTGGTGGTTTGACGACTCACTGGGTGGAGGGTTCAGCTTAGGGCTGAGCAGGAGATAAGGAAAGGTTGGAGGCTCAGGCATTTGCACCATTAGCAAAAACCCTGAGTTGAGGGTCAGACAGGGTTTTCCCTCGTTGGAGGGACTCCGCAGGGGCCCCGGGTATCTCAGCCTTCTTTGACCTAAGCCCCGCGTAACATTATAATTGGCCCACAATATTTTGGTAGTCCATGGATTCCATGACTTCCATAAACCGCCAGTTGGCGGCGCTGTCCTTACAGGTCACCGAGTTGAAGGGGGCAGTTCAGCAGCAGGGCCTGGTTGTAGCTAATGTGCAAGCGGCTTCTGCAGGTGCAGGTGCAGAGACGAAGATTCCGCTGCCTGAACGATTTGCTGGGGAATGCAGCAAATTTGTCATCTTTCGGGAGGCCTGCAAGTTATACTTTCGCATGCGCCCTGTCTCCTCAGGTAATGAGGCTCAGTGGGTGGGTCTGGTGTTATCCTTACTGAGTGGGGACCCCCAAGCATGGGCGTTTTCCTTACTAGCTGACTCTGCTACGTTTCATTCGGTTGAGAATGTTTTTTCAGCACTCGGGCTCATTTATGATGATCCCGACAGATTGGCTCTAGCGGAATCTAAAATCTGCGCCCTCCGTCAGGGGGAACGTATGGCGGAAGACTGTTGTTCAGAATTTCGCTGTTGGGCAGTAGACACACAGTGGAACCACCCAGCGCTGCAGAGTCAGTTTATTCATGGGGTTTCAGGAAGAGTTAAACAGGCCCTCCTGATGTATGAGACTCCTGCATCGTTAGAGTCTGCAATGAGTTTGGTTATTCGTGGTTATTCGTATTGATCGCCATTTGCGTCAGGGGGCACAGGAGACGCTGCCCCTGTGGGAAAGCAGGTGTGCAAGTGTGGTTGCTGCAGGTGAGCCCACGGAACCTATGCAAATCGCTGGGGTATCACATGTTAAGCGTCGCATTCCTGGATTCAGGAAGCAAGGAGCATGTTTTTACTGTGGTAAAAGAGATCATTATGTAAATGCTTGTCCTGTGCTACCTAAGAAAGTCGCACCGGCGGAAAACTGGTAAGCTCAGAGGGTATGGAGGAGGCCCAACTGAGCGTATGCATATCCTCCATGATGGTATCTCAATGTATGCTCGCTGCCAGGGTTATTATTGCGGGCAGAGAGCTACCGATATCAGTGTTTGTGGATAGCGGTTCCACCACCAATCTCATGGATGAGGAGTTTGCACGCACAGCCGGTTTTAAGATCGAAAAACTCCCTCATCCTATTCGCGTGGTTACCATTAATGCCGCTCCCCTCCCACAGGGGGAGATTACTGAGTTTGTAGCTGAGGTTAAACTCCACATTGAGGTCCTATATTCTGAGTAGGTTAAATGTAGGGTACTCAATAATCTCCCAGCACAAATGGTCCTTGGTTTCCCATGGTTGTCCAAGCACAACCCGGTGATTGACTGGAGAACCCAGGACATAGTCCAGTGGAGTGGTTTCTGCCAGGAAAATTGCTTGGCCACATGTGTGTCCGCCGTGAAGTCCAGCCTTCCGGAGGCATTGCTGGATTTTGCGGACATATTCTCTGAGAGGGGTTGCTCAGAACTACCTCCACATCGAACCTATGACTGTGTGATTAAGTTAAAACCCGGGGCCAAATTGCCAAAGGCTAGGATTTTTAATATTTCTAGTCCGGAGAGACAAGCTCTTAAAGACTACATCACGGAGAGTCTCAGCAAAGGGCACATCCGGCCTTCATCCTCGCCTGTAGCAGCGGGGTTTTTCTTCATTAAGAAGAAAGATGGGGGGTTACGCCCGTGTCTGGATTTCCGGGAGTTAAACCAGATTACGGTCCGTGATCCCTACCCGATGCCTCTGATCCCTGATTTGTTCAACCAGGTGGCTGGTGCAAAGTGGTTTTCCAAACTTGACCTCAGGGGGGCGTACAACCTCATAAGGGTCCGTCAGGGGGATGAGTAGAAGACGGCGTTTAATACCCCTGAGGGTCATTTTGAATGCCTAGTTATGCCATTTGGGTTGACAACTGCGCCTGCTGTTTTCCAACATTTCATAAATGATGTATTCGCTCATGTGCTGGGGAAATTTGTGATTGTGTACCTGGATGATATCCTCATTTATTCGAGCGACCGGGACACTCATTTAGAGCATGTCAGGCAGGTGTTACAGTTGCTCCGTGAGAATAAGCTCCATGCTAAGCTTGAAAAATGCGTATTTTTTGTTCAGGAGTTACCTTTTTTGGGATATATTGTGTCCGCCGCAGGGTTTAAAATGGACGCTGCGAAGGTACAAGCGGTGCTGCGATGGGAACAGCCTGATAATCTAAAAGCGCTCCAGCGGTTCCTTGGGTTTGCCAACTATTATAGGAAGTTTATTAAGAATTTTTCTACTATAGCCAAACCGCTCACGGACATGACGAGAAAAGGTACCAATCTCGCTATCTGGTCTGAGGTGGCGGTTCATGCATTTGAGCTTCTGAAAAACCGTTTTGCTTCAGCCCCCATTCTGGTGCAACCGGACGTATCTAAACCTTTTACTGTGGAGGTCGATGCATCTGAGGTGGGAGTGGGGGCAGTACTGTCACAGGACTCGTCCTTGAGCAATATGCGTTCTGGCGCCTACTTCTCCAAGAAGCTGTCGCCTGCCGAACAGAATTACGATATCGGCAACAGGGAGTTGTTGGCCATCAAATTGGCTTTTGAGGAATGGCGACACTTCTTGGAGGGGGCAGCCCACCAGGTCACAGTCATCACCGACCATAAAAACCTGCTCTATCTGGAGTCGGCCAAGCGTCTGTCTCCCAGGCAGGCTCGCTGGGCATTGTTTTTTACTCGATTTAACTTTCTGGTGACTTACCGTCCTGGGGCTAAAAACACCAAGGTGGATGCCTTGTCAAGGTGTTTTCCGGGGGGAGAACCTCGGGAAGATCCGGTACCCATCCTCCAGGAAGGTGCAGTGGTTTCGGCTCTCACGACTGAGATAGAGGCGGAGATTGCCGAGGCCCAGGAGGAGGTACCGCCAGGACTTCCCGCTAACAAGTCATTTGTACCCCTTCATCTTCGTCTTAAGGTGTTGGGGGGAACACCACGACTCTGTCCTGGCCAGTCATCCAGGGGTTAGGGGCACCTTGGAGCTGGTATCGCGCCGCTTCTGGTGGCCAAAGACCCGGCAGGATGTGGTCTCGTACGTGGCAGCTTGCATCATGTGCGCCAGGGCCAAGTCGCCCAGATCCCGTCCTGCTGGCACTCTACAGCCTCTGGGGGTACCTAGTAGGCCATGGACAGAAATCTCCATGGACTTTATCACGGACTTGCCTGCCTTGGCGGGGAACACGGTCATCCTGGTGGTGGTTGATCGATTTTCAAAGATGGCACATTTTGTGTCGTTGCCTTCCTTGCCCAACGTGAAGACGTTGGCTCAGGTTTTTGTGCAGGAGGTGGTCAGACGACACGGAGTTCCATCGGACATAGTGTCTGATAGGGGTACCCAGTTTGTGGCGAAGTTTTGGAAAGCTTTTTGCTCACGATTGGGGATCAAGTTGTCTCATTCGTCGGTGTTTCATCCACAGTCAAATGGTCAAACTGAGCGCATGAACCAAAATCTGGAGCAGTATTTGCGATGTTTTGTGTCTGACAACCAAGAGGAGTGGTCAACATTCCTTCCCTTGGCCGAGTTCGCGTTAAATAATCACCGCCAAGAATCATCGGGAGAGTCTCCGTTCTTTTGTGTTTACGGGCACCATCCTCAATTTTGTACCTTGCATCAGGGTGGCTGTGGGGGCGTCCCGGAGGAGGACAAGCTAGGAGTTCAACTATCATCGGTCTAGAGGAGTGTGAAACAGCGATTGCTGAGCATGAGTGCAAGGTACAAACGAGTGGCTGACGCTAGACGCGTGCCAGGTCCGGACCTGTGTGTGGGTGATTGGGTGTGGTTAGCTACTAAAAACATAAAACTCAAAATTCCATCATTGAAATTGGGTCCAAGGATTATTGGCCCTTTTAAGATTGCTGCCATCATTAACCTGGTTGCTTATCGGTTAGAACTTCCTGCGGTATACAAGATACACAACGTGTTTCACAGGGCTTTATTGAAAAAAGTGGTAGGCTCTGTGGACACGACGCCGATGCCACCTCCAGTCATGGTGGATGGCGATTTAGAGTTTGAAGTCTCCAAAGTGGTGGACTCTCGAGTACTGCGCCGTAATCTTCTGTATTTGGTACACTGGCGGGGGTATGGTCCGGAGGAGAGGTCTTGGGTACCAGCCACGGACATACATGCGGATCGGCTGGTCAGTTCGTTTCACCGCCGTCATCCAGACAAGCCAGGTCGTATGAGTCCTGAGGGCCCTGGGGTCCCTCGTAGAAGACGGGGTACTGTCATGTCGGACGCTATTCACACCACAGCGTCCAGCAGGCAGCAGTAGTTCCATCTCCGTCCACTATAGCCTCAGTGGCGCTAGTTTGATTTTACTCAGGTTATTGGGGGTTAATCTAGCTGGAAATCAGGTGGGATGTTTGGTCACGCCCACGGTCTTTAAATAGTCGTGCTGGCCTATGGGTGTCGCCGATTATAGCTTGTGTTCTATGCCAAGTGGTTCCGGTCTAGAGAGGAGGTGTTGGAGAGAGAAATTCGTAGCTGGTGGCGTATGATCCATTGTTACCTTTTCACCTTCCTATATTTGTGTTTTGTTTTGCCCTGTTCACATTACGGTATTGTCCTGTGTGTATGCGGTGCGGTGCGGATTAAGTTCTCCCTGTCTGTCATTACTGTGTGGGCTTTGGTGGTTTGACGACTCACTGGGTGGAGGGTGGAGGGTTCAGCTTAAGGCTGAGCAGGAGATAAGGAAAGGTTGGAGGCTCAGGCATTTGCACCATTAGCAAAAACCCTGAGTTGAGGGTCAGACAGGGTTTTCGCTAGTTGGAGGGACTCCGCAGGGGCCCTGGGTATTTCAGCCTTCTTTTACCTAAGCCCCGCATAACAAACACCTAAAATGCTGTGGGAGATGTGAGTGCAGTGCAGGCATTCCTCTCTCTGCCGTTGTAGTTTCTATGAAGGAAGACTTTATAAGAGGGTGGAAATACAGCAGTGCCACCACCTGAGGATGATTAATTTGAGGTTGGTGCTAGAAGTTGTGGGGTTTACTGGTGTCACTCACTGCTTCTGTCTCTTCCCCTGTTGTCTTTCTGCTGGAAACTATGGCCGTGGAAGAGAAAGAAGCAGCATGCGGCCACTTACATCTCCCACAGGGCCTATCATCCAGGATCCAGGATGTCTGAAAAGGGGATGACGATGTCAGAAACTAGTGAGTAAATGTAGTGCTGCCCACTGATGATATCCCTTTCCAGGAGGGGAAATAGACACTACAGGAAGTCAGTGCAGCCCCAACCTCCTTTGATGTCACATTTGAGACTTTCTCAAACGAAATGTCACAGAAAATACAGTAAAAAATTAGGGATTAGCTGGAGAGTTGAGAAGTGTATGGTATTGTATATTACAGCAAATTACAAAAGTTGTTAAAGTGTATTTAGAAAATACATTTTAGGTGCCGGACGACAAACTTTGCAAAATAAGGTGATAACTTTTTAAACCCATTAAATTTGTTTCAGGGTAAGGCAAATACGTTATTAAAATGATAGACCCTGCAATCTGTAAACAAATTCTTCTTGATCTCTATTGCCAATCTGATAGATCTCTGTATCAGCATTATATTTTAATATTCTATGTAGCATTTTACATGTTTTTCAATATTTATTGATAGAGCAGCCTACTAGCTAACAGCGCATGCAGTGGGAACTGCAGACTACTGACTCAATTATCAATTAATACCACAGGACGGTGGCCATGGAAGTCGGAATCCTCTAAGGAGTATGTAACAACTCACCTGCCGAATCAACTAGCCCTAATACTACAGAATAGTTGTTCTTGACAAACTACTCTATTGCTAGGAACTTTAATGAGCACTTTCAAGAAGTAAAAACACATGTATATTTTAGTTGACACTGTTAAAAGTCAATTTTTAATGATAGATGAAAGTTGATAGGTATGTTCTGCCCAAATAGGAAATCTGTAAACATTCTACAGTATACAGCTATTATACTAACAAGCAACATACTATCTTAAAATACTGAGGAATTATTGAGAAGCACAACTTAATCTACTTAATCTATAAACTGTTAAACCATAATGTTCCCAGTATGAATTAGCCCAAGTTTTAATATACCGTAACTCATTTCTATGTTGTGTGCACAATTATTAGGCAATTTTTATTTTCATTATTGTATATCTATAGTGCTGTCAGCCGATCTAAATTATTTTAAAATCTGAATACTTAAGAAAGTAAAAGAGGTTTTGTCTTTCGTAGGAGTGAAAAATAATAACAGGGGGAAATCCAAAAGGTGCACACTCTGAGTCAGGAACCACCCTGGTCAGTTAAGAAAAATCTATTTATTCAACATGCAACACGTTTCAGAGATGATCCATTCCCTTCATCGGGTGATTACAAAATGTATACAAATCTCAGTGCTTTAAAAAGACAGGCACTGATGTGATTGGTTGATATTTAATTGCATACAGGTTTTACTGTTGATTACTAATAAACTGGCACTCAAAACTCAGCAGATTCTTCAATGCGGTTTCACTGTAATCGTACTGACACATACTGTATAATAAAACTGTCTTATCAATTTTAACCACAGATGAAATGGCCTAACCCAACAAATGAAATTCCTGAATTGCTAGTTTTTGTTTATTCTGCCTCCAAAAAATCATAATAGAAAGCGATCAAAAAATGTAATGTGCCTGAAAATGGTACCAATAAAAATGTCAACTTGTCCTGCAAAAAACAAGCCCCCGCATGACTCTGCAGTCCAAAATATGGAAAAATTATAGCTCTCAAAATGTAGTGATGCAAAAACTATTTTTTGCAATAAAAAGCATCTTTTGGTGTGTGAATGCAGCCAAAGAAAAAAACCCAAAATAAATCTGGTATCGCTGTAATCGTACCGAAGAATAAAGTCGACAAATCACTTAAACCACACAAGAAATGGCATAAAAAAATAAATAAAACCAATGCGTCACCTGCTGTTGATTTTTTTATTCTTCCTCTCAAAGATCACAGTAAGGCTCTGTGCAAATTTATCCTGCACTTGGACAGGGATTTCTGTGTAAATCTCGGAAATGCATGATTCAGATGGAGCCTGTGATGGAAGATTCTCTATAGTGAGGCAGATGGAGGCACTATGAACGCCATAGGACCTGTGATCCGGCAGTGTCCATCTTTTAAGGACTGCATAAAAGTGCCATCAACCACAGTTTTGTGCATTTCTGAAAAGATCATTGCTGAACAGAGGCAAGACGGAGTCCATAATAACTCTGCTTCCTCATTATAGTGAATGGATCCTTCAGAGGTTTCATCTGAATCAGGTCACTCAGAGATTTAGATGGAAACACCAAATTAAGTGCTCAGTGTAGAGCGACAGATAAATGTGATCCAAAACTATATGTAAAATGTTCCCAATAAAAACTTCAACTCAATCCACAAAAAAGCAAGCCCTCACTCAGGTTTGTCATATGTTAATGAAAGTATAGGGATCTTCCATGTTACCAGTAGCACAAAGGCTCTGGAATTCTTCGCTGTCACATCCAATTGCCCCCTCCACCGTAAGCACAACAGTGTACCTAAACCACATATTGTGTCCATGTTTGGCTTTTCAGAAGCGATGAGAGCCCGCCTAACTTACAGGTGCAGGCCTCCAGAAGTCGGGGCTGGGCATAACGTACTGGTAACTACAGTGTAATGGTTATTACAGTGCACTGGTCACTACATTGGCAGTTTGCAATTTTCACTAGGCAACATTCATTGCTGCTCATTTCTGTAAAATACCCATGGATTCAAAATCTTCAATACACCTGTAGATAAATTCCCCAAGGGGTATAATTTCCAAAATTGGGTCATTTAAGAGGGGATTCTGCTCTTCTAGAAAATAGGGACTCTGTATTTGGAGTCTGCAAGCTGTTCTAGGAACATCTGCACTTCACAGGGCAAATAGTGATCCATTCCTCCCGAGTTTCTCCGTTTTGCTAAGTAGTACTGTACAGCCACATATGGGGTATTACCACATTCAGTAGAATTTATGGGAAACATTTTGGAGCCATTTTTACCCACTTGTGTGAAAATGTAAAATCTCGGGCTAAAACTAATTTTTTTTAGTAAAATTGATGTTATTTTTTCTTCACAGCCCAATGGTATAAACTTCTGACACACCTGTAGTATCAGCAAGATGACTAAACCCCTAGATGAATTCATTGAGAGGTGTAGTTTGTAAAATGGGGTCAATTAAGGGGGTTCTGCTGTTATGGCTCCTCATGGGCTCTCCCAGTGTGTCATGGCACCTGCAAACCATAACAGTAAAATCTGGCATTCTGTGCCTACTGAGCTTTGCACTGAGCCTGAAAAATGTTTCCCTATTGCATGGAGGGCATTGATGCACTAAGGAAAAAATGGACCTCCGTTTGCTGTAAAAAAATGTCTATTAAAATTAAAAACTTGGGTCTAAAACAACATTTTATTGGTAAAAGTGTAACTTATTCTTTCTTCACCGCTCAGTGGTATAAAATTCTATGAGGCATGAGTGGTGTCAATATGGTCATTAACCACTAGATGAATTCATTGGGGAGTGTAGTTTGTAAAATGGGTTCACATATAGTTAGTTTCTGTTGCTCTGGCACCTCAGGGGCTCTGCCAATGTGACATGGCACCCTAAAACTACTCTACAAAACCTGAGCTCCAATATGGTGCCTCTTCACTTCTGAGCTTTGCACTGTGCCTCAAAAGTAGTATTCCCCACATATGGGGAAATTGCACAATAAATTGTATGGTACAACTTTTCCTGTTACCCTTATGAAAATAGAAAAATTTGGGGCTAAAATAACATTTTTATGAAGAAAATGAGATTTTATTATTTTCACAGCTCAAAGTTATAAATTTCTGTGAAGCACCTGCGGGTTCAAGGTGCTCACCACACATCTAAATACATTCCTTGAGGGGTCCAGTTTCCACTGTGGGGTCACTTGTGGGAAGTTTCCACTGTTTAGGCCCATCACAGGCTCTCCAAACGGGACATGACATCCACTAATGATTCCAGGAAATTTTACGTTCAAAAAGTCAAATGATGCTCCTTCCCTTCCGAGCCCTGCCATGTGCTCAATCACTAGTTTTCTCCCTCATATTGGGTATCAGTGTATGCAGGAGAAATTGCACAACAAATTGTATGGTGCAATTTCTCCTGTTACCCTTACGTAAATGAAACATTTTGTGCTAGAACCATATTTGTGGGGAAAATTAGATTTTTTTTATTTTTAAGGCTTAACGTTATAAACTTTTGTGAAGCATCTCAGGTTTCAATGTGTTAGCCACACATCTAGATCAGTTCCCTGGGTGGTATATTTTCAAAAATGGTGTCGCTTATGGGCGATTTTCACTGCTTATCCACATCAGAGGCTCTCTAAACGCGACATGGCGTCCGTCAATTGTTCCACTGAATTTTGCATTCAAAAAGTCAAATTGCGCTTCTTCCTTTCTGAACTCTGCCGTGCGACCAAACAGTGGTTTTCACCCTCATATGGGGTATCAGTGAACTCAGGAGAAATTGCACAATAAATTGAATGGTGCAATTTCCCCTGTTATCCTTATTAAAATGCAATATTTTGTGCTGAAAACACATTTGTGGGAAAAAAAAATTATTTTTGCGGCTCAACATTATAAACTTCTGTGAAGCACCTGATGGTTCAATGTGCTCATCACACATCTAGATCAGTTCCCTGAGGGGTCTAGTTTAAAAAATGGTGGCAATTGTGAGGGATTTTCACTGTTTAGGCACATAAAATGCTCTCCAAAAGTGACATGGCATCTACCAATTGTTTAAGCAAATTTTGCATTAAAAAAGTCAAATGGTGCTACTTCCCTTCCAAGCTCTGCCGTGCACCAAAACAGTGGTTTTCTCCCTCATATGGGGTATCAGCATGCTGAGGAAAAATTGCACAACAAATTGCTGTCCATTTTTTCCTGTTACCCTTGTGAAAATAAAAAATTGGATCTGAAGTAAATTTTTTGTGAAAAAAGTTAAATGCTCATTTTTTCACATTCCAAAAATCCCTGTGAAGCACCTGAAAAATGAAAATCGCTGGTCAACTTTTAACCTTTATAACTTCCGAACAAAAAAAAGTTGGCTCCAACGTTGTGCTCATGTAAAGTAGACATATGGGAAATGTTACTTATTAATTATTTTGTGGTACCTATCTCTTCGATTTAAGGGCATGAAAATTAAAATTTGGAAAATTGTAAAATTTTCACAATTGTCGCCAAATTTCAATTTTTCTTATTTTCTTACAAATAAATGCAAGTCATATCAAAGAAATGTTACCACTATCATTAAGTACAATATGTCATGAAAAAACAATCTCAGAATCACCAGGGCCCATTGAAGCGTTCCTGAGTTATTTCCTCATAGAATGACAGTGGTCAGAATTGTAAAAATTGGCCTGGTCATTAACGTGCAAACCACCTTCAGGAGTAAAGGAGTTAAAACACTAAGCTTTAATTGTTACAAAGAGGAGAGATATATTAATAATAATAGATAAGTACCATTCAAATACTTCTAAGATCCCATACTCATGGGTGGGTCCACTAGATCTGGATCAAAAATTGTTGGGCAAGATTTATATGTGTTTATAACTAAAAGAACAATTTTACATTTTATTAAAAAATATACCTATAAAGAGAAAAATCAGACAAACTGAACATTTGGAAGTGGTCTCTTAATTTTTGCCAAAGCTGTATATATCCAGAAGAATTCTCTATTATTCAACCTCTGTATTCGATTCAATTGACAAAGGCTCTGGATGAGCTGAAACATTTTGCTGTGATGTGGAATAAAGCAAATTAAATCAACACATGTGAGTGCCAGGATTTCCTGTTTTCTTGGATGAATCATTCCATCCACGTGCACCACGATAACGACTGGAGTGTTGACTACTTTTCATTATCATGTGTATTCAATCCAGACTGGTTTCAGGTACATGAATGGTCAAACGTAAACTTTTAGACCTTTTTGATGATACACTAGATAGTGCCTCAACAGACTATGATTGATTACTCCATTTTTATTGTTACGCCTGTGGTCATTCATTCCTCTGTTTACCTGCTGCGTGGTGTGTCCCACATATTGGAGATTGTTCCCACATTTCAACTTGTAAACAGCGAATGGCGCGCCATACGTCAGATGTTGATAAACCTTAAAAGTTTCTCCAGTCACTCTTGATTTAAAGTCGATGCATCCAAGCTACAACATTGTGCAGCATAGACACTTATTAGTGTTTCCACACATAAGCAAGCCCCTGAATTCAATATTTGTCTTTCCTAGGAGAATATTTATGTATGTAATTATTGGGCAGCTAGCAACTATTAGTGCGCACCAAGTAATATGTAAATGTTCTCATCCCAATTGTTTATTTTCCTCTATTAAGTGAGAATAATAACCAAACCATTTGCAAAGTAAAAAAAAATATATCTAACATTAAAAAAAATCAGTGACAAACATAGCACCGATTCTTTACATTCATGTAGTCTATCAGTTTCGTAATCTGTTGACAATCAAGTATTTGGCCAGCGACAACCAGACTTCCTGATACTGCAAAGAGAGGTGTACTGTTTTCCTTCACCATGAATCTCCCATTTAAGAAGGACCCAAAAGTTCTCAATATGGTTTAGGTCAAGTGAGGAAGAGGGCCATGTCACAATTGTATCATCTTTAAGGTTCTTACTGACTTGCCAGGCAGCGGAGAACTTCACTGCATGGAATGGAGCATTCTCCTCTACAAAAATCATTATTTCTTGAAATATGAAGACTTTTTCCTGTATCACTGCTTGAAGAAAATGTCTTCTAAAAACTGGCAGTAAGTTTGGATTTCAATTTGAGTCTGTCTTCAACTTTTCAATATCTAACTAGCTGATATTCATTAATACCATGTTGTAGCACCTTACTGGCAATTGATTCGAAGTGGAAGTCAATGCCCATTACTGATCAAGCCATGGAGTCATCCATCTGGTCTATCAAAACCTCAACAGTCAATACAATCTTTGCAAAATCTGTCTTTAAGAGTTTAAGACTTTTAGCAAGACTTTTCAGAATCAGATAAATAATTTTTGAAGGTCTATTTTGCCCTAAAATACAAGCCGTCTAATATTTCTGCACACCTTGATAAAGGGAGGCACACCTTGATAAAGGGAGTAGTGTCCTTAGGTTTCACCCTCACTCATTGAACAAATGCAAATCACCTGATTTACTTGATCTAAAAAGCATTGATGTTTCTACAGCTTGGAGTTGGAAAATATGCATAAAAATCATGGTATATTCAAAATACTCACTTGCTTAATAAATGTAATCACTTTTTGTATTTGATCTTTCAGTCAATATTGTTTCATTTATGAAAAATACAAGACTATTACTTAATGTTTTATGCCAATTATGCTAGTGGTGATTAGATGACTATCTAAAGCTTATGTGTTAGGTTAGCGGAACGCACCAAATAATAAAAATGATAATGAGATGCGTTCGCAGCCTGGGGTCCACCATGCAGAGATGTAGAACTGCTGCTCGGAAATGGCGGAGGTTATAGGCAAATAATACATAAACACATGCGGGTTAGCGTCACCTGGTGTGTACAGGAGTGAGTTCTGTTGATTCACAGAATCGAGGTGCCGCACAATGTAAATGCCAAAGCCTGTTAAACTCACAGGGCTCGGCCGGATGAGCACTAATATACAGACACAGGACTCTGCCCCAAGGACACGGGGTTAGAGTCCCTCTAGTCCACTAGCGCTCGGCTCTGCTGCAGCGGAGCCAGCAAGAGACAAACAAAGAAATAACACACTAGTGTGCACTGCACCACTCTGGCGGAAGCCACTAACCACCCAGACTAAGGAGGAAAGCACTAGACCTGCGCACGGCACAGCGCTGACAGATGCAGCCACTAGTTGCCTTGCACTGGATGGCACAATATGGCGCTGAGAGAGGTGCTGTGACTAGGAAGCACTGTGGCGCTAGGCTTAGCCACTACAAGGCGCTGACTCAAACTAAGATAACCCTACAACATGCATATCAAATGAAGGGGTTTCATAATGAGTCATTCACCAGTTCCATCATCACACACACAAGCTATAGTAACTGTCCATACTAGCGCATGGCCGCTCGGCCATGCGACTATTTTATAGCGGCGTCCTTCCGGGACCTTCCCAGTGGACCAATCCGAGCAGGAATGGGACCTGTGCATGTGACCTCTGACCTCCAATGAGAGGTCGGCCCACGGGCATGCTCTGTAGGGGAAAAGCAAGACTTAATCCCAGGAGCTTCTGCTTGCTGCTGACTCACGCATGATGCAATATTAGAGCCAGGAGGAGCAACCAGACGCCTAGCATTAGCCTGAGCAAGGTGCTGGGACCGACGTCTCTGCTGAGCAGCCTCCTCTCCAGCTGGAGAGGAATGGGAGACCGCAGAAGGCAAGGCTCGAGTTCCCTCCTGTGCAGAGTCAGGAACCCGATGCCTAACATTATGGTTTGATTGCCAGTACTGAAAGCAGAATATATGTAAAATAAGAACTCAATGGAAAGTCTGTACAGTAATGCTTTAACCAATAGTCCCCAAATGATGAGTCTAAACTGTAAAATAAAATTGAGACAGCACATTCTTGTATATAGAAATTTAGAATAAAAATAAATAATCCTTCTTGGCCTCTAGTGAAAGGTGCTATCATTGTTTAGTTACATAAAGATACAACAGTTTAAATATGTATATGTGCAGGTCTATTTGTGGGGCTACAGCCATTGTAATTCACTGTAAAGGACTTGTCAGAGCATGATGAAAAGAAATTGATGATTGTTGTTCAACATGAAAAAAACCCAAATACCAAATGTTGAATGTAGCAACAGGTATTCATTTTGACACTCGCATAATGCATTTTAGAGAGCTAAGAACCTCTTCAGATCTAAAATGACATACAGTGGGGAAAAAAAGTATTTAGTCAGTCAGCAATAGTGCAAGTTCCACCACTTAAAAAGATGAGAGGCGTCTGTAATTTACATCATAGGTAGACCTCAACTATGGGAGACAATCTGAGAAAAAAAATCCAGAAAATCACATTGTCTGTTTTTTTTTCATTTTATTTGCATATTATGGTGGAAAATAAGTATTTGGTCAGAAACAAGCAATCAAGATTTCTGGCTCTCACAGACCTGTAACTTCTTCTTTAAGAGTCTCCTCTTTCCTCCCCTCATTACCTGTAGTAATGGCACCTGTTTAAACTTGTTATCAGTATAAAAAGACACCTGTGCACACCCTCAAACAGTCTGACTCCAAACTCCACTATGGTGAAGACCAAAGAGCTGTCAAAGGACACCAGAAACAAAATTGTAGCCCTGCACCAGGCTGGGAAGACTGAATCTGCAATAGCCAACCAGCTTGGAGTGAAGAAATCAACTGTGGGAGCAATAATTAGAAAATGGAAGACATACAAGACCACTGATAATCTCCCTCGATCTGGTGCTCCACGCAAAATCCCACCCCGTGGGGTCAGAATGATCACAAGAACGGTGAGCAAAAATCCCAGAACCACGTGGGGGGACCTAGTGAATGAACTGCAGAGAGCTGGGACCAATGTAACAAGGCCTACCATAAGTAACCCACTACGCCACCATGGACTCAGATCCTGCAGTGCCAGACGTGTCCCACTGCTTAAGCCTGTACATGTCCGGGCCCGTCTGAAGTTTGCTAGAGAGCATTTGGATGATCCAGAGGAGTTTTGGTAGAATGTCCTATGGTCTGATGAAACCAAACTGGAACTGTTTGGTAGAAACACAACTTGTCGTGTTTGGAGGAAAAAGAATACTGAGTTGCATCCATCAAACACCATGCCTACTGTAAAGCATGGTGGTGGAAACATCATGCTTTGGGGCTGTTTCTCTGCAAAGGGGCCAGGACAACTGATCCGGGTACATGAAAGAATGAATGGGGCCATGTATCGTGAGATTTTGAGTGCAAACCTCCTTCCATCAGCAAGGGCATTGAAGATGAAACATGGCTGGGTCTTTCAACATCACAATGATCCAAAGCACACCACCAGGGCAACGAAGGAGTGGCTTCGTAAGAAGCATTTCAAGGTCCTGGAGTGGCCTAGCCAGTCTCCAGATCTCAACCCTATAGAAAACTTTTGGAGGGAGTTGAAAGTCCGTGTTGCCAAGCGAAAAGCCAAAAACATCACTGCTCTAGAGGAGATCTGCATGGAGGAATGGGCCAACATACCAACAACAGTGTGTGGCAACCTTGTGAAGACTTACAGAAAACGTTTGACCTCTGTCATTGCCAACAAAGGATATATCACAAAGTATTGAGATGAAATTTTGTTTCTGACCAAATACTTATTTTCCACCATAATATGCAAATAAAATGAAAAAAAAAAACAGACAATGTGATTTTCTGGATTTTTTTTTCTCAGTTTGTCTCCCATAGTTGAGGTCTACCTATGATGTAAATTACAGACGCCTCTCATCTTTTTAAGTGGTGGAACTTGCACTATTGCTGACTGACTAAATACCTTTTTCCCCACTGTATGTACAATATAATGCATTTGGGAACAGCAAATCACCCTGGGAGATTTTTTTATCGTAAGCATTAAATGATGCCTCAGATGAGTTGTCTTTACGCCATTTCTGCTGTACTGCCCAGTAACATAGTCATTTTGTTTTTTCTTGGAACCTATAATGTATAAGACTTCTTGGAAATGAACAATACCAGTATAGTCAATGGTCCTGGCAGATCAGTTTCATTAATCATGGAAATTCGCTTTAAAAGCCATTTAAGATGGCTGTAAATTTTATGCAGTCATAATACTTTTGGCATTGCCTGAAAAAAATAAAATAATGCTCCTTATAAACCTTGCCTAAAGCACATGGGGATTCTGTTTCTTTTGTGTTGGGTCAATAGCTTTACATATTGGATCGTATAGCTCACTCATCGAAAAAACACCACTTGATCATTTTTATAATGCGGTGCGCCATAGCTCTTCATATCAATCCAGCTCAAATAGTATATTAGCACTATTACTATTGATTTTCATATCGCAGCGTGACAAATGTCACTGAGTAACATTAATCTATTTTATACTCAGCTCAGCAAATGCATCTCAAAAGGAAAAGCCTGTTTTGTTTCCTTCTTGTGGTTATTTAACACACAGTCCAAACATGAATGCCACTAAACTGCAATTGTTTGGTAGTAAAACACCATGCACAGTAAACTTTTATGATGCAGTAAGCCAGGCAGTACTCAAGATAAACCTAAATTAAGATTTTGTTCATTTCTCTCAATACCTAAGATAAAAATTACAATGATACCTTTCTGTATATAGTTACTCTTCAATTACGTATAAGTCTTATTATGTTTTAAAATTTAAATATTTATATCATGGTTAAATAATCTTTTTTATGTTAAATATGTGGAAGTATCAAATGCTAGAATTTGTAATAATTATTTAGGTATAAATAAAAATAGGGTAACAACAGAGGTTATAGATGCACCAAACCAGTTTACATTAGGCTTGGATCATTTATGTCTTTCAAGTCATATGTTTAATACACAATTTTAAATATTGCTGCTAAATGTACAGTATATGCCATGGTTCCATCCCTCAGGGTGTCTGGAATGCAGTTACTGACAGCTCGGCCATCCAATCTGGTATGGGGTGTGCTGAAGCTGTCGGTACTTTGATTGACAGCTTGGCCAACCAGTCTGGTACAAGGGTGTGCTGAGCTGTCTATGTGTTGATTGACAGCTCAAGTATCCAATCTAAGACTGTGAGGCGTCGGCTGTCTCCATGTGCTCATTGTTTCAGTTAATTGCCATGCTTCTTAACTGAGCTGTGTCTCACCTAACTCTGCTAGACGTACATTCAGCTTGTGAGGCTTGTGCTTTTCTGTGCCTTGAGTTCTGTCTGCTTCATCTGGTGCTTGACCTTGGACTTTGTTCTAACCATCCACCTGTTTAACCCCTTGAGCTCTGGTCCATTATCCTACCGGTATTCTGACTTCAGAACGTTACTGAACTACGTCTATTTCTTCTGTTTATGACATACACTCCTGACTTCTGATCTTGGACTCCTTGACCACTCTGACTCATGGCTAGGCCGTGAGAAGTGACTCGTATACATCCCATGCATATGCAACTGACTTTCATAGAAAAAAACAAACAAACAAAACATAGCATATACCAAGAGGTAGACATTTTCTTAAGAATTATCTTTATGGTCACTTTGTATTCTAGTTATTCAATATTTCCATAATTCTTGTTAATTTACCATACATATAGTTTAAATATATCCTTATTTTATATTCGTTAATCACAATTCATTTATAATTAAAGGGAATCTGTCACCTTTTTTTGTATATAAACTGCAGCCACTGCCATCAGGGGCTTATCTACAGCATTCTGTAACCTGAAAGATAAGAAAAATGAGTTATATTATACTCACCCAGGGATCCATTCCCGGTACGATGGGTGTCATGGTCCGGGTCCGGTGCCTCCCATCTTCTAGTGATGACGTCCTCCTCCTTGCTTCTGTCGCGCTTCTATGCAGGAGTACTTTATCTGCCCTGTTGATGGCAGAGCAAAATACTGCAGTACGCAGGTTCCGGGAATGGCGGTGGCTGCAGCTTATATTCGAAAAAATAGGTGACAGATTCCCTTTAAGATTTTATAATGAATCTTAAGGTTTCATAATTTCATAGTTGTAACCCTCAACTGGTGAGGTTGGGTTTTTGTCACGCAACTGGTGATGTGGGGTTTCATATACCCCAGTATTTAGAAATCTCCTATTTTTATAGATAATGCAAAGATCACGTTTGTTTTAATCATTTTCTTATTGGCGATTGATTACACATGAGTATAACAAATTTTTGACACCCACAAGAATCATGAACAAACAGAAACTCAGTTATAAATTTGTGCAAAAAAGTTTTCAAAATTTGAAAATGTGTAAAAAGAATTACATGAGTGGTGATGTGGGGTTCAGCAAGGCCAAGACAGCATTTAGTGACAGCTAGTTCAGTTATGCGTGGCCAGAAGAGAGAGGCCTTGACGACATCCTGTTGACAAGGAAATGGATGGAAGCTAGTGAAACACGTGTCCTCATAACAGCATTTTTCAATGAATGGCAGCCGAACAAAAATTCCCTGGGGTGTGGCAAACCCCACCTCACCAGTTGAGGGCTAAGTTAATAAGAAAACACAAGTCTATTGAGTTCAACCTATAACTTAACATGTCATGGATGCAAAAGCTGTTTGAGTAATGTTCACATCACACTATGTCCCTCAGCATCATGTATACTCCATGAAAAGTTCCAAGCAAGCATGTTAAAAATATCCATTAGCGTCCATTCACCCAACAAAGTCCAAAGAATCATAATGTGGACCTCCTTCATGATAGTATTCTACTATAATGACTAGTGTGATCCGATGTTTTGTATGATCGTATTCAGACTGAAAATACGCTCGTTTGCACCTACCCTAAGATTGTATTATTTAGGGCAGGTGCAGAAGGATGATTATTTTTTTGTTCGTTAATAATTATTGCTTTTATTTAACTGTGGCTAATATTTATAAATGGAGTATTTCCAGTGTGACATATTGGAAGTATTGGCCAACTCTTTTCATTTTGGGTATACTATCTGTAAAAACTACCAATAAATATCAGTTAATGTTGCATTCTTTTATGTATACTATAAATGTTCATTATGAATAAGAAAACAATGTATTTGATTAAAATCGCATTTGAAATTCATAAATGTATATAAAAATCAATACTTTTAGTTGATAACTAAAATGGATATAGTTGTTTCTAAAGTAATAATATCCACAGAGCCTTGGCAGTTAATCAAACAAAAAAAGCATGTCAAAAACAAAAAGAGTATAAAAGAATTATTATGGCATTTGTCTATAACGTGTCGGATCTGTAGAGGATGTACAGATGGATATGCAGATGTGTGAAGATAGGAAATATCCTTTCATTCATCTGCAGAATTCTCCAGAGTAACTAGCAATTTCAGAGGGCGAGAAGAGTGGCAGAAGAAGAGACATCATCCGCTCATCCTTTCCATGCTACATGTGCTGGAGCAGTGAAAAGAAATGATATATATTTCAATAGACTCTACTCACCTGTGTGGTTTTGAAGCAAGTAACATTAATAAAAAAGCAATGTAAACAATTTAATTAGAGGACAAAAATTAACAGCAATGTTCACAATTTTTCTTGTCAAGATGTCTAGTTGTTTGGTGCAAGCACAGTATAAGAGATAGACAAACCAAGAGTTTACTTAGATCATTGATTTGCATTTTGCTTTAACTCCTTCATGACCAGATGAGTTTTCATTTTTGCATTTTCGTTTTTTGCATTTTCGCTTTTTGCTCCCCTTCTTCCCAGAGCCATAGCATTTTTATTTTTATGTCAATATGGTCATGTGAGGGCTTGTTTTTTGCAGAACAAGTTGTGGTGTTGTTACTTATGACTTGTGTTTTGAAACTGTTAAACTGTAAAGCGCTGCGGAATATGTTGATGCTATATAAATAAAGATTATTATTATTATTATTACTTTTCAACGACATTCTTGGTTTGAACATATTGTGTACTGGAAAATCGGAAAAAAATTCCAAGTGCAGCAAAAAAAAAAATCCACACTTGTTTTTTTTTTTACCATGTTCACTAAATGCTAAAACTGACCTGCCATTATGATTTTCCAGGTCATTATGAGTTCATAGACACCAAACATGTCTTAGTTCTTTTTTATTTAAGTTGTGAAAAAAAAATCCAAAGCTTGCTAAAAAAAAAATTGCGCCATTTTCCGAACCTGCAGTGTCTCCAGTTTTCATGATCTGGGGCTAGTTGAGGGATTATTTTTTGCGAGTCGAGCTGCCATTTTTATTTATACCAGTTTGGTGTAGATACTATCTTTTGATTGCCCATCATTGCATTTTATTGCAATGTAGCGGCGGCCAAAAAAAACGTAATTCTAAAGTTTGAATTTTTTTCTCGTTACGTCATTTAGAAATCGGATTAATTATTTTTTTATGTTGATAGATCAGGTAGTTCTGAACGCGATGATACCAAATATGTGTTTATTTGATTTTTTTATTGTTTTGTGTTGAATGAGGCGAAAGGGGGGTGATTTGAACTTTTATATCTTTTTACTTTTTTAATATTTTTTCAAAAATTGGTGGAAACCACCAGTAAGGTCAATAATTCAACTAGTATATCAACAGGGACCGTTACAGCAATGGATATAGATATGCATAAAACTTAACCTTTAATGCAATCTTGATAAAAGACAAATACGTCCACACGGAACACAAAACAAACAACCGTGTCACCTACTAAATACTACAATAGGATCCTGATATCACAAGCTACCTGACAACGGAGGTTGGCACCCTACACAAAAATGAGATTGGCGCCCCCGTTCCATGACGGCTGTACCCTGAAGCTCCTTATTGTCATAATAATCAGAGAAGGGTTATGACAATGACATATAAGGAAGGCAAATCTAATAAATATTAGATAAAATGCAAATGCCAATTGTTGATAACAAAAAGAGGGTACTCATATTTAGATGATGGATGAAAAAAACCTCAACGCATTTCTCCTAACTGGATCATCAGGAGGTGGATAGTTAGATGCCATGTGGCATCTGATTATTATGTGGCATCTGATTATTAGCCACAAAAGAGTGAATTTTAGGGTGAGCAGTCGTGGAGCGGGGGCGCCATTCCGCTGACCAGTAGGGTGCCTACCTCCGCAGAAAGGAAGGTGTTCAGTATAGGGGACGGAAAGTTAGGTACTCTAATTTGCACATGTCACTTTATGCCTTGTCTTTTGCACTATTTTTGCACTTTTTCTATTGCTGCCTACCCAACTACCTGTTTGACAATCCCTGTACACTCCTTTTCTGGGTGATTGAGTGACTAAAAGTGTGGCACTTACTCAGGGTGATCTAGGAGCTTCAGAGTACAGCCATCGTGGAACGGGGGCGCCAATCTCGTTTTTGTGTAGGGTGCCAGCCTCCGTTGTCAGGTAGCTTGTGATATCAGGATCCTATTGTAGTATTTAGTAGGTGACACGGTTGTTTGTTTTGTGTTCCGTGTGGACGTATTTGTCTTTTATCATGATTAGATTAAAGGTTAAGTTTTATGCATATCTATATCCATTGCTGTAAGGGTCCCTGTTGATATACTTTTTTAATATTTTTTTAAACTTTTTTTTACTTTTTGCATGATTTAATAGTGGGAGACTAGAAGCTGCACTACTTTGACCTCCTCTGCTACACACAGGTGATGATCAGATCTCCAGTGTATAGTTGTGCAGCAGAAATGCTCACTTACTATGAGCGCTGACCACTGGCAATGACAACCATAGCAATCTGCTGGAGACCTCTGGTTGTCATGCTGACCCATCGGTGACCCACAATCATGTGATGGGGTCACTAATGGATGGGATTTATGATGCGCTTCCAGTAAGCGCAAGTTAAATGCCGCTGTCAGAGATTGACAGCGGCATTTAACTGGATAACAACCATGGATGGATCGTGATTCCACCCATGGCTGCTATGGGCAAAGTCAGCTGTATAAATCAGCACTGGATGAGTCCGACATCGGCAAACTATTACACCCGATGTGAGAAACGGGTTAAAAAAATAGTCCTCAAAAAAATGTTATCTTTTTAATAATTCACAATTTTTTTTCAGCACAAAAATAATTAAAAAGCTGCCATAATCATTCTGATAAGATTGATATTACAGGGTCATATTTACCATACATTGTTTGCCATAAAAACAATATCCAAAAAACAATGTCAGAGTTGCATATTTTTGCAACTTTACTGTACTTAAAATTATTTCTCGTTTTCCTGTACACTAGGTGGTAAAATGAATGATGTCATTCAAAAGTACAACAGGCCCTCATATGTATATGTGGACGGAAACATGTTATGTTAAAGTTATGGGTTTGGGAAGAAGGGGAGGAAAAAACCCCCCACAAAAACAGAAATAGGCCATGTTGAGAATGGGCTAAGTATTGCACTCATAATATTTATATCTGCACATTTGTTTTGCTATTTAGTATTCTGTAGAACCTGCTGTAAATTTTGGCATGTTAGGTCAATGCTAAGTGTACTATCTATCTACATATACTACATCTTATATATTAGGATAAGTAAAATAGTTTAAATGATGAGAGTACTTTTGTTAGAGATACTTGTCCTGTATCAGCAACATTTTACAATATTTCTTGATTTTTCAGTTTTCTTTTTATTAATACTACCATATTGGCATATTTTAGGGTTTTCTTTTTATTGGTCCTTCATATTTCTTTAGTTCATTTTAAGTATTTAAGATTGTTTCATTGTTTTATTTTATGGAAAGTTCACACAAAGGTTGGGCACAGCAGGTATTGAAAATCATCAGCAACATTCTAATATTTTTATGTATTTCATTAAAATTTTTAATGCTTGCATTCCTTCTTACAGCTTATTTAGCGACTGCAGGATAGTTATTACAAATGAGTAGGCCATATCAAACAATAAAAACTAGGATTTTCCTTTGCCATATTCTTCAGGTCTCATCTACTCTGTCTTAATATTATCCTGATTAGAGATGAGCGAACCCGAACAGAAAAGTTCGGCTTCTGTACTGAATAACTACTGTTTGGGCACAGACAACGAACACGAACTTCACCAGGAAGTCCATGTTACTGTTGGGGTTAGGCTGCCGAACACTGTGTGTTTGTCATGCTGTCATGTGAATGGCAGCGTGGCAAACACCGCTTTTGATTGGTGGTGAAATCATCCCCGCTGATCAGAGGTCCCTGGTTCCCATGCTGTCAATTGACAGTGTGAGCGCTAAGCTGTGATCGGAGGTATAAAGCTTACCTCCAGTCACTGGTGTCAACTGATAGGACTATTGCTCCCATCATCTGACACTTGCAGCCGCTAATTATAGCGAGAGCAGGATTGGCAGATGGGTGTATTCATCAGCAGCTCCTGCACTGTAAATAAATAATTAAAAAAAAAACTGGCATGGTCTCCCTTGCATTTTTGCTAACCAGCCAGACAAAACTCACAGCTTGGGGCTGCAACCCTCAGCTGTCAGCTTCAGCAAGGCTAGTTATCAAGAATAGAGGGGTCCCCATACTGTTTTTTAATTATTTAAATGAATAATTAAAAAAATGGCATGGGGTCCCCCCATTTTTGACAGACAACCTTGCTAAAACAGACAGCCGGGGGGCTGGTAATCTCAGGCTAGTAAGGGGCCATGGATATCGGCCCCCCCAGCCTAAAAATAGGAGCCCGCAGCTGCCCAGAAATGGGACATCCATTAGATGCTCCAATTCTGGCACTTTGCCCATCTCTTCCCACTTGCCCTGTAGCGGTGGCAAGTGGGTTTCATATTTGTGGGGTTGAAGTCACCTTTGTGTTGTCCAGTGACAAAAAGCCATGGCTTATTAATGGAGAGGCAACTATAAGACACTTATCCATTAGTAATCCTATAGTAGCATGATAAATAAAGACACAGCCAGGATAAAGTCCTTTATTTGAAATAAGACTAAACACAGTTTTCCATTTTTATTTGAGTGCCTAATTCCAGCAAAGCCCTCAATTTCATTTAATAAAACTAAAATAAAAAACAACAATATACCATACATGTCTGTCGTTCTGTGCCACGCCGTAATCGATGTCTGGGGGATAATCAGTTTTCATCCTGGACGGTGGGGACCCCTCTATTCTTGATAACTAGCCTTGCTGAAGCTGACAGCGGAGGGTTGCAACCCCCATCTGTGAGTTTTGTCTGGCTGGTTAGCAAAAATACAGGGGATCCCCGTCGTTTTTTTCTTAATTATTTATTTACAATGCAGGAGCGGCTAATGAATTCTCCCATCCGCTGATCCTGCTTTCACTGTAGTTAGCTGACACCAGTGACCTGAGGTGAGCTTTATACCTCCGATCACAGTTGAGCACTCACGCTGTCTTTTGACAACATGGGAACTGTGGCTCTCTTACATGCAGGGATGATTTTCCCGCTGATCAAAAGCTGTGTTTGGCACACTGTCATGCACATGACAGTGCAGCAAACATTGGATGTTCGGGCCCCCATTCAAGTGAATGGGGTCCAGGTTTGGGTCTGAGTACTGTTCTGGCACATGAACCCAAGCTTTTTCTAACTGTTCAGCCGAACCCACCGGACCCAAACATCCAGGTGTCCACCCATCTCTAATCCTGATATGCATTTTTCAATGAATCTACATTTTAATTTCCTAACATTTAGCCAAATAAAGAAAAAACTTATGATACATAAAAAAAACTTAACTTTTTTATCTTTTTTTTTTACATTCTGTTAGGCGTCGAGTTTCCCCCAATGCACAGGGGAAATCTCGAGCCACGTCCTCTGCAGCTGCAGAGATTCCTGCTCAGCAGAGACATCAGTCCTGGACTCTTGCCAAGGCTAATGTTAGGCATCTGGTTGCTCCTTCAGGCTCAGCTATAACATCATGCTTGAGTCAGCAGCAAGCAGACGCTCCTGGGACTAAGTCCTAACTTTTGCCTACTGAGCATGCCCATAGGACTACCTCTCATTGGAGGTCGGAGGTCACATGCACAGGTCCCGTTCCATCTCAGATTGGTCCACTGGGAAGGTTCTGGAAGGACGCCGCTATAAAAGAGTCATGCGCTAGTATAGACTCTTGTTGGTATAGGTGTGAGTGATGATGGATGCATGAAACTGGTGACTGACTTATTAAAACTCCCCTCCCTTGGATACGCATGTGTTAGGGAACTGTAGTAGAGTCAGCGCCTATCAGTGGCATTGCCTTGCCTTTGTGCCACAGTGCTTCTACTCACAGCACTTCACTTAGCGCCATATTGTGCCATCCGGCACGAGGCACCTTTGTACAGCCTCAAGTAGCTGCAACCACCATTAGTGGCGCCGTGCGCAAGTTGTGCACTTTTCCTCGCCCTAATCAGGGAGGTTAGTGGCGTCCGCCAGAGCGGTGCAGCTCGCACCTTGTGCTCCTATACTTCTGTTGTTCTTCCTGGCACTGCAGTTGCAGTGTCGAGCACTAGTGTGTCTGGAGGGACTCTAACCCAGTGTCTCAGGGACAGAGTCCTGTGACTATACACTGGTGCTCATATTGCCGAGCTCTGTGAGCATTAACAGGCTTCAGCGTTTATGTTGCAGCAGCTCTGTGAAGTAACAGAGTTCACTTCTGTACACACCAGGTCAGCGGTTAACCCGCCGGTGTTCAGTTAGTGCTCCTCCAGCACCTAGCAGCAGTTTACCATCTCTATATGGTGGACCCCGGGCTGTGAACACACCTTATACCATCTCTATTATTCAATGCGTTCCGCAAGCCCCTAACATATTTATTCTTTCTCTTGACATATAGATTTCATTGTGTGTACACTAGAGATGAGCGAATACATGTGAGTGTAATGGATTTCTACTCGAATACTACAATAATCTGCATGCGCCAAAATGCAAACTTTTTGTCATTTGCTTCCGTGCGGTTTCAGCAAAGTGGCATCTGCCAGTATTCTGACCCATTAAAGGATATATTGATGATACCCTAATTATTTGGGGTGGAGATATATCTGCCATACCGAATTTTGTGGAATACCTAAACTCCAACAAATACAACATTCAATTCACTTACAAAAGTGATCCCAATAACATTTCTTTTCTGGATCTAGATTTGATGGGCACAGATGGTGAATTTATTTGTACAAAAATGCATCAAAAGCCACTTAGTGGGAACACCATCTTACATGCATCGAGTAGTCTTAATAAACATACAATAAAATTGATTCCAGTGGGTGAATATACTCGAATTAAACGTAATTGTAGCTCAAATGACGTTCTAAAAAATGAATTTGAACGTGTTACTAATAAATTGAAAAATCGTGGGTACCCCAATTGGACACTTAATAGAGCACAGCTTATAGTACAAACAAAAAACGGGAGGAATTAATTATGCCATCTTCAATAGACAAAAAGAAAAATAAGGATATAGAGAAGAAACCATATATTTGTTTTCAATATAGTCCGCAAATTTTGGGCATTAAAAAAATTGTAAATAAATATTTACCCATATTATATGAAGATGACAAATTAGCACTAATTTTGACTTCTGGTGTAAATGTGGTATCCAGAAGAGCTCCTTCATTGGGTAATATATTGTCACCAAGTATGTTTTCGTCTGGTAGCAAAAAACCTAAGGACAGGTGGCTTACTAATAGGGGTTTTTACAAATGTGGGGCTACCTGTTGCAAAATGTGTAAATACGTATAGATATCAAAGGAATTTAATAACAACGATAATCGTCTTAGGTTCAAGATTAATAACTATATTAATTGCAATTCAAAAAATATAGTTTATAAAATAAATTGTGATGCCTGCAATCTGTCTTATGTCGGATGCACAACTAGGCAATTAAAGGTACGAATCAGAGAGCATTTGTATGATATCACAAACACTAATAATTTTGAAAGAAATACATCAGCAGCTTCCAAACATTTTATTGAATGTCATGGTAGGAGTACGTCCCACTTTACAACACAGGGAATTGAACGTGTGAGTCCTTTATCTCGGGGGTAGACACCAGGCAGCACCTTCTTACTCGAGAACAGCTCATCCTCCAGTGGTTTTCTGTCTGGAAAGTCACATCTTGGCACCGTCCAGGTTGAAAACTTTTTATCCATAGACATGGATTATGGCGTGGGACAAAACGAAGGACAGGTGAGGGAATATTTTTGTTTTTTTGTTTTGGTTTTAATACAAGAGACAAGAGTTTCAATGGAATGGTTGTTAGATGAATATGACTGTGCTTGCTATTTTTAAATAAAAAAGGAAAAGTGTGTTTTTATATTTTAAATAAAGGACTTTATACTTACTGTGTGTTTATTTACGATACTACTATAGGCACTAGTTTAATGTTACCAAACAAAACAGAGGTGACATCAACCCCACAAATATGAATCTCACTTGCCACAGCCATAGGGAAAATGGGAAAAGCTGGGCAAAAGCCAGATTTTGCGCATCTAATAGATGCACCTTTTCTGGGCTGCTATTTTTAAGCTGGGGGGGCAATACCATGACCCCTTACCATTCTGAGAATACCAGCCTCTTGTTATCTGCTTTAGATTGGTTTATTGTAAAAAATGAGGGGGACTCAATGCCATTTTATTTAATTATTTATTTATTAAAAGAACTGCATGGGGACCCCTCTATTCTTGATAACCAACCTTGCCAAAGCTGATCTCTGAGGGTTGCATCCCACAGCCGTCAGTTTTGCTTGGCTGGTTATCAAAAATGCAGGGGAACCCATGCCATTTTTTTGTATTATTTATTTAGAGCGCTGGCTTATGAATACTCCCATTAGCTGCTGTCAGCTCTTCCTGTTATTAGCGGCAGCAGGGGTAGACTCATGAAAGCAGCAGTTACATCAGCCTATGTCAGTGACAGGAGGTAAACTGTTTACCTCCAATCACAGGTGCAGGTTCATGCCATCATTTGACAGCATGGGAACCGGGCTGTCTGATTGGCAATAGTGATTTTAACCTCAATCAGAACCAATATTTGCCATTCTGTCATGCACATGACAGAGTGGCAAACACTGGATGTTCAGACCCCCCATTTCAGTGAATGAATGTTAGGTGTCGGGTTCCTGTCGCTGCGCAGCAGGAATCCAGAGCTTTGCCTTCGGCGGTCACCCATTCCTCTCCGGCCACAGTGGAGCCTGCTCAGCAGACTCGTCGATCCTGGTGCTATGCTCACACTAGCATTGTAGGTCTGGTTGCTGCTGCCACCTCTGGTCCAGCTATAGCAACGCATGCTGGTCAGCACTGAGCGACTGCAGGGACCAAGTCCTCCTTTTGGTCCACTGAGCATGCCCGTGGGACGATCTCTCATTTGAGATCGGAGGTCACATGTTCAGGTCCTTCTCCAGCTCGAATTAGACCATCAGGAAGGTCCCGGAAGGACACTGCTATAAAAGGTTTGCATTGCCGCCTCGCCTTGCGCTATGATAGACATTAGTTCTTATGTTTATAGAGGTGTGTGTGATGATTAGTGTTGAGCGATACCTTCCGATATCGGGAAATATCAGATCGGATTGGATTGGACCGATACCCCCAAAATTTCGGATATCGCCGATTCCGATACCGGAAACCAATGCAAGTCAATGGGACACAAATATCGGAATGAAAATAAACCCTTACTTTCCGTGTAGGTTAATTCTACATGAAGAAAAACAGCTAAGAATAATGTAGAATGTATTGGGGGAGGTGGAGGAGACATTAAAGGCATAGAGGTTTAGCCCAATCAAATGGAATAGCAGGAATTAATTTTTTTTTAAGACGTTCAGAGTTACAAAGATATTGCCTATGTTAAAGGGGTTGTGTAGCAATAGAGGGAGACGTTAAGAAAAGGCACATGTTGGCGGAGTGTGGGAACGGAGGGCTTCATCTAGCTTGGAGGTTGACTGAGCCCTGACCCGGAGGACACGGCACGGATGTGGGCACCTGTATGCACAACAGACTGTGAGTAAAGCTTTGGAACTACATGCCCTGGTGTCCAGTTATTCCTGCGCCAATACACTCAGCACTGCTACATCTCTGTGCCTGGCACTGCACCATCTATGTCTCTTCACTACCTCTCCATCTACACTGCCCTGGGACTACAGCCCTACCTGTGAAGGGCCACAACATCAAAGCTGCACCACACCATCTGTTCCAGAGGATCTGTCTGCAGCGTCGGCTTAACATCTTCATTGCCGAACACCACAGGTGGCGTCAGGAATCATTCACTCATAAACTTTAATCATCATCCACACATTCAACATTTCCCTTTTACAATGGACGCCCAGGGCCACGGACCGGGTCACAGCTACCGTGACATGTCCCATTGAAACCAACGGGCCTGGTACCGAGTACCCCACCAGCCCTGGCGGGCGATCCAACTTGGCGCAAATACATAACAGAACAGGTTGTCTGGGCTTTTCACATAATCTCAGTGAATATCTAGGCTGCAGAATGCTGACAATCAGTAATTTACCTTCTGTGGCTAGTCTGCACGGTTTCCAAGATTTCAACTCATGCTTCTAAGAAAAACGTCCAGGGGGGGTGTTCTGGCATTGAAATCAGAACTGGTCGTTTCCTCCTACCTCACTAGTTTTACTTTCCATAGATCACTGTTCAGCATGTGTCTGGGGGAGTAGCAGCTGGGTGGTCTGCTCGCAGCCAATCTCAGCCATGCCATTAGTTAACATGCCTAACATGCATAACAGGATGTGCCCACACTTCTTAGGATTCCTCATTGGCTGAATAAAATCAAACTGGCTCATTGCATTATGGGAACTTCCGATTCTGGTATTCAATATTCTAAAAGTATCGGAACTCAGTATCGGAACTCAGATGCCGCAAATATCGGCCGATACCCGATATTGCAGTATCGGAATGCTCAACACTTGTGTTGATGGATGTATGAGACAGGTGAATGACTCATTATCAAAAACCACTTCCCTTTGATACATGTGTTATTAGGGTTTAGAGGTTAGAGTCAGCAATTAGTATTGGCACTGCCTAGCGCCGCAGTGCATTCAGCTCACTTATCCATCAGCGCCAGTGGGCACCAGTCATCACAGGCATCACAGTACCGCATATGTTGCAGCGTCCGTCTGTACGGCACCGTGCACAGATAGTGTGCTTTCCAGCACTAAGCTCAGGCTGGTTAGTGGTGACCGCAGGTGCAGACGCAGGACACGCTCAGAGCGGTAAGCTAAAGCTTACTGCTCCCTGTGATGTTTAACAGGACATAGCGTTCCAGGGGGAACTTTCCCTGGCTCCATAGTAGCAGTTCCAGGCGCTAGTAGGACTAGAGGGGCACGCTTCTAGTGTCTCAGAAGCAGTATCCTGTGACCTCATGCTAGCGCTCCTCTAGCCGTAGCCTGTGAGGTTTAACAGGCTTTGGCATTGGTTTCTGCAGACTCTGTGCAATAACAGAGCCTGTTTCCTATCACTCCGGCTCAGTGGTTACCCATCGGTGTCAAACGAGCAGTTTAATACTTGCCGTCAGTTGTTGTATAGCAGCAGTATACCATCTCTGCATGATGGACCCCGGGTTGTGATCGCACCTTTTCATAATTTATATTTGGTGCGATCCACAAGCCCTAATATTAGGGTTCCGGTTCGGGTCTGGGTACTGTTCTGGTATCCGAACTCAAACTTTTTTTAACTGTTTGGCTGAACCCTTTGGATCCAAATATCCAGGCATCTGCCCATCTCAAGTTATAGAAAATTTTGTGACAAAAATGCATAATTGGTGGAGAAAGGTTAAACTTGATGGACCTAGGTCTTTTTTTTCAACCTATGTAACCTGATAGCGATAAAGTTTGAGTAGAAGGGATCATAACTTTTTTATCCATCCATTTAAAGAGCTTGAGCCGAATGTCAGTTTACTGAGATCTGAGTATTTCTCCTGAGAGAATCATATCACGTGTGGAAAAGACAAAGAACTTAATTTCTCAGTTTTCTCCGTTGTCTGAGTCTGTGTAATCTGGTCTGCACTCGGATGACATTCGAGTGCAATCCAATGTTTTATACTCACCCACCGACTTGTATGAGTGCGTGTGATTCGATTATTGGATGCACACATTGAGATTGTTTTCTTATGCTGATTTGGGATGAGAAAAAATGCAGATCTGCACTGTCTAGAGATGAGCGACATAGCCTTTTTTCGGGTCAAATCGGGTTTCATGAAAATTATCGTGAAAAGTCGAAGGCCGACTGAAACACGAAACCCAATGCAAGTCAATGGGGAAGAAAAGTCGGCAGTGAGTGGAGGACAGGAAACACACCTACAGTGCCCATTTTACTGCCAAAAACATCAATTCTTATTACTTAAGCTTGTCAACCTTAATTTACATTATAATAGTAGTTAGGCATTGAAAACTGGGGTTTATTTGGCTAAAGTTGTGGAGGGGGGGAGGGCTGACTCCAGATTTTCGTGGGCCCAGGGCCAAAGAGTGTCAATGGGCTCCTTTAACACATGTCACAATTCATGATCCTCTGATACGGCAGAGAAATAGCGGTATAGTACAATGAAAAATACTTCACTTCTTACATCACATGACTGATATCAATTTTAAATTCTCCAATAGCTCCAAAAATGGACAGTATATTACTCCATATAGTATTATGGCCACCGCATAGTGCGCTATACAGAGTAATGAGGCCCATATGTTTCTTCATACAGAATCATTGGTCCTATATAATGTCCCATACAGTATATGATGAGCTCCACATAATGCTACAGTATATGTTGGTCCCCATGGATGAAGCTCCACTGTCTTATGGGCCCAAATAATGCTCCATATATAATGGGCCCCATTTCTAATGCTCCAGTGTATAATGGGCCCTGTAAATGCTGCTCCAGTGTCTGATGTCCACCTTTGGAATGTTCCAGTGTATGGTGGGCCCCATATATCACTATCCAGTACATAGTGCTCCCCAAAACTTGCTCCTAACCTTTAAAGCAATTAAATAAGTCTCCTCGCTAGGGAATCCCTGAACTAGTCTGGACTCCTCGTCGTCCCCATCTTCCATCTCTCTGCACTTGGACTGTTTAGGCAGAGGGCATACAGACGTAATGTCATCGCGCTCTCTGACCAGAAGGTCACTGTCAGGAAATGCGGAAGACATCACGGCGGTGGAGCAGGGAGAGCTAAGTATTTCAACTTTGCAAGTGCTGTGATCCTGAGCAAGCAGGGAGGGGCCCACTCGTTGGCGACGGCACTGGCACAGGGCCCCTCATAGTAGGGCGGTGTGTCTGATGGCGGGTGGGAGGGGGGGTTGGCCCTCGCACTGGTAGAGACTCTTTTGCGTACTATGAGGGGCCCGATGCCAGTGCCGTCACCCATGAGTATGCCCCCCACCTGCTCAAGGAACCTGCACTTTTATTTGCATCTTCCTCTTTGTCACCGTGTAAGATGGTATAGTATGCGGGAAGGGAAATCTGAGTTTCATCAGGGTCAGATTCTGGCTGTGTAGAGTGCGAGGGGAATGTAGTGGTCTGGGTTAATGTACCAGCAGATTCATCTATCAGTGGCTGGGCATCAGTGCACTTGTGGCGCCCCCAGGAGTATGGTCGCCACAGTGGCATTACCTTTCTCCTAGGGAGTGTGATGTCATGCTTGGGAGCAATGAAGGATCTCTCTAGCAGTTAAACTAACACACAACACAGTTCCCACTCCAGGCCAGCAGGGAGTCCTCTGAACCTGACTGCTGAGGAGCTGCTCTCTGTGGTCGGGAGGAGAGAAGTTAGGGCAGTCTGTGAAGGGAAGGGGAAGGGTGTGGATGTGAGAAGGGGAGCTGAAGGATGAGTAGAGTTAAGGCTCACTCCTAGCTGGAGCGCATTGTCCGGATTCCGGTCTCTGAGTTGGTAGGGACACTGAGGGTCCTGCAGCAGAAATCGGAGGAAGTAGCAGCTGTATATGCTCTGTTCCCAACTAAGGCTCGGAGTCCCCAGCAGTGACTTGTGTGAGCCAGAAGGAAAAGGCTACGGCTGCCTGCCATACGAGAAAGTTTCAAAAGAGAGTCAACAGGGGGAACTTCATTGAACTCAGTACTGTGAGTACCTCAAATAAGCGCTAGAACAGAGGCCACACTACCTATCTGCAGAGAGAGAATTCCTAATTTGCTTACAAGCTGACCAACTCCTTCTCCATCTGTACTTTGGGTCCTGTATGGCACTTACCAAGTACAGGTAAAGGAACTCCACAACTGTGTCATCTTTCTCCTGCGCCTGGTGCACGGCTCTGCTACATCCTGCACTGCACACCATCTACCAACTCTTTCATCTGCCCTGCGACTACGGCCCTACCTGTGTAGGGCTTCTACATCTTAGCTGCACCACAACATCTGTCCCAGAGAAGCGACACTGCAGTGCTGGTCAATCTGATCAGAAACCACAGGTGGCGTCACGTATCATTCACCTATAAATGTTTTTCACCCCTTTGCATGGATGACCAGGCCCACGGACCGGGTCACCACCACCGTGACACATCCCTCTGAGACACCGGCCCGGTACCGATTAACCCCATTGCCCTGGCTGGCCACCTACACTCCATGTCAGATTAATCTTGGACTGGGGAATTCACGATTTGACTTGATAACCCAGGCATGGTATGTGGGAAAGAGCTACATGGACTAATGTGAAGTGTAGCCTGCTGCATCATTCACTTTTGGTGGGGGTGAAGGACACAAGGAAAGGGGTTCTTCCTGACCAGGAGCCAGCACTTGATGACTCAGTGCTTGCATTTTTTGAAAGTTTAGAAGAGGAGGGCATATTTGCTGGAATCTGTTTCGGCAATGTAAGCCAAAACCAGTTCCTGATGCTCCGGCTTTAAAAGCCGTTAACCTACTCCCAGAAAAGGTAGCCTTCCAGGCGTTCTGGAGCCAGACCATGATGCAGGCTCAACACCTCCTGCCTTAGCTGCTTTTGTGCTTTTGCCACTACCAGCAAATGCACCACCACCATCAGTACCAGCTGGCCCCCTCACGCCCACGTCCGTGGTCTCTTCCACCATACTTCCAAATTTTGGAGAAAATGTACCCAAAATAACATCAGATATATGTACTGTATCAGAAGCGTACAGCTCTATACAGTTAAAGGATAATTGTCAATCTCCCTATATATTTTCATGAGTCACACAGAGATGCTCACAGGCTCAGTATGGATTAGACAATAATATAAAAAGTAGAGAAAGGGTACAGTATCATCAGATACCAGGTATATATAGTGTAGTTTAAACATTCTAAATCTCCATATATATTTCAGGAGGCAGACACAGACGCTCTCAGGTTCAGTATGGATTACAACACAATATAAAAAGCCGTAAAACGGTAATGGATCTGAAGCGTACAGCTGTACACAGTGTAGGGGTCATTGTCACTCTCAGTATTTATTTCCACAGTCAGAAACAGACTCTCACTTGGTCAGTTTGGATTAGACTAGAATATAAAAAGCAGTAAATGAGTAATGTATCACAAGCGTAGTGCTGTATACAATGTTGGGGTAATTTTTAAATCTATAAAAACATATGCACAAAGGCGCAAGTTGCTACGTTCTAATACCTGCAGCTGCAAATATGGACAAAAACCACACAATTTGTCCTATAATAAGAATCGATTAATAAAAATAAGTTATTTGCGCTAGCAGGATAAATGCTGGACAAGAAATATATATGTAAACTAAGTGCACTCTCCCCTTCTCGCACAACGGGTAAAACCATTCAGCAATAATTAGGAATTGACCGCAATAGAGCGAGTTCACAAAACGTGCATAGCAATACCTTCGTTCCAGTAGGTTATGAGCTGATGGAGGGATCCCTCCTCAAGCGGGATCCCAGTACAGGAATGGCAGTTCAAACAGTGGTAGCGATGAGGGTGCCAAACTTCAGATTGTTGAGGCTCGGGTGGGAACCGTAGGTATTGGACGCTGTTCCGGCCGGTAACAGACGTCCGTCTAATCGCGTGACTGCCGCCGCTGCCCGGCGAGTGTAGGCGCGCGAATAGATTCAAAGCCAGCAAGGTAGCAGAACCTGCAGGACCTTGCGTGACGTCACGGTCACGTGGAGAACCACGTGACTGGCTAGTGAGCGCAAATTAGACCAAAAAGCTGTCTTACGCGTTTCGGAATCACCGGATTCCTTCCTCAGAGATGGTCTATAGGAATCAAATAGGCGCTTATATACCCACAGTGTCCAGCCTCTATATTCATTGATTAAAAGCAAACAATTCGATCTCACTGTTTAAGCCATTAGGGACCAGTGTATTCATTTCAAATATGAATCTGCTTTCTTCCCTTGACATTTGTTGGATAAAATTCCCTTTCCGCCAGCTTTTTTTAACCACTCTAATGCCGGTAACTTTAACATTCTTAATAGAACCTCTATGATAATTAATAAAATGGTTTGAAAGTGGGTGACCCATAAATCTGTTTCCAATATTGCGCAGATGTTCAGCTATCCGGACATGCATTGGGCGTATTGTGCGTCCTATGTACAATTTCCCACAGGGACATGTGATGCCATATATGACCCCTGTAGTTTCACATGTTACAAAATCTTTAATTTTTACCTCCGCAAATTTATTTGTAATCACTACTTGTTTTTTAGAGGTCAATTTTTTTACAGGGGCCACACTTTCTACAAGGAAAAAATCCCACTGGTAGTTTTTCTAAATTTGATGTAACATTACTTAGAGGCTTGGAAATAGAGGGAGCTATCAAATTGCCCAAATTTTGCGCCTTTCTGAAAATGAACCTAGGGTATAGTGGTAAAGATTCCCCTATAACCTTATCATTTCTCTGGATATTCCAATGTTTCCTAACAATTTTTTTAAGAATTATACTGTTAGAGTTGTATTGTGTAATTATGGGGATTCCTTCCATGAAGGAATTGCCATTTTTTCTCTTCCGTTGTTCCAGTAATTGATCCCTAGGAATCTTCTCCACTTGTTCTTTTGTTTTTAATAAAGATATTGAATCGTAGCCCTTATTGGAGAACATCTTCATCATTGTCTCAGCCTCTCTATTAAAGTCCTCCCTTTTCGAACAATTGCGGTGAGCTCTAATTAGTTGACTTTTTGGAACATTTAACAGCCAGCTGGGTAAATGACAACTATCAAGTGAAATAAAATTATTAGAATCGGTAGGCTTATGATATAGTTGTGAGCCGATTACGTTATTTTCTACAAAAATTTTTTAGTCTAAAAAATTTATTTCTTTTGAACTAGTGGTCATAGAAAATTTTAAAAAATAAGAATTTTTATTTAATGAATTAAAAAATTGTTCCAATAGCAAGGGACCACCAGACCATATAAAAACAATATCACCTATGAATCGATGCCATAGCACTAGGTTCGCTAGTAGCCTGCCGTCGGGATAGATGGTTTCCTGTTCCCATCTCCCCACGTACAGATTTGCATAGCTAGGAGCGAACCTCGTGCCCATGGCTGTACCCCACTGCTGGGAGTAGTAGTTCATCCCATATCGGAAGAAATTGTGAGTTAAAATAAAATTTATACATTCAAGAAGATATTCAATTTGATCACACGGTAATGAACCATCCATCCTCAAGAAGTGTTCCACTGCTTCACAGCCCTTTTGATGCTGGATAACTGTATACAAAGAAGTGATATCAAGTGTGCCCATAATGTAATGGTCACACCATTTTATATTCTTTAAAATACCTAGAATATGGGTGCTGTCCTTGAGATATGCCGGGAGTTCAGGTATCAATCTTTGTAAATGACAATCCACAAATTTAGATAAATTTGATGTTAAACCTCCAATAGCAGATACAATGGGTCTCCCGGGTGGATTGTTCATATTTTTGTGCACCTTAGGTAGATAATAAAAATAAGGCACTCTAGGGTGGGGTGTATTAATAAAATCCATTTCTTTTTTATTTAGAATGCCCTTTTCAAAGCCCTTCTTTATCAATTCCCGCATCTCTACCAGATACTCATTAGAAGGATCATGGGTTAATAGTTTATAGGTTTGTTTATCATCTAAAATCCGGAGTGCTTTTCTCTCATAATCTGACGTGTTTAGTATTACTATCCCACCCCCTTTGTCTGCCGGTCTGATAGTGATCTCCCTATTCTCCTGAAGTTGCCTAATGGCTTTTCTTTCCTTATGTAACAAATTATGTTTAAATTTATTACATCTCCTATCAGATACTTTTCTGATTTCATGTATAACATTATTTTGAAATGCTTCAAATGCCTCTGAATACTCTTGTAATGGATTAAAGTTAGATTTTTTCTTTAAATCAGTATGTTTATAGAGATCAAAAGTGCTCGTAGAATCATCTATGGTACTACTAATTTTCTTTTTCATATAGTGTTTCTTCAGGGCTAATTTCCTCATGAATAATTGTACACCAACAAAAGCTTGAAATTTATCAAATTTAGCACTGGGAGCATACTTTAGGCCTTTATTCAGTAAACGGGATTCATTTTCTTGTAGGGGGTATTGACTAAGATTAAATATTTTTTGTTCAGGAACAGTTGATTGTTCTATCTGTGATGGGGATTGTTGTATATTCTTTTTTTTGGTAAATTCCCCGCCCCTACACCCCCTTTTACGTTTCTTTTTTGACCTACCTGAAAAAAAGGAAGGTGGCTCTGCCTTGTTTTCAATTGTTGTTTGCTCTGTTCCCTCAGACAGACCTTATTATTCCTATTGTCTAGTGTAGGATTACTGTTATATTTATCACTCACCGTAGAGGAAATATTTTCTATAACCGTAAATCGGTTATGAGTGCTAATAGAGGGTAATGGTGTGGAGATGGCTGGTGATTCTGCTCCCTGTGCGACAGTGGTGCCCCCATTATTGGCTATTTCCGTGTTAGTAGGGTTTTCCATATCGGAAGTGATGTGGATAGAGAATCTTTCACTCGATGTGAGGAGGGAGGTGTCCCCTCCATGTATCTCATCTAAAGTTAGCAGTGGGCCTGATGATTTAGGAGAGCGCTGTTCTTCATACCGATGTACGGCGTCCAATCTAGTAGTTTGGCTATCACCATAGTTTGATGTTATCGATACTAAGTTTTTATTATTGGTGAAAACAGAGTCCCTACCAAATTTCCTGCGTTTTTTCTCTATTATTTCTTTTTCTTTATTACGTATCCTCTTTTTAATGTTGCCAGAGAGGTGTATAATTTCAGGATGGAGCTCATATGGTTTGATCTCCTCAAATAAATCAGTGATTTCTCTGCGTATCCTCAATAGTTCACTCCTCCTTTTCTCTATAATGAAGGATACAGTTCGTTTGGAAAATTCCTTAAACATAGCATCCCATTCGGCTAGTGTTTCTGAATCCCCAATGTCGCCTGTCAGGGGTTTGTACACCATTAGCCCCTTTGGTATACAGTTAGAAGCTAGATATATTTCTAGCGTCGATATCTCCCACAAATCTCTCATCTCTTTTAACAAATGTTGTTCCAATATTTTGAGTGATTTAATAATCTGGGATATTTCCCCCCTACTGGAGGTATCCACAGATTCATATTGTTCAGAGTTGAAAAATCTCTGGATATTATGTATCCTTTCCTTCCTATCAGACCATAAACTGGCCATAATACACAAGCAAATAATATGATCCTTACAAAAATGAACCAGCTAATTAAAATATATGTAAACACTGCTGCCTCAGTGAGCGGTGGTAAAAACTTATTAAGACCATAAAAACATATGCACAAAGGCGCAAGTTGCTACGTTCTAATACCTGCAGCTGCAAATATGGACAAAAACCACCCAATTTGTCCTATAATAAGAATCAATTAATAAAAATAAGTTATTTGCGCTAGCAGGATAAATGCTGGACAAGAAATATATATGTAAACTATATGCACTCTCCCCTTCTCGCACAACGGGTAAAACCATTCAGCAATAATTAGGAATTAACCGCAATAGAGCTAGTTCACAAAACGTGCAAAGCGATACCTTCGTTCCAGCGTCCAATACCTACGGTTCCCACCCGAGCCTCAACAATCTGAAGTTTGGCACCCTCATCGCTACCACTGTTTGAACTGCCATTCCTGTACTGGGATCCCGCTTGAGGAGGGATCCCTCCATCAGCTCATAACCTACTGGAACGAAGGTATCGCTATGCACGTTTTGTGAACTAGCTCTATTGCGGTCAATTCCTAATTATTGCTGAATGGTTTTACCCGTTGTGCGAGAAGGGGAGAGTGCACTTAGTTTACATATATATTTCTTGTCCAGCATTTATCCTGCTAGCGCAAATAACTTATTTTTATTAATTTTTAAATCTACCTATAAATTGCAGGAGTAACCCACAGACTCTCACACGCTCAGGATGGATAACACTACAATATAAAAATCTGCAAGAAATAATCACACATGTGGGCCAATGATCCAGGTGTCAATGATACACTTAGAGTGGTGGGTGGAGGAGGACTTCCTGGCAGAAAGGGTACAGTATCACCAGATACTAGGTATATATAGCATAGTTTAAACATTAAAAATATACGTCTACATATATGTTGAGCAACCACGCTAGTGTTCGAGTTCGGTTCGGTTCGTCGAACAGGAGGCAAGTTCGTCGAACGTTCGACGAACACCGTCGAGCCCCATTGAAAACAATGGCAGGCAAACACAAACACATACAAACACATAGAAAACAATTACAAAACACCTTAAAAGGTGTCCAAAACAAGACCAAATGCTCAGATGACAAAAATATCATACAGAAAAGGGCAACTACATATAGAAAAGAGGTGGAGGAGTAAAAGGAGGAGGAGGAGACACAGATATAGGCATGTCATGCCCTTATAAAGTCAAGAAAGACTGGACTAAACATCTATAATAAAAAAAAATCTAAAATTCTAAAATTGAAGCAATCATATACCGTTGGACTTCCCACCAGAAATTATGCCAACTGCCGATCGGGCGGCGTTATTCCCACGCGCAGACATAGGGCTTCACCTGGTATAAATCAATTCAAATATAAAAGTACTCTGGAGTACTCACCCTTTATGGGTTGTGTTCAGACACAACCACTCTCAACGTTTGTTGCAGTCATATAGCTGCTGCAGAGCTCGTGCAGGTGGACAGCGTCCACTTGGTATCATAAGTTGAGGATCCAAGAAAAGCACTTCTGAGCATCCGCGCTGCTTTAGTGATAAGAATTCTTCAGAAATCCATATAAATCTTTCAAGTTCTTTATTATATGTACTACAGAAACTACGCGTTTCGAGGTGACAAACCGCACCTCTTCTTCAGGTTACAGTACAGAGTTGTGATCGGTCTATACAAATGACAGCTTTATATGCTGTGTGGGCGTAACCCCCCGTTGTGAGAAAAGGGCGTCAACCTGCACATAAAGATATTTGAAAAAGACAAGCAAAGTGACATATATATATAGAAAAACATATATTCCGGATAGTGATAGTATTGTGTATCCTATTCAGACAATCAATACAATAACATGGACTTTTATAATTAAATAAAAAGAAATATATGAAATATGTAGAACACAAAAAAAAGGGAACAAGAGAGGATAAGAACCAGTTTCATTGTGGTGAGTTTGAGACAAATGTCTGGCGGTTTCACCACTGAGCTATCATGAGTGATGAGCTACCAGTGGTGAGGAGTAGTGGAGAGCAATTACTCATTTGATATAACTAGTGAAGATAGAGAGTGCAAAAAGTTTCCTTTCACCAATAGTAGTGATAAATGGGAGTGTATAAAAGGAGCTATATTTGGAGAATTTATGTATTTTAAACCCATGTATTTTTTTTTTTTTATGTTGCCATTCACATGGCAGATCTATGTAGTACATATAATAAAGAACTTGAAAGATTTATATGGATTTCTGAAGAACTCTTATCACTAAAGCAGCGCGGATGCTCAGAAGTGCTTTTCTTGGATCCTCAACTTATGATACCAAGTGGACGCTGTCCACCTGCACAAGCTCTGCAGCAGCTATATGACTGCAACAAACATTGAGAGTGGTTGTGTCTGAACACAACCCATAAAGGGTGAGTACTCCAGAGTACTTTTATATTTTAATTGATTTATACCAGGTGAAGCCCTATGTCTGCGCCCCCGCCCTTGTTCTCTCTTATAAAGTTTGCATGAGCAGAAGCATAAGTGGGATGCTCATGCTTATGATGGCGTCGTCTGCTCTTACCAGCCGTGTGCATTAATCAAAACACTGAAGGACTTTACAGAGGTCTTTCAGCTTCGACCACTGCACACCAGACAACTCCATGTGTGCCCTCAAACTGCCTGCCCGTATATCCTCCCACAAATGCATTACTGCCTGCCTCTGTTCGCACAGCCTCTGAACCATGTGCAGGGTGGAGTTCCACCTTGTTGCAACGTCGATAATTAGGCAGTGCTTGGGAAGGTGAAGCAATCACTGCAGCTTCTGCATACGACTGGAGTGTACGGGTGACCGGCGGATGTGCGAGCACAGTCTTCGCACCTTATGGAGCAGGGCTGTTAACTCCGGATAATTATTGAGGAAGCACTGTACCACCAGATTCAAGGTGTGAGCCAGGCAAGGTATGTGTCCGAGTTTTGAAAGGACTATGGCTGCCACAAAATTCCGGCCGTTATCACTAACTACCTTGCCTGCCTCAAGATGTAGACTGCCCAGCCATGACTCAGTTTGTCGCTGCAAGTAGTCGGCCAGTACCTCTGCTGTGTGTCTGTTGTCGCCCAAACACATCATCTTCAACACAGCCTGCTGACGCTTACCACTAGCTGTTCGATAGTGGGACAACTTGTGTGCAACACTGGCAGCTGCGGATGGAGTGCTCGTGCGACTGCGCTCTGTGGATGAGCTTTCGCTTCTGGAGGAGGAAGAGGGTCGAACACCTACAGCCAACTGTTTCCTATACCGTGGGCTAGGCAGCACTGTCCCACCGCCGCTGTCCCCTGTGGACCCTGCATCCACCACATTAACCCAGTGTGCAGTGATGGACATGTAACGGCCCTGGCCATGCCTACTGGACCATGCATCAGTTGTGAGGTGCACCTTTCCACTCACTGATTGCTTGAGTGCATGGACAATGCGGTCTTTCACATGCAGGTGGAGGGCTGGGATGGTTTTTCAAGAAAATAAGTGCCGACTGGGTAGGTCATAGCATGGTACTGCATAGGCCAGGAGCTCGTGGAAAGCTTCGCTTTCAACCAACCGGTAGGGCATCATCTCTAACGAGATTAGTTTGGCAATGTGGACGTTCAAACACTGTGTACGCGGATGAGAGGATGAGTACTTTCTTGTCCTACTCTGAGTCTCTGGTAGGGTGAGATGGACTTGAGAGCTGCATATGGTGGAACTAGCGGTGGACATGGCAGACTGAGATAGGGTTGTTGATGGTGATGGTGATCGTGTTGGTGGTCTTGCTGATGGCCTAGATTCAGTCTTTCGTAGCAATAACATTGTGATTCCCTGACTGCTTTGGCCTTGCGATGACACCTCAACATTTGCTGCTGGTGGTGTGCTAACCGGTGGGCTTACAGTGGGGGAAGCGATGCAGCATTGCTGACTAACTCATATATTAAATCCCTAAACCGATACTTTATTGTTTAAAAACCACAAATGTGGTAGACACCAGAAAAAATGTGACAGAAAATGAAAAAACAAAGAAGTGTTCAAAAATAGCCCACACTAGGGTAACCCCTGTGAATCCCTAATTGTTCACTGAGCTGTACCCTGCCTGGCTGCGGAGGTTGGCACCCTAAGGGGGGAACGTTGTGGCGCCCCCGCTCACGATGGCTATCCCTGGGGGCCCTGACAAACCCTACAGCCACTAGTGGTCCCTTCTACCCGATATAAGGGAACCCCTAGTTCTAGACAGAGATCAAGCCTGCTCTATAGAGGACCCTGTGTCCCAAGAAAAGAGGTTAAAAACAATTTAGAACACACATGGCATGGGGTGGCATGTTAAAGTCCCACAAAAAAATAGAGACAGCTTCAAGGCAGCCCAGTGGGATAACTCAGTTCAGATCATGCCTAAATCTTATACACAAGATACGGAGAGGCATCTTTTACTCAATTAAAAGCCATAGCTCAAAAATGATTGAGAAATGGCTAAAAAATGCCATCAATAGTCTCCCACTAATAAACATATATGGGGAACGCAGAGCTGCAACAGCGGTACTTATCTGCGTTTTTCGCCACCTGCCATCAAATCATGAATGCCTCAACGCGTTCAAGGCGAAACGCGTTGAGGCATTCATGATTTGATGGCAGGTGGCGAAAAACGCAGATAAGTACCGCTGTTGCAGCTCTGCGTTCCCCATATATGTTTATTAGTGGGAGACTATTGATGGCATTTTTTAGCCATTTCTCAATCATTTTTGAGCTATGGCTTTTAATTGAGTAAAAGATGCCTCTCCGTATCTTGTGTATAAGATTTAGGCATGATCTGAACTGAGTTATCCCACTGGGCTGCCTTGAAGCTGTCTCTATTTTTTTGTGGGACTTTAACATGCCACCCCATGCCATGTGTGTTCTAAATTGTTTTTAACCTCTTTTCTTGGAACACAGGGTCCTCTATAGAGCAGGCTTGATCTCTGTCTAGAACTAGGGGTTCCCTTATATCGGGTAGAAGGGACCACTAGTGGCTGTAGGGTTTGTCAGGGCCCCCAGGGATAGCCATCGTGAGCGGGGGCGCCACAACGTTCCCCCCTTAGGGTGCCAACCTCCGCAGCCAGGCAGGGTACAGCTCAGTGAACAATTAGGGATTCACAGGGGTTACCCTAGTGTGGGCTATTTTTGAACACTTCTTTGTTTTTTCATTTTCTGTCACATTTTTTCTGGTGTCTACCACATTTGTGGTTTTTAAACAATAAAGTATCGGTTTAGGGATTTAATATATGAGTTTGATTTGAGAACCCTTTAAGGATTATATTTCAGATTGTTAGCATTGCTGACTACCTTCATTCGGAGCAGGCGCACATGCGGTACGTGAGATTTGGTAGTCCATCCACACTTGCAAGTGCATGGTGGTTAAATGTCTAAGCATGCAACTGGTATTCAAATTTCTCAGATTTTTCCCTCGACTAAAGGTCTTTGCGCAACTCTTACAGATAACCTTTGCCTGATCATTAGGATTTTGTTAAAAAAAGTGCCACACTGCACTCTTCCTACTATGGAAGACATTTTGAGGCCTTGCACGCTGTGCTAATTTGACAGTCTGGCCAAACTGTCCTGCAACTCTTTGGATTTTTGTAAACCGTTTTTGGACTGCTACGGGCCTGCCAGATAACAGCTGTTGCGATGTCGATGCCTGCTGCGGATCCTCCTCCTCCTCTTCTGAGCTATTGGCAGCGGCACCCTCTTCCCCCAATGGATGCCAATCTGGGTCAACAACTGGTTCATCCATCACCTCCTCTTCAATTTCATGTGCACCTTCCTCCGTGTCACCATGTAAGGTGGTATAGTATGCGGGAAGGGGCACCTGAGTATCATCAGGGTCAGATTCTGGCTCAGTACACTGCAAGGACAATGTAGTGCTCTGAGTGAATGTACCAGCAGAAAATCTAGCAGTGGCTGTGCATCAGTGCACTCCATGTCTGATTCATCTTGGACTGGGGAATTCACGATTTGACTTGATAACCCAGGCATGGTATGTGAAAAGAGCTCCATGGAGCAATCTGTAGTGTGGCCTGCAGCATCCTTCACTTTTGGTAGGGGTGAAGGACACAAGGAAAGGTGTTGTTCCTGACCAGGAGCCACCACTGATGACTCAGTGCTTTTATTTTTTGAAACTTCAGAAGATGAGGTGATAGAGCTGGAGGCTGTGTCAGCAATGTAAGCCAAAACTTGTTCCTGAAGCTCTGGCTTTAAAAGCGGTTTACCTACTCCCAGAAAAGGAAGCCTTCGAGGCCTTGTGGAGCCAGACAATGATGCAGGCTCAACACCTCCTGCCTTAGGTGCTATTGTGCTTTTGCCACTACCAGCAGATGCACCACCACCCCCACCACCATCAGTACCAGCTGGCAACCCCTGCCCACTTCCACGGCCTCTTCCACCATACTTCCTCATTTTTGGAAAAATGTACCCAAAATACCACCAGCTATATGGTACTGTAAAACAAGGTACAAGGTGTATATAGTACTGTGGAGAATTTGAGTCCCCCTTATAGATTTTAGGAGGCTGAACTATTATATCAGGCCCACTATAGATTACACCTCAATTTAACATGCTGAAATTGGCTGGTGTATGACAAAGTACAAGCTGTATATAGTATTGGGAGAATTGGAAGCTCCCTAGAGATTTTATGAGGCTGAACTATTATCTCAGGCCCACTATAGATTGTACCTCAATTTAACAGGCTGAAATTGGCTGGTGTATGACAAAGTACAAGGTGTATATAGTATTGGGGAGAATTGGAAGCTCCCTAGAGATTTTATGAGGCTGAACTATTATCTCAGGCCCACTATAGATTACACCTCAATTTAACAGGCTGAAATTGGCTGGTGTATGAAAAAGTACAAGCTGTATATAGTATTGGGGAGAATTGGAAGCTCCCTAGAGATTTTAGGAGGCTGAAATATTATCTCAGGCCCACAATAGATTACACCTTAATTTAACAGGCTGAAATTGGCTGGTGTATGACAAAGTACAAGGTGTATATAGTATTGTGGAGAATTTGAATCTCCCTAGAGATTTTAGGAGGCTTAACTATTATTTCAGACCCAATATAGATTGCACCTCAGTTTAACAGGATGAAATTGGCTGGTGTATGACAAAGTACAAGGTGTGTATATAGTACTGGGGAGAATTGGAAGCTCCCTAGAGATTTTAGGAGGCTGAACTATTATCTCAGGCCTACTATAGATTACTCTAGCCCAGTAGAGATTACACCTCAATGTAACAGGCTGAAATTGGATGGTGTATGACAAGGTGTAGGGTGTCTATAGGATTGGTGAGAATTTGAATCTCACTATAGATTTGAGGACGCTGAACTATTATCTCAGGCCCAGTAGAGATTACACCACAATGTAACAGGCTGAAATTGGATGGTGTGTGACAAGGTGGAGGGTGTCTATAGGACTGGTGAGATTTTGGATCTCACTAGAGATTTGAGGACGCTGTCAATGATGCTCTCAGTCCAAGTATGGACGCAGACAGCCTAATAAGCAGGACTGTTGCACAGTGCACACACAAAAGGGTGGAAAAATGAACCCTTTGTAACTGTGCAGAAAAGAGGAAGAAAAGTATTTTTGCTTTTAAAAAAGCAGTTTGCACAGCAGGGTGCAAACAGCAATGCAGCTATCAGGGAGCCTTATAAGGCAGCCTAATAACCAACAGAGCTGATGCACAAAAATATAGACTCCCCTGTCACTGCACACAAACTGTTGTGTTGTACAGTGGAAATTGCTAACAGCAGAAGCAGTTTTTTGTTCTTCTTCCCTGCCTAATGCTCTCCCTTATTCAGAATCAGCAGCAGCAACCTCTCCCTAATGCTAATATCGGCAGAAGTAAGATGGCGGTCGGCGTGCACGCCCTTTTATAGCCCCTGTGACGCCACACAAAGCAAGCCAATCACTTGCATGCCCTTCTCAAAGATGGTGGTGACCGATGCCCATGTCATCGCATTGCCCACAGTGTGCGTCCTCCAGCATTGGCTGAAAAAGGGCGCTGGAAGCATCATTTGAAATGCAACTTTGGCGCTCTGGTTGCCGACCTCGTGGCCAACCTCACGCTATGGTCGGTTTTCTTTCATGAAACCCGAGTTCATCGAAAGTCAGCGACTTATGAATTTAACCGACCCGTTTCGCTCAACTCTAGCACTGTCCCATGGTGTAACATTGGTCCGAGTGCTATCGTATAAAACATCGGCTAGCACTCATCCGATGAGTACGCTCATGTGAGCAATTCTTAATGGAAACACATGCACCACTTGCATTAATTTACGCATGGTGGGATCAAGACAAAAATCTTTCAAATGAAAAACACTACTGAGTAAGTGTAGTTTCACATTAGCGTTTTTGTGCGCAGCGTTTCATGCACACCTAAAAACGCGTGAAAAAATCATGACAACGCACCTTTTTCGACGCATGCGCCTAAAAGCGCAGCGTTTACACATGTTTGTATGCTTTTTTGCATGCGTTTGCGTTTTTTGTGCATGTGATCGAAGAAAAAAAAAGGACAGATGAAATTCAATGATAAACTTCACCAATGGGACACAAGTGGGTGTGTCTTATGGGATTACTGTAAACAAGCCATTGCAGAGAAGAAATCCTCCCATTTTGCTCCTGTATCCTGCGTCAATATGGATCTTCAAATGGACAGTTTGTACTGCAACCTTGATTTGGATCTCGGCTTGTTTTTTGCTTTTGTTAAAGCTTGTGGCGAAGAACGGAAGAGAGAAAGACGGAGAAGCCAGCATCGGCGATTTTGGCGACACTCTTTTGTGGATGTCCGAGAGAGCTTTGGAGCTTACCACTCTTCATTCACCGAGCTAAATAACAGTCCAGACAAATATTACGACTACACGAGGATGTGTCAAGACAGTTTCCGTTATTTGCTTCGACGCGTTGAAGGGGCCATCACCAGGCAGGATACCCAGCACCGGAGAGCGATTCCTCTGTTTGAAGACTTCCATTGAAGGAGAACTCACCACTTCTCGTGGCAGCTTGTTCCACTCATTGATCACTCTAACTGTCAAAAAGTTTTTTCTAATATCTAATCTGTGTCTCCTCCCATTCAGTTTCATCCCATTGCTTCTAGTCTTTCCTTGTGCAAATGAGAATAAAGTTGATCCTTCTACAATGTGACAGCCCTTTAGATATTTGTAGACAGCTATTAAGTCTCCTCTCTGTCTGAGGAACGTCTGTTGGTGAGACTACGGTACATAAATATTTCAAACTAAATGCCTCTAATAATTATTATTGTTTGGCAATGTACTTTTTTTATTTCTCTTTTTATTAGATTTCTGGCTACTGTAGAGACATTAACATCGCTCCATTTTCAGTACCGGATAGGAATTTCAACAACTTCTGGGATTGTTGCAGACACCTGCCGGGCTTTGTGGGACATTCTTCGTGGTGAATTTTTACCAATACCCACCACGGAAATATGGAAGGACAAAGCTGCAAAATTCCAGGAAGTTTGTGATTTTCCCAACTGTATTGGAGCAGTGGATGGCAAACATATCCGGATAACCAAACCGGCAAGAACTGGATCTCAGTACTTCAATTATAAAAAATATTTTTCAGTAGTGCTCATGGCCATTACCGGTGGGGACTGCAGCTTTGTGGTCGTGGACATCGGATCATTTGGACGTGCTAGTGATTCGAGGACATTTAAAGACTCAGACATGGGCCAACGATTATATCTGAATAATTTCAATTTCTCTCAGCCCAACACTGAAGGACCTGCAATGCCATTTGTTGTAGTTGGGGATGAGGCCTTTCAGATGTGTTCCAATCTCCTTAAACCATATTCCAGTCGGGACTTGGATCATACTAAAAGGATTTTTAACTACAGACTGTCCAGGCCAAGAAGAACTGTGGAGTGCCCCTTTGGTATCCTTTTCTCAAAATGGCGTATTTTGCAAACATCAATTAATCTAAAAATTGAAACAGTGGATGAAGTGGTCAAGGCGTGTGTGGTTCTCCACAACTACATATTGGCTAAAGAGCGACCCAACGTTCAACTTGATGAACCTATTTCCAACCCATTGCCAGATTACCAGCAGCACCCTCTGAGGTCAACAGTTAAAATAGGACAAATGAGGGATAGATTTGCGGCCTATTTTGTTTCCGATGTTGGGAGTTTGTCATGGCAAGATCAAATGGTGTAGTGTTTGTGGGCTTATTATTTACTTTTCTGTGCTGTTCATAAACCTAGTATCATTTTTGGTAATGTTGCTACTGATAAAATAAACTTTTTTTTTTTTTTTTTTTTAAACATTTTATGTTTCATTACACCTGGTGAAATTGACCTCCACATGTGAAAATTTGATAAAATATTTAAAAAATTACTATAGAAAAAGGTACTATCCTGAGTCCAATAGTGCCGACAACTGCAGTGGTAAGGTGACCTGACCCCCTCCTCTTTGTGTTGTTTTGTACACCTCATAGCTCTATGAAATATACCTAAAGCTGACGAGCAAACAAAGAAAAGTAGAGGAGTATATTGTACATTGAAACTGACATGGAGATATGAGGTGTCAAAAATCTTTTGTGCATACGGCGCACGGTGTGTTGCCGGCGACGGGAGAGTAAAAGAACAGTCATTGGTTGGGGAAAAAAACACATTTATTTTTCAAAATTATGTTGGTGACTGATACTAAGGTGAATATTTATGGGAAAAAGGGGGATTGGTAAGTTGGAGATTCGTTTGGTTTTGGTGAAGGGGAGGTGACAAGTATGCTTGCTGGAACATCAGGGATACTGGAGGTTGACGCATTGGCAGGTGAAACATGGGAAGGTAAAGACAAAGGGGTAGGTGATGCTGGAGGAGGTGATGGTGTAAGTGATGGTGGAGACACATGGACAGTTCTCCTTTTTCTTTTTTTGGACCAGTATTTTGGACCAGTGGCTCTGCTTTTTTGGGTGCATGTACATGGCCTGGTGGTGGGTGTGGTCAATGTACCCTGCGTCTGGACCTCCGTGCATGACCAGGACCCAACATCTTGTCTGTGTGGTGGGCTGGCCTGGTGGTGGTGGACCTCCATGCATGAGCAGAACCCGGCGTCTGCTCTGTGTGGTGGGCTGGCCTGGTGGTGGTGGACGTCCTTGCATGAGCAGGACTCGGCGGCACTGTGTAGTGGCGGTCCCCCAAACCCGGCATGGTGTAGTGGTGTTGGGCGGCTGTGGTCATGGTGGTGGCCGCACAATGATATGCAGCAGAACTCGGTATTAGACTTGACAGCTGTGGTACTGGTGGAAAGGCAGCCGCTGGTGGTGGCTGCATGTACCGAGTCTGCTGCATAGCATTGACTTATGCTGCATTGCAGGCCTGCATCACAGTAAGCTGGAGTTCCGGTGTTAGGTTTTCTGACATGCCCTTCTCTATGGCACTAAAGAAATGTCTTGCCGGTCTCTGGAGCTCGACTTCCAGTTGTTCAAGGCGTCGGGTGACATTACAAATCCAGTTTGAACTGTGTCACCCAGCGCCATGAAGCAATTCTCGAAGACCGTGCCCAAATGTACAAACTAGGGGAATGAGTGGCCTGTCCGAGCCCCGATGCCACTGTCGGGAAGAGCAATAAAAAGGAGGGGCAGAGGACTCAGACAGGGGAAGACCGGATGGACCGGCTGCCAGTTCTCCAGACTGTGCTGCAGGCCTACTTACTGCTTTGCTGCGTGATGGCTTGGACAGGTCCGATAGTGTTGCATGAAGGACCGCTCCTGATGCCGGTCCAGGTTCTTTGGTGCTGCTATGGGTTCTGTGAAAAGAAAAGGAAAACATTAGCATACAAAAATTTAAATTTTAAATTCGCCTACTCCTGTGGAATATAAAAATTCAGATAACATAAACACAACACAATGGAATACAACAATAAAATACTTACGCTCGGTGTGAAAGGACAGGTCTCAGGAAGCTGAGCAATCGATGATACTTATACTTGGTCCTTGCAGCAGCAGCACCGCTTCGAACCTGGCCCTCCTGCCTCAGGTCCCTATTGAAGCGGTCCTTCATGGAATGCCAGCTAGTTTTTTCTTTCTTCACTGTGAAAGGAAACAAAAAAAAATTTAACAATAGCACTTTTGGCAATGATAAAACACAACCGTATGTGATGCAATAAACTCGCAGGAGTTCATCACATCACACACGGTTGTGTGATCACGGCCAACACTATCACTGCCGCGTTGTCGCAATACTTACGAAAGTCCTTTTGACCCCTAGATGAGGCATTGTCCCATCCATCCCACAGCGAGTTGGCCACCTCGTTCCACAGCCACCTTATCACCACTTCGTCGGAATGCAGAGGATCATGATTGTCCCACAACGGAACTCGTTCATGGAGAGATGTGATGAGGAGGTCGTTATTCACCTCCTCCTCGTCCCGCTGTGGAACCTAGAATTGAAAGAAAGACATGAATGTTTGAATGATATAATAGTTGAACCCCTTTACCCCCAAGGGTGGTTTGCACGTTAATGCCCATGCCAATTTTTACAATTATGACCAACGTCCCTTTATGAGGTAATAACTCTGCAACTCTTCCATGGATACTGGTCATTCTGATATTGTTTTCTCCTAACATATTGGACTTCATGTTAGTGGTAAAATTGCAATCATTTCATTTTTCTATAAGTAAGAGGTGATAACGGGGGGTTTGATTTACTATTTAGAACGGGTTTTTATTTTTGACAGCTGTTGCACGATAAAAGACGCTTTGTATTGTAATAATTGTTTCTGCATCACCATATTTTGACAGCTATAGTTTGTCCATATTTTGACCCACCGAGTCATGTGAGGTCTTATTTTTGGCATGACGAGTTGACGGTTTTATTGGTACCATTTTCGGGCATGTGACATTTTTTGATCGCTTTCTATGACAATTTTGGGGACGCAGAATGAACAAAAACGAGCATTTCCAGAAATTCTTTTGGGGTACACTGTTCCACATGCGTTCAAATTGATATAGCAGCTTTATTCTTTGGGTCAGTACAATTACAGCGATACCCAATTTATATCATTTATGTTTTGCCGCTTTTATGCAATGAAAACAATTTTATTTAAAAAAAAAAAAAATTTTGCATCACTTTATTCTGTGAGCTATAACTTTTTTTTTGTTTTTTCACAGATGATGGTGTATGATGGCTCGTTTTTTGCGGGACAAGATGATGTTTTCAGCGGTACCATGGTTATTTATATCCGTCTTTTTGATCGTGCGTTATTGCACTTTTTGTATGATAATAAAGCATTATTTTTTTGCTTTGTTTTTTATTTAGATTTTTTACAGGGTTCGCTAAAGGGGTTAACTAACGGGACAGTTTTATGGGGTGGATCGTTACAGATGGGGCGATAACAAATATGTGTAATTTAAGTTTGTTTTTTTAATTTTCAAAAATTTAATTTATTGTGGAATAATTTTTTTTTTTTAATTTTTTGACAATTTGTTTTAAATTATTTGTACCCTTATTTTTAACTTTTTTTTAACTTTTACAATGTCACAGGGGGGACATAACTGTCATGTGACAGATCACTGATCTGTCACATCACAGATCACTGTGACAGAGCAGCGATCTGTCACAGGCACTGCTGCAGGCTTCCTCATGGGGTTAAAAAAAAAAAAATTCTTACACGCCGTGTTGCCACCGCTGCTCGGCCCCGAGTTGGCTGCTCCTGTGTTTCATCACCACTTGAAGAGCTCTGTGAAGAAAAAGTGAAAATTTTACACGTGTAGAAGTGACAGTGAATACTTACGAACAGTTGATAATGTACTCACTTCACTGGGTTGTCCACTGTGGGAATTCTCACTGATTGATGGCATGATCCTCCTGAATTCTGCAAGAATAAATACATCAAAAAAAAATTTCACACTGCAGGGCTAAAAACAAAAAAACAAAAAAAAAAAAACATTAGCTGGTATACTTACATGTCCCAAAGCTGTGCTGTCCTCTCCAGAGTCTGTAGAATTGTGATGTAAAAACAATGCCCACCCACTATATTTATGTATCTTTTTTGGGGGGTTGGTCTAGACAGTCCCTGCTCAGACAACGCAATGGCACGCTAATGCAGTTGTGCGCATGTCACTGCGCACAGGAGCGCTCCCATAGATTTGTATGCGTTTTTTTGGCGCACTCCGTGCGCAAGAGTGCGCATGCGTTTTTTAGGCTGAAAATTGGCACCAGAAAAATGCAACAAGTTGCGTTTGGCGCCGCACGACGCACTCGCCCAGATGACGCATGCACTGGAAAACGCATACGAACGCTTGTAAAATGCAAGTCCATGCGGCCCACATGTTAAAGATAGGGGCGCATGACGCATGCGCATGGATGCGCCGCAAGCGCTGCGTACAAAAACGCTAATGTGAAACCACCCTAACATGGATCACAGCATAGCATAGCACATGTCCAATCCATACGCTCATCTAAATGGACCCTAAATTGCAGTTATTTTGTCTACAAAGTATAGACAATTCTTTTGCTTCCCTTCTTGTTTTAGTAAATCTAATAACAAAACAAAAACATATATGTATATATTCAAGCAGAAAGTTGCATTTTACCCTTCAGTGAGCACCTCTAGTTAGTATTACATTGTCTTTTTATTATTTCAAAAAATAGTACATGAATTGCCTAAGGGAATTGTGAATGTAATTTGAAAGCACAAAAAAAGCACTTGAAAACATTTCTCCTTTCAAAACAAATATATAAACACATATTAGCCTTTCTAATGTTGAATTCAAAGTTCAGACCGTGAGTGTCTCCAAAGAAGTAACCCTGTGGCATAAACTTTTATTTGACATATACTCACAAGAAATAATGAGAAAACTCCTGACAGTTTTTACTTTTCATATCTCTTTTGTTTAAACAGTGTGAACCATGAGGCTGAAAGCACAAGTCGCTTGTAATTTGTGTTTTAGTAAACTTCACAAAGATGTTTCTGAAATGAAAGTTCCCTGTGGGAGGCATCGGAAAAGGGTCAGTATATGATTCTATTTATGCCACCCACCTGTTAATTATTTGTATGAAAATTGTAGCATCCAACTAGTAGCCTACTATATATAGTGTCACTCAGTAGGAGAGGAATGAATTAGTAAAGTATACTGTATACTGCAATGAGCTGGAAGCATGTCCTGGATCAGCACACTATATTGAAAGTGCACTTTTCCATTCCCATAGTTTTGCTAAAACCCTACAAAAAGGTATGTTTAACTACATCTACAAGTTTGCTATCAGTATATTTGCATGGTCAAAACAGTTGACTGACTTTTTTTAAGAGCTTGTTCATACGGCAGCATTTTCGGACCAAGTGCTATCCGTGAAAAGAATGGGCACTACTCGAGTCAATGTTATTCAATGGGGCAGTGCAAACGAGCAATTATTTTCATTGACCAAATCTGTGTTAGGCCACGTTCACACGTTCAGTATTTGGTCAGCATTTTACATCACAAGCCAAAATCAGGAGTGGAACAATCATTGGAAAAGAATAATACAAATATGTGCACCACTTCTATATTTTTCACCCACTCCTGGTTTTTTGCTGTTTTAGTACTGATGTAAAATATTGACCAAATACTGAATGTGTTAATGTGGCATGAAAAAAATTGCAACATGCACTAGTTTAGTTTCTTAGGCTACTTTCAGACTAGCGTTCCAAGGTGCAGCGTAGAGCCGCCGCTAAGCTCCGCCCCCTACCGCACCCCCTCCGGTCAGCTTCTCCTATGATCGAATGACGCTGCATGCGATCAGCGTACCCTATATTTAGCATTGGGTATGCTGGCCGTGCACTGGTATGATTTTGCCGGCACATGCACCCTTTTGGTGCTGCCGAGTGCACAAAAAGGTAACAAGGTGCATTTTGGTGCTGCCGAGTGCACAAAAATGTAACAAGGTGCATTTTTATGCGCTCGGTGCAGCTCCAAAAAAGGACAAGCGTCGGCAAAATCATACCAGTGCACGCCCAGCGTGCCCAATGCTAAATATAGGGTACGCTGATCACATGCAGCATCATGCGCCCATAGGAGGAACAGACCAGAGGAAGCACGGCCGGAACAGAGCTTAGCGGCGGCCCTGTACTGTGCCCCAGAACGCTAGTCTGAAAGTAGCCTAAGGCCGGGATCACACACAGCGAGATACGGCCGAGTCTCGCAGGTTAAAACCAAGCTCTGGCGCCGGCGCTCTGGAGCAGAGCGTGCAGCCGCACAGCAATACATGGAGCTGCACGCTCCGCTCCGGAGTGCCGGTGCCAGAGCTTGGTTTTAACCTGCGAGACTCGGCCGTATCTCGCTGTAGTGTGACTCCGGCCTTGCATAACATAACTCAGATGACACTCACCCATTCAAGTTTATGGCTGTGAAAAAAAAATTGGATGCTGTATGGAGCCACGGTACATCATCCCCTTTTTGTCGATATGATGAAATTCTGTAAAATAGTAAATTGTAAATGGTTTTGCAAATTAACAATAGATGCTGCTATAAAAACCAGGTTGCATACTGATTGCATATGGACAAGTGGGAATAAATCGTCCCAGTTTTCTGGATGAAACTTTTTTTATACACTTGTGGAAATTTACCCTATGGATTGGTTCAAATGAGCATATAAAAAATTGCTCTGAGTTACATCTTGAAAAAAAATGGACAATTTAAATCGGAATTGTGGTCCACACGTCATTTTTGTATGTGTGATTGTGATATCCACATGCCATCCGTTTTTCTTGTGGTTTTTTTGCAATTTAGTCTTAATTTTAGAGCATCTATAATCTTAACCCAAAAAACAACCCCACCATGGTCAAATGAATGGATCACTGCCATTTTTTGGGTAATGTACCAAATTAAAGTTTACTTGTTCTGAGTTTTTGATAAAACTCTCAATATGTGAAATTGACCTTGACTCCTTCTGATAGTCATTCTGTCCCTAGAGATGTCAACCGTGTTCCAGTTTGAAACCGACGTGTGTCATCTGTGTGTCATCTGTGTGCAACTCATGTGGATACATACTGAAAACAATTTTTTAGGCTGGAATTAAATGGTTTGGCCTGCAATTTAAGGGTTAGATATGGAAAAGGTGTGCTTTAATAATTAGCAAGTAAAATCATGATAAATACATTGATTTTGGCCATATAGCCTTTGACTTCTGTGTTAGTGGTTAGTTTGGCTAAATGTGTCTATTTCCAATGAAAAATATTCAGAATAGAGAGTCTTCAGTGGTTGATACCTTTTAATGGCTAACTGAAAAGATGGTAACACATTGCAAGCTTTCTAGACTACTCAGGTCTCTTCATCAGGCATTGACTAATACAAAATCTGAAGAATTACATATTTATGCACAACTTGAGTAGTCTCGAAAGCTTGCAATGTGCTACCATCTTTTTAGTTAGCCATGAAAAGGTATCAACCACTGAGGACTCTCAATTCTGAATATTTTTCTATCTACTGGCTAACACGGTACAAAGATATACATCTTTCCTGTATTTCCAACAAGGCATTGTTTTGCTTCTATTGACTTTTGTTATGTCAAAAACTTAAAATCAATCTGAATGTGGGTAAATGGCCTGATATTGAACTGGGTAAACTAACTCAGGAAAATAAATTATGTTTAGTGACAATGCAATGCTCTCATTGTTTACAGTTGTATTAACAAATTGGGATAAATAGCTCACTAATAGCTTAATGTGCTAAGTAAATACTATCTTTCTGTTACACCCTGTCTCTGTCCTGGCGCAGCGCCCAGGTCTTCCACTGATACACCTGGTCGCCGCCCTGGCGCTTCATCCAGGCCTGCCGCTACTCTGCCATCTAGGCACTCACCTCGAGCCTCACATAGGCAGCAGCCGGCCTCTTCTGGATCTCATGCTGCTGCTCAGCATTCTGGCCTCCCTCCTGCCACCACCTCCTGGCGTCCTGTGAGGAGATCTGTAGCTAAGGCTATTAGGGCACGCCCGCCTGCTCTCTTGCCTTCTTAAAGGGGCAGCGTGCATTATTCACAAAGTGCAATTAACCAATGGCAGCGAGCTGGCTGCTATTTCTGGCCTCATCCTTATAGGGAGAGTGCCGGAGCAATGAGTATCTATCATTGCTACATCTGGTTCTCATGCTAACCTGTCTGCGCTGCGTCTGCAGTCTCTGTGCATTGTCTAATGCTCTCTGTCTCCACAGCATATCAGTATCCTGTGCTTCCTGGTTATATCTGCAACCATCTGGGCCTAAGTCATCCCGTTCCGCTAACAGCTATCCGTATCTGAGGACTATGTGAAGGTCACTGGAACCAACTCCTTACCATCTACCCGGATCCAGGACCCAGCTCATTACGGACTCTGCTGTAACTACTGTTATCCCTTTTGTTCCCGCTGGGACAGCTGCCACGTGTTCGGGGTCTAACTGGAGGTAGCACCTGTGTCCTCCGGGTATTCCATTCTGGCCCTGTCTGAGGGGCTTTACTACAGGTACCAGGGGCTTACTAGTCATGCCCCCTTCGGAGCCCCCTGGACTGTGGTCCCGAGGTTCCACTTAAAAAATAAAAACGAATGTGAACTTCACCATCTCTGCCTCCGCTTCCATTCGCTACACCTACTAATGTACATAGTATAATTGATGAATTATGGTCTGGCTTCAATATGACAAGCATCTATTTATTGTAACTTTACTCCAATCATTTAAACAATTGACAATTGAAAGTATTACTATACACATAAGTAACAATTTTATTATACTGTCTACATTTTCTAATACTTACTGATCTACTAGAATATGGATTTGGAGGGAAATACAATGTGTGAATTATTTTTTTTATATTTTTATTACTTATTTATAGAATGTATCCTTCTGTTATGGTTTATGGTGCCCTGGTTTTTATGATGTGACTTGACTAACAAGCTATTAATAAATGAAAGTGGACCTTGTGCTTAGGAACTGAGCTGAAATACAGTGGCTTGTGAATGTATACAACCCTCGCATACTTTGCATTTTTCCTGTTTGCAACCTCACAATCTGAAATTTCACATTTTTTTGAGGGTTTGCATCACTTCATAAAAAGAACATGCCTACAACTGTGAACATTTGATTTTATTTTTATTGTGAAGCAAATAACTGAATAATTCAGTGTGCATAATTATTCATCCCACCTAAAGTCAGTAATTTGTAGAGTATCCTTTTGCGGTAAGTACAGCTACAAGTCGCTTTGGATAAGTCTCTTTAAGCTTTCCACATCTTGCCAATGGGATTCTTGCCCATTCCTCGAGGCAAATACTTTTATAAGGCACTGTAGTATGCATTGTGAGCACCATTATTAGCAAATTAGTATTTTTACCATATCATTATTTTTATGCATATTTTCCAACTCTAAGCTTTATACTCTTTAAAGATTATTGGGTTAAAGCATATCAGGTATTATTTATTTGTGTAATGAGTGAGAGTGGGGGCTTAGGATGTCAACACTAGTGTTGAGCGATACTTTATGATATCGGGAAATATCGGATCAGATTGGATCGGACCGATAACCAAAAAGTATCGGGTATCGCCGATTCCAATACCGGAAACCCATGCAAGATAATGGGACAGAAATATCGGAATTAAAAAAAACCCTTTCTTTACTTGCACATCCAGTTCGGGAGGGGGGAAGAGTGTGGGTGGTGCATGGGCGGACACTGTGCGTGTCTGTGTGTGCGGGCAGGGTCTGTACGGGCCTCTCAGGGGTCTGTGCGGGCCTGCCGGGGGTCTGTGTGGGCTGCCGGGGTCTGTGCGGGCCTGCCGGGGGTCTGTGCGGGCTGCCGGGGGTCTGTGCGGGCCTGCCGGGGGTCTGTGCGGGCTGCCGGGGGTCTGTGCGGCTACCTGGGGTCTGTGCGGGCCTGCCGGGGGTCAGTGCGGGCTGCCGGGGGTCTGTGCGGGCTGCCGGGGGTCTGTGCGGGCTGCTGGGGGTCTGTGCGGGCCTGCCAGGGGTCTGTGCGGGCCTGCCGGGGGTCTGTGCAGGCTGCTGGGGGTCTGTGCGAGCCTGCCGGGGATCTGTGCGGGCTGCCGGGGGTCTGTGCGGGCTGCCTGGGGTCTGTGCGGGCCTGCCGGGGGTCTGTGCGGGCTGCCGGGGGTCTGTGCGGGCAGCCGGGGGTCTGTGCGGGCTGCCGGGGGTCTGTGCGGGCCTGCTAGGGGTTGTGTGTGTGCAGGCATCGTCCGATAGGACTTCAAGTCCCATCGGGCTATGCCTGGTACAATGACAGTGATTGACACATTAGTCAATGATGGGACAGTAGTAGTCCCATCATCCGGCTAATGTGTTGAATGTTAAAAAAAACATACATACTACATAAAACATACATACTACACATATACTACATTCATATAACATACATACCTACTACATACATACTACATATATACTACATTCATACAACAAACATACATACATACTATATACTACATACATACTTCATATATACTACATTCATACTACATACATACAACATACTACATACATACTTCATATATACTACATTCATGCAACATATATACTACATACATACTACATATATACTACATTCATACAACATACATACTACATACATACTATATATATACTACATTCATACAACATACATACTACATACTACATGCATACTTCATATATACTACATTCATACAACATAAATTCATACTACATACATACTACATATATACTACATTCATACAACATACATACTACATAATAGATACTACATACATACTTCATATATACTACATTCATACAACATACATACATACTATATACATGATTCATATATCCTACATTCATACAACATACATACATACATAGTACATACTACATACATACTACATACATACAACATACATAAAACATGCTAAAGACATACAACATACATACATACAGTACATACTACATACTACATACATACAACATGCATACAACCTACATACTTCATACATACTACATACAATACATTTATACATTCATACAATACATACATATAGACATACAGTACATATAACATAAAGTACATACTCACCATCACTTGTCACTTCGATCCCCAAATCCAGTGTCATCTGTAAAAAATAGTAAAATAACAAACAAGAAATATACTCCCTGATCTGCAGAAATCCACGAGTGTCCAATGACAATCTCCTGTGGAGAACAGCAGCATCAGCTGATGCCACCGCTCTCTAGGGGCCCCAGGAATACAATGACGGGAGATAGGTATCCTTCCGCACTGCATTCCTCCGCCACTGTAAAAAAAATAGTCCCTAGTCTCACTTTTGGCATTGCTGTGTTCCCACGCAGCTTTTGCCATAAAGTGAGACCAGTGAACTATAGTAACCTCTCAGTGATGCACTGCAGGAGATTGTCGTGGGACACTCTTGGATTTCTGTGGATCAGGGAGTATATCGGTTGTTTGTTATTTTAATATTTTTTACAGTGAGATGACACTGGCTTCAGGGATCAAAGTGACAAGTGATGGTGAGTACGTACTCTATGTTATATGTACTGCATGTCTATATGTATGTATTGTATGAATGTATGAATGTATTGTATGTAGTATGTATGTAGTATGTATGTTGTATGTATGTAGTATGTACTTTAGTATGTATGTGGTATGAATGTAGTATATGTAGTATGTATGTAGTATGTAATATGTATGTATGTATGTTGTATGAATTTAGTATATATGTAGTATGCATGTAGTATGTATGTATGTTGTATGAATGTAGTATATATGTAGTATGCATGTAGTCTGTATGTATGTTGTATGAATGTAGTATATATGTAGTATGTATGTATTATGTAGTATGTATGTATGTTGTATGAATGTAGTATGTATGAATGTATGTTGTATGAATGTAGTATATATGTAGTATGTATGTATTATGTAGTATGTATGTATGTTGTATGAATGTAGTATATATGTAGTATGTATGTATTATGTAGTGTTTATGTATGTATTTTGTATGAATGTAGTATATATGTAGTATGTATGTAGTATGTAGTATGTTGTATGAATGTAGTATATATGTAGTATGTACAGTGGGGCAAAAAAGTATTTAGTCAGTCAGCAATAGTGCAAGTTCCACCACTTAAAAAGATGAGAGGCGTCTGTAATTTACATCATAGGTAGACCTCAACTATGGGAGACAAACTGAGAAAAAAAAATCCAGAAAATCACATTGTCTGGTTTTTTTTCATTTTATTTGCATATTATGGTGGAAAATAAGTATTTGGTCAGAAACAAGCAATCAAGATTTCTGGCTCTCACAGACCTGTAACTTCTTCTTTAAGAGTCTCCTCTTTCCTCCACTCATTACCTGTAGTAATGGCACCTGTTTAAACTTGTTATCAGTATAAAAAGACACCTGTGCACACCCTCAAACAGTCTGACTCCAAACTCCACTATGGTGAAGACCAAAGAGCTGTCAAAGGACACCAGAAACAAAATTGTAGCCCTGCACCAGGCTGGGAAGACTGAATCTGCAATAGCCAACCAGCTTGGAGTGAAGAAATCAACTGTGGGAGCAATAATTAGAAAATGGAAGACATACAAGACCACTGATAATCTCCCTCGATCTGGTGCTCCATGCAAAATCCCACCCCGTGGGGTCAGAATGATCACAAGAACGGTGAGCAAAAATCCCAGAACCACACGGGGGGACCTAGTGAATGAACTGCAGAGAGCTGGGACCAATGTAACAAGGCCTACCATAAGTAACACACTACGCCACCATGGACTCAGATCCTGCAGTGCCAGACGTGTCCCACTGCTTAAGCCTGTACATGTCCGGGCCCGTCTGAAGTTTGCTAGAGAGCATTTGGATGATCCAGAGGAGTTTTGGGAGAATGTCCTATGGTCTGATGAAACCAAACTGGATCTGTTTGGTAGAAACACAACTTGTCGTGTTTGGAGGAAAAAGAATACTGAGTTGCATCCATCAAACACCATACCTACTGTAAAGCATGGTGGTGGAAACATCATGCTTTGGGGCTGTTTCTCTGCAAAGGGGCCAGGACGACTGATCCGGGTACATGAAAGAATGAATGGGGCCATGTATCGTGAGATTTTGAGTGCAAACCTCCTTCCATCAGCAAGGGCATTGAATATGAAACGTGGCTGGGTCTTTCAACATGACAATGATCCAAAGCACACCGCCAGGGCAACGAAGGAGTGGCTTCGTAAGAAGCATTTCAAGGTCCTGGAGTGGCCTAGCCAGTCTCCAGATCTCAACCCTATAGAAAACCTTTGGAGGGAGTTGAAAGTCCGTGTTGCCAAGCGAAAAGCCAAAAACATCACTGCTCTAGAGGAGATCTGCATGGAGGAATGGGCCAACATACCAACAACAGTGTGTGGCAACCTTGTGAAGACTTACAGAAAACGTTTGACCTCTGTCATTGCCAACAAAGGATATATCACAAAGTATTGAGATGAAATTTTGTTTCTGACCAAATACTTATTTTCCACCATAATATGCAAATAAAATGAAAAAAAACCAGACAATGTGATTTTCTGGATTTTTTTTTCTCAGTTTGTCTCCCATAGTTGAGGTCTACCTATGATGTAAATTACAGACGCCTGTCATCTTTTTAAGTGGTGGAACTTGCACTATTGCTGACTGACTAAATACTTTTTTGCCCCACTGTATGTAGTATGTATGTATGTTGTATGAATGTAGTATGTATGTAGTATGTATGTATGTTGTATGAATGTAGTATATATGAAGTATGTATGTAGTATGTAGTATGTATATATGTTGTATGAATGTTGTATGTATGTAGTATGTATGTAGTATGTTTGTCGTATGTAGTATGTAGTATGTATGTTTTTTCTTTTTTTAACATTCAACACATTAGCCGGATGATGGGACTACTACTGTCCCATCATTGGCTAAAGTGTCAATCACTGTCATTGTAGCAGGCATAGCCCGATGGGACTTGTAGTCCCATCGGACGATGCCTGCACACACACACAACCCCTGGCAGGCCCGCACAGACCCCCGGAAGGCCCGCACAGACCCAAGGTAGCCCGCACAGACCCCCGGCAGGCCCGCACAGACCCCCGGCAGGCCTGTACAGACCCCCGGCAGCCCGCAGAGAACCCTGGCAGGCCCGCACAGACCGCGCATCATGATGCGCACAGACCGCACATCATGATGACATCATTTCAGCAGCCAATCACAGCCACAACACTGGCTCATTGCATTATGGGAATTTCCGATTCCGGTATTCGTTATTGTAAAAATATCGGTACTCGGTATCAGAATTCCGATACAGTGAATATCGGCCGATACCCGATATTTGCAGTATCGGAATGCTCAACACTAGTCAACAACACCCTTTATTAATGTGTGCAGAATTATTAGGCAGCTTGCTTTTAATATAGGCCAAAAAAGAGATTTAACTGACTTTGAAAAGTCCAAAATTGTTAAAATTGTTACCGAAGAATGCTCCACTCTTTCGTTTGTTAAGATATTGGGGCGTGATCACAGAATAATCAAGAGTTTTGTTGCAAATAGTCAAAAGGTTTGCAAAAAAATGCACCTTAACTGTCAAAATTTGAGAAGAATCAAATGAGAAGCGACCAGGAACCCATTAATCTCCAGTGCTGTCATATTCCAGAATTACACCCTCCCTGGAATGCACAGATATACAAGGCATTCAGTGGTCAGAGACATGGCCAAGGTAAGGAGTGAATGAAACCCAAACATTACTGAACAATATATATATGATGAAATGTCAAAACAGGGCCAAGAAATATCTGAATATATGTCAAAGGTTTTAAGGACTGATGAGATGAGGGTGACCCTTAGCTGACCGGATGGATGGGCCCATGGCAAGATCAGTAGTGAAATTATATTCACTAAAGGGTTGAAACAAAAGCGCAATAGGGTCTTATCTGGGTAAAATGTACAAATACTGAAAGTATTATACTCACCTTCTCAAAGAGAAAGTAAAGCCTGCATAGTAAGTCAGCCTGCTGCACGTCCAACGGTCCACAGCGGAACCGCACCACAGTTCAATAAGGAATAAATTCTTGGACTTTAAGTGCGCTGCCAGACAAATTCAATAACCACACAAGGTTAAAAAAGTTAACCCTTTTATCCCTACGCGTTTCGAAGCATAACGCTTCTTCTTCAGGGGTTGATACATCAACACCCCGACAGCCTGCTGCCGGGGTGTTATTATTTTGCCACCCACAGAGAGGGAAATGTCAGATTTAGGGAGGTTAGTAGACGGTGAGAGCAGAAGAGGTTCAGTTTTTGAGAGGTTAAGTTTCAGATAGAGAGCGGACATGACGTTGTAGACTGCAGACAGACAGTCACTGGCATTCTGTAGTATAGCAGGGATAAGGTCGGGGATGACGTGTATAGTTGTGTGTCATCAGCATAAAGATGGTACTGAAAGCCAAATCTGCTGATGATCTGTGCAATTGGGGCTGTGTAGAGAGAGAAGAGGAGGGGGCCAAGGACTGAGCCCTGAGGTACCCCGACAGTGAGCGGAAGAGGAGATCATGTGGAGCCAGCGAACAAAACACTGAAGGAGCGGTCAGAGAGATAGGAAGAGAACCAGGAGAGAGCGATGTCCTTAATGCCTAGTGACTGGAGCCTATGGAGCAGGAGACGGTGGTCAACAGTGTCGAAAGCTGCAGAAAGGTTGAGAAGAATGAGCAGAGAGTGTTCACCGTTACATTTTGCTGTCAGAAGGTCATTGGTAACTTTAATGAGTGCAGTTTCAGTGGAATGTAGGGGTCGGAAGCCAGACTGTGAAGGGCCTAGGAGGGAGTGAGTGGAGAGGTAACGGGTAAGGCAGCAGTAGACTAGGCGCTCCAAGAGTTTAGAGATGAAGGGGAGATTGGAGACTGGTCTGTAGTTGTTTGTGCAGGATGGGTCGAGAGCAGCTTTCTTTAATAATGGAGTAATGATAGAGTGTTTGAAGGAGGATGGGAAAATGCCCGAGGAGAGGGAGAGATTAAAGATTGTAGTTAGGTAAGTTGTGATGACTGGAGAGAGAGACTGGAGGAGTTGTGAGGGAATGGGGTCGGGAGTGCATGTAGTCGGATGAGAAGAAGAGAGGAGTCTGGAGACTTCTTCTTCTGTGATGGGATCAAATGTGGAAAGTGAGCCATGGGAAATGCAGGTAGGCATGGGAGTCACCGCACTTTGTAGTTGGGAGTGGATTTCCTGATGGATATTATCTATTTTCTCTATAAAATTGAAGACCAGGTCATCTGCACAAATGTATGAGATAGGAGCTTGTGCTTTTGGCCTGAGGAGGAAGTGAAAGGTGTCAAAAAGTTTCTTGGGTTATTGGCTAGTGAGGAGATCAGGGAGGTGAAGTAGGTCTGTTTGGCGAGGTGAAGGGCAGAGTTGTAGGTTCTTAACATAAATTTGAAGTGGATGAAGTCCTCAGGTGTGCGGATTTTTCTCCATCGGCGTTCAGCACTCCTAGAGCATCGCTGGAGAAAATGAGTTTGCAATGTGAGCCAGGGCTGTTTTACTCTGTGTTTAGAGGTTTCCTAGGGTGAGGGGCGCTACCTGGTCAAGGGTGCTTCTAAGAGCGGTGTTGTAGTGATGAACAGCCAGATCAGGACAGGAAAAAGAGGAGATTGGGGACAGGGAAGATTGAATGGAATCTGAAAGTGTCTGAGCGTTAATGGCTTGCAGATTTCTGAATGTGTGATAGGTAGGAGTGTGCTGGGGTGGGCAAGGATTTGTGAGCATAAAGGAGAGAATGTTGTGGTCAGAGTGGGGAAGCGGCGAGTTATTTAGGTAGGAGATTGAGCAAAGCCAGACAAATACCAGGTCAAGGGTGTTACTGTCTTTGTGTATCTCAGAGGTTGAGAGCTGTGAAAGGCTGAGAGAAGTGGTTAGTGATAGAAGCTGGGATGCAGATGTGGTAGTAGGACTGTTAATGGGGATGTTGAAGTCTCCCAGGATAAGAATTGGTAGTTCTGAGGACGTGAAGTGCGGCAGCCAGGCTGAAAAGTGGTCAAGGAAGTGAGTGGGTGAGCCTGGGGGCAGGTATATGACCGCTACTCTGAGGGAGAGGGGAAGGAAGAGCCTGATGGTGTGGACCTCAAAAGAGGGGAATGAGAGTGATGGAACTGGGGGGATGACCTGGAAAGTGCATTGTGGGGATAGGAGTATGCCGACTCCACCACCATGTCTGTTTGTGGGTCTCGGGGAATGAGGGAATTGTAAGCCACCATAGGAAATGGCAGCAGGAGAGACAGTGTCAGAATCCTGAATCCAGGTTTCAGTGAGGGCCAACAGATTAAGAGAGTTGTTCAGAAAGTAGTTATCTATGATTTTTATCAAGGACGATGCTGCATTGCAAGCATCAAAGTCTCCACTGCCTTGCTAGCCAATAAAGTCCTTAAAGATCAAATAATAATGATGTGGCCCCTTACTCAACTCATCTAAACACTATTGTGAATGTGTGGTCTCTTCTTAAATGGGAGACATTTTGTGAAGGAAAATAGTACACATCTCTGACTAGTGTCTGACAGGCTGTTGTTGGTGCTACTCAACAAGTGGATTGTTAATTAAAGATTAAAGAAACTAACAGAATCCAAGGAGTGAATATTTATGTGAAATTAGAAAAAAGATTCAGCTCACCTATCCTATAGTTCTTATGAACTCGATAATGTCTCTGAGCACGGACACGTCTCTGTCAAACGTCCAATATGAAATTCCAAGAAGAAAAAGAACATCCAGCTCCAAGAGTAAAATTCAAAAATGTATTCCAAACTGTATAAAATCAGATACATGGCTGCTAGTGATCAAAAACTGGTAAAACAAATTTTACCACATGGGGATGATCCAAGACTCTCTGAACGCGTTTTGAGCAAACATCGCTCTTAGACTCAGAGTCTCTGAGTCTAAGAGCGATGTTCGCTCGAAACGCGTTTTTATTAATTAAATGGAATTAGATAAATATGTTTTTGTTTTATTAACAATAAAATAATCAAAAAATCTTAAAAAAGCCACAAAGCAATACAATATAAAAAGCAGCAAATTGTTTATCAAAATTTACTTTTAGTAGGCTGGGATAAAAGCCTAGTTGGCTTTCAGTGTTGGACATTTTATTAGTTGCAGGTTACTTTAAGTATTTTAATTAACATACAAGAAAAATTGGGAGCATTATGCAATATATAACATTCTCCATTGTTCTTTTGTTTCAGCTGAAGGTCATTCAATTTTTTAAGCAAGTACAGTATTTTAGACACTTCCATTTCTGAAATTATCTAATAGCGGCATTGTCCAACTTAATTATATGGAGATACAAGTCAGCAAAAGGTAAACCTTTTTACTGAACTAATTTTATAAATGACTTCATCCGTGACTTTATTTACCATGGAGTCACAAGGGTATACACATTTTCTGTGGAAAGGCTTAGCATTTCTATTTCTGACTTTCATATTAACATCTTTAAAATCCAGTGAATTTCTTTGCGAGTTATTAAATATTAAAAAAATATACTTATGGCATAAGTACAGTTGTGGCCAAAAGTATTGACACCCCTGCAATTCTGTCAGATAATACTCAGTTTCTTCCTGAAAATGATTGCAAACACAAATTCTTTGTCATTATTATCTTCATTTAATTTGTCTTAAATTAAAAAACACAAAAAGAATTGTACTAAAGCCAAATTTGATATAATTTCTCACCAAACATAAAAAAGAGGGTGGACAAAAGTATTGGCACAGTTCGAAAAATCAGTGTGATGCTTCTCTAATTTGTGTAATTAACAGCACCTGTAACTTACCTGTGGCACCTAACAGGTGTTGGCAATAACTAAATCACACTTGCAGCCAGTTGACATGGATTAAAGTTGACTCAACCTCTGTCCTGTGTCCTTGTGTGTACCACATTGAGCATGGAGAAAAGAAAGAAGACCAAAGAACTGTCTGAGGACTTGAGAAACCAAATTGTGAGGAAGCATGAGCAATCTCAAGGCTACAAGTCCATCTCCAAAGACCAGAATGTTCCTGTGTCTACCGTGCGCAGTGTCATCAAGAAGTTTAAAGCCCATGGCACTGTGGCTAACCTCCCTAGATGTGGATGGAAAAGAAAAATTGACAAGAGATTTCAACGCAAGATTGTGCGGATGTTGGATAAAGAACCTCGACTAACATCCAAACAAGTTCAAGCTGCCCTGCAGTCTGAGGGTACAACAGTGTCAACCCGTACTATCCGTCGGCGACTGAATGAAAAGGGACTGTATGGTAGGAGACCCAGGAAGACCCCACTTCTTACGCCGAGACATAAAAAAGCCAGGCTGGAGTTTGCCAAAACTTACCTGAAAAAGCCTAAAACGTTTTGGAAGAATGTTCTCTAGTCAGATGAGACAAAAGTGGAGCTTTTTGGGCAAAGGCATCAACATAGAGTTTACAGGAGAAAAAAAGAGGCATTCAAAGAAAAGAACACGGTCCCTACAGTCAAACAAGGTGGTGGTTCCCTGATGTTTTGGGGTTGCTTTGCTGCCTATGGCACTGGACTGCTTGACCGTGTGCATGGCATTATGAAGTCTGAAAACTACCAACAAATTTTGAGGCCTAATGTAGGGCCCAGTGTGAGAAAGCTGGGTCTCCCTCAGAGGTCATGGGTCTTCCAGCAGGACAATGACCCAAAACACACTTCAAAAAGCACTAGAAAATGGTTTGAGAGAAAGCACTGGAGACTTCTAAGGTGGCCAGCAACGAGTCCAGACCTGAATCCCTTAGAACACCTGTGGAGAGATCTAAAAATGGCAGTTTGGAGAAGGCACCCTTCAAATATCAGGGACCTGGAGCAGTTTGCCAAAGAAGAATGGTCTAAAATTCCAGCAGAGCATTGTAAGAAGCTCATTGATGGTTACCGGAAGCGGTTGGTCGCAGTTATTTTGGCTAAAGGTTGTGCAACCAAGTATTAGGCTGAGGGTGCCAATACTTTTGTCTGGCCCATTTTTGGAGTTTTGTGTGAAATGATCAATGTTTTGCTTTTTTGCTACATTCTCGTTTGTGTTTTTTCATTTAAGACAAATTAAATGAAGATAATAATACCAAAGAATTTGTGTTTGCAATCATTTTCAGGAAGAAACTGAGTATTATCTGACAGAATTGCAGGGGTGTCAATACTTTTGGCCACAACTGTAATATCTAAGCTTAAATGTAATTGAGCTTAGGCATGTTTCTTTTTTCTCTTTCATCGAAAAACAACCTCGCAAAGCATGTTTCTAATTGTGCACATTAGAAGCTGCCAGAAAGCTTTCCTGACTTGGAAAACTAATTAGGCATGATCTAAAACCAACCTAATCAAATCTGAGTCCATATACAAGAACTTAATTCTTAAATAGCAGCTAACTGGACTCAACCATGTAACTGCTAATTCATCAGTTAAAAAGAGGTGTCAGTCACTTTTCAGCCATATTGTTTCATCAGCTGACAGTTTTACTGTATTTCCTGCCATTGATGACTATAAATCATGATAATGAATGTGAGCATATGATTTTTTTCTGTGTTTTCTTTTAAAGTCCAATATATTTTATGATTAATTCCTACCTAATGAACAATTGTGAAACTATGAATCTAGCGCAAATGTACATTTCATCGTATTGATGAAAAAACTTTTCTAAATGGCAAAACAAATTGTAACTAATTAATTCCTAAAAGACAAACTGTAAAATGAACTTTTTACCAGTGACTTATTCCAACATCTAGGTCAGTTTATCACATTTCTAAAGGGGTGCCTCAAGACATGGTAGTGCTATTTGCAAAAAAAAAGAAAAAAAGCATCAGCAAACAAAAGGACAAGAGATAGAAGCTTCTTATGTATCACACTTAGGGTACGTTTCCACGGTCCGTTCTTGAAGCGCTTTGGACGGAGCGAAAACCCCGCTCTGCCCAAAGTCCCGACCCTTCTGGCCGTGATTCTGGATGTGCTCAGTGAACACATCCGTAATCACCGCAGGTCAGCCATAGTGCAGGCAGTTTAACTTGTGGAGACTCAGCTATGCGTTGACCGGGCTGCTAAAACGGGATGTGAACCCAGCCTTAGTAGAAATGCAATGATTGTCTGAACTGTGACCTACATTGTGCAAAAATGCTCGTGAAAATGAACACAAATCTGAATGTGCTATGTTCGTGCCGAATTTTAGATAGGAGAACATTTTCCATACACCTTCTCTCATCTCTGCTGGAGCTAAATTGGTGTAATGTCTATGAGATCTGATATCCAGTGTCCACTCATGACAGTAAAGGACAGAAAAAATGACTTTTCGTGTTTAAGCAGGTCGCCTGACAAATATTCCTTCTGTTGATAAAGCATATCGCGAAACGCGCGTCCAGGGTCTTCTTAGGGGATTTGTGAGCACTGCTTCCTTAGTTAAATGGGTAAGTGTCCTTAATTGGCCTGTTTAATTCCTCTGCACTATGCACTATGCACTTTATGTTCGCCCCACCAGGGTTACCGCTTGCACCCTGGTTATATTATATGGGTGACTGGGCTAGTATATACATAACTCCAGGCCTTTTGCACTAACCTTCCCTTGACAAATCTCCTATGATTACTTGCGTGGAATCTTTCCTTGTTGTTTGTACTATGTTGTATATTGTTTCAATTCATTAATAAAAATCTTATCTTTTATATATTATTGAAGTCAGCACTCCATTTTTCTTATGTTTATTAAATATTCCTTCTGTTGCAAACTTTTTAGATCCATCAACGCCATCTGTTATGGAAAGGAAAGACCTCAAAATTCATTTAGGATGTAATTATTATCTGGGAATTAATAGTCAGCTGATAGGATGCAATGAGATGTTTCTTGACTGTGAGATTATGTATAGACCGATTGATATCCATCAGGGTGTTAAAAATATTGAAGTTTTTATCTGGAACAAAGTTCATATCCAAAGCTAGTACCTCAGTGTGTGCGTCTGTCAATACCTGCTGTGACAAATTTAAGACATTTGAAAAAGTATTGTTTAAAAATTGCATCTATGACTGGCTACCATGCCTGAGGCACTTGGAATGCTTGTGTCTGCCGCAACATTTGCATTTTTTTGAATACTTGTTATTTTTGACTTTGCGAAAATATGATAGATCACCATGGAAATCTGTTTCAATGGAGTTTCCATCTGAAAAAATCCTGATTGGAACAGCTATAACTGACATGCATTCCAGATTCAGTAGGGGTATGGATATGTGGTCTATTTTTCTTTAACCCCTTGGCGACATGCGCCATACTAGTACTGTTCTGCGGGAGGTGGGTTCATGCCAGCTGCAGTACTAGTATGGCGCCGCTATTTCTGTTCACCGCACTGCATCGTGCAATGACCTGGTTAAGATGGCTGCTGTCCCTGACAGCAGACCATCCCTGCACGTCACCCTGGGGGGCTGCACTGCCCCTCTGTATTGGCAATCGCTATGATTAGCTGGTCAATTCTGACCAGTCAATCACAGCATTATATCAATAAAGTTAGGTGAAAAAAAGCATGTGAGATGCTGTCATTGGTGTTGTGTGACACAGCACCAATCACAGCCGTCACAATGGGTGGTGATCGTGAAGTCACCTCAGCTGATTAACCCCTGTGGCGCTGATTGGCTGAACAATAGTTTCTCGCCAATCAGCGCAAAGGGGTAAATGTAAAATAACGATCACCTCCCTGCACATCTTTGTCTCAGATTTGGCGCTAAAAGTGGATCTCTAGTTCCTCTGTGTCACCTGAGTAAAGTATCCATTGGTGGCCAGTGGTATCCCCCCTCCTGCCTCCAAGTGCTGCTGCTCTGGAGTGATCCTAATGCGATCTGATGTCTGTGCTGTGTGCTGGCTGCTGTGTGACTCATCAGTGATCACAGCAGCAGCAGCACCTCCCCTATCCCTGTCCCAGTCCCTCTAATTCTTGTTCCAGTACCCCCACCTACCCACTCCCCTCCCATTCCAATTGAATTTTTAGCGCATAATTTGCACTATTTTTCATGTGCACAGCATCCTACGCAGAACATTCATGACTTCCTGTGTCAGCAGCGCTCTGATCAGTATCACTGCTGATCAGAGCCTGTGCCATGGGACTTTTTCTTTTTTTAGCTAGCTTGCATAGCAGACATCGCAGTGTAAGCGCCGTCAAATTTTTTTCTTGTTTCTTCTACATTTTTGTCTCTACTTTTTTATTCTCTGTTTTTTTCTATAATAAATAGTACCCTATACACAAGCCCCACACATTACACATGTAGAAGCACCACTTAGGGTACCGTTACACCTAGCGACTCACCAGCGATCCCGACCAGCGATATGACGTGGTCAGGATCGCTGGTGAATCGCTGGGTGGTCACTAGTGAGCTGCCACACAGGCAGATCTCACCAGCGACATCGCAAGGGACGGGGATCGCTACTTACCTGTCAGACGCGGCGATCCTGCGTCCTCCCACCCGGCTCCACGCGTCGCTCATCGTCACAGCAGGAAGCGCCGCAGGAAGTGACCGACGAGGAATGGTCCAGCAGCTTCTCGCGCGATCAGCGATAACCAGCGTGGGAGCCGGTCGGAGGTAAGTATCAGACACAGCGATGTCGCTAGCAATATCGCTGCAACGTCACAAACTCGGTGACTTTACAGCGATATTGCTAGCGATATCGCAGTGTGTAACGGGGGCTTTACGCACACATCCCCGGTGTTTGAAAAAAAAATGATCCATTCATCAAGAAGACGCTATTCACCAGGGGAGACTTACACCTTCTTTGCCTCCGACACTGATTCAGGACGTGAGGAAGATCCCTCATTCCTCCTTCTCATCTAGCGAGGAAGGGCCCCCAGCAAAATGCACTAGGACCCAGGCAACTCCTGCAGCAATTGTTCCCATTAGGATTGAACCTCCCTGAAAATGATCAGACCGTCATTTTGGATTTCATCGGCAGCTCAGGAATCCAGTTTGACACCACTGGCCACACTGAAATTGACTTCTTCAAATTCTTTTTCAGTGAGGAAATAATAAATCTTATGGTGGCCAAGACAAACCTGTATGCCCATCAATTTTTCACCCAAAATCCCATGTCATCAAATGCCAGATGGACCCCTGTAAATGCAGCAGAGGTGATGATATTTTGGGGAGTTGTGCTGCATATGGGCATAATCCTAAATCCAAAGCTTTGGCAATACTGGAGTACTGATATTCTCTACAGTACCCTGGTATTCTGCAAATTGACAGTGGTCAGAATTGTAAAAATGAAGGTGAAAACAGGCTTCTTTTCAAAAGTGTTAATATAGATTTAGCTATTTTTGGGGACTTAGACCATCTACCCCATTCATAATTTATTGCAATTATGTTTTATAATTTTTAGAAATAAACTACATATTTTTTTCATCGAAGAAGCTGGATGTTCTCCATTCTCTGTATATGGAGTCTGCAAACCATTCTAGGAAAATCTGCACTCCAGGAGGTAAATAGGGCTCCATCCTTCCAGGTCTCACTGTATGGCTAAGCAGTGAGCAGTACTATACAGCCACATATTGGGTATTCCTGCAATCATCAGAAACTATGCTACAAATTTTGGTGCCATTTTTACCCATTTCCCAGTGTAAAAATGTAAAATCCAGGGCTAAAATTTTGGTGGTAAAAATGCAATTATTTTTTTCTTTATTGCCCAATGGTATAAAATTGTGTGACCTACTTGAGTGGTCAAGGTGCTCACCCCACATCGAAATAAGTTCCCTGAGGGGGTCTAGTTTCCAGAATGGTGTAACTTGTGGGGGTTCCACTGTTTAGGCACGTCGGGGCTCTCCAAATGCGACATGGCATCCGTTAATTATTCCAGCAAATTTTGCATTCAAAAAGTAAAATGGCGCTCCTTCCCTTCCAAGCACTGCTGTGCATTAACCAGCAGTTTTTCCCCACATTTAGGGCATTAGCGCACTCAAGAGAGATTGCAAAACAAATTGTATGGTGCAATTTCTCTTATTACTTTTGTAAAATGGCAAAATTTGGGGCTAAAAAACCTTTATGTGGGGAAAGTGTGATTTTTTTTCACAGCTCAATGTTATAAACTTCTGTGAGGGACCTAGGGGTACAAGGTGCTCAACACATATCTAGATATGTTTCCTCTGAGGTCTAGTTTCCAAAATAGAATCACTAGTGGGTGGTTTCCACTATTTAGGCACATCAGGTTCTCTCCAAACGCAACATGGCATTTCTAGCAAATTTTACATTCAAAAAGTCAAATTGCGCACCTTCCTTTCCAAGTCCTGCCGTGTGTGATAAAAAAATCATTTTCTCCAACATACGGGTTATCGTTATGCTCAGGCAAAATTGCACAACAAATCTTGGGGGTCATTTTCTCCTGTTACTTTTCCAAAAATAAAAAATTGGGTCTAAAGTAAAATTTTTGTGACAAAGTTAAATGTTCATTTTTCCTTCCACTTTCCAAAAATTCCTGTCAAGCACCTAAAGGGTTAATAAGCTTCTTGAATGTGGTTTTGAGCACCTTGAGGGGTGAAATTTTAAGGATGGTGTTATTTTTGTGTATTTTCTGTCATATAGGCCCATCAAAGTCACTTCAAATGTGCTGTGGTCAATTAAAAAATGGCTTTGTAAATCTTGTTGGAAAAATTAGAGATCACTTGCCAACTTTTAACCCTTATAATTTCCTGCCAAAAAAATTGTGTTTCAAAAATTGTGCTGATGTAAATTAGACATGTGGGAAATGTTAAGCGTGATATTTTGTGTGAGATAACTCTCTGATATAAGGGTATAAAAATTAAAAGTTTGAAAATTGCAACATTTTCAAAATTTTAGCCAAATTTCCTGTTTTTAAAAAATAAACGCAGTCATATGAAATAAATTTTACCATTATTATGAAGTACAATATGTCAAGAAAAAATAATCTCAGAATTAATGTGATCTGTTGAAACGTTTCAAAGTTATTACCTCATAAAGTGACATTGGTCAGATTTGTCAAAATTGGCCTGATCATTGAAGTGCAAACTGCCTTGGGGACAAAGTGGTTAAAGAATACAACTTGTCTTGCAAAAGAAACAGATCTCATACAATGTCAATGAAAAAGTAAAAATATGTCTCTTGTTTTTTTTTTCTAAGGAAATGGTTTGGCTGTTTCTTGAAAAAATCTTATCTTTTTCTACTTCTGTACAATTTGTGTTGATTATATTATTGTATTAAATTTCACATGCTACATAATAGTGTTATTGAAAATCACAAGAATTTAGATGGCAATATTAAACTGTACATTAATATAAAAAAGGACACTATCATTTGTATATTTAAGCATATTCTACCTAGAGGAACCATCTATGCAATTTCTTTTAAATCCAAATAAAATAATTGTCTCAAGTTATATATATTTATTTAATGTAAAATACTGAAATTGTGAAATGAAAAGCAAAGAACAGTGATTTCATATGAAAAAAAATCATACATGAATCCTATCGAAGTTGTAGAGAAATAAATTACCTGGGAGTCATCATTATGATAGTTAATGGCTTTAGGGATGACATTAAATCAGACAATATGGCCAAATGAAGCCTCCATCTGTGCTCTGGCTGTCAAGGGAAATAGTTTGACATCATTTCTTATCGCTTCTTATCACTTTCTAGGTCCCTTTGACAAAAAGACTGTTAGGAGCTTCAATCTTGGAAATGAAGTTACTAATGAAGGTTAATAAGATGGGACTATTTCTACTTACTTTATATCAGAGAATGTTTTTCTCCTTTGATGTCTTGTTCATAATTTGCACATTTGTCATTGTTAAGTAGTATAAAACACAGTGCATGTAACATTTTATGAAGCCAGTTTTGAAAGGTGAAAAAAATGAATATACTACCTAATATAATTTCTAATAGTAGCCAATGTCAAGTAGGAAGTTTCCTTTAGAAATCCATTTTTTTTTGTCATGCAAATTTTAATTCTAAATGTTTAGGAATATATTTGTGTATATACAGTGCTCAGCATAAATGAGTAAACCCAACAGATTTGCAAGAAAACCTTTAGTTTCCTTTCAGAATCAAATTTTCTATGGGTTACCATATTACAAAATGCTCGAAAATGTGGACCACTGATTGTAAACAAGATTTGTTATTTCACTTATGGAGATTAGGCACCAATTAAATCGGACATCAGGCTTTCTTACCTGCTCACTCCCCTGCCACCTGCACACCGCACTTTATTATGATGTGGATGTTATCCTAACCATGGATAAATTAATTCATCACTAACGCTAGTTTCACACTAGTGTATGGAGGAGCTGCGGATGGCTGCGGGCTTCCTCTGTGAAGCTCCGCCCCCTGCCTGCCTCCTCTGTTCAGCCCCACCTCTGTCAGCATGTGGCCTGCGTACTCTATCTTTAGCATTAGGTAAGCAGGCCGTGCCGATGAATGCAGATGCCTCCGCATGCTTCTTTTTGATGGTGCTGTGACCAGCGCCAAACGCAACATGTTGCATTTTGGTGCACTATTTTACATAGCACACAGCGTATCAATGTGCTGATACACCCAGTTTTTTTTATTTGCATTATATGGCACTGTAGTAAATCTAGAGTGGTTTTCATTGTTAACATATTGTCTGCTTCTCTACTGTGCAGTATTACCCCCTTGGCTATGGGTAACCACACATTTATGACCATTGGCGATATATATATGTTTGTTTTCATTTTTGGTGCATAACGAGTCTCACAGGATACCTACCTTTGTTAAGTTGATATGCCTCTAAAACTGTTTGCATGCACTTTTCAATTATTTGTATATTTTTCCATAGATATTCTGCTTGAAAAAGGCATGCTTGTGCCGAAACGTTGCGGAAGATAATCTGTCTTTCTATTGAGTTTTCTTTATTTTTGTCTTTTTGTGTGGTGGTGGTATTTGCTTCTTTGATCTATATTGGACAATAAATTTTCATCTGAGTGCCCAAGCTTTTTGTTATTTGATTGCTACTTACATACCTTGGAGCAACACTTCTGGAGTTCAGTGAGCACCCCTTATATTCCCAAAGATATCTCTGAAATGCTGCAGAATTTCAGAGAAAAATACACCTTTATAGCCGCCGAGGACTGAGTTGTACTCTGTGCTACTTATAGTAGATCCTCAGCAGCTTCTATATGTGGGCATTACATATACAGTTGTGGCCAAAAGTATTGACACCCCTGCAATTCTGTCAGATAATACTCAGTTTCTTCCTGAAAATGATTGCAAACACAAATTCTTTGGTATTATTATCTTCATTTAATTTGTCTTAAATGAAAAAACACAAAAGAGAATGAAGCAAAAAGCAAAACATTGATCATTTCACACAAAACTCCAAAAATGGGCCAGACAAAAGTATTGGCACCCTCAGCCTAATACTTGGTTGCACAACCTTTAGCCAAAATAACTGCGACCAACCGCTTCCCGTAACCATCAATGAGTTTCTTACAATGCTCTGCTGGAATTTTAGACCATTCTTCTTTGGCAAACTGCTCCAGGTCCCTGATATTTGAAGGGTGCCTTCTCCAAACTGCCATTTTTAGATCTCTCCACAGGTGTTCTATGGGATTCAGGTCTGGACTCTTTGCTGGCCACCTTAGAAGTCTCCAGTGCTTTCTCTCAAACCATTTTCTAGTGCTTTTTGAAGTGTGTTTTGGGTCATTGTCCTGCTGGAAGACCCATGACCTCTGAGGGAGACCCAGCTTTCTCACATTGGGCCCTACATTATGCTGCAAAATTTGTTGGTAGTCTTCAGACTTCATAATGCCATGCACACGGGCAAGCAGTCCAGTGCCAGAGGCAGCAAACCAACCCCAAAACATCAGGGAACCTCCGCCATGTTTGACTGTAGGGACCGTGTTCTTTTCTTTGAATGCCTCTTTTTTTCTCCTGTAAACTCTATGTTGATGCTTTTGCCCAAAAAGCTCTATTTTTGTCTCATCTGACCAGAGAACATTCTTCCAAAACGTTTTAGGCTTTTTCATGTAACTTTTGGCAAACTCCAGCCTGGCTTTTTTATGTCTCGGGGTAAGAAGTGAGGTCTTCCTGGGTCTCCTACCATACAGTCCCTTTTCATTCAGACGCCGACGGATAGTACGGGTTGACACTGTTGTACCCTCGGACTGCAGGGCAGCTTGAACTTGTTTGCATGTTAGTCGAGGTTTTTTATCCAACATCCGCACAATCTTGTGTTGAAATCTCTTGTCAATTTTTCTTTTCCGTCCACATCTAGGGAGGTTAGCCACAGTGCCATGGGCTTTAAACTTCTTGATGACACTGCGCATGGTAGACACAGGAACATTCAGGTCTTTGGAGATGGACTTGTAGCCTTGAGATTGCTCATGCTTCCTCACAATTTGGCTTCTCAAGTCCTCAGACAGTTCTTTGGTCTTCTTTCTTTTCTCCATGCTCAATGTGGTACACACAAGGACACAGGACAGAGGTTGAGTCAACTTTAATCCATGTCAACTGGCTGCAAGTGTGATTTAGTTATTGCCAACACCTGTTAGGTGCCACAGGTAAGTTACAGGTGCTGTTAATTACACAAATTAGAGAAGCATCACATGATTTTTCGAACAGTGCCAATACTTTTGTCCACCCTCTTTTTTATGTTTGGTGTGGAATTATATCCAATTTGGCTTTAGGACAATTCTTTTTGTGTTTTTTCATTTAAGACAAATTAAATGAAGATAATAATACCAAAGAATTTGTGTTTGCAATCATTTTCAGGAAGAAACTGAGTATTATCTGACAGAATTGCAGGGGTGTCAATACTTTTGGCCACATCTGTATGTGTAATTGTCATTGAATGGGGAGAAGCCACCGGAACCCAATAAATCAATTTCACGGCTCAGTCCACATTGTTTATTAAAAGTATGCTTTTCTCTGAAGCATTTCAGAGAGATACTATACATACATAGCTGGGACACGGCAACCAGTGGCTGATACATGCTGCCCATAGTTTGAGTAGCAAGTATAAGCTGACAGGTTCCCCTTAACAGGTGTCCAGACACAATTGATATTAAAAGAGCTTTTCTTGTTGATAAATTTCTTCTGAGACACTTTGGAGAAATGGCTGTACCACTGGTTTCACTACCAAATCAATGTAACACCAAGCTTTCAGTGTTCTTGGGATAAAAACTAGAAAGGTCGAGCTATTGTGCATTATGCCACCGCAATACATATTTCTTACAGTGGGACTTCCCCACATGAAGGCCTCTTTGTGGCATTGCACACATAATTTCTAAACCAATCTCCATTTATTGTTGAGTCCAAAGCAAAAGTGGTATTTACCGCTGAAGAGAACCAACCTCCACTCCAGCTTCTGGTTGAGACATCTGGTGGTTTTCAATTGATTTCAAAGTGAGCTGCCTGAAGTGAATCTTAATGATTTGCATGCCCACATGCATTCAGCTTGGCAGAACATTATTCAAACAGCCATTAGTAACCTTATTGTTAGCATGCCAAAATATGTAAGTGTGTGTATTTTTTTCATGTAAGGCTCATATTCGATAGTGATTAAATTGGGTTGTTTGAGTTTTATTCTTTCATTTGCATATCATTAACATGTCTATCAATATTGGGATTTCCATAATTCCACAACTTTTCCTTTTTGGTGTTGCAATATTAATGTTCAGCAGTGTATATTATACATTAAAAAGTCTAACATTTTACATTTATGACATATTATGAAATATTAAAATACCCTCTAGTACTTTAAGAATTTTGTTTTCGACAAGTAGATATTGATATATAGTTTTGGCATTGGTAATATTTGTACCTTATGTGCGAGAGATAAATAGAAAAAATACTGAGGATTGTTAGATGTTGGGATTTTCATTAGTAAAGTAAAGGACATTGGTTATTTTTGTATAAAACAATAATATTTCATAAGCTAATAGAATACAATATCTATATTCAGGTTAGAGCTTAGATTTTTTTTAAAGAAAACAATATTGGTTTAGATTATCATTATTTATTTTTGAAGCACCATTTATTACATGGTGCTGTACATGAGAAGTTATCATATTTTGTGGATTATAAGACACATTTTTTTCCAAAAAATTCTGAATTTAGCTCACCGGGGGGGGCAGCTGCGGCAGAGCAAGGTCACAGGAGCCATGGTCGCTGATGCAGGATGCCTGCAGACCCCAGGCTTGGAGGAGAGGGTGCGAGGCAGTGCAAGGCTGCACCCACCCCAGATAAGCTTATGTAAAATTTAACTATAAAACGCACCACTATTTTATTAAAAACATTTTTTTTCCTGTTTTCCTCCTCAAAATTTGGGGTGAAACTTATAGTCCTGTGCATCTCAACTTGAAAAAGGCATCCGCTGAAACGCGTAGTTTTGGGAGGGGTGAAGGGTGAATTTTTTGTCTATGTATGTAATGTTTTTGATTCATCAAATATTGATGAGTTTTTTTGCTAAAATGTCTACTACTGTTCCTTCAGCACTCGCTGGAAACGCTCCTTGCTTAGATACAGAAATGCATCTTATAGTTCACAAAATACAGTATGTACAAAATACAAATATAAATTATAGTGAATAGAGTTGAGCGATACCGTCCGATACTTCAAAGTATCGTATCGGATGGTATCGGCCGATCTTTAAAAAAAGTATCGGTATCGCCGATTCCGATACCGGAAGTCCCATTCAAGTCTATGGGACTTCCGGTATCGGAATAAGAAAAACCCTTTCCTGCCCTTGTACAGCCTCTCTGGGGTCTGTACGGGCCTTTCGGGGGGCTGTGCCGGCCTGCCAGGGGGTCTGTGCAGGCTCCGGTGGTCTGTGCCGGCCTGCCGGTGGTCTGTGCAGGCTCCGGGGGGCTGTGCCGGCCTGCCGGGGGGCTGTGCCGGCCTGCCGGGGGGCTGTGCCGGCCTGCCGGGGGGCTGTGCAGGCCTGCCGGGGGGCTGTGCAGGCTCCGGGGGTCTGTGCAGGCATCGTCCGATGGGACTACAAGTCCCATCGGGCGATGCCTGCTACCATGACCGTGATTGACACATTAGCCAATGATGGGACAGTAGTAGTCCCATCATCCGGCTAATGTGTTAAATGTAAAAAAAAAAAAAAAAAAAAAAAATTACATGCTACATACATACAACATGCATACTACATACATGCTACATTCATACTACATACTACATACATGCTACATACATACTACATATATACTACATGCATGCTACATACATACTACATGCTACATACTACATGCATGCTACATACATACTACATGCTACATACTACATATATACTACATGCATGCTACATACATACTACATACATACTACATATATACTACATGCATGCTACATACATACTACATGCTACATACTACATATATACTACATGCATGCTACATACATACTACATACATACTACATATATACTACATGCATGCTACATACATACTACATGCTACATACTACATGCATGCTACATACATACTACATGCTACATACTACATATATACTACATGCATGCTACATACATACTACATGCTACATACATACTACATATATACTACATGCATGCTACATACATACTACATGCTACATACATACTACATATATACTACATGCATGCTACATACATACTACATGCTACATACATACTACATATATACTACATGCATGCTACATACTACATGCTACATACATACTACATATATACTACATGCATGCTACATACTACATGCTACATACATACTACATATATACTACATTCATACTACATACTACATACATACTACATACATACTACATACATACTACATACATACTACATGCATGCTACATACATACTACATGCATGCTACATACATACTACATACATACTACATGCATACCACATATATACTACATACATACAATACATTCATACAATACATACATAGACATACAGTACATATAACATAGAGTAACATACTTACCAATACTTGTCACATTGTTCCCCGAAGCCATTGTCTTTTCCGGGATAAATATTAACATAACAAACCACAAAAATACTCACCCACGATCCGAAGCAGTCCACGAGTGTGTCCCACGACGATCTTGGGTAGAGAACGGCAGCATCAGATGATGCTGCCGTTCTCTACGGGCTGCAGGAATCCAATGACGGAAGGTAGGTATCCTTCCGCACTGTATTCCTCCGCCACTTAAAAAAAAAAAGTCCCTAGTCTCACTTTATGCCATTGCTGTGTGGGAAATTCCCACACAGCAATGGCATAAAGTGAGACTAGGGACTTTTTTTTTTTAAGTGGCGGAGGAATACAGTGCGGAAGGATACCTACCTTCCGTCATTGGATTCCTGCAGCCCGTAGAGAACGGCAGCATCATCTGATGCTGCCGTTCTCTACCCAAGATCGTCGTGGGACACACTCGTGGACTGCTTCGGATCGTGGGTGAGTATTTTTGTGGTTTGTTATGTTAATATTTATCCCGGAAAAGACAATGGCTTCGGGGAACAATGTGACAAGTATTGGTAAGTATGTTACTCTATGTTATATGTACTGTATGTCTATGTATGTATTGTATGAATGTATTGTATGTATGTAGTATATATGTGGTATGCATGTAGTATGTATGTGGTATGTATGTAGCATGCATGTAGTATGTATGTAGCATGCATGTAGTATGTATGTAGCATGCATGTAGTATGTATGTAGTATGTATGTAGCATGTATGTAGCATGCAGTATGTATGTAGCATGTATGTAGTATGTATGTAGTATATATGTAGTATGTATGTAGCATGTAGTATGTATGTAGCATGCATGTAGTATATATGTAGTATGTATGTAGCATGCATGTAGCATGTATGTAGTATGTATGTAGTATGTATGTAGCATGCAGCATGTATGTAGTATATATGTAGTATGTATGTAGCATGCATGTAGTATGTATGTAGTATGTATGTATGTAGCATGCAGTATGTATGTAGCATGTATGTAGTATGTATGTAGTATATATGTAGTATGTATGTAGCATGCATGTAGTATGTATGTAGTATGTATGTAGCATGCAGTATGTATGTAGCATGTATGTAGTATGTATGTAGTATATATGTAGTATGTATGTAGCATGCATGTAGTATGTATGTAGCATGCATGTAGTATGTATGTAGTATTTTTTTTTTTTTTTTTTAACATTTAACACATTAGCCGGATGATGGGACTACTACTGTCCCATCATTGGCTAATGTGTCAATCACTGTCATGGTAGCAGGCATCGCCCGATGGGACTTGTAGTCCCATCGGACGATGCTTGCACAGACCCCCGGACATCAGCACAGCCCCCCGGCAGGCCGGCACAGCCCCCCGGCAGGCCGGTACAGACCCCCACAGGGTGCACAGACCACCGGCAGGCCGGCACAGCCCCCCGGCAGTCCGGTACAGACCCCGAGCAGTCCACACAGCCCCCCGGCAGGCCGGCACAGCCCCCCGGCAGGCCGGCAGAGACCCCCGGAAGGCCCGAAATGACGGCGCATCATGATGCGCACACACCGCGCATCATGATGACGTCAGGCCGTCAATCAACTGAACTTCCGATTCCGATGCCGAATTCCGATATTGAAAAAATATCGGAAGTCGGTATCGGAATTCCGATACAGCAAGTATCGGCCGATACCCGATACTTGCGGTATCGGAATGCTCAACACTAATAGTGAACAAACTAGCAATGAGACTAGTACAGAAAGTCGAGGGCCCTGCCCTTTGTTTACTGGATAATGAGGAAGAAAAGAGAAGTCTGGGGTTTGTGACAGCTCTGCTGGTGGTGAGGTAGCAGGAGGTCATTGCAGACTGTAAGCTTTCTTGAACAGATTGTTTTTGGTAGTGGTAGTGGATAATTGGACATGTACTGTAAGTGCACAAGGACAAGTTTTGAAGGCGATTTGGTGAGCAACATATAAGTGTTGAGGAGAGGAGGTCTTGGGAGGACCCGAGATTACATGTGGGGAGATTAATTAGAAGATATATGGAAGAAACAGATTATGGATGACTTTGTAGGTCAATGATAGTAATTTGAACTGGATATGTTGTGAAATTGGGAGCCAATGAAGGGGTTTGCTAAGTGAAGAAGAGGAGGAGTGATGAAGAGAGAGGTCAATTAGTTGAGCAGCAACATTAAGGATGGACTTAAGAGGTACGAAGCTATTCACAGGTAGTCCACAGAGGCGGATATTGGAGTAGTCAGGGCAAGAGATCATGAGGCCATGCACTGAAAATTTAATAGATTCACGGTTAAGTAAAGAACAAATTCTGAAAATATTTTTGAGTGGGTGGTGGAGAAGGTGATAGGAGCTTGAATGTGCAGTTTCAAGGACAGGGAAGAGTCGAGGGTTACTTCAAGGCAGTGGACTTCCGGGACAGGGGAAAAGGTGATGTCATTTATTGTGATAGATTGATCATAAAGGGGAATTAGGTGAGATGGATAATAAATGGTGAGTACATTTTTGTCCACATTCAGCTCTAGGAAGCATTAGAAGAAGGAGGATATGGCCAATAGATACTCTAGGCCAGAGAGATAGATCTGAGTGTCAATAACATATAAAGTTGTGCTCAAAGGTATATATACACCGGCAGAATTTTTGCTTTCTTGGCCTTTTTTCAGAGAATACGATTGATAACACCAAAACTTTTTATCCACTCATGGTTAGTGGTTGGGTGGTTCTACTTTTAAATCATGACAACCCAAAACATCTAAATAACCCTGACAAAAAGTTTACATACCCAATTTCTTAATACCGTGTTTTGCCCCTTTAACATCAATGACAGCTTGAAGTCTTTTGTGGTAGTTGTGGATGACTATTCTTTATTTTCTCAGACGATAAAGCTTTCCATTCTTCTTGGCAAAAAGCTTCCAGTTCTTGTAAATTCCTGGGTTGTCTAGCATGAACTGCACGCTTGAGATTTTCCCAGAGTTGCTTAATGATATTGAGGTCAGGAGCCTGAGATGGCCACTCCAGAAACTTCACTTTGTTCTGCTGTAGCTAATGACAGGTCGACTTGGCCTTGTGTTTTGGCTTGTTGTCAAGTCCCATGCGCAGCTTCCTTGCTGATGATTGCAAATTTGCCTAAAGAATTTGCTGATAATGTGCTACATTCATCTTTCTTTCAACTTTGACCAAGTTTTTTGTGGCTTTGTAGCTCACATATCCCAAAAATATCAGCAATCCACCTCCGTGCTTTACAGTAAAAAACAGTGTTTCTTTCATCATAGGCCTTGTTGACCTCTATCCAAATGTAACATTTATGGTTGTGGCCAAAAAGTTCAATTTTGTTCTCATCACTCCAAATTTCCTTGTTCCAGAAGTTCTTAGCCTTGTCTCTGTGCTGTTTTGAGTATTGTAGGCGAGATACCTTGTGGCATTTGCTCAGTAATGGTTACCTTCTGGTGACTCGACCATGCAGGCCTTATTGTACATCTTGAAACAGCCACACTGCTAGTTTTCAGAGAGTCCAGTATTTCATTTGATGTTATTTGTGGGTTTATTTTTGCATCCCGAACAATTTTCCTGATAGTTGTGGACAAAATTTTTCGCTGGTCTACCTAACTGTGGTTTTGTTTTTAAAGAGCCCCTGATTTTCCTTTTCTTAATCACAGTTTGAATGCTGCTGACTGGCATTATCAATTCCTTGAGTATCTTTTTGTATTTCTTTCTTAATTGTTTTAGACTTTCTTTTCAATACAGAGTTTTGTATGCTACCTGTTTGTGTCTCTATGATGCCTCCTGTATGCTTATGTTCTTCAGTAGTTTTGCTATCTGCTCAATGTGTGCAGTAACTCTGAAATCTGTCTGTGGTTTCTCAGACTTTGTTAAACTTTAGTCTGCATTCTACAAGTCCTATGTGCTCTATCTTGCTGCCTCACCAATGCCCATGGCCCATGTGCCTGCCTGGACTTTGGGCTTAGAGCATCCACTTCACCATGTGAGCCTACTTTACGTAATTGTTAGTCATTTTGCTTAGGGCAGATTTGGTGTAGTAGTGGAGCCAAAAGCCAGATTGGAAGTTGTCAAAGAGTCAGTTAGATGAGAGGTGTGAGGAAAGTTCAGCATGGACGACATGCTGTTTGAGTAGTATGGAAATGAAGTTGAGCAGCAATATTTGATGATAGCTGGACATAGAAGTTGGGTCAAGTGATGGCTTCTTCAGGATAGGTGAGATTGTGGAGTGTTTGAAAGCAGAAAGTAAGGTACAAGAATCTAATGATAGGTTGAAGACATGGGTTAGGACTGGGATAAGCATGGTTGTGAGTTTGGGGAAGAGGAGGGATAGGATTGGGTCATGTGCACAAGTGATGATGATGTATGATTTGGAGGAAAGAAGAGTAAGCTTTCCATTAGTTATCGTGGGGAGGAAGGAGGGAAGGGCATTGGTTTGTAATACATAAGGGTTGTGATGCTTGAGCAGTAAAGACTTTCCTGTTTTGACCATTTTGTGCGGCAAAGTATTTTGCAGAGATGAGGTAAGTCAGAGGGGACAGTGATGAGTGAAGGAAAGAGTTAAAAGTGTTGAATAACTCTGTGTCTGTGGTGTAAAGGATATGAGGATTGTAAAGTAGTCGTGTTTAGGTGAGGGCCTATTTGAATGTGAAGGTTACTTGTTAGAATGTGGTGAAGTTTTCTTGTGATTGTGTTTTCTTCCAGTGCCACCTAACAGCCCTGGACACTTGCCATAGCTTTTTAGTGAGGTTGGTGTGCCAGAGTTATGTAATGATTTGGCGCACTCTGCCATGCATGAGATGGGTGACCAAGTCTATAGCTGATGCAAGTGTTACATTAAAAAAAATGGTGCTGCTGTCTTTGTTCTGGAGTGAGGATACGGAGGTCTGAGGTAGAATAAAGTCAGAAAGTGTGTGATTGTCCAGGTTTGTGAGGTTTATGTGGAGTTCTGCTAGTTGCCAGACATGGGAGGCAGATGAGGAGGACAAGGATGAGAAAGTAAAGGCCCTTTTACATTTAGCGATGCACCAGCGATCCGACCAGCGATATGACCCGGTCAGGATCGCTGGTGCATCGCTAAATGATCGCTAGTGAGCTTTCATACAGAAAGATCTCACAGCGATGCAGCAGCGACGCAGCGCACGATACTTACCATTCACACACAGCGATCCTGACGTGCTCCCGCCCGCCTCCACGCGTCGCTCGTCGTCACAGCAGGAAGTCTCAGCAGGAAGCGCCCGACGAGAAATGGAGCCGGACTTTCTCGCGCGATCAGCGATGGACAGCGGGGGAGCCGGTCGCTGGTAAGTATCACGCATAGCGATATCGCTAGCAATATCGCTATAACATCACAAAACCAGTGACGTTTTAGCGATATTGCTAGCGATATCGCTTAGTGTAAAACCCCCTTAAGTTGCAAGTGATCAGATAAGAGGAGTGGTGCAGTTGTGAGGTTAGTTAGAGATTAGAGATGGGCAGACCCCTGAATGTTTGGGTTCTGCCGAATAGTTTAAAAAAGTTTGGGTTTGGGTACCAGAACAGTACCCTGAGCCAGGCTTGAACCTGGACCCCATTTACTTGAATGGGGGGCCCAAACAGCAAGTGAGCATGACAGTGCAACAAACACTGCTTCTGATCAGCGGTAAAATCATTACTGCTGGTTAGACAGTTGCGGTTCCCAAATGACAGCGTGAGCTCGTAGCTGTGATCGGAGTTAAAAAGTTTACCTCAGGTCACAGGTATCGGATGATGGGACTACATCTCCATTCAGCCTATGCCTGCTGCCACTAATAACAGCGAGAGCATGAGCGGCTGATGGGAGTATTCATCAGCCAGTGCTTGCACTCTAAATAAATAATTTAAAAAACAATGGCATGGGTTCCCTCAGTTGTCAGTGTTAGAAAGGTTGGTTATGAAGAATAGAAGGGACCCAACGTGTTTTTTTAATTATTTAAATAAGTTATTTAATAAAATGATGGGAAGTCCACCTCATTTTTGACAACCAGCCTTGCTAAAGCAGACAGTTGGGGATGTTATTCTCAGGCTGGTAAGGGCTCCCAGAGCAGACTGCAGATGACCCAAAAAAGTCACATCTATTAGTTCTGATGCTTTGACTGACTCTTCCCACTTGTCCTGTAGCGGTGGCAAGTGGGTTTCATGCTTGTGGGGATGATATCACCTTTCTATTGTCCAGTGACATGAAGCCCACAGGTTATTTATGGAGCAGTATTAACAAGACGCCTCTCCATTACGAATCCTATAGTTATATTGTAACTAAAACACGGCAAAAATAAAGTCCTTTAGTTGAAAGAATGACATAGACTCTTTTCCTGAATTTAAATTAAACCATACTCATGTCATCGCCCATTCCAATGACGCCATCGTCTCCTGCAGTAAAACAAAAATAACAAACAGCCATATCCCTCACCTGTTCATCGTTCTGTTCCATGCTGTATTCTGGGGATAAACAAGTTTCAATCTGGACTGTGCCAAGATGTGACCATCCAGGCTAAGAACCACTGGGAGAATGCATTGCTGCAAACGCAGCATCAGTGACGGTGATGTCATCGATGTTACAGTCTGTCACTGAGGCTGTACTCCCAGTCAGGCCCCTTGCTGTGCCCCTGAACTGTGGAGACCTCAGTGAGATCCCTGCTAGCACAGTGAGAAAGTCTCATTGTGCAGTTTTGAGCTCAGAGAGTTCACCCCAGTTCACTGTGAGAAATTTCTCCTGTTATATTACTCTGCCTTGTGCCTCCACTAGGCTCCCCATTATCAGGTGAGTACACCTTTAATAATGAGTGTATTAGCATGTGCTTGTTTTCCCACATTTTCTGATCACGTTCTAGTGATGGAAGAAAGGATGGCATATTGTGCTTGTAGTGGAGATCCAACAGGGTGGCCAAACAGTAGTCAGCACTTGTAACAATCCTTTCAACTTGGCGGTCTTTGCACAAGCGCAACAGCATGCATTACCTCATGTGTGCCAGGCTGACCAGAGGCAATTACCGGCTATCCTCAGTGGGAGGTGTTTCATCTGGGTCACTCTGCTGTGACTATGGTTGCGCCATATCCTCCTCCGCCTAATCCTCCTCCTCATCCTTCAAAAGTGCCGCCTAGCTGGATATTAATGTACCTGGACTCTATTGGTACAGAACTTTTTTCATCAAAAACCAGAATATTGGCAGGAAAAATGCTACATAGAATATGATGCCTTTGTAGATGCATTTTTGCTGTGTTTTTAGGTGTGCTTTTTTCACAATTATTTGAATGGGTGTAAAACACTGAAGGAATTGATATGCTGAATTAAAAAAATGAATTAAAGGCTAAAACAAAAATGAAAAAAATAAGCAGCATGTGCTGACATTTTAGAAAATTAATTCATTTAACTGGTACTGCAAAAGTTGGAGCAGTTTTTAGCCTTTAAAAACTGTTGGAAAAATGTAAGGCAAAAATGCAGCATGTGCACAAGTGTTTTATCTTATTTGCTCTTTAAAAAATGTACTAATGGCTTGCCACTAATAACTTTCATTGTCTTTCTATGTGTATTGTGTTTTTCATATATTTAACCACCTTTTTTCACATGTTTAAAGTTCAATAAGTCCTTATATTTTAGTTAGACTTGAATATAATACATCAGTAACATATAATGGTGCTTATTATAACTTTATTTTTTTAAAGGTATAAACTGGATTTCTTGATTACAAATGCAAAAAAAAATACAACATTTTAAGATTAGTGTTAATTTTGAGCATAATATTGCATGTATGAATTCATTATAACTGAACAATTGACTTTAAATGTATTTATGAAGATTAAGATTGTATTAAGCATGATATGTTTTAAGACTGATGAGTATATTTAAAAGAAAAATTTTGAACATTTTTGTCTCTATCTGCTGATAAGGGAAATCTAGAATCTTTTCGCATGATTTTTCAGCTGTGCATATTACACACTGAGTGAATCATTTTTCTACTAGTATCACAGACTTTTTACATGTGCAGTAAAATTTTCTTATGATAGAAACAAATAACATAAAATAGACACTGACCGAACTCTGACCTGTAAATGTTTCTGGTTATTGTACATGACAGGAAGAGCTTTAAAGTACAAAGACTGAAGAAGTTATCTTAGAAATGTTAGCAGTGATTGAAAAAGAACCATAAAAGGAGAATGTTATCTTAGAACTATATTTCTAATGGTTGGGTGATAAGTGGTGTAATGTGAGTTAGTTGTCTAAAATGTTTATTTTTTTTTCAACTTTAAAACTTGTGTTTTTTATTTTTACGGCCAATTACTTTGAAGTGAATGTCTATGATCTATGAAGTGAAATTGATGATTATAATGAGTTATGCATGTGCTAAAGTGTTTAAAGTCTGCACAAAAACAATTTCTAATCACTTTCACAGATAGTTTCACTACTTTTATTCTATTGTTTAAAATATTGGTATTAAAGATGATCAAATCTTTTGAAATTCAAATTCAACAATTTTTGTTTTAATTTTATTTGCACAGAATTTTCTTTGAATTGCAATACTACAAAGCCTATTATTGCCATGAAAATACTTATGTAATGCTCTCAGATCTTCTAGGACTGTATCCATCCCCTTTCAATGTTTTTGTTGCACACATAGCCTCAATAACCTCACAATAGAAGAAGATGGTAACTCAGTAGAAACCAACAGCTCATTCAATAACACCGCACACTGACAGATTTTTCATGTTTTTTATTAAAAAGTAGTCCAAAATGTATCCCACTTAGTCATTTATAGTGACGGGTGAACCCGAACTGTAAAGTTCAGGGTGCACAGATTACAAACACGGACTTCTCACTGAAGTTAATGATACTGTTCTGGTATGGCAGCCTGAACAAAGCTTGATAAAAGGCAGCAGCGCAGCCAATCAACAAGCTTTTCTTGTATGGGCACTTCCGAGCCCATAACAGCCATTCCAAATATTGGCATTGCTGTGATTGACATGTGCAGCATGTAAAAAAACAAACAAACATATTTTCAGGCTGGAGAGGGCAAAATATCAATGGATCTTCCAAGCCTGAGAATACTAGCTTTACCTTGGCTGGTTATCAAAAATAGGGGGATGTTGTTTTCTTTCAATTAAATAATAATAAATGCATGAAAATATTAATAAATGAATGAAAAAAACTACATGGGGTCCCCCATATTTTTAATAACTAATCATGGGAAAGCAGACCTGCTATTATGCTAGAAAGTGATCAATAGTAACATAGTAACATAATTTTGAAGGCTGAAGTAAGACCTTATGTCCATCTAGTTCAGCCTATTTTTAGTGCAGCTGTTCTGCATTGTTGATCCTGGGGAAGGCAAAAAACCCACAGAGTAGAAGCCAATTTTCTCCATAGGGAAAAAAATTCCTTCCCCTAAGCTGGATCAGCCATTCACCTATAATATTATGTTATTCGTAACCTTCTATACTGTTACTCACAAGAAAAGCATCCATTCCTTTCTTAAATTCATTCAGTGAGCTGGCCATCACCACTTCCTCAGGAAGAGAATTCCAGAGTCTCACTGCCCTTACCATGAAGAACCCTCTTCTATGCTGGTGCAGAAATTGTCTTTCCTGCAAATGAAGAGAATGCCCCCTTGTTCTTGTCACAGTCCTTGGTACAAACAGTTCTTTGGAGAGATCTCTGTATTGCCCTCTGATATACTTGTACATATATATTAAGTCTCCCCTAAGTCTTCTCTTTTCTAGAGTAAATAGACCTAATTTTGATAACCTTTCTGGGTATTGTAGTGAACCAACTCCATTTATCATTTTAGTAGCCTGCCTTTGAACCCTTTCAAGTTCAGTAATGTCTTTCTTGAGCACCGGTGTCCAAAATTGCACACAATACTCCAAATGTGGTCTGACGAGTGATTTGTACAGAGGGAGAATTATGTTTTCATCTCATGTCCCCAGACCTCTTCTAATCCATCCCATGACCCTATTTGCTTTGGTGGCAGCTGCCTGACACTGGGCACTCCAATTTAGCCTCTTATTGACTAAGATGCCTAAGTCTTTTTCCATGTCTGATTTCCCCAGGAGTTTCCCATTTAGCAAGTAATTGTAGCATCTGTTTCTCCTTCCCATGTGCATAACCTTACACTTATCTGTGTTAAACCTCATTTGCCATTTTTCAGCCCAATTCTCCAATTTACTCAAATCTGTCTGTAGTTGCAAACTGTCCTCCTTTGTGTTAACTACCTTACATAGTTTTGTATCATCTGCAAATACTGAAATTTTACTGTGTAAGCCATCCACTAGATCATTAATAAATATATTAAATAGTAGGGGGCCGAATACAGAACCCTGTGGTACCCCACTAGTAACCCTGGCCCAATCTGAGTATGCACCATTAATAACCACTCTTTGTTTTCTTTCACTAAGCCAGCTACCTACCCATCTACACACATTTTCCCCTAGCCCAAGCTTTCTCATCTTACTTACCAATCTTTTAAGTGGGACAGTGTCAAATGCTTTAGAGAAGTCGAGATAAATGACATCCAATGATTCTCCTTGGTCCATTTGAGAGCTTACATCCTCATAGAAGCTGATCAGGTTAGTTTGACAGGAGCGATCCTTCATAAATCCATGTTGATATGGAGCTAAACATTTATTAACATTGAGATATTCCATAATGGTATCCCTTAGAAACCCTTCAAAAATTGTACCCACAACAGATGTTAAGCTTACCGGCCTATAGTTTCCAGATTCCCTTTTACACCCCTTTTTGAATATTGGTACTACATTTTCTTGCCGCCAATCAAAAGAAACAGACCCTGTTTCTATAGAGTCTTTAAATATTAGGAATAGGGGCATGTCTATAACATTACTTAGCTCCCTTAATACCCGAGGGTGAATGCCATCAGGGCCTGGTGATTTGTCAATTTTAATCTTGCTAAGGTGGTTCTGCACTTCTTCCTGGATTAGGCAGGTAATACTTAATGGGGAGTTTACATTATCACTCTGCATTTCCCCTGGCAAATTCTTTTCCTGTGTGAACACTGTTGAGAAAAAAGTATTTAAAACATTTGCTTTTCCCACATCGCTCTCTATGATTTCACCCTAATTGTTCTTTAAAGGGCCGACACCATCAATTTTAATCTTTTTACTGTTTATATAATTAAAGAATAGTTTGGGGTTTGTTTTACTTTCCTTAACAATGAGTCTCTCAGCTTCCACTTTTGCTAAATGTATTTGTTTTTTTACACATTTTATTTTTTTCTCTATAACTTTTTAATGCTTCTTCATTGCCTTCTTGTTTTAGCTTCCTAAATGCCTTGTTCTTGTTATTTATTGCCATTTTTACATCCTTATATAGCCACATTGGTGTTCTCCTGTTCCTAGCCCTTTTATTTCTGTACGGTATGGCTAGCTCGCAGTGGGTGTGTAAAACTGATTTAAATATTTCCCATTTATTTTCTGTGCTCCTATTTTTGAGGACATTGTCCCAATCAATTCGGCGAAGGTCCTCTCTAAGCTGATCAAACTTTGCTTTCCTGAAATTCAGCGTTTTCGTAACCCCCTTCCAGGGCACCTTACTGAAGGACAAGTGGAATTGTATTATATTGTGGTGACTGTTCCCTAGGTGCCCATCGACTCGTACTTCTGTTATTCTATCTGGCCTGTTACTTAAAATTAAGTCCAGAAGGGCTGTCCCTCTAGTTGGGCCCTGCACAAGTTGTGACAGATAATTATCCTTGATTACTGACAGAAATTGGTTTCCTTTCTGAGATACGCAGGTTTCAGTTTCCTAGTCTATGTCGGGGTAGTTAAAATCCCCCATAATAATCACCTCATTGTGATTTGCTGCTTTGTCTATTTGTTTCAATAATACATTTTCAGTGGTTTCTGTTATATTTGGTGGCTTATAACAAACCCCTATGAGGATTTTATTACTTTTCTCTCCTTGTATCTCCACCCATAGAGACTCCACCTCTTTATTTCCCTCTTGTATATCTTCTCTTAGTGTGTGCTTTAAAGTGGACTTTATATATAGACAGCTAAGGCAAAGCAGACAGCTGGGAGTTGATAATAATAGGCTGGGAAGGTCCATGGATATTGGCCCCTTCCCAGCCTAATAAGACCAGCCCTCAACCACCCCAGAGATGGTGCATCCATTATATGTGCTAATTCTGATTCTTAGCCTGGACTCTTCCCGATTGCCCTGCTGTAGTGTCAATTAGGTTAATGAAATTATGAAGTTGATGTCAGCTGAGTAATATCCGAAAATCCATGGTTAGTAATGGAGAGGTGTCTATTAGTCAAGCCCATTACAAACACAGCAAGAAAATAGAGAAAAAAACAGATAAAAAAATCTTTATTTGAAAACAAAACTCTCCCACAATTTTCCTTTTTTCCCCCCAATTTATCTTAAAAAATAGCAAAAAAATTATAATCCATAGGGTATGCCGTAATCCATAATGAAGATTCCATGATGATCCCCATCTTCTTCATCCAGTCTAAAAAGCCCAGTTTAAAGAACACAGCCCCATAATCTGAAACAGAAGCCACTACCAGGTCTGACACTATTCTACTCAAGACCCAGCCTCTGTGAACTGAGATAACCTTGTTGGACATCACCTCAGTTCACAGCAGCCAATTCTCTCAGCACAGCATCAGACCCGGTAGTGGCGGCTGCTCCAGTTTATGGAGCTGCATTCTCTGAACACAGCTCCATAGACTGATTAAAGAAGACCGATTGTCATAGAACCTTCATGCTATGGATTACAGAGAACCCTGTTGATTAATATTTTTTTTTAATAAAGGGGGATTCTAATTGTTGGGGATTTTTTCTCAAATAAAGATTTTTTTCTCTGTGTTTTTTCAAATATTTTTATTTTCAGTGTGTATTTTTCTTTTCCTGATCATCCACAGGTCCATCAATTCTTAGTCATTTATGATCAGGCAAATAATTATTTGTACAATACTCAAACTGATGGTATCACTTTCAAAGGTAACATCATCCTTCTGTGAAATAAGACAAGTGATCTGCTAAATTTTCCCCAATGCCCTCTGCTTCTTCCTGACTAATTGTTAGGCATCGAGAATTTTCCCCACTGCACAGGGGAAATCTTGAGTCATGCTCTCTGTGGTCTCCCATTCCTCTGCAACTGCAGAGATTCCTGCTCAGCAGGGTCATCACTCCAGACATCTTAACCAGGCTGATGCTAGGCGTCTGGTTGCTCCTTCTGGGTCTGCTATAACTCCATGCCTGAGTCAACAGCAAGTAGACGCTTCTGGGACTAAGTCCTATCTTTTGGGTACTGAGCATGCTCGTGGGACAACCTCTCATTGGAGGTTGGAGGACACATGCACAGGTCCCACTCCTACTCGGATTGGTCCATCACTTGGAAGATCCGGGAAGGACGCCACTATAAAAGAGTCGCATGGATGCTCGGCCATGTGCTAGTGTAGACTCTTAGGCTGGTTTCACATTTGCGTTTTTTAGTGCTGGAAAAAAACGCTAACCTGCGCATGCGTTTTTTCCCCTATATTTAACATGGGTGCGCATACCTGCGCGCTTGTAAGCGCATGTATGCGATTTTCATGCGCTGCGTTTTTTTGGGGTGTGCGATTGGATTTTCCAGACGCATCATGTTGCATTTTTTGGCCCTGCAAAAAAGCGCATGCGCACATATGCGCACGTTTTGCGCTAAAAATGGCCATTATAGCCTATGGATGCGCATATGTGCGCACTGGCATGCTCATGTAAGCGTTTTTTTGCATATGCGTTTTTTTTTTTAACCATGGAATTTAGGGGTTTGAGTTAGAGTTAGGGTTAGTTAAGGGGGTTTAGGGTTAGGGTTAGGGTCAGGGTTAGGGTTAGGGTCAGGGTTAGGGTTAGGGTTAGGGTCAGGGTTAGGGTTAAGTATGGTTTTGTTAAGGATTAGGGTCAGGGTTAGGGTCAGGATTAGGGTTAAGTATGGTTTGGTTAAGGGTTAGGGTCAGGGTTAGGGTTAGGGTTAGGGTTAGGGTCAGGGTTAGGGTTAAGTATGGTTTTGTTAAGGATTAGGGTCAGGGTTAGGGTCAGGATTAGGGTTAAGTATGGTTTGGTTAAGGGTTAGGGTCAGGGTTAGGGTTAGGGTTAGGGTCAGGGTTAGGGTCAGGGTTAGGGTTAAGTATGGTTTTGTTAAGGGTTAGGGTCAGGGTTAGGGTTAGGGTCAGGGTTAGGGTTAGGGTTAGGGTTAGGGTTAGTTAGGGTTTAGGGTTAAGTATGATTTGGTTAAGGGTCAGGGTTAGGGTTAGGGTTAGGGTCAGGGTTAGGGTTAGTAAAGTCAGGGTTTGGGTAGTGTGAGGGGCCACCTAAAAATGTTGGAAAAAAACGCAAACGCGGTAAAAACGCGCTAAAAATGCATAAAAACGCTGCATTTTTTTCATGCATGCTCATAAAAATGCTTGAAAAAAACGCAGCAGTTGTATGCTTATGTATGCGTTTTTTCAATGCGTTTTTTTGCGGGAAAAACGCGCTGCAAAAAAAAGCAAGTGTGAAACTAGCCTTATGCATGTGTATGATGATGGATGCATGTATCTGGTGACTGACTCATTAAGACTCCCCTCCCTTTGATACGCATGTTGGTTAGGGATTCAGAGTGAGAGTCAGCGCCAATGGGTGGCTATGCTCAAGCCACCGTGCTCCCAGTACTCTACGCACACTAGTGTCTGACTGTGCCTCCCTGCTACAGGCACTGTCATACCGCACAAGGTAGCTGTGACTGCCGTGCGCACCCCTAGCACTTTCCTCCCCATCCTGGGTGGTTATTCGGGTCCGCCGAAGCGGCAACTGTGTGCACTTGGTGCGAATATATATACTTTTACCTTTTGCTGGCACCGCAGCCACGGCGCCGAGCGCTGATGGTCTAGAGGAGCTCTAGTCCGTTGTCTCTAGGACAGGGCTTTGTGACCCCTAATTAGCGCTCACTCAACCGAGCTCTTTGAGTTCATCAGGCTCCAATGTTTGTTTCAACGGCTCTGTGGAGCAACAGAGTTCGCCTCTATTCACACTGGGTGAAGTTAACCCATGTGTGAGCAAACGTTTACGCACCATCTAGTTCCGCCATTACCTAGCAGCAGCATACCACCTCTGCAAGGTGGACCCCGGGTTGCAATTGCACTTTCTCATATTTTATATTTAGTGTGATTCGCAACCCTAACACTAATATACTTGCTGAAAAGCAAAGAAGGTCAATTGTGAAATGCATTTGCTAATACTACTGCCCAGACAACTGATGTAAATCGTGGTGTTGGTGCTTATGCTGCTGAAGCAACTACCACATTCTTAGTCGTTAGATGTTTTTGTTTTTTTTCCTTTTAAACTACCCCATCGATTGCCACTTTTTCACCACACATTTTGTTCAACATTATAATTAACTTATAACAAGGATAAAATATGAAATGCTGATTGGGTAGATACACATACAGATAGAAAATTATATATATAGTGTGGTATGTATGATTTATCTATTTTATTTTTTCTACTCCATTACAGAGCCCTATTAATTCCACAGAGCTTTACAGAAACAGCATTACTGTCCCCATTGCGGCCACTGTCATGACTCAACTCCAGTCTCAATCCAATGCCCTCAGGGTGTAGGTGGGTTGAGGTTACCTCTCTGTTGGACCACAAGCTGTGTTGTCTCTGTTAAACTGTTGATAATGCTCTTGACTTGGCTTTGCTGTGTTGCATATATGCAGGTGTTTTCACTTCCTCATTTTGGTTTGTCCTATTACATCTTGGGAGGGGCTAGTTATACTCTCGTGGTTCAAGCAGTCTTTGCTGGCTATATTCCAAGTTAAATGGATGTTTGGTGTCCCAGCTCCCTAGTGAAGAAATATCTTGCTGAAGTTTTCTCTATTACTTCTCCTGCAGTTTGGTTGCATATTTCCTTCTCAGCACTTTTCCCATTTTGTCATATTCATGATCTGGGGGTCTCCACGCATGCCAAAGGTCTTTTTGGGTTCCTTTCTTTTTCTTCCATCCTTCATGTAAAACTGTGTGAACACTTTTTAGCCCTGTGTCTCACCCTCTGTTGTTTTGGTTCATACTCTATGTATAATTGAGGGTGCAGTGAAGGACACTCAGCACAGCAACAAATAAGCTGTTTTTGTGTTGCCCTTCTCAGCACTTTTTCCATATTGTTAAATTCAGGGTCAGGGTTTTTTTTATATATTTCTTTGGTCTTTCATGCATAACTATGTGAACACTTCTTTAGCCCTGTGGCTCACCCTCTGTGTATACTACTTTCTATTGTTGTTTTCGGTTCCACTCTGTGTACAGTTGAGGTTGCAGTTAAGGACACTTGGGTTCAGCCAAAGTTGAGTGGGGGCACCATTGTGTAATTTTAGGGTGTCAACTTCCATGGTCAAGCAGAGACAAATCAGGGTCATGTTAGAGATTTATGCTTAGCAGATGGTTTTAATCCAATTTGAGTAAGTCAAGATATAGCCTATAGGAAGCAATATTCAAAGATAAAACTAATATACTTTATATAAAAAAAAAATCTTAAATGATTTTTAAGGTGCACGTGCAAAAAACAGATAACAGATATGGCAAGAACCACACGACTAAGAGTTATATGTACTCACAGAAAAAACATATCTACTTCTAGGCTTAAAAGACCAAACAGTTTTTTAAATGACAAATGGAAAACCTCATGTAAGCAGAGGAATAGCTATATGTGTAGTGTGAGGTAGCACTGTTATTCGGGTAGGGGATACTCACTCAGCAGCCACAAAATCAGATCCAGCACAGATTTTCCATAAAGCAAGCATAGTCCATGTGGTTTATTCAACATCATAAACCCACAGCAGCAAAAAAACTTCATATAAACAGCAGAGTGTCCATGGCAGAGTTTCACTCTCTAAACCCTGTGTTCAACAAGGTTTTACAATGTCCAGCATATAGGCTCTCTTAGCCTCACTTATCTCACCCACGTCCGGGTTTCCTCATGGCTGCTTCAGTTTATTGCAGATGTTCATTCCCTCCCCTGGGAACTCTCAGACACGTGCAGCCATTCACTACAGCCACTTCACAGGCTGTTAGCCAGGAAGCTCCGTCTCAGCGGGACCTTCCACACTGGACCAATCGGGTCCCAGCATTCACCACATGTGACATACCCTGGCCACATTATATGGTTAATAGCCACGCCCACCAGGTCACATGACTCTGACCTCATCACAGGTCCTTCAAGCACTTACACACTCTTTACAACATTGTTCTTTAAACACACCCCCAGGGTGGGTTTGTAGGTAACTGGCCCGCCCATCTCCCTAGTTACCTGGAGACTTCTCCCTGTCACATTAAAGCAGCACCTCAGCAGTATCACTGCTGATCAACACATAAGTCTCCATCTCAAAGCCACCCACTTTGAGATACATAATGGTCATTCAGTATTCTGCCATTCATCCTTTCTCCTGGGACATCCACACAGCACCCCTTAGAGGACACAGTGGTTACTACACCACAGTAGTCCACGTAGCAAATAGCAGGGTATATACTACAAAAATTGCAGGCAAATGTCATAAGATATTTGCACTTATGTAGATTATTGCAGCCTACTAATGCTCATATAGATAACCAGTTAGTGTGTTAGTTGGTGCCCAATAAAGATGTAGTGAGACATGATGTACAAGATGTACTCAATCCGATTCAGGTCTGGGGAACGGGTGGGCTAGTCCATAGCTTCAATGCCTTCATCTTGCATGAACTGCTGACACACTCCAGCCACATGAGGTCTGGCATTGTCCTGCATTAAGAAAAAACGCAGTATGACAAACGTGCAAAAATACTCTGTTGTAAAAAATACATAACATAGACAGCCAGTGCTAGTAAAAATGATAACAAGAACAGGGTTTTTAGTTGATACGTTTTTTGCAAAAAATGTATATGACGCCACTCCACCACTTCACGGTAACCCTTTTTGGAGCAGTCCTATCTAATGTATCTAAAACCTGATCATGGGAACAATACCTACATGAGCAGGACTCAGAAAGGCACTGCACGGTATGGGCACGCTCGGCAAAATGGCTCTTGTGCATGTCCCACAAGAGAGAGGCAGGGATCTCCCAAAGCTTGCATAAGCATGAAATTAGTGGATTAAAAACACATGAGACATGCACAAGAATGAACAGGTCATTAAGAAACTGTTCACACCACCTAAAGACTGAAACAAAAAGAAAAAGCGCAGTATGACAAACGTGCAAAAATACTCTGTTGTAAAAAATAGTAGACAGCCAGTGCTAGTAAAAAATGATAACAAGAACAGGGCATTTAGTTGATACGTTTTTTTGCAAAAAATGTATATGAAGCCACTCCACCACTTCCCGGTAACCCTTTTCGGAGCAGTCCTATCTAATGTATTTAAAACCTGATCATGTGAAAAATACCTACCTGTTTTTCTGTTTTCACATGGCCTAGATTCATATACATGTGCTGCTGTATTCTTTTTCTCTATATTGTGCAGTTTTTGCAGCTTGCACGTGTTCACACTAGGAGGTGCTGGTCAGGTTTTTTTTTCTGTCTATTTAATTGCTGGATGCTGGCTGCCTCCAGCCTGATCTTGCACCCCTCCCATTGGCCTTGCAGGTGGCCACAGTCAGCTCTATTTGCCCATAAATTGTAGGCTTAGCCCGGTAGTGACATGTTTGTCCAAAATTGTAGGCTGGTGACCCAGAAGTGGCTTATGTATGGTAGAGCAGGGACCCATCAGGGGAGGTCACCTTGCCGTGGTTGATGGGCTTACATGAATTGGCCAATTTGTGCACCAAGAACCTTCATTTTTATATTACTGTAAGTAAAAAAAAATAAAAAAAAAAAATATATATTTTTGATTGTTATCTAAATTGAATGGTTTTAATGTCTTTCTGTGTTTTCACATGGCCTAGATTCATGTACATGTGCCGCTGTATTCTTTTCTCTCTCTCTCTCTATAGTTAGGCATCGGGTTCCTGCCACCGCACAGCAGGAATCCAGAGCCTTGCACTCGGCGGTTTCCCATTCTCCTTTAGCACAGTGGAGCCTGCTCAGCAGACTCGTCGGTCCCAGTGCTCTGCCCATACCAGCAGTGTGGGATCGGTTGCTGCTGCCACATCTGGTTCAGGTATGACAATGCAGCCTGGCCAGCATCAAAAGAATCCAGAATCTAAGTCCTTCCGTCGCTCCACTGAGCATGCTCATGGGACGATCCCCCATTGGGGAACGGGAGTCACATGCTCAGTTTCTTCTCCAGTTCTGATTGGTCCATCAGGGGGATTTGGAAGGTTCCGGAAGGTCTTCGCTATAAAAGACTCACATGGCCGCTCAGCCATGCGATAGTATAGACTCTAGTTGCTATATGTGTGGATGATGATGGTTGCATGTACTTGGTGAATGACTTATTAAGATTCCCCTCCCTTGGATAATATGCATGTGGTTAGGGTATCAGTATCAGAGTCAGCACCAGTCAGTGGCTAAGTTATAGGCCGCAGTGCACATCAGTCCACAGCACTAGCGTCCGATGGTGTCGCCTACTACAGGGCACTATCGTACCGCAGCAGTCACTGTCGCTCTGTGGCAGTCAGCCTCATTTAGCGGCGTTCGTGGTTGCGTCGCCGCATGGTCAGTAGGTCTAGAAGGATGCCAGCCCGTGTGTTTGGGTTCGAGTTCTGTGATCATATACTGAGCGTTCATCTCCCCGAGCTCTTTGAGCTTGAACAGGCTCGGTATTTGTGTTTAGCGGTCCCGCTGCTCTGTGAAGCAACAGAGTTCGCCCTGTGCACACCGGGTGACGTTTAACCCGCGTGTGTTCTGCCATTATACCACCATAATGTGCATCCGCTATTATCTAGCAGCAGTGTACCACCTCTGCATGGTGGACCCTGGGCTGCAAACGCATCTACTATTATTTTATAATTTGGTGCGTTCTGCCAGCCCTAACATATATCTAATATATAAAGCTCAATGTGTGTGTGTGCATGTATGTGTGTATGTCTGGGATTGGCATCTGCACCGTCGCAGCTACAGCCACAAAATTTTGCACAGTCACACGTCTGGACCCCGAGAGCATCATAGGCTATATTGTGAGGCGAAATTTTAACCCTGCGCATTCCAATTCACCAAACAATTTTGCCTATTATTCTTATCATTTCTATGGTGTTATCGTCCTTCTGTAAAGCTGGAAATAACACAATTTATTACCGTGCCAACACAGACCACCCTCTGACACAGACTGCAGGGGGAGCCCAGTATCACACAGGATAGGATTAGATACACGGCTCAGCAGTCAGTATCACACAGGATAGGATTAGATACACAGCTCAGCAGTCAGTATCACACAGGAGAGGATTAGACACATGGCTCAGCAGTCAGTATCACACAGGATAGGATTAGATACACAGCTCAGCAGTAAGTATCACACAGGATAGGATTAGATACACAGCACAGCAGTCAGTAATACACAGTATAGGAATAGATACTCTGCTCAGCAGACAGTATCACACAGGATAGGATTAGATACACGGCTCAGCAGTCAATATCACACAGGATAGGATTAGACACACGGCTGAGCAGTCAGTAACACACATGATAGGATTAGATACGTGGCTCAGCAGTCAGTATCACACAGGATAGGGTTAGATACACGGCTCAGCAGACGGTATCACACAGGATAGGATTAGATACACTGCTCCGCAGTCAGTATCATATAGGATAGGATTAGATACACAGCTCAGCAGTCAGTATCACACAGGATAGGATTAGACACACGGCTAAACAGTCAGTAACACACATGATAGGATTAGGTACACGGCTCAGCAGTCAGTACCACACATGATAGGATTAGGTACACAGCTCAGCAGTCAGTATCACACAGGATAGGGTTAGATACACGGCTCAGTAGATGGTATCACATAGGATAGGATTAGATACACTGCTCAGCAGTCAGTATCACACAGGATAGGATTAGATCCACGGCTGAGCAGTCAGTAACACACGATAGGATTAGATACACAGCTCAGCAGAAAGTATCACACAGGAGAGGATTAGGTACACAGCTCAGCAGACATTATCACCCAGGAGAGGGATAGATACACATGTTGTTTACAAAGTGGCAATGAAAATGAACCAGGTAGAGTAAAAGAAAAAAAGTACCATAATTAAGTATATGGGAGCTGTTTTAAAAAACCTTTGAAATCTGCTAATGTACTGTGTTATTAAATGGGATGTTGGTCACAAATAAGTTTCTATCTGTTCATGTGGTGCAGTCACATAGACATTGCTAAGGCCAAGTTTTTGCTATAAAGCTTGAAAGTTGATTGGATACTGTTGTAGAGAAAAATTGTAAAATCCATGAAGACATCTCTGCAGAGGGGACATATCACCCACACACTGAACATATGGGATTAATTATAACTGGGCAAGTGAAAAAGCTGACACTTCACCTCCAGTGAAGTAGGACCTCCTGCTGAGAGCTAGCAACCAAGTCTAGAATTTGTATACTCAGAAGTGGAGAAGAACAGGGGATTTCTTTGTTCAAAGGAATTACCTCAGACACTCTGGAGCCAGTAATCATTGATGGATATTGGGGTTTGCTCAGTCTAATGTTTATGGGATATACATTGCTGGCAACGTAGCAAAGCGATGAACATAAAGCATTCACTCACCTCACTGTAAGACCAGCTGAACACCTCCAACATAATATCAGTCAGATTCATGCCATGTTTCATCCCTATAGAAATGTAAAATCATGATGTAAAACATGACAACAATATCTCCCACTTGGGCCCTCCATGGGCAAAGATTTGCACCACTACAATATTGGGGCACAATGGAGGCATTATTACTTTGTAGGGGTAAAATGTAAAAACTATTACTTTTTAGAGCACTCAAAGAATGCTTTAAGTTTCTAGGGATCAATTTTACCATCTAGAGGACACATATAGGAGGCTTTTTACTATGTAAAGGACTCAGTTATTAGTATTACTAGGTGAGACAGTGAAAGGAGCACTGTTACCATGCCACATTGCAGGTACAATAACAGAGACAAAGAGACAAATACCCCAGCAGTTCAACATTGCGGTATCAGGAGAATGGGGACTTTGCTTAAATTGGGAAAGGAGAGAAACAATGCAGGAAATGTGAGAAGCTAAATGTCTTTGTTGTAGACTTTACAGATGCTTATTGCTGGAGAAGTCAAGTCGGTCTGAGCCAGATGGAAAAGAAGGGAAAAGTGAATGGCTCCATAAGATTGAGTGTAATCTGTAAGTCACTATTTATATCTATACTGTAATCTCTTAATATGATCAACATGATATCAGGCTTGGCTTTTGTATACCAGTTACCTAAAATCATTTTCCTTAGGCCTGTTTCACACTTCAGTCTTTTTGTGTCAGTTAAAATCCGCCAAAATGGCAGAAAGCGGATCCGTTGCTAACTGATGTGAACGGATGCCACCGGACCGTTTTTTTTGACGGATCCGTTGAATGAAGAATTTTAAAGGAACCGTAGCCCAGGGAGGAGAGAGAGAGAGAGAGAGAGAGAGAGAGATTTTTTCCGTCCACCAGAAAGGATTTCAGGGTTAAATTTCCGGCTGACTTCCTTCCTCTGGGCATGCGCAATGTAAAATGCGGATCCTGCAGCAAAAAAACGTTGCATGGTCCGTCCAGGCATGTCAGCGGACGCAAAAAATTTGGCGGATCTGCAAAAAACGGATCCAACGGATGGCCATCCATCAAGATCCGCCAGTAATGCAACTCAATGGGGAAAAAACGGATCCGCCAAAAAAAATTGGAGGATCCGTTTTTTAAGAAAAACGGCGGATTTTGACTACTGGTCAAAAACGGAAGTGTGAAACAGGCCTTAGCAGCACATCACCCTGTGTAAACAGGAACTGTGCTACTGATAAAATTATATGTATGGGAACAGGGTGATCTTTTAGTGAATGTTCTATCCCCATGATTCTTTGTCAGCATGTATAAAAAGGCCAAAAAGCAAGGGTCAAATTACTTGAATAATGCTCGTTAAGTGGTTTGAATTCAGCTCGCACCCTAAATGTTTCTGTCTGATGATGCAAAAGTGTTAGTATTTTAATTTATTTTAATATTTACCATTTTCGCACTTTGTCAAAAATTGCCCCTGCTGACAATGTTTAGCTTATGAAAATCAGTAAATGTTATAATTTTAGTTAGTGTCTGAAACACATATTAACATTATAGAAGTAGTTTGATTAAAAATGAGCAAGGTTCAGTAAAATAACTGGATAGTTTAGCTAGATTCTTAATTCTTGAAACATTATGAACACATTACTTTATGTTTTCATTGCTATGTGTCACAATTCCTATTGTAATCCGCATGCATAATTTACTTCTTGCAAACTTCACAACACGCAAAGTAAAAATGATTATGAATTTTGACATTAAATAACGAAAAAGCAAGGCATACGTGTTTGAGCAAACCCTCCAGAAGACCTATGTGGCTTGGCAAGACTAGACTAACAGGTGAATAAACGCAGCAGTCTGTTTCCCAGCATTGGCTTCAGAACAGCAGCAGCAGCTAAGATTGTCAGAGCACTTGAGAAACTGAACATGTCATATGCCACTGGGAGCGTGGTGCATCCAACTGTATAAGTACAGTCTGGTCTCACAGATTTGGACCTTGATAGTTTATTGGATCAGGAAACAGGTTGGGAAGGGAATATGGAAAAACTGTGATTAGTGTAATAACAGTTATCACTTAATTCTAGTGAGAGACATATTTTTAACAGGCAATTTAATCAAAAGCCTAATAGGAGAAAAGCAAATTTGTTTAAAGGCAGTTACTTATGTCGTATGCAGAACACACTAAATTATGCTGATGTGTACAATATCTTTTGCTTTTATTGCCTTCAGATTTAGTTACATAGATGCAGATTGACTATAATGGTAATTGTAACTCAATTGATTGTTACTTTTGTGCCAATTGTCTGCTTCATCTATTTCTGGAGGATTGAGAGATACTGCAGATGACATGTGTGATCATCAAGCTGCGATACAAATGATTCTTTTGTTTTAGGGTAATGAAGAAAATCCTTATTCAGCTGCCATATGTAGCCCAGATTTCTATCCACAATATGTCCTTTTATGTTTATCAATTTAAATTCCTGTTAAACAAAATTAACGTCTGTTTAAAAAAAAATAAATAAAAATGTTACCAAAAATATTTTAAAGGACTTGTTTTTTTAATACAAAACTAAAGTAGAATTATTGGAAATTCAGTTAACATTGAACATATTTACAGAAGAGATTACTATTAAGCAAACACTATACCACTGCCTTTGGAGGCAGTGCTTGAAGGGAATCTGTCAGCAGATTCTTGCTATGTAATCTGAAGAAAGCATGCTGTAGGGGATAAAATACAGATTTCAGGAATGCCTCTATTATCAAGCACCCAGGATTTGTCTTCTTAAAATGATTGTTATAGCACCAGTAGCTTATCGTTGCCCTCACTAGCTGGACATGAGAGCCCTGGTCCTACACATCCCCCACTGTGACAGGCATCTCACTGTCTATAGACTATGTCCACAGAAATGAATGCACATTGTCATATATAAGTGAAAAACACCTCCAGAATTTCTGATAGACTAACACTGCCAGAGATATTTAATCCCTGTATATAAAGGTAACAGTAGGCAACATATTTTTAAAAGTACAAAGTTTATTTATTATAACAATACATTTGAAGAAAGTTAAAAATCAAGAAAAATGGCATCACAGTAAGAAGCCAAGAAATGCACTGAGTCTAATAGATATATCACTAGTGGTTCAAAAGATATATAAAGACAGTAGTTACTATTTTATGATTTCATAATTGTATCACCTAAGGGTATGTTTCCATGGTCAGGATCGGCTCAGTATTTAATCAGGATTTGACGCAGGTGAAATCTGCATCTGAGGTCACTTGCAGGTCACCTGAATTTTTTTATTCATTTTTTGATGCATTTTTGTTGCGGATTTTCATGTGTTTTTTTTCATGCGAATTTGTATGTGTTTTTGTAAGCTAAATAAAGATATGTAAAAAAAAAGATTTGTGATGTAATTTCCTTGTCCAGCCTCTTCTTTTACATACTCCATTGAAGAATAATGTTTGCATATATCTATCGATATATCTATTGATATATCTATCAATATATCTATGGAAAAAAATCAGGCAGCACTCCAGTTCAAAGAAAAATTGTGGACTTTAATCCAGCGCCAAGTGGTGCAACATTTCGACCTCACAGCATGGTCTTTGAGCTTGACAAAGACCATGCTGTGAGGTCGAAACGTTGCACCACTTGGCGCTGGATTAAAGTCCACAATTTTTCTTTGAACTGGAGTGCTGCCTGATTTTATCCATTTATATTTTGCGTTGGACAACCGCGTTATTCAGGAATTTTTGCACCCAAAATCTGCTCAAATTTGTGCTGCTATCTGTTTTTTCTATTTATCGATATTTCTATCTATCTATAGATATATCGATCTGCTCCAGATGGTCGGCAGCAGTGCCCAGTATTAAGATGCGAGACTCGTCCGAGTTTCTCTCATGTGCGATCCCGGCCTTAAATAAAGACACAGGCACACACATGAAATCTACATTAGGGCAGGGTCACACTTGCAATAATCTTGCATGAGTCTCGCACCTCAATACCTGGCATTGATGCCAGCACTGGGGAGCAGAGTGTGCGGCTGCATGTATTTCTATATAGCCTCATGCTCCACTCCTGAGTGCCGGCAGCAATGCCGGGTATTGAGGTGCAAGACTTGTGCGAGTTTCTTGCAAGTGTGATCCTGGCCTTAAATGCAATATCTGTTTAATTTTATTAAAAATGGCGTGGGCTCCCGTGCAATTTTCTACACCTGACAGGGAAAGCCAGTGAATGGGGGCTGATGTTTATAGCCTGGGAAGCGGATAATACCCATGGATCTTCCCAGGCTTTGAATATCAGCCCGAAGCTGTATACTCAAACTTTACTGGCTATTAAAATAGATGGCCCCCAAAAAATGATGTGGGGCCCCCTATATTTAATAGCCAAAAAAGGCTGTGCAGACAGCTGCGGACTAATATTCATAGCCTAGGAAGGGGCCATGGATATTGGCCACCCCCTGGCTACAAACACCAGCTCACAGCCGCCCTAGAAATGGCACATCTCCAATTCCAGCACTTAGCCTCTCTCTTCCCACTGCCCTGTAGCAGTGGGTTATGGGGTAATAAGGGGTTTATGTCACCTTTGTATTGTAAGGTGACAATAAGCCTGGTAAGTAATGGAGAGGTGCCAGAAAAACACTTATCCATCACAAATCCTATAAAGGGTTAAATAAACACACACAGTAAGAATAAAGCATTTTAATTAAATCAAGCACTACACAGTTTTCCCAGTTTATTATACCCCTAATCTATGCAAAACCCTTGATCACCTGAAAAAAACAAAAAATCAAAGACAAATACTTACTGTTCCAAAGTATTCCTTAATAATGAGTGCCCCATGATGAGTCCAGCTCTGCTACATCTGGATGCATGACATCCAGACATAGCAGAGCTTGTAGATGACCATCAGAGATCTCCAACGATCACCTACACTCTAGTTCTCATGGACAGCTGACCGTGAGAACTAGCCTAGTGACCGGACATAACCCGAGCAACGAGTATACTCGTTGCTCGGAGACCACCCGAGCAACGAGTATTATCGCTCTTCAGTAGTAGAGATATATGTCCCTGGATACAGTTTTTTGTATTTTTGGTGTTTGTGTTTCTATTTTTACTTTATTCACAAATAATTCTAAAAATAGATAAAGATTTGTACATTTTATTTTTTTGGCATATGCTTCCTTGTTTTGTTTTTGGCATGTGCAGGAAAATTTGCGCGCTCACCGCCGGAGCTTGCAGCAAATAGGCGGAGCCCACCTTCAGCGTAACTATATGTCTAACTTGGGAAAGGGATTAAGGTTTTATTTTGATGTAATTATTAGTTGATTCATATTTATAGCTGAGCAATAAGGTTTTCAGGGTCCTGGTCCTACTGCCATGTCAAAGTCTGTTGCTTCTTTTAAAAGTCATGCAAACCTCCTCCTATCTACTGGCCTCCTGGGTGCCTTTTCTATTTAGCTGGCCTGGTAGGTAATTAATGAACATTTCAAATCAAAATGATGATGTGGTGCCAGGCCAAATTATCAGAAGGCATTTCAGGCATGTAGGAAGAAGGTCACAGGGTGCTGGATTAGAATCCAGCAAATCTTTTTACTCAACTGCAGCGATTTTACATTTATGTCTTCAGCTAATCTGAAAACTCATGGAGCAATGTAATATTTTTCTCATTCTTCTATCATTTTGAAGATGCTATAAAAAATCATTCAGATTTTAATTTCAAAGAAAATATTGCTTGTCATATAGCTTGCACAGCTTGATCAGTTTATGAGTAAACTAGTAAAATACTGTCTTAATAATGCACTGTACGTATTGACACAGTTTATAACGCATTGCCTAGATAACCTGCTATTGAGAAGAATATTACACAGATGAAGATAAATTTGATATACTGTTGCCAAGCAACCTTATTCTTGTAGGTTTTAATACTTCTGTTTAGCTGTGTTCTTTTGCGTTGGTTATATGAGATATCTTTATATTAAAAAATGTTGGTTCGACTTCTCAATAATCTATATATTTTTTCAAAATGTCAAAACTGTTTCATAATCATGAATAATATTTTTTCCAGATACAAAAATGTGGTTAGCAAAGCATTTTAACAAGCAGTATGCATCAGTTGTGAACATTTTACACAGCTCAGATAAAAATACAAAGAAGTTAAAAAGTACTTACAACAAAGTTTGGCTAATTAACCAGTCCTGTTAACTATGTAACTCTTCACATGTTTTATGAACAACGTCATTTCACTTTTAACTCTCATTTATTTATGTATCAAAATAATTTGAAACAATGCAAAATTGACCTTTAAAAAACATATAACAATAATTTGTTTTAAAGGGGTTTGCTTGTAAAGGTACTGTCACACTTAGCGATATCGTTAGCGTGACGTTATAGCGATATTGCTAGCGACATCGCTGTGTCTGATACTTACCTATGACCTGCTCCCCCGCTGATTATCGCTGATCGCGCGAGAACGTCCAGGACTGTTTCTTGTCGTCAGCTTCCTGCAGCGCTTCCTGTGGAGAGACGAGCGACGAGCGTGGAGACGGGCGGGAGGACGCAGGATCGCCGCGTCTGACAGGTAAGTAGCGACCCCCCGACCCCAGCGATGTCGCTAGTGAGATCTGCCTGTGTGGCAGCTCACTAGCGACCACTTAGCGATGTACCAGCGATCCTGACCGCGTCATATCGCTGGTCGGGATCGTTGGTACATCGCTAAGTGTGACAGTACCTTTAGTGAATATTGAAAGTTTGAGCTTTGTGGCCCATACTATACTAAGTAGGGATACTGACACTTTTCTAAAGATTGATAAGAGTCATGCCACTAATGTCTATGGTGAGTCATCTTTAATGATCAACGTTGTACAAAACTGTCTTGGGTGGAAAACAAACTGTATAAAGCACATAAAATGGAAAAAAAAGATATTTAAATGAACAGCTATATTTAATTTATGTCATAACTATTCTCAGCCCACACATATGCAGTAATATTCACAATTTGAGAAACGACAAACAGTTATTAGAGAGAATCAGCTTTTTTGTGAAGTATTCTTATTAAATTGGCTGAAGAATGTGTGTAGATTATATAAAATGGAGACAAATTCAGATTGCATACCTATGTAAGTCCAGAAGAAATTATTGGTAATACTGACCATTTGGGGTTGAGCTGAAAGATGCAACCACCCCAAGAATTGGATGATGTATACTCTCCAATCTGTGTTCTGGTACAATTGGTGCCTTTGCAAAGCTTGCCTAGATGTCATCACAGTATATAGTAACAAGATAAATATGAGACAATCTAATTGATGGATATTTTAGGGATTAACTACAGCGTGTTTCAAAGTATGACATCCTTTAATCAGCTTGAGTTTATCTTTTTAGCTTTATTTCTTTTGAAAGAAAACTATGCAATTTTATAAACGTCGTAGTGTATGGTTTCCCTTCATGTACTAGTGTGTGATTAAAGAGAATCTGTAAGTAGGATCAACCCTCTTAAGCCATCTATATTGACATGCAGGTCATAGAAAGTTGCATAAATTCATATCATGATATCTGCAATCCAATGTCTTAATCCAAAGAAATCCATGATTTTCTTAATAATAATGCATCAGCTTGGCTTAGCTCTGCCTCCTTCCAATTTGGACACTACTCTCTGCTTCGAGTTTTACAAGTGGCCCGGTGGACCTCCATGACATCATCTCCGTAGTCCAAATAAGTCCTGTTTAAGCTTACTCTGTGTCTGAACATTAAATCAGCAGATGTGTGTTTGATCTCTAATAATAATAATCTTTATTTTTATATAGCGCTAACATATTCCACAGCACTTTACAGTTTGCACACATTATCATCACTGTCCCCTATGGATCTCACAATCTAAATTCCCTATCAGGAGGAAACCCACACAAACACGGGGAGAACATACAAACTCCTTGCAGATGTTGTTCCTGGTGGGATTTGAACCCCGGACCCCAGTGCTTCAATACTGCAGTACTAACCACTGAGCCACCGTGCTGCCCATCTCTGACTTTATCCAAATCCTCTACTCCTGTTGTTTCCTCTGACGTCTGAGAACTATTCATCACTCCAATAGTAAACCAGGAATTTGTAATTATACAATAAAATAGAACTTTTAATTAACTATTAAGATACCATAAAATAATCACAGAAGATAAAATTACTGACAGTCCCACCTGGCTGGTAAAGGTAACTGTCTAATTCATCATTAGTGACTCACAGGAGAAATAGTATAAAAAAGGAACCATCTCACTGATCTGTCAAATCCAAATGAGAGAATCATTGCACATCATTAGATCCTGCAAAGATTTGTCCATTCTCCAGAGCAGAGCAACAATCAGCTTTTACATAGTGCACTGAAGATTTTCTATGGGGTTCAATTCAGGCAACTATAAAGGCCCACTTCAGAAACTTCCACAACTTCTTCCAAAATCTTGGTTGACTTTGAAGTATGCTTTGTATTATTGTTCTGTTGGAAGGTCCAATTAAGTCCAAGCTTAAGTTTTCCCATTTTGCTTTCCATAAACTTCTGGTTTCCAGAATATGGATAAGCCACCACTATGCTTAATTGTAAGCGATTTGTTTCCTATATATAAGCATACTACTTATCCATAGACCTCAAAAGTTCCAGCTTTGTATTCAGTTTTTGTATTGAACAAATAGAATCTCTAAACTTCTGTTACTTGTAGGGCTGAGCAAATTATTACAAATTTAAATTCATCAGCTTTGCAGAAGAGCTCGTCTTAGTGCAGATGTGAAATAACTGGTGATAGGTTCACTTCAATTTTAACTGTCTACATTACCAAAAATGCATTTCACAAACAATTTTTTTTCTACCATTATTTTAACATTCAAGTTTTGCCTCCATGCACTCTACAGCAAAACAACACCATATTTCAGATGTTGGCTTCATGGATGTTTCCATACCTAACATGTTTTGTTACATCCAGTTTAAGAAGGGGAATTTAATTTTTATTGAAGATGAGGAAAAAAACCTTTGCATTTAAGTCCAAACCTTTGCATTGGACTTGTAAAACCTGTGTGTGAACACCTTACACACAGTGTAAGGTGTTCACACACAGGTTTTACAAGTCCAATCTTGCAGCTACAAATGCCACACCTACACTGCAACCTCCAGAGACATCCTGCATTCTGTTAATTTATCTACCTATCATTTCTTGTTAAGTCCTTTTTGGGAAAGGGATTTTACATTTGCTTATTAAGTTTGTTTTCTCCAAAACAATGATGCGAAAATGTTCATGTTCTTTTTTCCACACCAGTTTTTCACTAGTCGAAATTAACAACTACATATGATACATCTACCTATTTATTTTAAGTCCTTTTGGGAAATGAAGCTTACATTTTACTTAAAAATATAAGAAAAATAAAATATTTTGCATTTAAATGTGCATAGTTGTTTTGGCATACTGATTTTACTCAGTCCAATTTGACACCTGTAAGAGCCTATGATGCCCTACAAAGTAACATGGAGGACCATGATTGCAGAAAAATCAAAGAAGAAAGAAGGTCCTCTAAATAGCTGCACAAAATATAAATATCCAATTTTATTGACACAGAGAAAAATAAAAAACAATTAAAATTACAGTGATGCTGACAAACCATACAGGAAAAGAAAAAAGACTGACACCGAGAAAAGTGTGTGAATAAATAAAAATGTAGAGTAGGACCCCCCATATGAGATTGCCTTGGCGTGGCCGGGTGGCTCAATATATTGATCAATATTTTGCTAAATGTCTCATTTTGAATGCAGTAAGATATGTGCATATGCACCTCATGTTATGCGTTCTGACCACTGGCAGTGCTGGCTCTTCTCTTTTTTTTATGACACCGAGAAAAGGTAGACCAACATAATTTGTATATATACCTTGTCTGAAATTGCGCACTGTGAGAGGAAATGACGGTAAAAATACAGATCAGGTTTTTGTCAGAAAATCAATGAATGTACAGAGCTGCAATCACATCAATAATAGCTCATACATGGTAAAGTGTTAAGTGCAGACCGACAGCTCATGGGCTGTATAAACAGACACAGATAAAATGACACTGGAAGGTGCTGTGTTTTATCTCTGGAGTCGCCTAGGGAAATTTGTGATTAATCATCAATAATAGGTGATATCATGGTCAAAAAATGAATATCCTGCAGGAAAATCCAGAAATAACATCACATATAACACATAGAATGGTGTATACCATGAGACAAATAATCCTAGATTAAAAAAAAATAAAATAAAGAAAATCTACTGCCAAACCCTGGCCGTGTAGTGCTTGCTACCGTGTAAAAAATCGATCCAATTTTCACGGCCGAGAATCGCAGAAATGTTCCCTGAACAGTGATCCATACGTCATCCGTGTGCAATGCGAGGATGTGATTTTCTCGCATCTAAGCATTCGTGTGACATCCGTATGGCATCCGTATGGTGAGATTTTCTCGCAGCATTGCAAAATGGACATAATATGAAAAGCATGAATAAATAATGTGGTCGGCACTCATAGCAATGCTGTAATTCAACTACATAGAGGTGATCTATGCATCACCTCTATGTAGCAGAGGCGATCGTACTATGGAGGCTATTGAAGCATGCCAAAAGTAAAAAAAAAATGTGTTTAAAAATAAAAAAAAATAAAAAAATAAAAGTTTAAATCACCCCCCAATCGCCCAATCAAAATAAAACAATAAAAAAAGAAACCTTCACATATTTGGTATTGTCGATAAAAAAAGGATTAACCTGATCGCTAAACGGCGTAATGAGAAAAGAAATCAAAACACCAGAATTACGGGTTTTTTTGGTTGCCGCGACATTGCATTAAAATGCAATAACGGGCGATCAAAAGAACCTATTTGCACAAAAGTGGCATCATTAAAAACATCAGCTAGGCACGCAAAAAAATAAGCAATCACCCAATCCGAGATCATGAAAAACGGACACGCTACGGGTCTCGGAAAATGGTGCATTTTTTTTTGTTTAGCAAACTTTTGAATTTTTTTTCACGACTTAGATAAAATAGAGCCTAGACATGTTTGGTGTCTATGAACTTGTAATAAGAAACATAATGGCAGATCAGTTTTAGCATTTAGTGAACCTAGCAAAAATGCCAAGCAACAAACGTGTGGGATTGCACTTTTTTTGCAAATTTACCCTACTTAGAATTTTTTTCCCGTTTTCGAGTGCAAAACATAGTAAAATCAAAGGTGTCATTCAAAAGTACAACTCATCCCACAAAACTAATCCCTCACATGGCAGCATTGGCAGAAAAAAAAGTTATGGCTCTGGGAAGAAGGAGAGGGAAAAACAAAAATGAAAATATGAAAAAAGCTCCTGTCATGAAGGGGTTAAAATGTGGTGCCCAAAACTGGACACAGTATTTCAGATGAGGTCTGACCAAAGAGGAGTAGAGGACAATAATGACTTCACGTGATCTAGACTGTATGCTTCTGTTAATACATCCTAGAATTGTATTTGCCTTTTTTGCTGCTGCATCACACTGTTGACTCATGTTCAGTCTGTGATTTATTGGTATACCGAAGTCTTTTTCACATGTGCTGTTGCTTAGCCCTATTCCTTCCATTCTGTATATAGTCCAGTCAAAATACGGTTTGACACGGAACAAATTCCAAGAAAGCGTTTTATGACTATTATATGTGGGGAACAACATATTAAAAGTTTTCCAAAAATTGATCACCACAAAGGTCCTAACTATGACGTCATAAGACGATGACAGCCATCACACTAAAAATAACGAATATTTTCCTATTTCAAAGCTGTAGCTTTAGGTTACAGAAGAGTTTGCATTTTGTATACTATATATTTTCATATAACAATTTTTATACAAAGTTTTATACTAACTACATGGACAGTCGAGGTCATGACGTCATCAATGACATCATGACATATATGTACATTTCTAGAAATGATTGAATTAATACACAGTGCATTTTAAGACCTACTTCATCACTGAATAAGTGTGTCAGGTCAATAGTCACTATTTTCATCATCAGACCCTGCTTCCTCACTCATATTGTCACAATGCCCTTCTTTTTTTAAACCAATATTTCTTTATTAAGGATTTTTTGCCAGGTACAAGGAAACAAATATAAAAGTTGAAAAAGCAACAGGTAACATCAAAGATTGAAATCTTGATTTAGAGAAGTTACAAAGATAACTCTAGTCAGATATTTTCAACAACAATGAAAACAATCAAGATCCTAAACAGATTTAAAGAAGGGAGGGGGACAGGAAGGTAGGAAGGAGGGGAAATTAGGGGAGGTAGGGTAGAGACAAGCTTGGCTTGACCTTACACTGGACAACTTTCGCGATGCAGGGGCCCACAAGACAGAATACAGGTTGTGTGAGTAGTTAATTTAGTGCAACCGAATTGAACCCCGAGGATACCCATGGGTCCCACCAGTTCAAAATTACATTTCTCTTGGCGAATGTATGTGCTAAGGTCAGTTCATGCTGAAAGTGAAGATTTATTCTGGCCAGTAGTTCCTGTTCGTAGGGAACAGAGGATGATTTCCAGTGCTTAGCTATGCAGAGCCGAGCAGCAATTAGAACATTGCATGCAATAGGTCTCAGAGAGATCGGAATTGACCCCAAATTTATGCCCAGAAGAGCCATGGGCCCCGAGAGTTCAAGTGGAATTTGAAGTACAGATTTAAGGATGGACTCTGTAGTGGCCCAAAACCTTTTTAGTTTGGGACAGAACCACCAGACGTGCTCAATTGAGCCCGTCTGCTGACATCCCTTCCAGCACAAAGGAGAGGACTGTTGCGAGAATTTGGATAAACGTAAAGGGGACAGATACCAGTTTAATTGTAATTTTTTTGATTGTTCCAGGTGATTGATGCATGCTGAGAATTTAGAGGAGTGAGTAGCTGCCTCCTGCCATTCCTCCAGGGATGAGGAGAATGAAAGTCGACGTTCCCAAATTTTCATATATGGGAGTTTTGCATTGTCTGTAGGGGTAATGAGGGACTTGTATAATATTGAAACACCGTGGCGATCCGGGTGATCAGGTTTAAAATACCGTTGGGGCGGGTTCTCAAGTGGCGAGAGAGACCAGGCTGGGAGTTTGCATTTGGAAAGGAGGTGGCGGATATGGAGATATTGATAAAAGCATGAGTGGGGCAGGGAAAAGGATGTGGAAATAGACATGAATTGTTTTAATCCAGAGATGTCAAAAAGGTTGTTTAGGGTATGTATACCTGCAATTCGCCACTTCCCCAAAGATAGGTTTGGAACCAAATGTTCTAGAGCCGGCAGGGATACATTTCTGTGCAGGGACGGAAAGTGTTTTGGTCCCAAGGCTGACCAAAGTTTTAAAAGGGACGACATTGTGTTCAGTATGCGGGGAGAGGTGTATTTTTGTAAAAGATTAATTTCGAGGAGTAGTTTGGTGGATCTGGATGGGGAGAAAAAAGATTCTATTTGCATCCAGAGATGAGAAGTGTCATCTGCCCACCACAATTTGGCTGCTTCCAGTATGGCAGCTTGGTGATATGCTCGCACATCGGGAACTCCCAGCCCTCCCTTCGTGTAAGGAAGAACCATTATTTTGGAGGAGATTCGGTGAGGCTTGGAACCCCAAATGAATTTGCCTAAAAGATGTTGTAGTTGTGAAAGAATAGCACTAGGGAACTGAAGGGGAAGGCAGCGAAAGAGATAGACTAGTTTGGGGAGTATTAGCATTTTAACCAGTTGTATCCTAGCGATCCATGATAATATGCCCAAAGAGAGTTTATCTAGTTCTCTGCGAATGTCCTGAAGAATTAGGTCGCAGTTCATCTTAACTATTCGGTGGAGCTGAGTGATGAAAATCCCTAAATATGTGAAGCCGTCTAGGGACCACGTAAAAGGATACAATTTTTTCAGATGTTCTTGGGAGATTTTGGGAATATATAGGGGGAAAATTGTAGATTTGGAGAGGTTCAATTTATAATAGGAGACAGCAGAGAAATCTGATAATAAACTTATAATTTCTGGAATTGAAGAGTCTATTAGTGTGCATGAGAAGATAATGTCATCTGCATACAGCCCAATTTTATGCTCCAAGGGGCCAACTTGAACTCCGTGGATGCATGGATTATTTTTTACCAAAGTAGCCAAAGGCTCCATTGCAATGGCAAAAATTATAGGAGATAGGGGGCAGCCCTGGCGCACACCATTGGTTATGTTGAATTTTTGAGATACAAAGCCAGATGCTCGTACTGCGGCTGACGGGGATGAGTATAAAGCCATGATGGCATTTTTAATTGGACCAGTGAATCCGAATTTGGAGAGGGTTCCGTCTATATATCCCCAGTGCACCCTGTCAAACGCTTTTTCAGTGTCCAGGGACAACAGCGCACTGGGGATTTTTCCCCGTTCTAGAATGTTGAGTAAATTTATTATTCGTCTCGTGCCATCCCTGGCTTGCCTTCCAGGTACAAAGCCCACTTGATCAGCCCCAACTATGGAGGGGAGTACCTCCATTAGTCTGGTTGCCCACACTTTGGCATATAATTTTATGTCACAATTTAGTAATGCGATGGGGCGAAAATTGTTTGGGGAGGTTGGTGATTTCCCGGGTTTGGGTAGGGTGGCAATGATGGCTTCTAATCCTTCTTGTTTAACCTCGCCCCTGGACTGCCAGAATGAAAAAAGTCTGTAAAGGTACGGGGTGAGGATTGTATGGAATTGGGTATAATATTGAAATGGGAGTCCATCTGGACCCGGGGTGGAGTGTTTTTTAGAGGAGAGTATGGCTCGTGTGATTTCTTCCTGAGTGAGGGGACTATTTAGAAAGGTTAGTTGTGATGCAGAAAGAGAGGGGAGAGATATTTTGTCAAGGAAAGCCCTAATGGAGTGGGGAGAAGGCTGGGGTTCCTCAGGGTTGTCGCATAAATTGTAAAGAGACTCATAGTATTGTTTGAATTCATCCGCAATGTCTATTGGGTTACGGATAAGGGAATTGTCAGGTTTAATGAGATGAGAGATCTTGGCCTGACCCTCTTTCTTTTTGACTCTCCGCGCCAATAGTGCCCCGGCTCTATCACCCATGCCGTAAAACTTCGCCCCCAGTTTTTTCAACGCGTGTTCAGTTTTTTGAAGTAGCAGTGAGCGGAGTTGACATCTGGCCTTAGTTAGTTTGGTTAACAGGGAAGGGGTCGGGGTGCTCTTATGTAAGGCTTCAAGAGTTTGAATTTCCAGAGTGGCCGATTGCAAAGCTGCTGTATATAATTTTTTAGCCAGGGAAGCAAGTTTGATAAATGTCCCCCTAATGACCGCCTTGTGTGAAAACCATAGAGTATCATCAGAGACATCCCCAGTGTCGTTAATTTGAAAAAATTCAGAAAGTTGTTCTGTCACAGTGGCTGCATAATTGGGGTTGGTGAGCAGGTATTCGTTAAGCCTCCATTTTGCGGGGGGTCTGATGGCTTCAGCATCTGCCAGTTGTAGAGTGGTCGGAGCATGATCAGACCAAGATATGTTCCCAATTGTGGCACCCATGCAACGAGGTAGTAGGGAATTATCTACTAAGATATAATCTATTCTGCTGTAAGTGTGAAATCGTGGTGAAAAGTAGGTATAGTCCCTTTCTCCACAATGTAAATATCTCCAAATGTCATGGTAATTATTTTCAGAGATTAGGGAGGCCAATTCGCCCCTGGAAATGGAGGTGTTTGAACAATCCAGATGCTTCTGCATGGGGGCGTTAAAATCACCACAGATTAATTTAGAGCCCCTGGCCACCGAATGCAGAATATTCAGAAATTTCCGAACGAATCTGGATTGACCCCTGTTGGGAACATACACCGAGGCCAATGTGTAGGGTCTGTTGTTGATTGAACAATTTAGAATGATATAGCGCCCCTCCGGGTCCCGGAGGATGTCACCCAGCAGAAAGGCCACAGTATTTTTAATGAAGATGCCTACTCCGGCCTTTTTTGAGGGGCCATTAGCAAAGAACTGATGTGGGTAATTCCCAGAGTGCATTCTGTAATTGTCTTTTAGTAAAAGATGCGTCTCCTGTATGCATACTACATCACTATTAGATTTGATAAGTTGGCGCCACGTCAAGGCGCGTTTACAAGGTGAGTTAAGCCCATTAACATTAATAGAGAAAATAGAGACGCTCATGATGACTCAAAAGAGATACCAAGAGATTAATATAAACACCAAATGTAAAGACCTTAATTAGAGAGTTGACTAATTAGGTAGCAATGTATTCGGGGAAAGGTGGGGTAAGAAGTAGGGTCTGAGGAGGGAGGAAAGGGGAGAACTAATTATTCAAAAGATAAACCAAAACAAATATTTCTCTTGACAAATAAAACTTCAGGTGAGTACGTCACACCGGAAAAGAGCGAATAATGATCACTCACAGGCGAAATTTCCGCCGGCTCAAAGATAGGAGACAGTCAGAAAAGCATAGAATAGTAGAAGAAGGGTACAGCAAAAGAAGGTGAAAGGTAGAATTAGTATAGAGAGAAGAATCGTGGAAGAAAAGGGTAGAAAAGAATGCGAGAAACCGAACCCACATAGAGTCCATGTAGATCTTCAGGCTGTCGACCATTCCGGATCGATATGGCGACCTTGGACGGCTGAAGGATGAGACAGATGTGTCTGTGCATTTTTTGGCAGATGCAGACCCCACTGGATGAGGAGCTTCTCCGCTTGTGCTGGGATGAGACAGACATGAGAGGTGTTGTCTTTGCGAACTATTAGCTTGGTGGGAAATCCCCAAACGTATTGGATTTGATGATCACGGAGAGTAGATGTGAAGGGTTGAAATTCCCTTCTCAAAGCTAGGGTTCCCGGAGAGAGGTCTGCATAGACCTTCAGGTGAGCAAAATTTTGTGGCAGAGAGGGATTCCCCCGAAGGCGAAATAAAAAGTCATCTTTGAGTTCGTAGAAATGAATTCGGGCGAGTACGTCTCGTGGGAGGTTCGAATTAATGGAAGGAGGTTTAGGGACCCGATGAATGCGGTCTATAATCATATCCTTTCTCTCAACTTCTGGCATAGCGGCTTTAATAAAATCTTGAAGGAAGGATCGAAGGTCTTTAGGTTGGATCGCTTCATCTATCCCCCTGATGCGGATGTTGTTTCGTCGCGATCTGTCTTCCAAATCCAGAGTTTTGGTCTGCACTTTCTCTAATGTAGCTTGTAGAGACTCATGCGCATCTAATAAGTCGTTATGTGATTTAATTAGGTCTACCAGCTTGTTCTCTATTTTATCTGTGCGACCTCCTAGTTCAGCTACCTCTCCCCTCAGATCAGCCACCATAACCCTCATATCTTCCTGCAGGGAGACTCTGAGGGAGGAGAGCAGCTTCTTCATGCTGCTGTGAGTTAGCGGGGTGTCATCCCTGTCTGCGCTTTTAGTATCCAAGGACGCACAGGAACCTCTGCGGGACGAGCGAGACGAACGGGGCGATGATGGAGCCATTTTAGATGATTCCGAGGTTGAATGGTTTGATAAAAAAAAGTCAGTGACTCGTTTTGGTTGTCCTCGTTTACTGGACTTGGCCTTCCCCATCCGATGGTCAATGAGTGAAGCAATGAGTCACGCGAGTGTGGAGGTGCTGGTAGCCGTGGGATCTTTGTTCTAGCCGGGTTGGAACAGTGGGAACGGGGGCCCTCGCTTTATACAGGCGACATTGTATTCTGAGAGGTCACATGCCCAGAAAGTTACATTCCCAAATTACAGATGAGCAGGGGGCTCTTTTCAGAATAACTTCCTGCTTACTTGATTACTCCTTTTGACCTTGTCACACACCAGTGACTTATTAGGGCTGTTACTGCGAATTATATAGTCCACAGGAGAAGCGAAGGGAAGGTGCACAGCCCCTGATTCCTCTTCTGTGCAAATACAGAAACGCAAAGTCTATTAGAATAATTATGGGAGCTCAGCCCCTCTCCCCTCACTGCTCTGTTTATGTAACAGTGAGGGATGGCTGACACAGGGCACCAAGGCTGTAGCTGGCCGCTTACTTGCAGGTTACTATGTATTCCCAGGCACTTCTATTGCAATGCTTGATGCAGGGGGAAGAGAAGAGGCGAGCCGCAACTGTATTTATTAATATGAGAGCGACCGAGGCCGCCGGGGCGACGGCGCAGACAACGCCAGCAGCACCCGCCTGTCTGTGTTTGGTACGCCGCTTCTCCGGCTGCAGGGCCTCTGCCGGCGACACTGCCAGTAGCCCCAACGTGATCCGCTGTGCCCCTAACCCGCTCCCCGCCGCGACCGCAGCGGCCACGGCTGTCGTTCAAACTGTACAGCGGCTGTTATCACGGGCGGCGCTCTGCTCCGGGTGAGTGCTTGGGGAGGGGAGGGAATGTGCGGCGTGTGTCGGGGATGCTACTCACAGGCTCCCAGGGTCCAGCTGTTAGTTGTGATGGGTCGTGTTTGAAGGATCCTTCTTGCTCGCGGCGCTGGGACCCTGCGGTGTGGAAAGGGGGCAAACCGTGGCCGTTATTGATTGCAGGCCTGCCTCCTGGAGCTGGAGAATGCCTCCGCGTTCCGGGCTGTCTCTTCTATCGGATGATGGGTCGGGGGTCCTCCGTTGTCTTGTGCTGAGGCGTGGGTGACTTAGGCCTAAGTCCCCAGGGTATTGGAGCGTTTTGGCTGAAGGGAGCAGGCTTCTTGGATGCTGTATAAATTTAGCAGTCAGACTTCAAGGCCTCACATAAGATGTAGGCCTCTGATGATATCTCGGCACTGGGTGGGTCAAAACTCCTGGTTTTGGACTCTAAATGTTCCAGACCATGTCAGATATAGTTATCCGATGGATGTACGTCAGGATGACTTGAATTAGTCGAGATGTTAGTTGGATTAGTGGAATCCTCACAGGAGCTCCCTCTTCCTGTGTCTCACATGGATGAGCTCCAGGCCACGCCCCCCCACAATGCCCTTCTTCACATGGTCCGCATACCCGTGAACAGGTAAGTTCATGTCTTTTGCAAGTGCACCGAAGTGTACTACAACCACGAGAACAATTGCAGTGAATTATTTTCAGAAGTGTTTCTGTCGTGGGTGAAGTATCCATCATCACTGGAACTAGGCTGTTGTTCTGCAATTCCCATCCCCATTCAGTAGTGTCCATGGCCTCACCATTGTCCATCCAAAGCATCACTTGGAGGTAACTCCAAAGGGCATGATACTTCGTTACAGAGGAGGTCGGTGGCAGTCATTCAGGTGTAACAAAGATTTTGGCTGAACCAACTTTTTTGCAGAGAGTAGAATACCTCATTGCAGGCAGATTGTCTCAAGGTTTGCCCCCGAACAATGCCACCATCGCTTTACACCCAGCATCTTCAATCTCAGCTCTGTTTTGTTAGGTGTGGAAAAGATTTTAGCACAGCTATTAAAGACCGAGTCTCCCTTCAAAACCTTGTGTAGACTGAGTTTTTTTCTGATTCCAAAAACCGCGGTGGTATCGCAACCCGTGAATGCATGAAGGAACAGAAGACTGCTGCAGACATGGTTTCCCAGGAACTTTTTCATAACCTTAATGTCGTATACTGTTGCAGGACTCCCTTTATCCGAGTAGAAATAAAGCTTGTTGCCATCGCTGGTTGACGCGTGATGAAGTAACAACACCAAAAGATCTGTATCTTCGCCAATGAGACTAGTACTTTTGTTGGATGACATTGACACTGCTGCCTTAACAATCTCCACATCTGCATCCCCCTCTGATTGTATTACATGGCAACCTCTGTCATTCATGCGCTGTGAAACGAGATTGATAAGAAACTGTTTGTTCTCCACATTCGAAAGGAAGTCCTCCTTTTTCCCGACACATTTCGTTCCTTCAGCAATGTTCACTTTGTTACTTGTTCGTTTTTTGCACCGTCGCTGATGGGTAATGTCCTTAATGTTTGGTCCTCCAATGTAACCATCAAATACTATCGTAGCCTTACCATAGTGCTTTAGTGTGAAAGATGCATAGTCTTCAGCGATTGAACAATATTTCTTTCCTTCTGACCACTTCATTCGATGGAGAAGAGAACCTCCATCAAGAACATAATGTTCCACTTCTGGTACATCCTTGAGTACTGCGTCATCTGAACTCTGTTAATTTATAGCAGCCATCAGTTGTGATTTGTTTGGTTTGCATAAGAGATGTTTTGCCTCAAAGAGGGTGTCACGCGGGGCTTAGGTCAACTAAGGCAGAAATACCCGGGGCCCCTGTGGTGTCCCTTTCACTAGGGGAAACCCTGTCTGACCCTCAACTCAGGGTTTTTGCTGATGGTGCAAATGCCTGAGCCTCCACCCTTTCCTTATCTCCTGCTCAGCAATAAGCTTAACCCTCCACCCTCCACCCATTGAGGAGACAAAACACCAAAGCCCCAAACAATAAAGACAGACAGGGAGAACTTAAACTGCACCGCGCCGCATACACACAGGACTATGCAGTAATGTGAACAGGGCACAACAAAACACAAATATGGGAAGGCGAGAAGGTAACAATGGATCATACGACACCAGATATGAATCTCTCTCTCTCTCTCCAACACCTCCACTCCAGACCGGAACCACTTGGTATGACACACAAGCTATAATCGGCGACGCCCATAGGCCAGCACGACTATTTAAAGACCGTGGGCGTGACCAAACATCCAACCTGATCTCCAGCTAGATTAACCCCCGATAGCCTGAGAAACTCAAGCCGGCGCCACTGAGGCTATAGTGGGCGGAGGTGGAACTACCTCTGCATGCCGGACGCTGTGGTGTGAATAGCGTCCGACATGACAGTACCTCGTCTTCTACGAGGGACCCCAGGGCCCTCAAGACTCATAGGACCCGGCTTGTCCGGATGACGACAGTGAAAAGAACTGACCAGCCGATCTGCATGTATGTCCGAGGCTGGTACCCAAGACCTCTCCTCCGGACCATACCCCCGCCAGTGTACCAAATACTGAAGAGTACAGCGCACTACTCGAGAGTCCACTACCTTGGAGACCTCAAACTCTAAATCGCCATCCACCATGACCGGAGGTGGCATCGGCGTCGTGTCCACAGAGCCTACCACCTTTTTCAATAAAGCCCTGTGAAACACGTTGTGTATCTTGTATACTGCAGGAAGTTCCAACCGATAAGCAACTGGGTTAATGATGGCAGCAATCTTAAAAGGCCCAATAAACCTTGGACCCAATTTTAAAGATGGAATTTTGAGTTTTATATTTTTAGTCGCTAACCACACCCATTCACCCACACACAGGTCCGGACCTGGCACGCGTCTACTGTCAGCCACCCGTTTGTACCTCGCACTCATGCTCAACAATCGCTGTTTCACCCTCCTCCAGACCGATGATAATTGAGCTCCTAGCTGGTCCTCCTCCGGGACGCCCCCCCGAGTCACCCTGACGTAAGGTACAAAATTGAGGATGTTGACCGTAAACACAAAAGAACGGAGACTCTCCCGATGACTCTTGATGGTGATTATTTAACGCGAACTCGGCCAGAGGAAGGAAAGTAGACCACTCCTCTTGGTTGTCGGACACAAAGCATCGTAAATACTGCTCCAGATTCTGGTTCATGCGCTCAGTTTGACCATTTGACTGTGGATGAAACGCCGATGAATGTGACAACTTGATCCCCAAACGTGAGCAAAAAGCTTTCCAAAACCTCGCAACAAATTGAGTTCCCCTATCAGATACTATGTCCGACGGAACTCCGTGGAGTCTGACCCCCTCCTGCACAAACACCTGAGCCAACGTCTTCGCATTGGGCAAGGAAGGCAATGAGACATCTTTGAAAATCGGTCAACCACCACCAGAATGACCGTGTTCCCCGCCGAGACTGGCAAGTCAGTGATAAAATCCATGGAGATTTCTGTCCATGGCCTATTAGGTACCCCCAGAGGCTGTAGCGTGCCAGCAGGACGGGCTCGGGGCGACTTGGCCCTGGTACACGTGATGCAAGCTGCCACATACGAGACCACGTCCTGCCAGATTTTGGGCCACCAGAAACGACGCGATACCAGCTCCAAGGTGCCCTTAACCCCTGGATGACCAGCCAGTACTGAGTCGTGATGTTCCCTCAACACCTTAAGACAAAGATGAAGGGGTACAAATGATTTGTTGGCGGGAAGTCCCGGCGGTACCTCCTCTTGGGCCTCGGCAATCTCCGCCTCTACCTCAGTCGTGAGAGCCGAAACCACTACACCTTCCTGGAGGATGGGTACCGGCTCTTCCCGAGGTTCTCTCCCCAGAAAACACCTGGACAAGGCATCCGCTTTGGTGTTTTTAGCCCCGGGACAGTAAGTCACCAGAAAATTGAAACGTGTAAAAAACAATGCCCAGCGAGCCTGCCTAGGAGACAGACGCTTGGCCGACTCCAGATAGAGCAGGTTCTTATGGTCGGTGATGACTGTGACCTGGTGAGCCGCCCCCTCCAAGAAGTGTCGCCATTCCTCAAAAGCCAATTTGATGGCCAACAACTCCCTGTTGCCGATATCATAATTCCGTTCGGCCGGTGACAGCTTCTTGGAGAAGTAGACGCATGGGTGCATATCGCTCAAAGATGAGCCCTGTGACAGTACTGCCCCCACTCCCACCTCAGACGCATCAACCTCCACCACAAAAGGTTTAGACACGTCCGGTTGCACCAGAATGGGGGCTGAAGCAAAACTGTTCTTCAGACGCTCAAATGCACGTATCGCCACCTCAGACCAGCTAGTCAGATCGGTACCTTTTTTTGTCATGTCCGTGAGCGGTTTGGCTATAGTAGAAAAGTGTTTTATAAATTTCCTATAATAATTAGCAAACCCAAGGAACCGCTGGAGCACTTTCAGATTATCAGGCCTTTCCCATTGTAGCACCGCTTGCACCTTAGCGGTGTCCATTTTAAACCCTGCGGCGGACACAATATATCCCAAAAAAGGCAACTCCTGAACAAAAAATAAGCATTTTTCCAGCTTAGCATAGAGCTTATTCTCACGGAGCAACTGTAGCACCTGCCTGACATGCTCTAAATGAATGTCCCGGTCGCTCGAATAAATGAGGATATCATCCAGGTATACAATCACAAATTTCCCCAGGACATGAGCAAATACGTCATTAATAAAATGTTGGAAAACAGCAGGCGCGGTTGTCAACCCAAATGGCATAACCAGGCTCTCAAAATGGCCCTCAGGAGTGTTAAATGCCGTCTTCCACTCATCCCCCTGACGGACCCTTATGAGATTATACGCCCCCCATGAGGTCAAGCTTGGAAAACCACTTTGCCCCCGCCACCTGGTTGAACAAATCAGGGATCAAAGGCATTGGGTATGGATCACGGATCGTAATCTGGTTTAACTCCCGGAAATCCAGACATGGCCGTAACCCCCCATCTTTCTTCTTAATGAAGAAAAACCCCGCTGCTACAGGCGAGGACGAAGGCCGGATGTGTCTTTTGCTCAGACTCTCCGCGATGTAGTCTTCAGAGCTTGTCTCTCTGGACCAGAAATATTAAACATCCTGGCCTTAGGTAATTTGGCCCCGGGTTTTAACCTAATCGCACAGTCATAGGCTCTATGTGGAGGCAGTTCTGAGCAACCCTTCTCAGAGAAAACATCCACGAAATCCTGCAAAGCCTCCGGAAGGCTGGGCGTCACGGCGGACACACATGTGGCCAAGCAATTGTCCTGGCAAAAACCACTCCATTGGACTATGTCCTGAGTTTTCCAATCAATCACCGGGTTGTGCCTGGACAACCATGGAAAACCCAGGACCATTTGTGCTGGGAGATTACGGAGGACCCTACATGTAACCCACTCAGAATGTAGGACCCCAATGTGGAGTTTCACCTCAGCCACAAACTCCGTAATCTCCCCCTGAGGGAGGGGAGCGGCATTAATGGTAACCACCTGAATAGGATGAGGGAGTTTTTCGATCTTAAACCCGGCAGTGCGTGCAAACTCCTCATCTATGAGATTGGTGGCGGACCCGCTATCCACAAACACTGATATTGGTAGCTCTCTGCCCGCGATAATAACCTTGGCAGGGAGCATACATTGAGATACCATCATGGAGGATATGCATACGCTCAGTTGGGTCTCCTCCATACCCACTGAGCTTAGCAGTTTTCCGCCGGTGTGACCTTCTTCGGTAGCACAGGACAAGCGTTAACATAATGATTCCTTTTACCACAGTAAAAACATGCTCCGGGCTTCCTGAACCCTGGAACGCTAGGCTTAACCTGTGACACCCCCACAATTTGCATAGGTTCAGTGGGCTCACCTGCAGCAACCACACTTGCACCCCTGCTTTCCCCCAGGGGTAGCGTCTCCTGTGCCCCCTGACGCAAACGGCGATCAATACGTATAACCAAACTCATGGCAGACTCCAACGATGCAGGAGTCTCATACATCAGGAGGGCCTGTTTAACTCTTCCTGAAACCCCATGAATAAACTGACTCCGCAACGCTGGGTCGTTCCACTGTGTGTCTACTGCCCAACGGCGAAATTCTGAGCAATAGTCTTCCGCCATACGTTCCCCCTGATGGAGGACGCGGATTTTAGATTCTGCTAGAGCTAATCTGTCGGGATCATCATAAATGAGCCTGAGTGCAGAAAAAACATTATCGACAGAATGAAATGTAGCAGAGTCAGCTGGTAAGGAAAATGCCCATGCTTGGGGGTCCCCACTCAGTAATGATAACACCAGGCCCACCCGCTGAGCCTCATTACCTGAGGAGACCGGGCACATGCGGAAGTATAACTTGATGGCCTCCCGAAATATGACAAATTTGCTGCGTTCCCCTGAGAATCGTTCTGGCAGCGGGATCTTGGGCTCTGCACCGACACCTGCAGATGCCGTTTGCACCTTCGCTACTACCAGGCCCTGCTGCTGAACTGCCCCTTTCAACTCGGAGACCTGTAAGGACAGGGCCGATTATAATGTCATGTGGGGCTTAGGTCAACTAAGGCAGAAATACCCGGGGCCCCTGTGGTGTCCCTTTCACTAGGGGAAACCCTGTCTGACCCTCAACTCAGGGTTTTTGCTGATGGTGCACATGCCTGAGCCTCCACCCTTTCCTTATCTCCTGCTCAGCCCTAAGCTTAACCCTCCACCCAGTGAGGAGACAAACCACCAAAGCCCCAAACAATAAAGACAGACAGGGAGAACTTAAACTGCACCGCGCCGCATACACACAGGACTATACAGTAATGTGAACAGGGCACAACAAAACACAAATATGGGAAGGTGAGAAGGTAACAATGGATCATACGACACCAGATATGAATCTCTCTCTCTCTCTCCAACACCTCCACTCCAGACCGGAACCACTTGGTATGACACACAAGCTATAATCGGCGACGCCCATAGGCCAGCACGACTATTTAAAGACCGTGGGCGTGACCAAACATCCAACCTGATCTCCAGCTAGATTAACCCCCGATAGCCTGAGAAACTCAAGCCAGCGCCACTGAGGCTATAGTGGACGGAGGTGGAACTACGTCTGCATGCCGGACGCTGTGGTGTGAATAGCGTCCGACATGACAGAGGGATTGTGGGTATGGTGAAAGTTCATAGGCCATCACCTCATCAAGGGAAAGATCAGCAGTTTGAGACACCACAAGAAACCTTTGGAACAAAAGAGCGGGGTCTATTGTTTTGTCCTTAGCAACATCAATAGCCGCACTGGATGCCAGGGGCTTGGCTTTCATTGACCGCTTGTACTTAACTGAAAACAGTGATTGACCCTGCATTGTTGACACTATTTCTCTGCCAATGGTGAACAGGTTATGGACATTCACATCCTTATTTGCATTGACACCGGTGATAATGTTGCGAAGAGACACTTCATCAGAGAAAGGTGAAAAGGTCTCGAGTTTATCTGCAATTATCTCCAGGTCTTCACGATCACTTCTCGTCCTTGATGTTCTTGCTTCCTTGTGTTGTTCACTGGTGACAAAGCTCTGGCGAGTGAAACCCTGTACTGCATCACTGTAGGAAGAGGATACTGGCACAGACAGAGTCCACAAGGCCCTCTGATGTTTGGACATTCCACTTCCTCTGGTGAGTCGTCCTGCAGTTTTTAGGGAGCGCATCAGAGCTTGTTCCATGACTAGGTCGCAACCCAGGCCTGCCCAGTACTGATCAGTCCGCCTTACAACATGCAAGCCATTCATAAATCTATGGAAGACTGATGGCATATCATCTTCCAGAGTGGTCATAGACTGGAGGTAAAGGTAGGCGGCCATCACATAGTTCCCATGTCCAGCAGCTGCAGGAATGGGCAAACATGTGGCTACAGCATGAAGGTGCATCAGCCAGGATCCTGTACGATCTGCCTCGATAAGCTCCCTTGCAATTCCAACCATCTGTTGGCAATTCAGCCATAGCTTACTGGTGCGAGAGTGAGCAGATAATCCGTTTCTTTTGGTGGACAAGAGGTGGACAATTTCACTAAGGCAGGTAGAAGTGATGATCGAATTCAAGTCACTCTCCCCTGTCAGTGTCCGAGCATACAACTGCTCAAGTTCTTGCAACAGGTCAGCAAAACCAGGATGGTCGCAAAGTACTTTGTCTGCAACTTGCTGAGTAAGACACTGATCAGGGAGGAGATGGCCACAAACTGCATGCTGAACTGCCTTTCCAGTCATGATGTGTTGCACAGCATTGTCACTGTAAATTGTTCCCAAGATCTCTTTGATTCCACTCCCATCCATCAATGTTCCTATGGCACCCATAAGATTCATCAATGTGTGGAAGCTCCTGAGCATCAGGACAACATCTCGAACCGGGCTGTCTTCAGGCACCTCGTGTTTGATTTCTGACGCTTTCCAGTAGAGTGGCTGATCGAATGTAACAACTGCAGCAGATCGGTGTTTATCAGCAATGTTGCACAGATACTCAAGAGTAGAGGAGATGCATGACTTGTCTCCGGAATACATGTCAATGATGGGCAGGAAGATTACCGAAGACGACCCCGGATGATCACAGTCTTTATGTAGCATGTGCATCATTCCATTCCAGCTCGGTGCAGGCTGTTTGAAGCGTAAAGACATCTCCCACAATACATCAACACGATGGTCAATGGCATCGAGAAATGGCAAGGGCTTGAATTTTATGTTTCGGCGAGTGTGTTTTGCGTAACGGTATTCCCTTACATCAACTCTGCTTTGTTCAACTATCTCCAAGTCTGCAGTCTTCCATCTGAGAACAGTGCGACTGACCTTCCTTCCTGGAGTCACAGTAGCTACCATCCCCATGCCGTGGAAAGTCCCCTTCCCATCTAACGTGATGATATTATGATCGACGTTGTCCGCAGTGAACAGCAGTGCCGTATCCAGTCTGTCTATGGTACCACCGAGTACATCCTGGCCAACAGAAGCGGCAGCGTTTTCCTCAAATCGCTGAACTTCTGAATATGATGAACAATATCCCATGGCTGTTAGACTGTCTACAAGAAATCGAGACCTGAAATGATGATGGAGCTGGACTGCTAACCCAAGCTGCAATGGAGCTACTACAGCCCTGGGACGTACAAACTGAACAACTGATAGTCCAATGCTTGTGACCTTCCTGTGAATGTCCTTTCCAATGAAGAGGGTTTCAAGCAAGCAAAGCAAACTCAGGGGGAGATAATCTAAGGCAGACTGACATTCAAGCGAAGAAGTCTTCGGATATTCATCGGTTGAAGATGGGATCTTAGACTTGATATCGCTCTTGATTAGTTTGGCCGCAGTCTCTCTTCTGGGCTTCTTCATCCGTTTCCTGACTACGGAAATAGTCCCTCAGTATTATTCTGGTCTTTTCATGGAGTGTTACAATGTTAGACAACCCTTCACACTCTGCTATGAATAGCGAATCGCCATACCTCTCCTCCAGCCTATACCTCAGCCATTTATTGCTATAGGCAGCACTTTCTCCTTCTACAAGATACTCTGTCATTTTCTTTGCAAGATCTGTGACAGTCAGTTGCTCTTCATCGTTGTCCTCAAGAAATGCACACATTCTCAAGAACGCTTGCTCTTGGTCCATGTTCATCGGCCTCCCTACCTTCCGCGGTTTCTTTGTAGTAGATCCACCAGCATGACGCATAGGAATTCCGTAATTTGTCTGAAAGTTAATGTCACATGAACGATGATACAGACAGTCTGCAGCATGTAAGTCCTTCCCAAAGTACGCGATTCTCCCTTGAATGGTGATTGCCCAGTCATCATTGCGCTGTTTGCAATGTGACAAGATGGACCTTACAAATCCATCCGTTTTAACAAAGCTATAGTCATTGAAATCACTACTAGATCTTGTCTTCACCACTTCATGTCCACAGAACAAACACTGCGTTGTGCTATCATAGGATTCAGTAGACACCCGTGTACCTCTCTTGGCAGGTGAATGATGAACAGAAGTAACTTTCTTATGCAAGTCTATTTGCTTCTTGTTTATGTAGTTCATACGACGTCACTTGTGCACCACTGCTCCAGCAGCTACCACAGTGCTAACGACCCTCTCAATACTGTCTTTATTGATCCCTTCAGCTCCTTTTGCACCAATCACCACTCTTTCTCCTTCATCTTCTACTTCATGGCTACATAAGGGGCAAGTTTCTTGACTTTCCATCATTCTCAGCTCTGTAAAAGAAGTTAAATAAATCATGAAATAATCCAGTAAATATATTAATAGTAGTAATTGTAAAAGAAATATGATAGACACTGAAAGGCGAGTCGCATTTAACATTTTACAGCTTTGGCGGCCAAATTCTTTGACGTCACATTTGGACCCTTTATGGTAATCCTATCTTGGTAAACTTTTAGTATGTTTTTCCCTACATGTAATACTACCAAAAAAACAATAAAACGCTTTCTTGGAATTTGTTCAGGGTAAAGGATTTTTTTTTCGGATTTTGGCTGGACTAATATGCTTTTTTTCATTTTTATTGCTCAGATGTAGTACTTTGCATTTTTCCCTGTTAAAAACCATTCTGTTAGTTGCTGCCCACTGCTCCAGTTTATTTAAATCTTTTTGAATCCTCTCTCTCTCTTCTCAAGCATTAGCTATCCCTCCTAGCTTTGTGCTGTCAGCAATTTTAATCACAAAACAATGGGGGCAGTAATTTGACTGTCACCAACAAGAAGAGAACCATACATCAATGCAAAAATCAATTTATTTAGACCATTAATAATCCATAAAATTCACTACTTTTTCATAATTACAATAAACATATCTCAAGGGGACACTATCCACCACAAATCAAAACCACAATAATATGAAATAAATATTGCACATAATAATTATCATCGGAAAGAAAATACTACACCATATAAAAATAGAGTAACACAAGGTATTTGCCTACATTATGCCCATGGCATTAATAATATACTACGATATGTGCCCCATATAATCATACGTAATCTCCGGTTACAATATCCCCTATCTGTGCTTGATACCCAGAAAAGTATTCCAAGAGAATTGTAAATTGCATAGGAAACAATGGAAATTAGTGCAAACAGAATACTTACAATAGTGAAAATGTGACTAAAGTCTTTTAATGAAATATATCAATAATTTGTGTATGCTTTTATAAACCCTTGCATACTATTGGATTAATAATGGATAGGTGTTTTATTGACACCTCTCCATTATTAACCGGGCTTAATGTCAACTTACAATACAAAGGTGACAATAACCCCTTATTTCCCCATATGTCACCATTTATAGGGCAGTGGGATGAGAGAAGCTACATGCCAGAATTGATGCATCTTACAGATGCGCCTTTTCTGAGGTGTTTGGGGGCAGATGTTTTTAGCCAGGGGGCCAATAAAAATGGTCCCTTTCTAGGCTATAAATATCTGCCCTCAGTCACTGGCTTTACCTCTCTGGCAGATAAAATTTTGCGGGAGCCGGTACCAGTTTTTTCCATTAAAAAATCCTTTTATTAAACACCTACAGCTCCAAAATTTTTCACACAGACACTACTAACATTATTAGTGACTGACATATATAAAAATAACTGATATGCAATGGTTTACTGTATGTAAAGCATGTCCGACCTTCTGTAATGATTTTACAAAAGCCAACAATTGAAATATCGCCTATTCTTTTATCTATATGAAATATAAATATGTATCTTAGGCATTGGGTTTCTTCCCTTGCACAGGAGGAATCCTGAGCCTTGCCTTCTGCGGTCTCCCATTCAGTCCCAACCACAGAGGAGGCTGCTCAGCAGAGACATCTATCCCGGCATCTTGCTCAGGCTACTGTTGTCGGTTTAGTTGCTGCTGCCACCCCTGGGTCCGCTATTGCCGCCAGCACCAGCCAGCAGTGAGCAGCTCCTGGGACTTCCTTTGGCTTACTGAGCATGCGCGTGGGTCAACCTCTCATTGGAGGTCAGGGGTCACATGCTCAGGTCCTGTTGCTGCTCCAATTGGACCACTAGGAAGGTCCCAGATGGCTGCAACTATAAAAGGATCGCATGGCCGCCCGGCCATGCGCTAGTATAGAAAAACGTACTCGTGTGTGTGAGGGCGGATGCATGTTTCTGGTGACTGACTACTTATGATTCCCTCCTTTTGGTTGTGCATGTAGTAGGGTTATCGGAGTTAGAGTTAGCGCCTAGTAGTTGCATTGCCTATGCGCCACAGTGCACCCAGTCCTCTTCACGAGAGCTAGCGCCTGATTGTGCCATCCAGCACAAGGCATGACTGTACTGCATATTCTACAGCGTCTGTCAGAGTGGCGCCATGCGCTTATAGTGCGCTTTCCAGTCCTAAGCTTAGGATGGTTAGTGGTGTCCGCTAGTGCAGCGCTGCATGCTTTTTGATCGGCCATCTTTAGTTACTTTATCCTGGCACTGCAGTTGTGGTGCCGAAAGCTAGTAGGTCTAGAGGGACTCTAACCCTGTGTCATTGGGGTATGGTCCTGTGACCAAAACACTAGCATTCACCCTGCGTAATCACGACTCTGTGAAGCAACAGGGTTCGCCCTCTTTTCACCGGGTGAAGTTAACCCTTGTGTATTTGTTATACCGCCAGTTAGTGTCCACCATTACCGAGAAGCAGTTTACATCTCTGCATGGTGGACCCCGAGCTGCGAATGCACCTCTATACCATCTTTTATTATTTGGTGTGTTCCAACAGTCCTAAAATTATACTAGTGCCAGGATCTGGCTAGTAATGGCAGACAAGCAGTGACTCCACAGGTACATCCAGCAGCTGGAGGGCAGGTTGGCAGCTCTCGAGCATTCAACCTCAGCTGCAGATGTTACCACGGTCACTGTTCAGGCAGCCACGGAGGCTGCCTCCCATGTGTCCACTGCCATCCCTGCTCCGACTTTGTCCCGCCTTCCACTGCCCGAGAAATTCTCGGGCGATAGTGCTTCTTGTAGGGGTTTTGTGAGCCAGTGTGCTATACAGCTAGAGCTGCTGGCTGCACGATTCCCCTCCGAGCGGGCTAAGGTGGGATTTATCATTTCCCTCTTGTCGAGCAGGGCATTGGAGTGGGTCACATCGCTGTGGGAGTGTGGTGATCATGTGGTGCAGAGTGCCTTGCAGTTCCTGGCTCCGCTGAGGCATTTCTTTTTGGGACCGCGAGTCACCCATGATACCGCGCTGCAGCTGCCAACACTGTCACAGGGCTCATCCTTGGTCAGTCACTATGCCATCCGGTTCCGGACTATTGCCTCAGAGCTGGAGTGGTCAGACAAGGTCCTCGTTCCGGGGTTTTGGAGAGGTCTGGCTGATCATGTGAAGGACGCCCTGGCCACCAGGGAGGTTCCCACCACACTACAGAAGCTTATCTCCGTCTCCACCCAAATAGACCCTCACTTCCTTGAGCGAGGGTTGGAGTGGGCTCAGTCTAGGCAGAGGTTAAGGTTGGCACCTAGTTTTTCTAAACCTCTGGAATCTCTCGATCGGGCGTCCGAGCCCCAAGAGGCAATGGAGGCTTCTCGCATGGCATCCCGGTCCCGTCCGCTCGAGCACCCATGGTCTGTTATGTGTGCCGGCAGCCTGGTCACCTAGCCAACAAGTGCCCACAGTGGCCGAGAGAACGCTTGAGTCTAGTGGTTGCTGGAGGAGGCCTACTAGATACTGCAATGTTTTCCTCCAAACTGTCCTTTAAGGGGATGCTTGATTTTGGCTCTTCCACTCTGGAGGTGGAGGTTTGCGTGGTCTCCGGAGCGGAGGGCAATTTTATGTCATCTGCCTTCGGCCAACGGCATGCAATTCCCCTGGTTTTACTACCTAAGCCAGTCACCATCAGAGTGGTAAACGGTGTGACACTACCCTCACAGATGACCCACCAGACCACCCTGCTGATACTCTCGGTGTCTCCTTCCCATCAGGAGATGTTATCTCTCCTTATGATGCCCGAGGGTATCAATCAGGTCCTCTTAGGGGTCCCCTGTTTGCATTATCACTCTCCCCATATAGAGTGGTACTCGGGTAAAATTCTCGGTTGAAGTACATCCTGTGAGGGTAGACGTCAGAGGAAGTGCGTACAGGTTGCTTCCACTGAGATTCCCGCTGATCTTTCCTCTCTCCCCAAAGACTATCAACAGTATGCAGACGTGTTCTCCAAGAAGGCAGAGGAGAGTCTTCCGCAGCACTGCCCCATGACTGTCCTATTGACCTCTTGCCTGGTGCCAAGCCTCCCCGAGGTCGAGTCTATCCCCTATCTCTCCCAGAGACTGAGGCCATATCTCTATACATCAGGGAGAATCTGGCAAGAGGATTCATTAGGAAGTCGGTGTCACCAGCGGGGGCGGGATTCTTCTTTGTCCAAAAGAAGAATGGAGAACTACATCCCTTCATTGATTACAGGGGTCTTAACGCCATTACCGTTAAGAATAAGTACCCCCTGCCCCTGATATCGGTACTGTTTGATAGTGTTAGGAACAGCGGAACGCACTAAATAAAATAATAATAAAGTGCGTTCGCCGCTCGGGGTCCACCGTGCAGTAGGTGTAGATAACTGCTGCTAAGTGGTGGCAGACAAGCAATATGACGGTATGATGCACACGGCTTAAACTTCACCCGGAGTGCACGGAACAGCCTCTGTTCACACACAGAGGTGGTGCATCAAAAAACATACAAAACGCTGAACCTGTTAGTGACACAGGCTTCAGGTAGATGCACACACGGTATCTGGTCACAGGAGCAGGATCCAAGACAGAGGAGCTGCGTCCCTCTAGACCTACCGTGTGTGCGGCATCGCTTCTGCAGACGCCAAGGAGGGCTGTAACTGCAGCGCGGCGTAGGACACTGTCGCTCAACGACAAAGCCAGAAAGCAAGTGCGATGTCGGACGCTAGCGTAGCGGCGCAGTGAGCACAGTGGCTTAAGGCTTGCCACTGACTGGCGCTGACTGCTAAACTAATTCCCTATCCACATGCGTATTATCACAGGGAAGCGGTTTCAAATGAGTCAGTCACCAGAATCATGCATCCGTCACCATTCACAAATCGCAAGTATAGTCTATACTAGCGCATGGCGGAACGGCTATGCGCGTTTTTTATAGCCGTGCGGGACCATCCTGATGTCCGAGATGGACCAATGAGATCTGGAACAGGACCTGGGCACATGACTCCCCATCTCCAATGGGAGATCATCTCGTGAGCATGCCCAGAAGGAGCACAGAGGAACTTAGTCTCTGGAGTGGTCTGCTGCAAAGTAATCTTCTCTGCAGTAGATGGGCAGCAGGAGACCGCAGAATGTGAGGCTCTGGATTCCTGCAGAGCAGATGCAGAACCCAGACACCTAACATTACCCCCCTCCTAGGACCCCCTTCCAATCCACTACCCTGTGCCCATCAGAGGCATAGATCTCAGACTCGTCCGAAGGCAAGTCTGATGTCCTGGTAGATGACACGGAAAACCGGGACACGTGGAAGGTATCAGAGGTGGCAAGATCGCCAGATTTAAGAAGGGACACGTGGGAGACCACGGGAGCGGCAAAACCGCCCGGAGCATAGGTTGAAGTGGAACGCCGCAGTGTATCGGCAGACGTTTCCACTCTCTGTTTAAGGAGGCTATCCCGAGCACATGAGGCACATGCCCGAATATATTTTTTAATGTCCCGAGCCCTGTGCGGCCACCAATACAACCCTGCCAGGAAGTTTGTGGTCTGCATGTAGCCACATTGACCACCCGCCCTGGACGCGTGCGCCCATGCGAGAGCCTTTGGCCGAAGGTGAGGGGGGACAAAGGTCTTGCCCAGCGGCACAGAGTTTGGCACCTGCGGGACCCCGTTATCCTGGGGGACACAGCATTGACAATGACAAAAGCAGATGGAGTTTTGTGCCAGACGTGCCTCGAGAACGGCGCAAGACACCTCCATGGGCTCTGGGAGTGAAGTATCTGGCTTGGGTAGTTCCAGAGGCTCAAAAAGTTGGGAGCCGAGGTACCCTTCCGTTTGGATTGAGCACGCTCCAGGCCGTGCTCCGAAAAATGGAGATCAATGCGGGTGGAAATAGCAATCAGCTCTTCCAAACTTGCAGGAACCTCTCTGGTAGAGAGAGCATCCTTAACATGCTCTGCCAAACCTCTCCAGAAGACAGGGATGAGAGCTTTGTCAGACCACTCGAGCTCGGAAGCCAGTGTCCGGAATCGAACTGCATACTGGCTAACCGAGAGGGATCCCTGAGTCAAAGCAAGTAGCTGCAGAGAGGTGTCGTGTGTGACCTGCGGTCCTAGGAAGACCTGCTTAATAGCTGTTAGAAAGTGAGCAGTGGTCCGAACCTCTGGGTCACCACACTCCCATAATGGAGTTGCCCACTCCAACGCCTTGCCCGACAGAAGGGAAACAATAAACCCCACCTTGGCCCGTTCTGTAGGGAATCGCCATGGCGACGCTGTTGTCATCATAGGTTGCAAGCCCCGCCGCTCATTATGATGTCATAATGATAGACTATGGGAAACCACCTCGGCGATCGCCTATACAGCAGTCTCCGAAGACTTCGCCGCTGCGATGACACTCTCAAGAGTAGCCAACCGGCCCTTTAGCTGGCGAATGCACTGAAGGAGTTGCTGCTGATCTGCTATCACTAGCCAGACCCTGGCGTTAGTATAATGTTAGGAACGGCGGAACGCACTAAATAAAATAATAATAAAGTGCATTCGCTGCTCGGGGTCCACCGTGCAGTAGGTGGTATAACTGCTGCTAAGTGGTGGCAGACAAGCAATATTGCGGTATGATGCACACGGGTTAAACTTCAGCCGGAGTGCGCAGAACGGCCTCTTTTCACACACAGAGGTGCCTCAACAAAAAACATATAAAATGCGCGGGGTTAAAATTTCGCCTCACAACATAGCCTAGGACGCTCTCAGGGTCCAGACGTGTGACTGTGCAAAATTTTGTGGCTGTAGCTGCGATGGTGTGGATGCCTATCCCGGACACACACACACACACACACACACACGCACGCATACATACATACATACATACATACACACTTTGAGCTTTATATATTAGATATATAGTGGTTTAGTGACCACTGTGTCCACTAGGGGGCGCTGTGTGAGTGTCCCAGGGCAGACGGATAGCCATGTTCAGAGTGGTAAAAGGAACAGGGTCCTAAATGACCGTTATGTATCCTAAGGTGGGTGGCCTTGGGATGAAGGCTTGATTATGTGCTGATGTTTCATTCCAATGTTTTAGGGAGAAGCCTTCAGGTGATTGGTGAGATGGGTGGGATCAATCACCTACAAACCCACCTAGGGGCATGTATCTAGAATACCATAGCAAAGTATAAGTGTGTGAATGGTTGTAGGACCTGTGATGAGGTCATAGCCATGTGATCCAGTGGGCATGGCTACGGACCATATAAGGTGGCCAGGGTAGGTCACATGAGTGAATACTTGGACCCGGTTGGTCCATATGGAAGGTCTCGTGCAGGAAGATGTGTCTGCCTTCCTGAGTGCATGTGGAAACGCTGTATATCATGGCTGTACATGTCTGAGAGTTCCCAGGAAAGGAAATGAACATCAGGACTGAGAAGCAGCTATGAGGTAACCCAGACAGGGGAAATACCTGTGAGGCTAGAGAGCCTGCATACTGGACCTAGCAAATCCTGTGTGACCACAGGGCTAACAGAGTGGAGCTCTGTCATGAACGCTATGCTGATTTGATATGAACTTTTCTGTTGCTGGTAATGGTTTATGCTGCATAATAAACCGAATGGACTGAGTTATTGTCAGGTCCGCCATGTCTGTTTTGCCTCATGACCCCTGGAGCGGTGTGCACGCGCATCTCATGTCTGCTATCCTGCATGTTCCCTAGAGTAGTGTGCACACTCACCTCATGACTGTTGGGCTGCAAGATGCCAGCATTTCTGCTCTGCCTTCTGTGATCATCTCTGTGTTCCAAGAACCCCTGATCATGTGTCCTTCATAGGTTCCAGCACTGTCTGGTTCTGCAATCATCTCTGCATGTCTGGAACCCTGATCATGTGACCTTTTGTAGGTTCCAGTACTGTCTGGTTCTGCAATCATCTCTGCATGTCTGGAATCCCTGGTCATGTGACTGCTCTCTGTGATCCTGGAGGAACTGAACTGGAAGTTCTCCCCTGGTTCTGACCCGGAAGTACTGGAGCTATAGTGCTATATCAGACCGCCCCTCCCTATGGTCAGGGCCTGATTATTGTGTTGCTTCCCTGCATGGCTGTTTGGTCTGCTGGGTTGCTCCCTCTATTCTGTGCCCTTGCACTCTGCCCTATTGTGCGTCTCTGCACACGCTCTGTGCTCGTACTCCGTCTCTTGTCCCGTGCCTTGTCTTATGTTTGTCTTTCTTGCCATGTTTGTCCTTGCCTTGCCTTACTTTGCCTTGTAGTACTTCCGCTGTTCTCTGCCTTAGCCTGTTTTGCTATGCCTCGCCTTAGCTATTCTTTGACTTGTAGTCCTTCCTCTGTTCTCTGCCTTGCCTGTTTCGCCATGTCTGGTCTTTGCTATTCTGAGCCTTGTAGTACTTCTCATGTTTCTTGTCTCAGCCTGGTTTTCCGTACTCTGTCCTATTGTGCCCTCTTGCACATTTCTATGTCTAGTCCCAAGGCTCTGCCTTGGCCCGGCTCTGGGCTTCGGCCTACGCTCCACTGCTAGACTCTGTCCTCTGGTGCTCTCTAGCACACCCCCTGACTAGTCGGTTCTGGGCTTCGGTCTACGCTCCGCTGCCAGTTCTATGTCCCGTTACTATGTCTAGTCCCAAGGTACTCCCTTGGCCCGGCTCTGGGCTTCAGCCTACGCTCCACTGCTAGACTCTGTTCTTGCTCTTACCTGGCTCTGTTTCTGCCTATGTTTCCGCTCTGTTTTCCTTACCCTGTCTTCCCTAGTTCCTTGCTTTGTCCTTGCCTTGAACCCCGGAGTGGGTTCCCCTGGTTGCCTCCTGTGCCTGAGTCGTGCCTCGTGTTTGTGTACAGCCGTGTGCACTGGCCAGTGAGGTGTGTCTTGTGCGTGGCTCCTAGCACGCACTCCCCCTTGTACCCTGGTGTGGCTCCTAGCATGCACCCTGCCTTGTACCCTGCTGTGGCTCCTAGCACGCACCCTGCCTTGTACCCTGGTGTGGCTCCTAGCACGCACCCTGCCTTGTACCCTGGCGTGGCTCCTAGCACGCACCCTGCCTTGTACCCTGGTGTGGCTCCTAGCCCGCATCCTTGCCTTGAACCTTGGCGTGTCTCTTCACTCGCACTCTGTCTTGTACCTTGTGCCTTGGCGTGTCTCTACACACGCACTCTGCCTTGTACCTTGTGCCTTGGTGTGTCTATACATGCACCCTGTCTTGTTTGTCAAACTTTGAACCCTGTTTTGTTTGTTAAACTTTGCACCCTGTCTTGTCTGTTGAACTATGAACCCTGGCATGTCCCCTACTTTCGCACCTTGCCTTGCACCTTGCTTTGAACCCTGGCGTGTCCCTTACACACGCACCCTGCCTTGCACCTAGCCTTGGACCTCGGCGTGTTCCCTAACATGCACCATGCCTGGAGATCTGTTGTGCCTCCCTGCCTGAAACCTGGTTTGCCTGCCGGATGTCCAGAACCTGCCGATCGCTGCCAGAGATTGTAAGCCTGATGACTGCGGCCTGCTGCTCCGGAGCTGATGTCCGCAGCCTGATGCCCTGATCATGTCGATCGTTGCCAGCTGTCTGTAGTCTGATGCCATTGTGCCTTTGCCTGTACCAGGCGTGCCACCTGGCACGTACCATGCTATGGACCTTGGCGTGCCCACGCACGCACTTTGCACATTTTGCTTGCTCTCACATTTTTACACTGAATGTGATTCTGAAGTTATCCTAATGAAGATACCTTGCACCTACGTCTTGTCTTGTCTTGCTTCTTGCTCATCCTTGTAGTCAGACACTTGCACTTAGTGTCCCCCTGAGCTGGCCGTCTGCTCCCAGCAGTCGTGGTGGCTCACCACCTTGGTCTTGCCCCTTACACTCCCTGTGGTGGATTCTCACAAGGTAAGCTCACCCTCAGTGGGTGGGTGCCATGACCCAGAGGGTCCACTCAAAAAATGGGCTCAGCAGAAGCTGAGTCCGTCACAGTTATGTTGAGAAACCTCTGCCGGACCTGATTTATCAGCTGCCTAGTGAGTATCCCCTACATTAATGACAAGCGCTACCTTACAATTGGTGGAGAATGCAAAGGGCAGTGTTGTAGCCTTGTTGCTAGGGGCAACGGACGAGGTCTGCAAAACTCGGTTGCTAAGGGCAACGGTTCCAAAAGCACATGTTGCAGTGCTGGCAACACTGTGCCAGGAGGGTGGACAGTCTTGAAAACCATGTGATATGCTGACTGGGGTCAGTGGATGAGACTTATAAGAACACCTCTGCGGTAGAGGGTTCCGAGAACCTGCGTGGCTAGCAGATGACGGTCATGAAAACTGTGTGGTATGCTGACCGGGGTCAGGGAAAGAGACTGGTGATTGCTATAGGGTGCCTCTGTGGATAAAAGGTACCCGAGAACCTTTATGGCTCACACATGAAACAGACAGGAGTCTGTGTTGTACTGACTGGGGTCAGTGAGAAAGACTGTGTACCTGGAGGGTCAGTGTTGGGAGGTTCTGGGAGAAGAATAGGATCCCTGGAGCATGTGCTGTGACCTTGGACCTGGTGAGGCGAGTGTTGGACAGTCTCAGGCGGAGACGGATGTCCTGAATAGCACCCACTGAGCCCCTGGACCTGGTGAGGCCGGTGTGTTGGGAAACCCTGGGAGGAGGGTTGGCTCCCTGAATAGCACCCGGTGCGCCCTGTGTGTTGGAGGGTCTCAGGAGGAGATGGACATCCTGAATAGCACACAGACAGGACACATGAGTTTTGTGTTGTGTGTGTTTTTTTCTTTTCCCTTTCAAGTCAGCTTGTGGTGGCTCAGTGGGGTCAAGAAGGTGACAAGCGGCTTGCTGTAACTCGGCAGGGTTACAAAGGTGACAAGCGGCTTGCTGTAACTCGGCGGGATTACGAAGGTGACACCAGCAGCTGTGTGTGAGCGGCAGCCGGAGGTGTCGGTGATCAGTAACAGCAGGAGCTGTGGTTGTGCCAGCAAGAACTTGTGTGGTATCGTACTTAAAGGGCAAGTACGGGCCCAAGAGACAAACTGTTTCGTGTGAACTGTGGTCTAAGGAGACCTGTAGAAAGGACATGGGGAAATCCCAGAGGGAGGCGGTGACCCAAACAGGGCTGGTAACCCAAAAAGGGTGGAGTCCCAAAAGGGGATAGTCACCTAAAAGGGGGTGGAGTCTTGGCGAATGGGGGCAAAGCATCCCGCTGTAAAAAGGCTGGTACAGATGAACTGGTGCCAGGAGCAAATGTCCTATGTCTGTCCTATCTGCCTGGTGAACTACCCAGACATCATGATGCTGCGGGGGAGTGGCCTCCAGAAAGATAATGAAGATATAGTTGGTCTGGTCGACCCTGGGAGCCCGGTGACTCTAGTGCGGATTGCTCTTGAGATACCCGGCAGAAAGGTGGGGGTCACTTGCAACCACAGGGCCACTAGGATTTGCCCAGTCACCAGGGTAGTCTTTGAGACAGGTTGGGACATCGAGGGAAAGGATGTCGCGATAGTCCTGAATTTGTCCTGTTCAGTGGTTATAGGCCATGATTCTAGACTGTTCTCTGGCTTGTGGGAGAGGGGAGTTCCTCTACAGCAAGGGGATGGAGACGTTTCTACTGTTGGGCTAACGGACTTTGAGACGGTGATGCTTGCTAAAGTGGACAAGTCAGTTGTAGAAGTGACCGGAAGAAGGGGTACATCTGCCCAACTCATGGACCTGATGTCTCGTGACATGATGGATGGTCGGCTGGGAGATGAGACGACTGGAGCGGACACACGGTCCGAGGGTAACTGGAGGCTTCACTCCGATGTTCGGGGTGACTGTGGCTCTGAGAGAGAAAGGGAGCACAGACTACAAGAGCTAGAGAAGAAGTCTTCGAGCTCAAAGATCACCTGGCATCGTGGCAAGGTCTGAATAAGTCCCTCAGAGAAGAGGTAGGAGTACTCACAGAAACTGTAAGAGGTCTTCTGCAGGATAAGAAGTGGGACGAAGACTCACAGCGGCCAGGCCCGAGTGAGGAACAGAGTGAAGACAAGAAGAAACTGGAAAGTATGGAAGCAGAGATGATTTGTTTGCAGGAGGAGCTTGCTGCTGCAGAGCATGCTAACAGGCAAGCACAGCAGGAAAGGGATGAACTGGCCAATATAATTGCCAACAACAGTGGTAAAGGTGCTCTGGCTTTGGAAGAAAAGAGGCGTTTAGAGTCTCGCATTGTACAGCTTGAAGAAGAATTGGAGGAAGAACAAGGCAACATGGAATTAGCCAATGAAAGGCTGAGAAAGGCCACACTTCTGGTTGACCAGATGAGTGCTGATCTGAATGCAGAACGTAGTAATGCTCAGAAGAACGAGAATGCCCATCAGCAATTAGATAGCCAGAGTAAGAAGTTCAAAGCAAAGGTTGCACAACTGGAGGAATAACTTGATGCTGAAACTAAAAAGCGACAATCTGCAAGCTAACAAGTACTGCGTACAGAGAAAAAACTGAAGGATGTACTAATGCAAATGGATGATGAAAGGTGCAAGTCTAAGCAGTACAAAGACCAGGCGGAGAAAAATAATGTTCGACTGAAGCAACTGAAGCGCCAGGTGGAAGAAGCGGAGAAAGAGGCTCAACATGCCAATGCATTGCAACGTAAATTACAGCATGAACTGGAGGATGATACAGAGACAACAGGTGCAAGGAACCGTGAGGTTAATGCACTGAAAAGCAAACTTAGATGTGGTGATGTACCATTTGTTACAAGATGCATAGGCAGAAAAGGAGTTGACGGAGCGCACTGTGGAAGTGTGGTGACTAAACAGTGTCTGATGACGCAGACAGACTGTGACTGGAGGGCCAAAACCCAAGACAGATATTCTGACCACTGGGGGCGGGGGAGGCCTAACGTAGAGATGAGGCCATATGACAGACAAAACAGACAGGTTGTTGGGCAAGGTGACATGGGTGCCCGGTCTTGAGATCACTGGGTGATGTCGTGTGTTCAACCCCACAAGTTTGAACAGAGGGGGAGGTATGTGGTGTAGTCCACTAGGGGGCGCTGTGTGGGTGTCCCAGGATGGACGGATAGCCATGTCCAGAGTGGTAACAAGAGCAGGGTCCTAAATGACTGTTATGTATCCCAAGGCTGGTGGCCTTGGGATGAAGGCTTGATTATGTGCTGATGTTTCGTTCCAATGTGTTAGGGAGAAGCCTTCAGGTGATTGGTGAGATGGGTGGGATCAGTCACCTACAAACCCACCTAGGGACGTGTGTCTAGAACGCCATAGTAAAGTATATGCGTGTGAATGGTTGTAGGACCTGTGATGAGGTCATAGCCATGTGATCCTGTGGGCATGGCTAAGGACCATATAAGGTGGCCAGGGTAGGTCACATGAGTGAATACTTGGACCTGGTTGGTCCATATGGAAGGTCTCGTGCAGGAAGATGTGTCTGCCTTCCTGATTGCACATGGAGACGCTATGTTTCATGGCTGTATGTGTCTGAGAGTTCCCAGGAGAGGGAATGAACGTCAGGACTAAGAAGCAGCTATGAGGTAACCGAGACAGGGGAAATACCTGTGAGGCTAGAGAGCCTGCATACCGGACATAGCAAAGCCTGTGTGACCACAGGGCTAACAGAGTGGATCTCTGTCATGGATTCTATGCTGATTTGATATGAACTTTTCTGTTGCTGGTAATGGTTTATGCTGCAAAATAAAACAAATGAACTGAGTTATGTTGAGAAACCTGTGCTGGACTTGATTTATCGGCTGCCTAGCGAGTATTCCCTACCTTAATGACAAGCGCTACCTTACAATACATATATATATATACATTGGGGAAATATGTATTTGATACACTGCCCAGTTTTTTCCACATACAAAGAATGTAGAGTTCTGTAATTTTTATCGTAGTTACACTTCAACTATGAGAGACAGAATCTAAAAATTAAAGCCAGAAAATCACATGGTATGATTGTTAGATAATTAAATTGCATTTTGTTGTGTGAAATAACTGTTTGATTACTTATTGACCAGCAAGAATTCTGGCTCTCACAGACATGTTAGTGAGAAGCCATCCTACTCTGCACTCATTACCTGTATTAATTGCACCTGTTTGAACTCATTACCTGTATAAAAGACAGCTGTCCACACACTCAATCAATCACACTCCAAAATCTCCACCATGGCCAAGACCAAACAGCTGTCTAAGGACTCCATGGACAAAATTGTAGACCTGCACAAGGCTGTGATGGACAACAGCACAATAGGAAAAGCTGATTGGTGAGAAGGCAACAACTGTTGGCACAATTATTTAAAAATGGAAGAAATAAAATATGACTGTTAATCTTCCTCAGTCTGGAACTCCATGCAATATCTCACCTTGTTGGTTAAGGATGAATCTGAGAAAGGTCAGGAATCAGCCAAAAACTATATGGGAGGACCTGTTCAATGACCTGAGGAAAGCTGAGACCATAGTCTCAAACATTACCATAAGTAAAACACTACTCTGTCATAGATTAAAATCCTGCAAGGCACGCAAGGTGCCGCTGCTCATGCCACCACATGTCCAGACTCATTGAAGTTTGACAATGACCATCTGGATCATCCAGAGGAAGCATGGGAGAAGGCCATGTGGTTAGATGAGACCAAAATAGATAGTTTTAGCATCAACTCCACTTACCATGTTTGGAGGAAGAACAAGGAGGAGTACATCTCCTAGAACACTGTCCTAACTGTGAAGCATGATGGTGCAAAACTTTATGCTTTGGGGGTGTTTTTCTGCAAAGGGGACAGGACGACTGCACTGTACTAAAGAAAGGATGGATCGAGTCATGTATAGTGAGATTTTGGCCTACAACCTTCCCTCAGTAAGAGCATTGAAAATGAGTCATGGCTGGGTCTTCCAGCATGACAATGACCCAAAACACACAGCCAGGACAACTTAGGAGTGGCTCCTTTAAAAACATTTTAATGTTCTGGAGTGGCCTACCCAGTCTCCAGATCTGATGCCAATAAAAAATCTTTGGAAGGAGCTGAATCTCATTGTTGCCCAGCAATGGCCCTAAAACCTAAAAGATCTGTATGGAAGAGTGGGCCAAAATCTCCTTCTGCAGGTTGTGCAAATTTGGTCAAGAACTAAAGGAAATGACTGATCTCTGTAATTACAAAGGTTTCTGTGCCAAATATTAACACCTGTTTTTCTATTTTATCAAATACTTATTTCATACATGGAAATGCAAATTAATTATGTAAAAATAATAAAATGTAGTTTTCTGAAAAAAAATTTAAATTCTGGTTCTCACAGTTGAAATATACCTACGATAAAATATACAGACCTCTCCATTCTTTGTAGGTAGGAAAACTTGCAAAATCAGTAGTGTATCAAATACTTATTTTCCCCACTTTTTGTGTTAATGTTTGAAACTTTGTTTTGTGAAATGATGCATAATTTTCAATAACGGTGAATTAGACCTGCTCTCATATGGCCTTTAAGCCATAACAACAACATTAATGGTAGCCAAGCAACATGATTTTAAAACACAATTTCAGCTAATTAGAAATGAAAAGTACAGGTATGGTACAATAAAATGAATCACAGACGAAATGCTTATATTGATGTAAAAATTTGTTAATACTGCTAACTATTTAAATTGAATTATACCTGTGCATTTTCTTTGGAAATAGATGTGTTGGCTAGATGTGAAGCAGTGAAATTGTTTATTAACGCCACAATGAAATTCTGGCTGAAATGTAAAGGTCAAGCTCATTATATATTTTTATTTTTTTAATGTTGACTTTTTAAATGTAGGAATCAAATGTTCCACCATGGAGCCTCTTAAGTTAATTGCAAATATTGTTGTTTCAACAATTATTGAAAATTATTAGTCCTGGTATGACATTAACTACTCTTATTAAAAAGTTATTTTTCCCTTAGACTTTTTTTTATTAATCCTGGTTTATGGCCAGAAGTAATAATAGTCCCATGAAAGCAAGTCTCACAAATGTCTTATTAAATCATTGAATGAAAATTAACACTTTTCATTTAAGAAACTTGTCTGGGTGATTTAATTATTTGTTAAAACCAGTGTGAAAATTTTTACATTTATTAGACACAGCGAATATTTAGTTCAATCACTGCTGAAACTGTAGAAATTAAATATTACTGGGCATTGTGCATGTATTCAAGAATCTCCTTGTACACTGATTTGTGTTTCCAAATTTTTCTGACCAACTCGTCATCACTGTAAAGGTTTAAGAGAGACTTTAATTAGAAGGTGTGAAAAAACTAAACCTATTGAGATCTTTTTCATTCTGTATTTTCTATGCTCGTCTTGTGATGAATGTATATACAGAGAAGCAATAATATTGATCAGTGTTTAAAACATACAAAATAATGTATTTTACTATTTAGACCTCATTCAGACATTTGTTATGCATGAATGAATGTGCCAATTTTCATCAGTCCGCTGGATGAGATTTTCATCAGTGTACAATCATACAGATAAAGACAAATGCCTCTGGGGCCTTTTTGTAAATCACAGGTACCATCAAAGAACATTTGAAAAACAGATTTTAAAAGCCATCAGAATAACAAGGAATCATCCCCTAAATTGCAAAACCAAAGAAGAAAGAAATCATGTACCTCAAGTAGTCACCTACAATCCAAATCTGGAAGTGTCAAGGAGAGCTGCATGAAAATTCCAACCTTTATTACAAAAAAAGTCAGATTAAAATCTTTATTTCCAGACCCCCACTTCTGGGTTTTTGGTGGCTCCCAAATCTAAGAAACATCGTTGTCCCCATCCTTTTCAACAATAACGTGAATGTTTCCCTGCAGTCAGGAGAAACGTAAAACCTGTCCATAGAGAATGACAATGAACATGATAAAGATTCCCAACTCACATCAGAACTACAAGATTCCAAGTACTCTCAGCTGCTCCACAACTAATATTGTGTACTTCATTATTTGTACCAAATGTCCAACTAGACATCTGTATGTAGACGAGAAAAGACAAAAGCTTAGAATAAGGATGAATTCTCATTGCCAATAAATAAATAAGAAAGAATATATCTAGCTGTGGCAAAAAAACATTTTTGTAGCCCTGATCACAGTGTCGTGGACAAGAAATTGATGGTATTGAAAGGTAACTTCGAAACTCAGAGACACAGAAGAATCTGAGAGTTCAAACTTATAACATCTGTTGACACATACAGATAAGGAATGCATGTGTTACATGGATTTTTGTCTTTGTTCATCAATTGTCAGGAGACAGGACAGTGTGTGTGGTGCATACACACTAGAGAGAGGACAGTACCGAAGAAGACTGTGATTACCAAGCACACTCTCCAGAGGGATGGAGAAAGTAGCAGGCAGAATCGACAGTGTACAGAGACACAGACAAGGTTCTGGCGGATCATGTGACCAGAGCAGGAAAGTCATAAAGGCTAGAACAAGTACTCGTGTGAACTGGGGAGCAAAAGGCAGAAAGTAAGAACCGGCAACGCCGGGAGCGGGGTCAGACTGACCAAGGTCAGTAACAGAGAGTCCAGCGTGGGTATAAATATCCCTCCCAGATCCAAAAGGAGGCCACAACAATTAAGACAAGGTGGGATATGTCATGGTTTTTCACATTTAGCAATGAAAAAATAAGATTTAGAACAGTCTATCCACGCATGGAGCACAATGCAAGCAGTGTGTTAGGTGTCAGGTTTCGCAACCTGCACTAGCCAGCAGCGAGCAGCTCTTGGGACTAAGTCCTTCTTTCGGCCCACTGAGCTTGCCAGTGGGATGTCCTCTAATTGGAGGCCAGAGGTCACAAGCTCAAGTCCTGTTGCTGCTTCGAATGGACCACTGGGAAGGTCCCAGAAGGCTGCAGCTATAAAAGGTACACATGGCCACCCGGTCATGAGCTAGTTTAAAATGATAATCGTGTATGTGTGGATGTGTGTCTGATATCTGGTGAGTGACTCATTATGATCCCCTCCCTAGCGTTGTTGTATGTGTTGGGTGATTGAGTTAACTAGCGCCAGACTGTGCCATTCTTCACTAGGCACGATAGTACTGCGTCTACAGCAGCATCCGTCAGAGCAGCGCCGTGCGCATATAGTGCGCTTTCCTGGCCCAAGCTTTGGGCTGTTAGTGGCATCCGCCAGAGCGGCGCTGTACACACTTAGTGCAGAAATCCTAGTTTGTTTTCCCCGGGACCGCAGTTGCGGCATTGACGCTAGTGGGTCTAGAAGGACTCTAACCCTGTGTCTTTGGGGCAGAGTTCTGTGACTGTTCACTAGCGCTCACTTTGCCAAGATCTGTGAGCTTAACAGGCTATGGCATTTATATTCCATGGTATTGCGGCTCTGTGAGGCAACAAAGTCCGCCTCAGTACACACCAGGTGATGTTATCGCGTGTGTTCTTCTATTATATCACCATATAGCATCCGCCATTATGGAGCAGCAGTCAATATCTCAGCATGGTGGACCCCGGACTGTGAACGCACCTTTACATCATCACTTTATTATTTGGTGCGTTCCACAGTCCTAACACAGTGCTCAACACAATTGTATGAAATGTGCCCTGCTGTCTTTGTCAATGGTCCTCAGTAATGGCACAAAAAAAATCTGCTGGAAGGTCGTTTTCACAGCCATGCAGGACACTAGCTAGATAAACTATCTAACAACTACCTAGCTAACTAGCTAAAATCTAGCAGTAAACAGTCCCAGCATCAGCAGCAGCCTCTATGCGCAGATATAATGTAAAAATGGTGCTAAAACAAGATGTTCCTTGCTTATATGAAGAGGGGCATGTGATTTCAGCAGCCAATGACACAAGCTGTTGTGTCAGGACATTATGAATGTTTCCTGTGCCCTGATTGGCTAGCCGCACTGTGGACACATAAAGTTAGAATTTAAAAAAAAATACCATTAACAAGCACGCCACTCCTATGAGCTCTGCAAACCCCTACTCTCATCAAACACGTGCTGAAAATACTTTAATGGCAACGTACATATTTTCCTGCACATTTTACGGAATGTTTCCGATTTTATAAAATTTTGATTTTGTTTCCGATAATCAATCCAAACATACCATATTCTTGCTGAATTTATGCTTGACGATCGTTTTTCGAACAAATTTGATAATCACTAAACAGGACCTGCAACGTTTTTATTGTAATATCAGACTTAAAACCAACTTTGGTCTACAGGTAGAGACCTCTCCCAATAGGGCACCTCCAACAGGGGGCACCCCAGAGATCTCCATCTCATGACTTGCTTACATAACCTTAGTACTTTTAACTCTCCCAAAACTAAACACAAGTGAAGCTTGCATAGACCTAATTGACAGGGATGTTAAGAAGTTCATACAAGAACAAACTCTGAGCTTCTACCCCACTCATCTAAACATCTCCCCTCTAGAGAAACTGGCAATACGATCGCTTAAGAGCAATCATAACATCATTATTAAACCTGCAAGCAAAGGGGGAGTTACGGCAGTTATGGACCTCACACAATACGTGAAAGAGATACAGTAAATGAAATAATTATTTGATCCCTTGCTGATTTTGTAAGTTTACCCACTGACAAAGACATGAACAATCTGTAATTGTAAGGGTAGGTTAATTTTAACATTGAGAGATAGAATATCAAAAATAAAATTCAAAAAATCACATTGTGTAAACTCTATAAATTTGCATTCTGCAGTGAAAAATAAGTATTTGATCCCTCTGGCAAACAAGATTTAATACTTGGTGGCAAAACCCTTCCTGGCAAGCACAGCAGTCAGATGCTTTTTGTAGATGATGATGAGGTTTGCTCAGTTAATATTTCACATACTTCTAATAAGAGAAAAAGAAAACTGCAAAACTCAGTTCTTAAACTGCTCTTAAATGCTAATTTCTCTGTGAATGAAGTGTGCGCTGAAGCATATGTCATGTGAGTGAAAAGATCCTATTTACTTACAATTTCTATTTAGATTGGATACCATAAGTCTGAGTATGATATACTTTAAAATCAGCTTATTATGTATATATCTATCTTTATGGTTTTTAGCAAATGTTTCATAACAATACTTAAAGGTGGCCAAATTGAGAGTCAGTCTGTCCTAAATTCATCCAATGGATTGATAATGTAACTTTTTAGAAGTCTGGTAATTAGGAATGTTAATATTTCAAAATATTTACTTTGTTTTGAATAATTTTCAGCATAGTTCTTTGAGTAGGAGCAGACCAGAACATAGGCAACCCTGCTAGATTTATAAATTATGTAATGTCACAAGTATGAGAGTATCCTCGAGGTACAGAAAAGCAGAAGGACTTAGGTATTCTGGTTACAAATAAGCTGAGCAGCAGTACTCATCAAGCAGCAGCTGCTAAGCAAACAAGATTTTAGGATGTATATAAAGAGAGATAAAATCCAGTGATCCCAAAGTATTACTAACCCTTTATAAATCACTTGTGAGGTCACATTTAGAATATGGGATCCAGCTTTGGGCACTATATTTTAAAAAGTATATTTAGAAGCTAGAATCAATTCAAAGTAAGGTAACTAGATTATTACAAGGGATTGAAGGCCTCTCAAATGATGAATATAAATATACGTTTGGCAAAGCAAAAGGACTGGGCCATGATTTATTCCTTCCAAGGACCATACCAAGGACCAGGAGTCACTCATAATGAGTGGAAGAAAGATCATTCCAGCAGCTAAATAGGAAAGGGTTCTTTACAGTTAAGGCAGGAAGATTGTGAAATGCCCTACCACAAGAAGTACTATTGGCATGCACAATAACAGCATTTAAAAAAGGTTGGATAATTTCCTCAGTAAGCCTAACATTGTGAGCTACAGTTAATTTAGTGATAAAATGTATAATTTATGGAGAAAGGTTGATCTTGATGGACCTAGGTCTTCTTTCAAAATATATAAATATGTAACTGAAATTGTTTGAAATATGCCACGGGTGATGGAAGTATTCTGTGGTGCTGGATAAATTATAACCCACGATGGAGAACGAAATGTTGGTTTAAAGTCCATGAGTTTCAGAGTCACTCCGACTCCTTCTTCAGGGCAACCACAAGTTGTTTTCATTTGTGCTTGTCCTGAAGAAGTAGTCAGAATTATCAGGAACATAAAACATAAACTCATAATATAATTTATGGATGGTAATATCAATCATGATATAATTTATGGATGGTAATATCTAGCAACAATAACAGTAACAATAAAATCTGGCAAAATTTTGTTATGTTTTGAGAAAAAGTATGTATTCAAATTCATCCAAACAATTACAATCTTTTTAAGTCTATACTTTTTGATGCTTTCAAGCTAAGATATAATTTATCAAGTGAATAGCTTCACTAGTTCGTTCATCTATTTTGTGTAGTTATACTAAAGCTATCATTCCCTACTCCCTTTATGACTATTTAGAAATCTGTCCAATGAATGTAAATTACAAATATTAAACTTTTGCATTCTGAGTACTATTTAAGCTTAACAAAACAATGCCTTATTTCTAAATATCTGAAACTTGTGTTTGGAAAAAACAGCAGCAAAACTGAAGTCTCCATGAGTCTTTGTGAAAAGTAGTTAAAATTTAAAAATGATAAAACTATTTCATAATTTATGTTTCCAAAAATAATAGTGAAACTAAAATTGTTCTTTAAAATCATATAGGTAAAAGAAGGATTATGTATGGCAGTACTTAATGTTGCACAGATGTGTTAAACAAATAATTGAATTGAGTCAAACTTCACACTTAAGTATCTTTTTTTAACAGCCTTTTTTGGTCACTATGATGTCCATGTTCCCAATGAACAGCATTCTGATTAATAGAGTAGTGTGGATACTGGTGCTAATACTGGTGTTGAAACTGATGCTGAAGCTGAACCATCATACTAATAGCCCTTCCAAAGGCTAATCATTTGCTTTGCTCTTTGCATCCCATACATTGTGAATTTAGTCTAAGGAGGAAGAGAGAGAGTTGCAGGAGCAGGGAAAGTGGCAGAATACAGTTGGCAGACAGGGATAAGAGCTGTTTAGTCCCTTGCAAAATATATAGCTTCAGCATTTTTTTATGTGTGAAAAAAATTGAACATATTGTGTGATCCATCGAGTATTAACCCCTTCACCCCCAAGGGTGGTTTGCACGTTCATGACCTGGCCAATTTTTACAATTCTGACCACTGTACCTTTATGAGGTCATAACTCTGGAACGCTTCCATTGATCCCGGTGATTCTGACATTGTTTTCTCATGACATATTGTACTTCATGTTAGTGGTAAAATTTCATTCAAATAACTTGCGTTTATTTGTGAAAAAAATGGAAATTTGGCAAAAATTTTGAACATTTCGCAATTTTCCAAATTTGAATTTTTATGCCCTTAAATCACAGAGATACGGCACACAAAAAACTTGATAAGTAACATTTCCCACATGTTTACTTTACATCAGCACAATTTTGGAACCAAAATTTTTTTTTGTTAGGAAGTTATAAGGGTTAAAAGTTGACCAGCGATTTCTCATTTTTACAACACCATTTTATTTTTAGGACCACATCACATTTGAAGCCACTTTGAGGGGTCTATATGATAGGAAATACCCAAAAGTGACACCATTCTAAAAACTGAACCCCTTAAGGTGCTCAAAACCACATTCAAGAAGTTTATTAACCCATTAGGTGCGTCACAGGAATTTTTTTGAATATTTAAAAAGAAATGAACATCTAACTTTTTTCACAAAAAAAATACTTCAGGTTCAATTTTTTTTACTTTACCAAGGGTAACAGGAGAAATTGGACTGCAAAAGTTATTGTGCAATTTGTCCTGAGTACGCCGATACCTGATTTGTGGGGGGGAACGACTGTTTCGGCGCATGGCAGAGCTCAGAATGGAAGGAGCGCCGTTTGACTTTTTCAATGCAAAATTGGCTGGAATTCAGATCGGACGCCATGTCACATTTGGAGAGTCCCTGATGTACCTAAACAGTGGAAACCCCCTACAAGTCACCCCATTTTGGAAACTAGACCCCCGAAGGAACTTATCTAGATATGTGGTGAGAACTTTGAACCCACAAGGGCTTTACAGAAGTTTATAACGTACAGCGGTACAATTAAAAAATCATATTTTTTCCACAAAAATGATCTTTTCACCCCAATTTTTATTTTCCCAAGGGTAACAGGACCCTAAAAGTTATTGTGCAATTTGTCCTGAGTACGCTGATACCCCACATGTGGGGGTAAACCACTATTTGGGCGCATGGCAGAGCTCGGAAGGGAAGCAATGCCATTTGACGTTTTTGGCTGGAATTGAGATCGGACACCATGTCGCGTTTGGAAAACCCCTGATGTACCAAAACAGTGGAAACCCCCCACAAATGACACCATTTTGGAAACTAGACCCCCTAAGGAACTTATCTAGATGTGTGGTGAGAACTTTGAACCCCCATGGGCTTCACAGAAGTTTATAACATACAGCCATACAATTAAAAAATCATATTTTTATCACAAAAATGATCTTTTCACCCTCAATTCTTATTTTTCCAAGGGTAACAGGACCCTAAAAGTTATTGTGCAATTTGTCCTGAGTACGCTGATACCCCACATGTGGGGGTAAACCACTATTTGGGCGCATGGCAGAGCTCGGAAGGGAAGCAGCGCCATTTGACGTTTTTGGCTGGAATTGAGATCGGACACCATGTCGCGTTTGGAAAACCCCTGATGTACCAAAACAGTGGAAATCCCCCACAAATGACACCATTTTGGAAACTAGACCCCCTAAGGAACTTATCTAGATGTGTGGTGAGAACTTTGAACCCCCATGGGCTTCACAGAAGTTTATAACATAAAGCCATACAATTAAAAAAATCATATTTTTTCCAAAAAAATGATCTTTTCACCCTCAATTCTTATTTTTCCAAGGGTAACTGGACCGTAAAAGTTATTGTGCAATTTGTTCTGAGTACGCTGATACCCCACATGTGGGGGTAAACCACTATTTGGGCGCATGGCAGAGCTCGGAAGGGAAGCAGCGCCATTTGACGTTTTTGGCTGGAATTGAGATCGAACACCATGTCGCGTTTGGAAAACTCCTGATGTACCAAAACAGTGGAAACCCCCCACAAATGACACCATTTTGGAAACTAGACCCCCTAAGGAACTTATCTAGATGTGTGATGAGCACTTTGACCCCCCCAGTGCTTCACAGAAGTTTATAATGCCCGGGCGTGAAAATAAATAATTCGTATTTTTTCCACAAACATGATCTTTTAGTCACCATTTTTTTATTTTCCAAAGGGTACCAGGAGAAATTGGACCCCAAAAGTTGTTGTCCAATTTGTCCTGAGTATGCTGATACCCCATATGTGGGAGAAAACTACTGTATGGGCACACGTCGGGGCTCGGAAGGGAAGTAGTGACGTTTTGGAATGCAGACTTTGATGGAATGGTCTGCGGGTGTCATGTTGCCTTTGGAGAGCCCCTAATGTACCTAAACAGTGGAAACCCCCCACAAATGACACCATTTTGTAAACTAGACCCCCTAAGGAACTTATCTAGATGTGTGGTGAGCACTTTGAACCCCCCAGTGCTTCACAGAAGTTTATAATGCCCGGGCGTGAAAATAAAAAATTCGTATTTTTTCCACAAACATGATCTTTTAGTCACCATTTTTTTATTTTCCCAAGGGTACCAGGAGAAATTGGACCCCAAAAGTTGTTGTCCAATTTGTCCTGAGTATGCTGATACCCCATATGTGGGTGAAAACTACTGTATGGGCACACGTCGGGGCTCGGAAGGGAAGTAGTGACGTTTTGGTATGCAGACTTTGATGGAATGGTCTGCGAGTGTCATGTTGCTTTTGGAGAGCCCCTAATGTACCTAAACAGTGGAAACCCCCCACAAATGACCCCATTTTGAAAACTAGACCCACTAAGGAACTTATCTAGATGTGAGGTGAGCACTTTGAACCCCCAAGGGCTTCACAGAAGTTTATAATGCCAGGGCATGAAAATAAAAAAATGGTATTTTTTCCAGAAACATGATCAATTAGTCCCCAATTTTTTCATTTTCCCAAGGGTAACAGGAGAAATTGGACCCCAAAAGTTGTTGTCCAATTTGGCCTGAGTACGCTGACACCCCATATGTGGGAGAAAACTACTGTATGGACACACGTTGGGGCTCGGAAGGGAAGCAGTGACGTTTTGGAATGTAGACTTTGATGGAATGGTCTGCGGGTGTCATATGCGTTTGGAGAGCCCCTGATGTACCTAAACTATTGAAACTCCCCACAAGTGACCCCATTTTGGACACTAGACCCCCCACGGAACTTATCTAGATGTGTGGTGAGCACTTTGAACCCCCAAGTGCTTCACAGAAGTTTATAACACTCGGACATGAAAATAAAAAAATCATTTTTTTCCACAAAAATGATATTTTTGCCCCCAATTTTTTATTTTCCTAAGGGTAACAGGAGAAATTGGACCCTAAAAATTGTTTTGCAATTTGTCCTGAGTAGGCTGATACCCTACATGTGGGGGTAAAACACTGTTTGTGCGCATGGCAGAGCTTGGAAGGGAAGGAGCACCATTTGACTTTTTCAACTCAGAATTGGCTGGAATTGAGATCAGACGCCATGTTGCATTTGGAGAGCCCCTGATGTGCCCAAACAGTGGAAACCCCCAATTATAACTCCAACCCTAACCCCAACACACCCCTAACCCTAATCTGAGCCCTAACCCTAGCCCTAACCCTAGCCCTAGCCCTAACCCTAGCCCTAACCCTAGCCCTAACCCCAACCCTAACCCTAACCCTAGCCCTAACCCTAGCCCTAACCCTAGCCCTAACCCTAAGGCTGTGTGCACACGCTGCGGATTTTGCTGCGGTTCCGCAGCGGTTTTGGCTGCTGCGGACCCCAGTACCATGATTCCCTATGGGAATCAAAAACCGCAGTGCAGACGGTGCGGAATTTTCCGCGCGGATTATCTGCGGTTTTCAATCCGCAGAAAGAATTGACATGTCAATTCTTTCTGCGGATTCTCCTGCGGTTTGCCATCTCCTCTAATGAGGAGATGAAAAACCGCAGGACAAAACCGCAGAGCAATCTGCAGGTAAAACCGCAGGTCTTTTGACCTGCGGTTTCACCTTCGGATTTTACAAAATCCGCGCGGATGAATCCGCACCTAATCCGCAGCGTGTGCACACAGCCTTACCCTAACGGGAAAATGGAGATAAATACTTTTTTTTTAGTTTTATTATTTTTCCCTAACTAAGGGGGTGATAACGGGGGGTTTGACTTACTATTTATGGCGGTTTTTATGTTTGGCGGCTGTCACACGCTAAAAGACGCTTTTTATTGTAAAATAGTTTTTGCATCACCACATTTTGAGAGCTATAATTTTTCCGTATTTTGACCCACTGAGTCATGTGAGGTCTTATTTTTTGCGGGACAAGTTGACGTTTTTATTGGTACCATTTTCGGGCACGTGACTTTTTTTGATCGCTTTTTATTCCTATTTTTGGGACGCAGAATGAACAAAAACCAGCGTTTCATAAATTTCTTTTGGGGGGGTGCGTTTACACCGTTCCGCGTGCGGTAAAATTGATAAAGCGGTTTTATTCTTCGGGTCAGTACGGTTACAGCGATACCTCACTTAGGTCTTTTTTTATGTTTTTGTCGGTTTTATGCAATGAAAACTATTTTATATAAAAAAATAATTATTTTTGCATCGCTTTATTCTGTGAGCTATAACTTTTTTATTTTTTCGCTGATGATGTTGTGTTGTGGCTCGTATTTTGCGGGACAAGATGACGTTTTCAGCGGTACCATGGATATTTATATGCGTCTTTTTGATCGCGTGTTATTACACTTTTTGTTTGGCGGTATGATAATAAATCATTATTTTTTGCTTCGTTTTTTATTTTTATTTTTTAAGGGGTTCGCTAAAAGGGTTAACTAATGGGACAGTTTTATAGGGCGGGTCATTACGGACGCAGCGATAGCTAATATGTGTACTTTTATTGTTTTTTTTTTTATTATTTTCAAAAAATGAATTTATTGGGGAATATTTTTTTTTTTTTTTACTAATTTATTTGGCGATTTTTTTACATTTATTTTTACATTTTTTTTTTAATTTTTTTTTACTTTATTACATAGTCCCAGGTGGGACATCACTGTCCTGTGACAGATCGCTGATCTGTCACATCAGAGATCACTGTGACAGATCAGCAATCTGTCACAGGCATTGAAGCAGACTTTCTCTTGCCTGCGCTTTGCAGGCACTGAGGAAGCCAGCTTCCTCAGGTCCCCGAAGGCCCCCGTCGCCATCTTGGATTCGGGGGCCTGGAGGATAGGAGCCCCCCACAGCAGCGCTGCACATTGCGCTGCCATGGGGGGCTCAGGGAAGCACGGAAGGAGCCCCCTCCCTGCCGATGCTTCCCTTTAACTCCCGGTACACCGCGATCATGTTTGATCGCGGTGTGCAAGGGGTTAACATGTCGGGGGCGGTCCGTGACCACCCCTGATACATAGTGCCGGGTGTCAGCTGTGATAATCAGCTGACACCCGGCCGCGATCAGCGGCGCTCACCACGTGGGCGCCGCTGATCGCGGTAGACGTACTATCCCGTCCACGGTCATACGGGCCCGGGTACCGTGGACGGGATAGTACGTCGGATGTCAGGAAGGGGTTAAGTGCTGTGTATTTCATTTTTGTATTATATACAGCTCTAGCAAAATTTAAGAGACCACTGCACAGTTTTATAAAAATCAGCTTATCCACATGTCTGACAGCCATTCCATTCCAGTGTCAGTTGAATTCCAACCAGAGTACACCTCATTCTACCTAATGTGCTTCTGATTAGGTGACCAACTGAACCAAATCTTATTTAAAGAAGAAAAGTATAAAAACCCTGCTGTGGTGTTCACAATCCTCTTGCAATAGGACAAGTTGGATGGCAAAACAAGTGCTTGTAATATCACAAAAGTAATAGGAATGAAAAAATAACTTTTAACCATGCCAAAGGAGTTGAAAAGATACGTTTTGAGTGAGGAAAAGAAGGGCTCAATTCTGGCTTTAATAGCAGAGGGATACAGTGAGCGTCATGTTGCCTCCATCCTTAATGGGCATCTGTCACCCTTTTTTTCTACAGAATGCTGTAGATAAGCCCCCGATGTCTATGCCAGCAGCTAATAGGGAAAAAAAAGGGTGACAGATTCCCTTTAAAATTTCTAAGACATAGTAACATAGTAGCATAGTTAGCAAGGCCAAAAAAAGACATTTGTCCATCCAGTTAAGCCTATATTCCATCAGAATAAATCTCCAGATCTATGTTCTTCAAATGAACCTAAAGACTGAAAGATACAATATTGTTATGCTCCAGGAAGGGGTGGCATTTATGTACATGTAATCGAAGTACATGTATCAAAGTACGCTGGCAGTTATAATATAGCTTAATCTAACACGCATCTCTATTCTCTTCATACAGGTATTTAACTATTTCCAGCAACTTCACTGAATCGTGCATGTGTCCAACCTCTATCATTCATCTTTGCAGCATATATAATGGCATTTAACTATTTCCAGCAACTTCACTGAATCCTGCATGTGTTCAACCTCTATCATTCACATTTGCAGCATATATAATGGTATATAGTTATTTCAACTCACCCTGCTTGTCCCCTTATGCTTTTGAGGTCAAGTAACTTTTCAAAGCGGTTTATGATCCATGTAGGCCTGGACACTTGTTTATCTGCTAAATACATTTATTGTGTCCTGCTGTCCTAACTTAGTTTGATTGATTGCTAACCAGTAAGGAGAGAAAAAAAAAGGAAGATCTTAGAAGTGGCCTTCTATAAATTCAGAGCTAGCCTGGTGAAGGCATTTATGCAGGGGTGGCATTTATGTACATGTAATCGAAGTACATGTATCTAAGTACGCTGGCAGTTATAACATGGCAGTTAGACAGGGCAGGAGACAGGTAAGACAAATAAATAAATCTCTTTCCTGTACATTTGGGCAACCCCAAATATTTACCATATGCATTTGTCTAATTTATATCCTGGCTGCTGCATTTACACACATCCACCGCCCTGGTATTAACTCTCTACACTCCGTCCATATTGGCCCCTCACTCCTTTCCTCTCCTATGTATAGCACTCACGCTCTTCACATTGCTACACAGCACAGATCCATTCAGTCCCACCATTCAACATCAGAGACGCTCTCACAAATCACTTAACCATCTGCTCACTCTTTCTATCCTCCTTCTCCTAGTCGCAGGAGACATTGCTCCCAACCCTGGTCCCCCATGTTATAGAAATTCAAACCCCCCAACTGCTACACTTAGAAACCCCTCTAATCTTATTAATATTCCCTGCATGCCATCTGTCTCTCTTAATTGTGCACTTTGGAATTCTCGCTCAGTGTGTAACAAACTCTCCTTCACTCATGACTTTTTCCTTTCTAATTCTCTTAACCTCCTTGCTCTTACTGAAACCTGGATCCAGCAGTCAGACACTACCGCTGCTGCTGCTCTTTCATACGGAGGACTACACTTCTCTCATACCCCAAGATCAGACAATAGAGCAGGTGGAGGCATTGGTCTGCTCCTATCATCAAAATGTACCTTTCAGGTTATCCCTCAAGTACCCTCACTTGTCTTTCCTTCTTTTGAGGTCCATGCCATCAGACTCTACACCCCCTTCTCCATGCGAGTGGTGGTGGTATATCGTCATCCCGGCCTCTCCCATCAGTTCCTGGATCATTTTGCCACTTGGCTTCCACATTTTCTCTCCTGTGACATCCCTACCCTCATCATGTGCGATTTCAACATCCCCATTGCTCTTCCCCTCTCCCCATCTGCTACTCACCTTTTATCTCTAACCTCCTCATTTGGCCTTTAGCAGCTTACTAATTCTCCAACGCATGAAGACGGAAACTCCCTTGACTTGGTCTTCTCTTGGCTTTGTGCAGTGGATGATTTTGCAAACTCCCCTCTCCCGCTCTCTGACCACAACCTTCTTTCATTCTCAATCAAGAACTGCCAGGCTGCTCAGGTCACCCCCGCTGTCCATATTTATAGAAACATACAGGCCACTAACACCCAGAAACTTATGAAGAACTTGCAGTCTTCATTGGCCCCTTTCTCCTCCCTTTCATGTCCTGATTCTGCATTGAAGCAATACAATGAAACACTTCAAAGTGCCCTAGATGAATTTGCTCCTCCTATACATAGAACACCACAACACAGACAGCGACAACCCTGGCACACCCTGCAAACACGTTTCCTGCAGCGGTGCTCCAGGTGCGCCGAACGACTGGAGAAAATCCAACCTACCCGAAGATTTCGTCCATTATAAGTTTATGCTTCGAACATACAACACTGCCCTTCACCTCTCAAAACAAACTTATTTCAACACCCTCATCACTTCACTGTCCAATAACCCTAAACGTCTCTTTGACACTTTTCATTCTCTACTCAACCCAAGAGTACAGGCCCCCACCACGGAGCTTCGAGCTGACGATCTGGCCAATTACTTCAAAGAAAAAATTGACCAGATCCGACAGGAAATTATCTCCCAATCACCTCATACCATGCACTGTCCTCCCTCCCCCACTGCATCTAGCTCACTCTCTGATTTTGAACCAGTCACAGAAGAAGAAGTAAGCAGGCTCCTTGCATTTTCTCGCCCAACCACTTGCACCAGTGACCCATTTCCGTCACATCTACTCCAGCCCATTTCCCCTACTGTCACCCCTCACCTAACTAAACTATTTAACCTCTCTCTCTCTCTCTTCTGGTATCTTTCCCTCCTCATTTAAGCATGCCATCATACATCCACTACTTAAAAAACCATCCCTCGACCAAAACTGTGCCGCTAACTATAGACCTGTTTCTAATCTTCCCTTCATCTCTAAACTCCTGGAACGCCTGGTCCACTCCTGTCTTATCCGCTATCTCTCAGAAAACTCTCTCCTCGACGCTCTCCCATCCGGTTTCCCCTCTTTACACTCTACTGAAACTGCCCTCACAAAAGTCTCTAATGATCTACTAACAGCTAAATCTAATGGTCATAACTCCATGCTAATTCTCTTGGATCTCTCTGCAGCATTCGGCACTGTGGATCATCAGCTCCTCCTCACAATGCTCCGTTCCATTGGCCTCAAGGACACTGTTCTCTCCTGGTTCTCCTCCTATCTCTCTGACCACTCCTTCACTGTATCTTTTGCTGGCTCCTCCTCCTCTCATCTTCCCCTTACTGATGGGGTTCCTCAAGGATCAGTCCTAGGCCCCCTCCTCTTCTCTTTGTATACTGCCCCTATTGGTCAAACAATCAGTAGATTTGGTTTCCAGTACCATCTCTATGCTGTCGACACCCAATTATACGTTTCTTCTCCTGACATCACGCCAGCCTTTCTAGAAAACACCCGCAATTGTCTAAACGCTGTGTCTAACATCATGTCCTCACTATATCTGAAACTGAACCTGTCAAAGACTCAACTCCTTGTGTTTCCTCCTGCTACTAATGTACCTATACCTGACATTGCCATTTCCGTGTGTGGTACTACTATTACTCCCCAGCAACATGCCCGCTGCCTTGGGGTCATACTTGACTCGGAGCTTTCCTTTGTCCCCCACATCCGATCACTGGCTCGCTCTTGTTATCTGCACCTCAAAAACATTTCTAGAATTCAACCTTTTCTTACTTTTGACTCTGCAAAAACTCTGACTGTTTCTCCTATTCATTCTCGTCTTGACTATTGTAACTCCCTTCTAATCGGTCTCCCTCTTACCAAACTCTCCCCCCTCCAATCTGTATTGAATGCTCCTACCAGGATCATATTCCTCACAAATCGTTACACCGATGCCTCTACCTTGTGCCAGTCATTACACTGGCTACCCATCCACTCCAGAATCCAGTACAAGCTTATTACCCTCACCCACAAAGCTCTTCATGGCTCAGCACCACCCTACATCTCCTCCCTTGTTTCAGTATATCATCCTACCCGCGCCCTCCATTCTGCTGATGACCTGAGGTTAGCATCCTCAATAATCAGAACCTCCCACTCCTGTCTCCAAGACTTTACACGTGCTGCACCAATTCTTTGGAATGCACTTCCCAGGTCAATATGATTAGTCCCCAATCCCCACAATTTTAAGCGTGCCCTGAAAACTCATTTATTCAGAATAGCCTACCGCCTCAACACATTAACCTAATCTATCCCTATGTGGCACAGCCAAAAGTTTTTACCATAACCAGGTTCCCCGCATCATGTTCCCACATGCTTTATGCATCCATTAGCCCTCTGCATCTGTACTGTTACACACTTAACATTATGGCTGGTCCATACAATCAGGGCAACTGTTACCACCCACCTTTCGTGTCTCCCCTTTCTTCCTCATAGACTGTAAGCTTGCGAGCAGGGCCCTCATTCCTCTTGGTATCTGTTATGATCTATGTGATTATTGTTATGCTGTAATGTATATTGTCTGTACAAGTCCCCTCTGAAATGTAAAGTGCTGCGGAATATGTCGGCGCTATAGAAATAAAATGTATTATTATTATTATCTCTTGAACCCCTCAACTGAGTTCGTCATCACCCCCTCCTCAGGCAAGGAATTCCAGATTTTCACTGCCCTTACAATAAATAATCCTCTATTTGTTGGTGGAAAAACTTTCTCTCCTCCAGACACAGAGAATGCCCCCTTGTGACCTTCATATTCCATGGTATAAACAGATCCTCGGAGAGATATTGGTATTGTCCCCTTATATACTTATACATGATTATTAGATCTCCCCTCAGTTGTCTTTTTTCTAGACTAAATAATCCTAATTTTGCTAATCTCTCTGGGTATTGTAGATCACCAATCCCCTTTATTAATTTTGTTGCCGTCCTATGTACTCCCTCCAGCTCGATTATATTCTTCCTGAGCACTGTGCCCAAAACGGTACACAGTACTCCATGTGCGGTATAACCAGGGATTTGTACAGAGGCAGTATAATGCTCTCATCATGTGTATCCAGACCTCTTTTAATGCACCCCATGATCCTGTTTGCATTGGCAGCCGCTGCCTGGCACTGGCTGCTCCAGGTAAGTTTATCATTAACTAGGATCCCCAAGTCCTTTTGCATGTCAGATTTACCCAGTGGTTTCCCGTTCAGTGTGTAATGGTGATATCGATTCCTTCTTCCCATGTGTATAACCTTAGATTTATCAATCAAAACTGCATCTGCCACTTTTCGGCCCAAGTTTCCAACTTATCCAGATCCATCTGTAGCAGAATACTATCTTCTTTTGTATTGACTGCTTTTAATAATTTTGTATCATCTGCAAATATTGATATTTTACTGTGCAAACCTAATACCAGATCGCTAATAAATATGTTGAAGAGAATAGGTCCCAACATCTACCCCACCGGTACCCCACTGGTCACACCGACTCAGTTAGAGAATATACCATTTATAGCCACCCTCTGCTTTCTATCACTAAGCCAGTTACTTACCCATTTTCACACATTTTCCCCCAGACCCAGCGTTCTCCTTTCTGTAGCAAACTCTTGTGTGGCACAGTATCAAACGCTTTGGAAAAATCAAGATATACCACATTCAATGATTCACCTTGGTCCAGTCTATAGCTTACCTCTTCACAAAAGCTACTTAGATTGGTTTGACAGGAGCAATTCCTCATAAACCCTTGCTGATATTTAGTTAAACAGTAATATTCATTGAAATAATCCAGAATAAGATCCCTCAGAAACCCTTCAAATATTTTACCAACAATAAAGGTTAGACTTACTGGTCTATAATTTCCAGGTTCACTTTTAGAGCCCTTTTTTAATATTGGTATCACATTTTCTATGGACTGCAAGACAGTAGTCCATTACAACAAGGTCAAGCAGCAGACATGGGGGAAAACATAGCTACAAACTGGCAGAGGACGAAAACTACTCTCCACTGACCAAGATGACTGTTATCTTAATCAAATGTCACTTAGCAACCACAGGATCGCATCAAGTATCCTACAAAAGGAATGGCATATGGCTTCTGGGGTGAAGTGCATGACAAGAACAGTTTTTAACAGGCTCCTAGAGCCTGTAAAGCTAGAAAAAAAAGCCTTTCATCAATGAGAAGCAAAGGAGAGCCAGGCTGAAGTTTGCCAAAGACCATAAGGATTGGATCATAGAGGACTGTAGTAAGGTAATCTTCTCTGATGAGTCTAATTTTCAGCTTTGCCCAACACCTGGTCGTCTAATGGTTGGAACAGAGACCTGGAGAGGCATACAAGCCACAGTGTCTTGCACCCACTGTGAAATTTGGTGGAGGATTGGTGATGATCTGGGGATGCTTCAGCAAGTCTGAAATTTGGCAGGTTAATCTTTGCAAAGCACATATGAATCAAGCCGCATACAAGGTTATCCAGGAAAAACAATTGATTCCTTCTGCTCAGGCAATGTTTCTCAAATATGAGGACTGGTTTTTCCAGCAGGACAATGCGCCATGCCACACAGCTACTGTAGGTGAATCAATGTGTGGATGAAGGACCACCACATCAAATCCCTTTCATGGCCAGCCCAATCTCCAGACCTGAACCCCACTGAAAACCTCTGGAATGTAATCAAGAGGAAGATGGATAGTCACAAGCCATCAAGCACAGAAGAACTGCTTAAATTTTTGTACCAGGAGTGGCATAAGGTCTCCCAAAAGCAGTGTGAAAGACTGGTGGAAAGCATGCCAGAACGCATGAAAGCTGTGATTAACAATCATGGTTATTCCCAAAAATATTGCTCTAAAACATTAGTATTGTTGTTTCTAAACAATTATGAACTTGTTTTCTTAGCATTATTTGAATTCTGCAAGCATTGAATATTTTGTTATTTTGACCATTTCTCATTTTTTGAAAATAAATACAAAATGTAGTGCTTGGAAAATCAAAGACATATCAGTAGTTTATAGAAAAAAAGAGCAATTTACATTTTACTCAAAAATATACCTATAAAGAGAAAAATCAGACAAACTGAAAATTTTGCAGTGGTCTCTTAATTATAGCCAGGGCTGTATTTGTCAAATATACGTTGATCATAGCTGAACACCATTGGAGTTAATGGGAAGCAGAAACAACCGCTTGCACAACACCTTAAAATGGGTCCAAAAGCTGCCAAACACATCAAATTAGGGGCATAAACCAGGAAATTGGCCTCAATTCACCCACAGTACAAATTTTAGAATGGCATGGTAGAACTCAGTCATGTACGAGGTATCAGGGTCTGAGCCAGCATTTACAGCTTTAAATTGAAATTCAAATTAAGATGAAGTGGGTGAGGGATCAGTGGAGGCCTGCTGTGCAGGGAGCCCTGATACCATATGCAACAGCTCAACTTGCTTTCATGCTCAGCCACATTCAGGTAGCACAAATATCAGTTTTGAAGGCTACTATTGTCAGAAAAATGTAAGGATAGTAGGATTACTGCTACAGGCAACACACAAGAAGGAGACCAGTAGTATACACATATTACAAAATTAGTGAAAGACACCACCAAAGTGGCATCAATTGCAATAGAATAGAACTAGTATAATGAGGACCCACACCTCTTCCATTACAGCCAACCCATCATATATAGACTCAACCAGGAGTGTTCACATTTCAAACAATTAGTGGCAGACACCACCAAAGTGGCATCAATTTCACCAAAGTAGAAATTGTATAATGGGGACCGATTCCTTTTCCACTACTGCCAGCCCAGCAGATGGAGAGCCTGAAGGGGTGTAACTAGATTGACTAGCAAATCCAACCTATGTTAAGTGGCAGCAGGTGAAAACGGCAACCCAAAGAGGGACAAGGAGGTGGCACAAGGTTCTACTCCAGAGCTGACAAACAGAGGGCAGCAGTTGACCCCGTAGTGTGGGTAGGCTTGCACTGCTGAAGGAAGGATGAAGAATGCAGGCAGGCACTATAGGGAAACTGGGATCACGGGTGCAGATGGGACAAGCCGAGGAACAGAAAAGCACTGGCAGGTGCGAGCTGGACCGGGTGTTAGACAGATGGGCAAGGCAGGTGTGATCTGGACAGTCTGATGGACAGAAGAGCAAGGAAAGGTACGAGCAGACAGATACAGGGTAGAATAGCAGATGGATGGACCTGAGAAATATGACAACTAGCAAGCATGCAAACCAAAATAGCAACATTGCTCAGGCACTTCCATATTGGAGGCGGAGCAGTAAATAAGTAAGTGCTCAGAACTAAATATAGGCTCAGAACACCTTAGAGTGATGCACGTGGTCCCTTTAAGAAGGAGGGAGCATGCAAAATAAACATAGTGCCCAGGCTTATAACTGAACCTTGGGGGACACAGGCACATAGGAGGCAAGATGAGGAGGTGTTGTGTGAGTGTGAGATACTGAATGTCATGTCTGTTAGGTACGAGGAGATTCAACAGAGGGTCAAGTCTGTGATGGCAAGAGATCAGAAAGCCACAAAATTTTGCACAGTGACATATCTGGACCCCGAGAGCAACATAGGCTATATTGTGAGGCAAAATTTTAACTCTGCATGTTCCAATTCACCAAACAATTTTGCCCCTAGGTACATAATGGGGAAAAAATGTATGTATGTACAGTATGTGTGTATATCCGGGATTGGCATCCGCACCGTCATAGCTACAGCCATAAAATTTTGCACAATCACACGTCTGGACCCTGAGAGCGTCATAGCCTTTGTTGTTAGGCGAAATTTTAACCCTGCGCATTCCAATTCACCAAACAATTTTGCCCCATCTACATAATGGGGAAAAAGTGAAAGGAAAAGTGTTGGAGGCAAATTGACAGCTGCCAGATGTGAACAAGGGGGACTTAAAGAATGAGAGCGATGGCACCAAAGAGTATATACCGTACAGTTGCTAAGGTGGGGCCCTGACATGGGATACTCAACACACACACAAAGTGCACCACACACTACCACGTGCTTCAACACATATACCACCCTCAGCACACATTTCACCATACATACACCAACCTCGCCCCATAAAAGTTGAAATACAAAAGTCGCCACTCAAAACTCACCACGCTGTCCCAGAGCTGTTTAAAAGATGAAAAATGAGCTGTGATTGGTTGCTATCAGCAACAGTTTTCTTTGTAGACAGTTGTGGTAACTGAGGCCTATTATTATTATCATTTCTATGGTGTTATCGTCCTTCTGTAAAGCTGGAAATAACACAATTTATTACAGTGCCAACACAGACCACCCTCTGACACAGACTGCAGGGGGAGCCCAGTATCACACAGGATAGAATTAGATACACAGCTCAGCAGTCAGTATCACACAGGAGAGGATTAGACACATGGCTCAGCAGTCAGTATCACACAGGATAGGATTAGATACACAGCTCAGCAGTCAGTATCACACAGGATAGGATTAGATACACAGCTCAGCAGTCAGTATCACACAGGATAGGAATAGATACATGGCTCAGCAGACAGTATCACACAGGATAGGATTAGATAAACAGCTCAGGACACAGTATCACATAGAATAGTATTAGATACACGGCTCAGCAGACAGTATCACACAGAATAGGATTAGATACATGGCTCAGCAGTCAGTATCACACATGACAGGATTAGGTACACAGTTCAGCAGTCAGTATCACACAGGATAGGGTTAGATACATGGCTCAGCAGACGGTATCACACAGGATAGGATTAGATACACTGCTCAGCAGTCAGTATCACACAGGATAGGATTAGATACATGGCTGAGCAGTCAGTAACACATGATAGGATTAGATACACAGCTCAGCAGAAAGTATCACACAGGATAGGGTTAGATACACAGCTCAGAAACAGGATGTGCCAAAGGAGAGGACATTTTCATTCCAAGAATTCCACTCATTCCATCTGATTTGTTTTTTGATTTTAAACGCCTCCAGTTTCCAGTTCAACTGCTATTTGCAATGTCCATTAACAATGCTCAGGGACAGTCCTTGAAAGTAGTAGGGATCGATTTAAGTAGTAGGGATTGATTTGCAATCTCCATGCTTTTCTCTTGGTCAACTTTATGTGATCTGTTCAAGAGTTGGAACTGCCAAAAATCTGTTAATCTTTGCACCGAAAGGAAAAACCAAACATGTTGTTTATCAAAAGGCTCTTGAATGAGTTGAAAATAAAATACTTTCAATACTTGGGTAATCGTTTAGTTAATTTGTGTTGCAAATCTGTAGTGTTGAATATATGATGTGAAATGTTTTTATGTGCAAACAATATAATCATTATAATTTGTTATAACTAACTGCAGTTGGTTACTATGCCCAGGCAACGCCGGGCTCTTCCGCTAGTACACTTATAAAGTGACAAGTGCTAAATTCCAAGGGAATGTTTACAAAGGAACGTTGTAGCGTGTGCCCCTCTGTAGAAAAAAATTGTTATATAGAGTTGGATGCCAAGCCCCCTGAGTAGTGGATGCCTAAAGTCAAGGTAATTGTTGGTTTAGAGGGTAGGTGTGCAGATAGTAAATAGCTGTATCTTTAGAATAGCTTGTGCTAAAATAGCACACAGATGGAGGCAAATGCCTTTTCTCAAACTGTCCACTTAGTAAGCAACACTGATTGACAATCAATTTTTCATGCTGTTGTGCAAATGCAATAGCCAACAGATGGAAATTATTGGCAATTGTCAAGACACACTCAATGAAGGAGTGGTTCTGCAGGTGGGGACCACAGACCATATCGCAGTACCAATGCTTTCTGGCTGATATTTTGGTCACTTTTGAATGTTGGTTGTGCTTTCACACTTGTGATAGCATGAGATGGGCTCTACAACCCACACAAGTGGCTTAGGTAGTGCAGCTCATCCAGGATGGCACATCAATGCGAGCTGTGGCAAGAAGGTTTGCTGCATCTGTCAGCGTAGTGTCCAGAGGCTGGAGACGCTACCAGGAGACAGGCCAGTACATCAGGAGAAGTGGGGGGCCGCAGGAGGGCAACAACCCAGCAGCAGGACCACTACCGCCGCCTTTCTGCAAGGAGGAACAGGAGGAGCACTGCAAAATGACCTCAAGCAGGCCACAAATGTGCATGTGTCTGCACAAACAGTTAGAAACCAAATCCATGAGGATGGTCTGAGTGCCCGACCTCCACAGATGGGGGTTGTGCTCACAGCTCAACACTGTGCAGGACACTTGGCATTTGCCACAGAATACCAGGATTGGCCCTGGGTTCCTCCTAATGCCAGACAATGCGAGACTTCATGTGGCTGGATTGTGTCAGCAGTTCCTGCAAGATGAAGGCATTGAAGCTAGGGACTGGCCTGCCCATTCCCCAGACCTGAATCCGATTGAGTACATGTGGGACATCATAGTAACATAGTAACATAGTTTTGAAGGCAGAAGGAAGACCTTATGTCCATCTAGTTCTGCCTATTTTTATTGCAGCTGTTCTGCATTGTTGATTCTGGGGAATGCAAAAAACCCACAGAGTAGAAGCCAATTTTCTCCATAGGGAAAAAAATTCCATCCCCTAAGCTGGGTCAACCATCTACCTATAAAATTATGTTATTTGTAACCTTCTATACTGTTACTCACAAGAAAAGCATCCATTCATTCAGTGAGTTGGCCATCACCACTTCCTCAGGAAGAGAATTCCATAGCCTCACTGCTCTTACCGTGAAGAACCCTCTTCTATGCTGGTGCAGAAATTGTCTTTCCTCCAAACGAAGAGAATGCCCCCTTGTTCTTGTCACAGTCCTTAGTACAAACAGTTTATTGGAGAGATCTCTGTATTGCCCTCTGATATACTTGTACATATATATTAAGTCTCCCCTAAGTCTTCTTTTTTCTAGAGTAAATAGACCTAATTTTGATAACCTTTCTGGGTATTGTAGTGAACCAGCTCCATTTATCATTTTAGTAGCCCGCCTTTGAACCCTTTCAAGTTCAGTAATATCTTTCTTGAGCACCGGCGTCCAAAATTGCACACAATGCTCCAAGTGTGGTCTGACGAGTGATTTGTACAGAGGGAGAATTATGTTTTCATCTCGTGTCCCCAGACCTCTTCTAATGCATCCCATGACCCTATTTGCTTTGGTGGCAGCTGCCTGACACTGGGCACTCCAATTTAGCTTCTTATTGACTAAGATGCCTAAGTCTTTTTCCATGTCTGATTTCCCCAGCAGTTTCCCATTGAGTAAGTAATTATAGCATCTGTTTCTGCTTCCCATGTGCATAAAATTACACTTATCTGTGTTAAACCTCATTTGCCATTTTTCAGCCCAATTCTCCAATTTACTCAAATCTGTCTGTAGTTGCAAACTGTCCTCCTTTGTGTTAACTACCTTACATAGTTTTGTATCATCTGCAAATACTGATATTTTACTGTGTAAGCCATCCACTTGATCATTAATAAATATATTAAATGGTAGGGGGCCCAATACAGAACCCTGTGGTACCCCACTAGTAACCCTGGCCCAATCTGAGTATGCACCATTAATAACTACTCTTTGTTTTTTATCACTAAGCCAGCTACCTACCCATCTACACACATTTTCCCCTAGCCCAAACTTTCTCATCTTACTTACCAATCTTTTATGTGGGACAGTGTCAAATGCTTTAGAGAAGTTGAGATAAATGACATCCAATGATTCTCCTTGGTCCATTTGAGAGCTTACATCCTCATAGAAGCTGATCAGGTTAGTTTGACAGGAGCGATCCTTCATGTCTCGCGCCATCCACCAACATCATGTTGCACCATAGACTGTCTAGGAGTTGAGGATGTTTTAGTCCAGGTCTGGGAGGTGATCCCTCAGGAGACCTTCCCCTGCCTCATCAGGAGCCTGCCCAGGCGTTGTAGGGAGGTCATACAGGCACGTGGAGGCCACACACACTACTGAGCATCTTTTTCTTGTCATGAGGCATTTCCACTGAAGTTTGATCAGTCTGTAATTTGATTTTCCACTTTGATCTTGAGTATCATTCCAAATCTAGACCTCCATGGGATATTCATTTTGATTTACATTGATAATTGTTATGTTTAATTGTTCTGAACACATTCCACTATGCAATGAATAAAAATTTGCAACTGTAATATTTCATTCAGAGATATCAACGATGTGGTATTTTAGTGTTCCCTTTATTTTTTTGAGCAGCATATATAGAAATAGGGTCACATACAGCAAATACAGTTGAATGTAGCCCTGAAATGGCACAATATGCAGTCCACAGAATCATCTGGCGTTTGAGTGAGATAACAGACTGTTCAATATGAGGCTTGTATTTTTTTTTGGCCACAAAAATTGTGTCAATAAGTTGCCTATGACACTACAAAGAAACGTCTTTGGAGGACTAAAATTTTAAAATATTTAGTGCAATGATATGCACTGCGTGTGGCGGACAAAACACAGCGTTAAATAGAAGAACTTGGGCAGAAAAATATTTTTTTGCCAGATAAATATTTTTAGTCAAGCAAAATAATTTTTTGTTAGATAAATATTTTTTGGCCAGCTACAAAAATTTTAGCAAAAAAAATGGTGTCAAAAAATTTTGGAAGACACTCAAAAAAATACTACAGTACCACAAAACATGCCAGAAATTTTTGCTCACTCTGATTGGAGGCCTGGCTCAGGCAAATCCATTTAAAATTGCTGGATTTCGATGCTGTAGTATTAAAAGGATCTGGCTGTAGCCTGCAGTGTCAACAAGCAAATGGAGAAAAAAAAAGGGCTCTGGATTGCTTTGGAACAAAAATATTAGGATTGAGGTGCCAAAAAAATATTCCTAGCCACTGATGCCGGGAGCTAGATATATGTAATAGGCAGCAGCAGACAGTAATGGACCCTTTTGATGTATGCAATGATATCTATATACCCACATACAGTGTCGGCATGCCTTGCACTGATGTGTATATACGCACATACGCTCCCTGCCTACCTAGCACTGCAATCTATATATCCCGTAATTAGCGCTTAGATGGACTGTTGCTTTAGCTGGTTTTGTGGATTTTAGGATGGTATACCCAGACTAATAAAAGCACAAATCTGTCCCTATCTCAGCAGCAACTCTTCCTACACTCTCTGATTCTGGATGTGACTGTAACAAGCAGGGCAGCGGCAGGTCTCTTATAGACTTGATGATGCTGTGCAGCCAGCCAATAACTGTAATACCACAACAAAGATGGCTGCGGCATTACAGTGCATGGCAGGCAGTCCCTGCATGTTGATTGGTGCTCTAAAGAGTGCCAAAATTGCAGGGCGGAAACCCGAGCTCCCGCTGAATAATCCCGGAAATGCTCAGGGCTTGCTGAGTACCTCGAGTATAGCGATACTCAGGCGAGTAACGAGTAGTGGCGAGCATGTTCACTCATCACTATTTATGACAATCAAACAATTAACCGCTTCCTGACCGTTCACGGTAAATAAACGTCAGCACTTGATGGGCTCGCTACAGCACCGACATTTAAAAGAGGTTTGTGGTCTGGCAGTGCTCAGGACTTCCAGGGTCCTGAAAGCACTGCTAATCCTGTGCAGAGCAGTAGCTCTAAGAGATGACATCATCGGCACCTGATTAGATCAGGTCACGATAATGTTAACCCTTTGCTATCTTCTAGATGCCACAATCTCGACATTTAGAAGATAGCAGATAGCGATCACTACTGTACTCACCTCTCTGACGCCCTCCCATGATGAGATCTGATCACATCACGGGGGATCCCACGTTACCCCAGCAGTTGCAGGTCACGTGATGACCTCCGGGTCTGCCAGCTACAGTGGCTTGTCAGACTCAGCCAGCAGCTAAGTCTTGCAAGAGATCTGCCTGTGCAACACTGACACATCTCATACAATGCAATACATACATATTGCATTGTATGAGACCAGTGATCAGTCAAATAAAATCTCACAGTCCATACAGGGACTAAGTAGAAAATAAAAAACAAGGAAAAAAAGTTTGCCGGGGGTCTGTGCAGGCCTGCCAGGGGTCTGTACGGGCCTGCCGGGGCTCTGTGCGGGCCTGCCGGGGGGCCTGTGTGGGCTGCCGGGGGTCTGTACGGGCCTGCCGGGGGTCTGTGCGGGTTGCCGGGGGTCTGTGCGGGCCTGCTGGGGGTCTGTGTGGGCCTGCTGGGGGTCTGTACGGGCCCGCTGGGGGTCTGTGCGGGCATGCCGGGGGTTGTGTGTGTGTGCAGGCATCGTCCGATGGGACTACAAGTCCCATCGGGCGATGCCTGCTACAATTACAGTGATTGGCACATTAGCCAATGATGGGACAGTAGTAGTCTCATCATCCGGCTAATATGTTGAATGTAAAAAAAAAAGAAACATACATACTACATACATGCTACATACATGCTACATATATACAACATTCATACAACATACATACATACTACATACATACTTCATTCATACAACATACATACATACTACATACAACATACATATATACTACATACATACTACATATATACTACATTCATACGACATACATACTTACATACATACATACTACATATATACTACATTCATACAACATACATACATACTACATAGTACATACATACTACATATATACTACATTCATACAACATACATACTACATGCATACTACATATATACTACATTCATACAACATGCATACATACATACTACATATATACTACATTAATACAACATACATACATATTACATACATACTACATATATACTACATTCATACAACATACATACTACATGCAATACATTCATACATTCATACAATACATACCTATAGACATACAGTACATATAACATAGAGTATGTCACGGTCACGTGTGTCTGGACGCAGCGAGTACCGCAAGGCGAACCCATATGACACACGTGACCCTGGATACACCGCCTCCAGTGGGGCGAATTTAAATAATAAAACGTGCAGCTGGATACACTGCCTCCAACTGGCGAATTTAGGTAATACACGTTATATATACAGTAGTCTGGAAACCCCGCCTCCAGTAAGGCAAATTTAAATAATAAAGGGGAAACCTAGGTAACAATAACAATGGTGGGTCCTGCGATAGGGAATAGGGATGTGGAGACCTCCTGTACTCCCCTCAGCCAGTGTCCCTGTACTCCTAACGTTCCCTATACCGGTTCCGCACCGGGCGACGCACGCGTACCTCAAACCCTGACTCGCCCTGCACTTAAACCCTCACTAGGGAAATGGTCGGTGCGGAATCTAATCCTACCACTGTACTAAACACACATGAGGAAAGATGACAAAACAGGGGAAACACCACTTAGCTTTGCTCTATTGCGTATGCTCCTAGCAACAGAGCCCACCACCTGCGTGCATCTTCTCCTCCACCCGGATCCATCACCATAACCGGATCCATCACCATAGTGCAGCCTTGGAGCAATGCCCACCACCAGTTGCAGCTGCCCAGTTAACAGAGTCCCAAAGATGAGTCCAGCATCTGCCAAAAACTCCAGCATGCTCTAGTCCAACTTTTCTGCCAAGAAGTCAAGCATGCTTGAGTCCAGCTTTCAGCAACCAAGTCCAGCATGCTGAGTGCAACTCTCACCATAGTCACCACTCCACCAAGCCATGCAAGCACTTCCTGCTGACACCATAAACTGCGACTCCACCACGCCATGCCAGCCCTTCTTGCAGACACCAATGTTGAACGCCACCAATCCATGCCAGCACTCCTTGCAGACTCCATAGCTGACTCAACCCCTCTGGCTGGGCTGCCCAGGACTCTCATTCAGCTCCTTCATCACCCAGGCTTGCTTCCCAAATGACGAACTAGCAATATCACCAACCACCATCAAACACACCTGAAACTCTTTTATAGAGCCTCACACCTGATTTGTAATACATGCACATTAAAACTAAAGTGTAATACCACTCACCACCACCGGGGCAGCTTAGAACAAACAACACCACGTGTAATAATTCTGATGGCCACCGGGGGCAATCAACCCACTTTGGCACCAAGCCAAAGGAAAAAAAAAGTTCACTTTGTCCATTTACTTGTCAGATCCAGCCTGGATCATGACAGAGTACATGCTCACCATCACTTGTCACTTTGATCCCCGAAGCCAGTGTCATCTCACTGTAAAAAATATTAAAATAACAAACAACCGATATACGCGTACTCCCTGATCTGCAGAAATCAACGAGTGTCCCGCGACGATCTCCTGCAGTGGATCACTGGGAGGTTACTATAGTTCACTGGTCTCACTTTATGGCAAAAGCTGCATGGGAACTTTCTCACACAGCAATGCCAAAAGTGAGACTATGGACTATTTTTTTACAGTGGCGGAGGAATACAGTGCGGAAGGATACCTACCTTCCGTCATTGTATTCCTGGGGCCCCTAGAGAGTGGTGGCATCAGCTGATGCTGCTGTTCTCCATGGGAGATCATCGTGGGACACTCCTGGATTTCTGCGGATAAGGGAGTATATCGGTTGTTTGTTATTTTAATATTTTTTACAGATGACACTGGCTTCGGGGATCAAAGTGACAAGTGATGGTGAGTATGTACTCTATGTTATATGTACTGTATGTCTATATGTATGTATTGTATGAATGTATGAATGTATTGCATGTAGTATGTAGTATGTATGTTGTATGTCTGTAGCATGTTTTATGTATGTTGTATGCATGTAGTATGTACTGTGTATGTATGTATGTATGTATGTTGTATGAATGTATTATGTATGTAGTATGTAGTATGTATGTATGTTGTATATATGTAGTATGTATGTACTATGCATGTATGTTGTATGAATGTAGTATGTATGTAGTATGTAGTATGTATGTATGTTGTATATATGTAGTATGTATGTACTATGCATGTATGTTGTATGAATGTAGTATATATGTAGTATGTATGTTGTTTGAATGTAGTATATATGTAGTATGTATGAAGTATGTATGTTGTATGAATGTAGTATATATGAAGTAAGTATGCAGTATGTAGTATGTATGTATGTTGTATGAATGTAGTATATATGTAGTATGTATGAAGTATGTATGTTGTATGAATGTAGTATATATGAAGTAAGTATGCAGTATGTAGTATGTATGTATGTTGTATGAATGTAGTATATATGTAGTACAGTGGGGAAAAAAAGTATTTAGTCAGTCAGCAATAGTGCAAGTTCCACCACTTAAAAAGATGAGAGGTGTCTGTAATTTACATCATAGGTAGACCTCAACTATGGGAGACAAACTTAGAAAAAAAAATCCAGAAAATCACATTGTCTGTTTTTTTTTTCATTTTATTTGCATATTATGGTGGAAAATAAGTATTTGGTCAGAAACAAAATTTTATCTCAATACTTTGTGATATATCCTTTGTTGGCAATGACAGAGGTCAAACGTTTTCTGTAAGTCTTCACAAGGTTGGCCCATTCCTCCATGCAGATCTCCTCTAGAGCAGTGATGTTTTTGGCTTTTCGCTTGGCAACACGGACTTTCAACTCCCTCCAAAGGTTTTCTATAGGGTTGAGATCTGGAGACTGGCTAGGCCACTCCAGGACCTTGAAATGCTTCTTACGAAGCCACTCCTTCGTTGCCCTGGCGGTGTGCTTTGGATCATTGTCATGTTGAAAGACCCAGCCACGTTTCATCTTCAATGCCCTTGCTGATGGAAGGAGGTTTGCACTCAAAATCTCACGATACATGGCCCCATTCAATCTTTCATGTACCCGGATCAGTCGTCCTGGCCCCTTTGCAGAGAAAAAGCCCCAAAGCATGATGTTTCCACCACCATGCTTTACAGTAGGTATGGTGTTTGATGGATGCAACTCAGTATTCTTTTTCATCCAAACACGACAAGTTGTGTTTCTACCAAACAGTTCCAGTTTGGTTTCATCAGACCATAGGACATTCTCCCAAAACTCCTCTGGATCATCCAAATGCTCTCTAGCAAACTTCAGACGGGCCCGGACATGTACAGGCTTAAGCAGTGGGACACGCCTGGCACTGCAGGATCTGAGTCCATGGTGGCGTAGTGTGTTACTTATGGTAGGCCTTGTTACATTGGTCCCAGCTCTCTGCAGTTCATTCACTAGGTCCCCCCGCGTGGTTCTGGGATTTTTGCTCACCGTTCTTGTGATCATTCTGACCCCACGGGGTGGGATTTTGCGTGGAGCACCAGATCAAGGGAGATTATCAGTGGTCTTGTATGTCTTCCATTTTCTAATTATTGCTCCCACAGTTGATTTCTTCACTCCAAGCTGGTTGGCTATTGCAGATTCAGTCTTCCCAGCCTGGTGCAGGGGTACAATTTTGTTTCTGGTGTCCTTTGACAGCTCTTTGGTCTTCACCATAGTGGAGTTTGGAGTCAGACTGTTTGAGGGTGTGCACAGGAGTCTTTTTATACTGATAACAAGTTTAAACAGGTGCCATTACTACAGGTAATGAGTGGAGGAAAGAGGAGACTCTTAAAGAAGAAGTTACAGGTCTGTGAGAGCCAGAAATCTTGATTGCTTGTTTCTGACCAAATACTTATTTTCCACCATAATATGCAAATAAAATGAAAAAAAAACAGACAATGTGATTTTCTGGATTTTTTTTTCTCAGTTTGTCTCCCATAGTTGAGGTCTACCTATGATGTAAATTACAGACGCCTCTCATCTTTTTAAGTGGTGGAACTTGCACTATTGCTGACTGACTAAATACTTTTTTTCCCCACTGTATGTATGCATCATGTATGTATGTTGTATGAATGTAGTATATATGAAGTATGTAGTATGTTGTATGAATATAGTATGTATGTAGTATGTACTTTGTATGTATGTATATTGTATGAATGTAGTATATATGAAGTATGTATGTAGTATGTATATTGTATGAATGTAGCATATATGTAGTATATATGTAGTATGTATGTATGTTGTATGAATGTAGTATATATATGTAGTATGTATGTAGTATGTATGAATGTTGTATGAATGTAGTATATATGAAGTATGTAGTATGTTGTATGAATATAGTATGTATGTAGTATGTAGTATGTATGTATAGTGTATGAATGTAGTATATATGAAGTATGTATGTAGTATGTATATTGTATGAATGTAGCATATATGTAGTATATATGTAGTATGTATGTATGTTGTATGAATGTAGTATATATGAAGTATGTAGTATGTTGTATGAATATAGTATATATGTAGTATGTACTTTGTATGTATGTATATTGTATGAATGTAGTATATATGAAGTATGTATGTAGTATGTATATTGTATGAATGTAGCATATATGTAGTATATATGTAGTATGTATGTATGTTGTATGAATGTAGTATATATATGTAGTATGTATGTAGTATGTATGAATGTTGTATGAATGTAGTATATATGATGTATGTATGTAGTATGTATGTATGTTGTATGAATGCAGTATATATATAGTATGTATGTAGTATGTATGTATGTTGTATGAATGTAGCATATATGTAGTATGTACTGTATGTAGTATGTATGTGTGTATGTATGTATGTTGTATGAATGTAGTATATATGTAGTATGTATGTTGTATGAATGTAGCATATATGTAGTATGCACTGTATGTAGTATGTATGTGTGTATGTATGTATGTTGTATGAATGTAGTATATATGTAGTATGTATGTTTAGTTTTTTTTACATTCAACACATTAGCTGGATGATGGGACTACTACTGTCCCATCATTGACTAATGTGTCAATCACTGTCATTGTAGCAGGCATAGCCCGATGGGGCTTGTAGTCCCATCGGACGATGCCTGCACACACACACAACCCCCTGTCAGGGTTGTCTTTTTAGTTCAATAAATAATAGCAGCCAGAAACCTTCAACTGAGCCTGTGCACATGCAATTCTTTTACATTAGGCAGTAAAATCCATTAGGTCTGACACTTGGTTATGTGGGACTACAATTTCGAAGTAATTGGATGACTGAACGCCCGTTTCATGTGCTCAAACAGGAGAACTGATAATGTAATGGTGGTAAAGGGAGAAGTATATGGAAAGCAGAAGGTTAATATGATGTTGGGATTAATGATAATGTGCTTCTTATGATCTCTGACTGTTTACCAGAAAGACGAACATGGATAGAAGGACAGATTGAGTCTTGATCATCATGTTGGTCAGTTACTTTTCCCACATAATCAGGTGATACTGTTTCATGTGCTAACAGAGTGGTGTAGTTCCTAAACAATGTGTGCCAGGATGTACCTGGTTTATTTTTCAAGTGCACAGCCTCCAAACTGCACTAGATTTGTCATTTAGCAATGAGAAAGAGATGACCACTCATAGGATTCATCAACACCATGACTGCCAGAGCCTCGTACATCAATAACAGTTACAACTGAAATCCTGAAATCTGCAGTTTCACACGAATTCTAATACTGCTGAAGCATCAGAGCAGACAAATGTAATTTGGCATTGCCGCACAGGCCTCCCCATAATGCCTTGCATCTATGAAATTTTATGGATGACATCTATGACATCTTACAGATTATCATATCTAGTGCAGGGTGGTCAATACCTGGGCCATCTTAGTTATGTGGTATCCAGAGTAACACAGTTTGTACAGCAGAGTCATTTTCCATCATCAGAGTCATTGGGTAAATCTCTCTCTTCTATAATGTGTGAGATCTTTTAGTCAGTGGGTTTCTCCCTCTCCATCTCTACCTCTGTATCCCTCTCTCTCCTAAGGAAGTGTGAATTTTTCCCCAAATACTGTTTTAAGGGCCTGTCACACTAAGCGATATCGCTAGCAGTATCGCTATAACGTCACTGTTTTTTGTGACGTTATAGTGATATTGCTAGCGATATCGCTATGTCTGATACTTACCTCCGACCGCTCCCCCGCTGGTTATCGCTGAACGCGCGAGAACGTCCTGAGCCGTTTCTCATCGTCAGCTTCCTGCTGGGGCTTCCTGCTGTGACGACGAGCGACGCGTGGATGCTGGCGGGAGGACGTCAGGATCGCCTCGTCTGACAGGTAAGTAGCGACCCCCGTCCCCAGCGATGTCGCTAGTGAGCTCTGCCTGTGTGGCAGCTCACTAGTGACCACTTAGTGATGTACCAGTGATCCTGACTGCGTCATATCGCTGGTCGGGATCGCTGGTACATTGCTAAGTGTGACAGTACCTTAAATCAAACATTACTTGCACTGTATTTTAAAAACACTCTTTCATTCTTATCTTGCAGAGTAAATACTCCTTAAAATAGGCACTTGTGGAGAGCTGAGCTGAACAATAGAAAAGATAAAGGGTGTCATTGCAGGAAAATGACAGCAGAAAGAAAAAGCAAGCTGATTTCAAACTTATTTTTGTGCTCTCTAAGTAAGGCAGATTAAAATACCCCTTTATTTATTTTTTTTATTTACCCATATATACTCGAGTATAAGCCGACCCGAGTATAAGCCGAGGCACCGACTTTTGCCACTAAAAACTGGGTAAACTTATTGACTTGAGTATAAGCCGGGTATGCATTGCCCCCTCATCCGTGTTATGGTATGCATGGCTCCCCCATCCCTGTCATTGTATGCATGGCTTCCCCATCCCTGTCATTGTATGTATCCCCGTTCCTGTCATTGTATGCATGGCTCCCCATCCCTGTCATTGTATGCATGGCTCCCCATCCCTGTCATTGTATGCATGGCTCCCCATCCCTGTCATTGTATGCATAGCTCCCCTATCCCTGTCACTGTATGCATGGCTACCCTGTCACTGTCTTTGTATGCATGGCTCCCCCATCCCTTTCATTGTATGCATGGCTCCCCCATCGCTGTCCTGGTATGTTTGGCTCCTTATCACCCATCCTTGTATGTATGGCTCTTTATCCACTATCCTTGTATGCATGATTCCTGTAAAAAAAGATCCTATTTACCTACCTGCATGCTCTCACAGCATTTCATTCTAGCACCCGCAGATCTTCCTGCCGAACGATCATGTGGCCCCACTCATTAAGGTAATCAATATTCGCTCCACGCCTATGCATATTCATTAACTTAAAGAGCGAGGCCACGTGATCGTTCGGCAGGAAGAGTTGCTGGTGCCGGTGGCCAGAATGAGATGCAGTGTCAGCAGCAGGGCGCACAGGCAGGTAAGTATGATGTGTGCTGGAAGCCAGCGTCTGCAGCTGACACTGTGCGCCATTACAGCAGCGGGACAGGCTTTAGCCACAGCCGCCGACTCCTGCCTCTGTGACCCACTGCTCCACCGCTCCCCCTCCCTGCCATCTTTCTGGGACAACCCAACAACCCTAAAATACTTAACCCTAAAATGCTATATTGTTTGCAATTGTCCAATAATAGAGTATTACAACAACAAAATGTGCAAAAAAATGTAAAAATTTATAATGACACACTTTGTGAAGGTAGAAAGTAAAATTTGCATTTCACGATTAAGGAGATTTCTGTTTTTGATATAAAAAATAAATATTGTTATCAAATGCAGAAAACAACAAATGCTTGACAGAAATTCTTAGTTAATCTTCAGAAATTAGTCTTCCTTGGATACAATGATAACTGGAGAGTAGTCTGGTGATCACGTAGAACACCATTATGAGGCCTTCATGAAGGAGTGTGAAAGTGTCCCAATATTTCCCAATTTTTCAAGAGCATAACTCCAGCCCATATGTTGCTTGTGCTATAGTGAGCAGCATGTGTCGCCTATACATGCTAAAAATGGCCTAGAGTGTCTCTGGCCTTGCCTCCAATCAATCACATCTAGGGCTTCATTGATAATCATTGCAGAGAGTTACACCCAGTGGTCGAGAACATGGATTTGTGGACCCACTGTGACACAGGACTGGTACAGCCTAGGAAGGGGCGTACTGTCTAATGATTAAACTTGTTGCTTGGTGACTCTTTAAAGGGGAGGGAGTTTTTTATACAGGGTAGCTCCAAGCAATTGGCTGGGAGCCCTCTTGCAGGTGTACTCTGATGCTAAATGCCTCCCAGCTAATGGCTGTGGCCATTTTACCATGTGCATGCGTTACCTCTGTAAGAATGGGGGAGCATTTGAGTGCACAAATTAGGCATGCCACCTGGAAGTGTGGTGAGCACAAGCAGGAGACATGTTAACAGATGGGGACCTGGCATCAGAGCAGGAGCAGTGAGTATGCCAGTATCTCTGCATGGAGGGGGAAGAGAAAACATGCAGGGGTGCTGGCATTGAAACCTGACCATAGCGTGAGGTCGGCCATGAGGTCGCCGATCAAAGCGCCAAAGTCATGTTTCAAATAATGCTTCCAGCGCCTTTTCTCAGCCAATGATGGAGGACACACACTGTGGGAAACGCGATGACATGAGCAGTGGCCACCACCATCTTAGAGAAGGGCATTGAAGTGATTGGCTGGCTTTGTGTGGCATCACAGTGGGTATAAAAGGCTGTGACCGCCGACCACCATCTTACTTCTGCCGATCTTAGAATAGGGAGAGGTGCTGCTGCTGATTCTGAACAGGGAGAGCGTTAGTCAGGGAAGAATAAAAAAAACTGCTTCTGCTGATAGCGATTTTCACTGTACAGTTAGTGTGAAGTGAAAGGGGAGGATTTTTGTTGTGTGCAGCAGCGCTGGTGGTGATTAGGCTGCCTTTTAAGGCTACCTGCTACCTGCATTGCTGTGTGTGCACTGCTGTTCAAACTGCTTTTTTCAAAGCACTCAAACTTTTATTATTTTGTCCAGGTGAGTTACTTTTTTCACACACCGTTCATTTTTTTCACACACCGTATAGCGGTGTACGCTCCTCACACACTACCATGTACCGGCTGGTATCACGGACAAATAGAAGCTATCTTTGTGTGACTCTGGAAAAAAAGCCGAGGAGTTTTTCCATTTTTCCAGACCTACACCTTGGAGTTCTGTCCGCTTTTCAAACAGTTTCGTATATCTGCTGTTTGATCACGGTCAAAACTAGACGAGAAAGTGTGTGTCAGTCCCTATGCAAATAGACAGAGATTGACAATTTTCCATACACACACCGTATAGAGCTGTCCGTTTCTCAAACAGTATTGTATATCTGCCGTTCACATTACAGTCACATCTATACAGAGTCAGCGTGTGTGTGTAACATTCCGTAAATACATATACGGAGAGTGTTAGTTACACATAAAACGTATACAGCTGTACACTTCTGATACAGTTCCGTATATCTGCTTGTTGGATTTCGGTCCAATACATACTGTGAGAGCGTCTGTGACTAACAAAATATATACGTAGATTTATTTTTTTTAATACACCTTACACATCTGGACGCTCCTCATACAGTACCATCTCTCTGCTGATATTTTTGGTACATTTTCCCAAACATGAGGAAGTATGGTGGAAGAGGCTGCAGACGTGGGCAGGGGGGCGCAGCTGGTACTGATGGTGGTGGTGCATCGGCTGGTTCTGGCAAAAGCACAATAGCAGCTAATGCAGGAGGTGTTGAGACTACGTCATCGTCTGGCCCAAGAAGGCCTGTAAAGTTGCCTTTTCTTGGAGTAGGAAAACCGCTTTTAAAGTCGGAGCATCAGGAACAGGTTTTGGCGTACATTGCCGAAACAGCCACAAGCTCTATTGCCTCCTCTTCTGAACGTTCGAAACCAGCAAACACGGAGTCGTCAGTGCAGGGTTCTGGTCAGGAAAAACACCTTGCTTGGGTCCTTCACACCCACCAAAAGTAAAGGATGCAGCAGCCCACACTTCAGATAACCCTATGGAGCTCTTTTCACATACCATGCCTGGGTTATCCAGTCAAATCCAGAATTCCCCAGTCCAAGATGAATCTGACATGGAGTGCACTGATGCACAGCCACTGCTAGATGATTCTGCTGGTACATCAACCCAGAGCACTACATTGCCCTTATAGTCTATCAAACCAGAATCTGACCCTGATGAAACTCAGGTGCCCCTTCCCGCATACTATACCACCTTACATGGTGACACAGATGAAGGTAAAGAGGAAGGAGCAGATGACTTTGAAGAGGAGGTGATGGATGATCCAGTTTTTGACCTGGATTGGCATCCATTGGGGGAGGAGGGTGGCGCTGGCAATAGTTCAGATAAGGAGAAGGATCCACAGCAGGAATTGACATTGCAGCAGCGGTTATCTGCCAGGCCCGTAGCTGTCCAAAAACGTGGAACAAAAACTAAAAGAGTTGCAGGACAGCTTGGCCAGACGGTCAACTTAGCACAGTGTGCAAAGCCAGAAAATGTGTACCATAGTAGGAAGAGTGTAGTGTGGCACTTCTTTGTCCAAAATCCTACTGATGAGGCAAAGGTTACCTGTAAGAAGTGCGGAAGGACCTTTAGCTGAGGTAAACAACTCAGAAATTTGAATACCAGTTGCATGCATAGACATTTAATCAACATGCACTTGCAAGCGTGGACGAACTACAAAACCTCAGGTAGCACATGTGCACCTGCTCCGACTGAAGGTAGCCAGCAACGCTCCATTGCTTCCCCCACTGTAAGACCACCGCCACCATTAAGCACACCACCAGCACTAAATGTGGAGGTGTCATTGCAAGGCCAAAGCACTCAGGGAATCACAATGGCTTTGCAACACAACACTGAATCTAGGCCATCACCACCAATACCATCACCAACCCCCTCTCCCTCCGTCCGGTCCACCGCTACTTCCTCCATATGCAGCTCTCCAGTCCAGCTCACCCTACCAGACACTCTGAGTAGGACAAGAAAGTACTCATCCTCTCATCCACGTACACTTTGTTTGAACACCTACATTGCCAAACTAATCTCATTAGAGATTATGCCCTACCGTTTGTTTGAAAGCGAAGCTTTCCGCGACCTCATGGCCTACGCTGTCCCACGCTATGACCTACCCCGTCGGCACTTATTTTCTTGAAAAGCCATCCCTGCCCTCCACCGGCATGTGAAAGACCGCATTGTCCATGCACTAAAACAGTCAGTGAGTGGAGAGGTGCACCTCACAACAGATGCATGGACCAGTAGGCATGGCCAGGGCCATTACGTGACCATCACTGTGCACTGGGTTAATGTGGTGGATGCAGGCTCCACTGGGGACAGCGGTGGTGGAACAGTGCTGCCTAGCCCACGGTATAGGAAACAGTTGGCTGTAGGCTTCGATACTCCTCCTCCTCTATCAGCGAAAGCTTGTCCACAGAGCACAGTCGCATGAGCACTCCATCCGCAGCTGGAAGAGTGGCACACGAGGTGTCCCACTATCGAACAGCTAGTGGTAAGCGTCAGCAGGCTGTGTTAAAGATGATGTCTTTGGGCGGCAACTGACACACCACGGAGGTACTGGCCGACTACTTGCAGTGACAAACTGAGTCATGGCTGGGCAGTCTACATCTTGAGGCAGGCAAGGTAGTCAGTGATAACGGCCGTAATTTTGTGGCAGCCATAGCCCGTGCAAAACTTGCACATAACTTGCCAGGCTCACACTTTGAACCTGGTGGTGCAGTGCTTCCTTAATTATTATCCGGAGTTAACATCCCTGCTCCATAAGGTGCAAAGACTGTGTTCGCACATCCGTCGCTCAAATGTCCACTCCACTCGTATGCAGAAGCTTCAGCGATTGCTCCACCTCCCCAAGCACCGCCTAATCATAGACGTTGCAACAAGGTGGAACTCCACCCTGCACATGGTTGAGAGGCTGTGCGAAAAGAGGCAGGCTGTAATGCATTTGTGGAAGGATATACGGACAGGCAGTTGGAGGGAAGACATGGAATTGTCGGGTGTGCAGTGGTCAAAGCTGAAAGACCTCTGTAAAGTCCTTCAGTGTTTGGAGGAATGCACACGGCTGGTAAGTGCAGATGATGCCATCATAAGCATGAGCATCCCACTTATGCGGCTGCTCATACAAAGTTTGATGCACATTAAGGATCAGGCGTCTGCAGCAGAGGAGGAGGAAGGGGGAAGCCTTGATGACAGTCAGCGATTGTCTGGTCAGGGAACTGTCCTGGACGAGGTAGAGGAAGAAGAGGAAGAGGAGGAGGATGAGGATGAGGGGGATGATTATTTTGGGCAGGAGGATGCTTCTCAGGGGGCAAGAGAAAATGTTGGCATTCCAAGGTCAGGTACAGTGTTTGTGCGTGACTGTAGGGATGTGGATGTGCCAGAAAGTGCTCCTCCACCCACCACTGGCAGTGCATCATTGACACCTGGAACATTGGCCCACATGTGAGATTATGCCTTGCGAATCCTAAAAAGGGACCCCCACATTGCCAAAATGATGAGGTATGATGACTACTGGCTGGCCAGCATCCTCGATCCACGCTACAAAGGTAAATTACACAAAATCATGCCACAGAAGAACCTAGAGATAATATTGGCTAACAAACAAGCAACTCTGGTAAACCATTTGTTTGAGGCTTTCCCAGCACACAGCAGCGGTGCTGGTTCTCCCACGAGCCATAGTTGGAATAATGGAAGAGGTGTTCGTGGTGCACACAGCCGAAGTGATGTTGTAGACAGGGTTTTAATGACCATGTTGTGGAATGATTTCTCAAGTACCGCTCACACGACTGCTAATACTGCATCGATTAAAAGTGATAGGAGACAGCAGTTGTCAACTATGGTTACAAACTACTTCTCCTCCCATTTCGATGTTCTCCCTCACAGGTCATTCCCCTTTGACTATTGGATGCCTGGCCTGAATTGGCACAATATGTCTTACAGGAGCTCGCTTGCCCTGCTGCTAGTGTGTTATCTGAAAGAGTCTTCAGTGCTGCTGGATCAATCCTGACAGAAAAAAGGACCCGTCTGTCTACCCAAAAGGTTGTTGATCTAATCTTCATTAAAATGAACCATGCATGGGTTTCGAAGGATTTTGTCCCACCTTCCCCTGATGACACATAGGTTGCCAGAAAACTGCCTCGCTTTTGTCCTCCTCTTCCTCGGACTTATCATAGAATCATAGAATCATAGAATCGTAGAGTTGGAAGGGACCTCCTGGCCATCTGGTCCAACCCCCTGCTCAAAGCAGGATTCGCTAAATCATCCCAGTCAGATGTCTGTCCAGCCTCTGTTTGAAGACTTCCATTGAAGGAGAACTCACCACTTCTCGTGGCACCCTGTTCCACTCATTGATCACTCTAACTGTCAAAAAGTTTTTCTAATATCTAATCTGTGTCTCCTCCCATTCAGTTTCATCCCATTGCTTCTAGTCTTTCTTTGTGCAAATGAGAATAAAGTTGATCCTTCTACAATGTGACAGCCCCTTAGATATTTGTAGACAGCTATTAAGTCTCCTCTCAGTCTTCTCTTTTGCAAACTAAACATTCCCAAATCCTGCAACCTTTCCTCAGAAGACAGGGTTTGCAGACCGGTCACCATTCTGGTCGCTCTTTTCTGAACTTGCTCCAGTTTGTTGATGTCTTTTTTAAAATGTGTTGCCCAAAACTGGACACAATATTCCAGATGAGGTCTGACCAAAGAGGAGTAGAGGGAAATAATGACTTCACGTGATCTAGACTGTATGCTTCTGTTAATACATCCTAGAATTGCATTTGCCTTTTTTGCTGCTGCATCACACTGTTGACTCATATTCAGTCTGTGATCTATTATTATACCCAAGTCTTTTTCACATGTGCTGTCACTTAGCCCTATTCCTCCCATTCTATATATGCTTTTTTCATTTTTATTACCCAGATGTAGTACTTTGCATTTCTCCCTGTTAAAAACCATTCTGTTAGTTGCTGCCCACTTCTCCAGTTTATTTAAATCTTTTTGAATCCTCTCTCTCTCTTCTCTAGTATTAGCTATCCCTCCTAGCTTTGTGTCATCAGCAAATTTAATCAGTTTACCCTCAATTCCTTCATCTAAATCGTTGATAAAGATGTTGAACAATACAGGGCCCAGGACAGAGCCCTGTTGTACCCCACTTGAGACATTTTTCCAACTGGATGTGCAGCCATTTATGACCACTCTTTGGGTCCGATCACTAAGCCAGTTATGAATCCACCTAACAGTTGCCTTGTCCATTCCATACTTAGTCATTCTTTCAATAAGGATTGTATGAGATACTTTGTCAAATGCTTTGCTGAAGTCAAGATATACTATATCTACAGCATTTCCTTGATCCACCCAATCAGTGATACCGTCATAGAAGGAAATTAAGTTAGTCTGACATGACTTATTAGTTACAAACCCATGCTGACTCTGTTTAATCACTTCCTTCTTATCCAGGTATTGACATACATGTCGTTTAATAATTTGTTCAAAGATCTTTCCTGGTATAGAAGTCAGACTCACCGGCCTATAGTTGCCTGGGTCCACCTTCTTCCCCTTTTTGAAGATAGGAACAACATTTGCTCTTCTCCAGTCTTCTGGCACTTCTCCTGTACTCCAAGAATTTTCAAAGATTATGGAGAGGAGTTCAAAAATTTCTTCTGCTATCTCCTTCAGTACTCTGGGGTGTAATTCATCTGGACCTGGAGACTTGAATTCATTTAGGTTAGCTAAGTGTTTCCTCACTATCTTTCTGTTTATAGATATCCTGGATTCTTCTATTCCCTTAATAGGACAGTGAAGAACAGTTGATGTTACATTTCCTTTCTGAGAGAAAACAGATGCAAAATAGGAATTTAAAAGTTCAGCCTTCTCAACATCCTGTCTTACCATTTCATCATTTTCATCCTGTAAAAATCCTATAGCATCTTTGACTTTTCTTTTACTTTTGACATATCCCCAAAATCCTTTATTATTGCTTTTGACATCTCTTGCAAGCCTCAATTCATTTTCAGCTTTAGATAATCTGATTTGTGCCCTGCAGGTTCTGCAGACAGCATTATACTCTTCTTTAGATATGCCTCCCTCTTTCCATTTTATAAACATTTTTTTCTTCCTTTTTAGCATGTGCTTAAGTTCTGTGTTCATCCATCCTGGTTTCCTTAAATGCTTCCTATTCTTCCCTCTTTTCGGAATTGTTAACAACTGTGCTTTGAGAATTTCATTTTTCAAGATTTCCCATCCTTCCTGGACATTTTTGTCTTTAAGGATATCCAGCCATTGGATCCCTCCAATTCTCTTTCTGAATCCCTTAAAATCTGCCTTTCTGAAATCTAACCTTGACGTCTGAGTCTTCACAGGTCTTCCGCCTCTAGTTATCCAAAATTCTAAAATAGCATGGTCTCTACCTCCTAGGGTCCCAGCCACTTTTACCTCCTCAACCATTTCCTCCCTGTTTATAAGGATTAGATCCAAGGTAGCAGTTCCCCTTGTTTTCTCCCTTACCTTTTGGAAGATAAAGTTGTCAGCAAGAGAGGATGAGAATTTCCTTGACCTGTTAGTTTTGCCTGAGAGAGATTCCCAACAAATGTCTGGATAGTTGAAATCTCCCATGACAACTATGTCATATTTTTTGGAGAACTTGGCCATTTGATGCATAAAGAGTTCATCCATATCTTCAGCTTGCACAGGCGGCCTGTAGTAAATGCCTACAATGGTGTCCTTTCCATTGTTCTGTCCTTGTATTCTTACCCAAACAGTTTCCACAGAACTCCCAGTCTCTGAAGCTTCAATCTCTGTGCAGATATATGCGTTTCTAACATACAATGCGACACCCCCTCCTCGTTTATCAAGTCTGTTTCTTGCAAATAAGTTGTATTCTTCTAGTCTTGTATTCCAATCATGTGTATTGTCCCACCAAGTTTCAGTGATTCCAATGACATCATATTTCTTTTCCTGTGTTAGTAGTTCCAATTCTCCTTGTTTGTTGCCCATGCTTTGTGCATTAGTATAGAAACATATTAGTTTGTGATTGGTTTCTCTTTCTCCAATATTTTTTTTAATTAGATTCTTTCATCTTTGTTCTTCCTTTCCACTTCTAATAGCAGAGTTCTCAATAGCATTTGTCAGGTGTATGGCTTTTTCTGGTCTTTTGCTTCCCTTCCCATGTTGTTCTAGTTTAAAGCTCTCCTTACAAGTGTAGCAAGGCGACTTCCAAACACATGCTTTCCAGTCTTCGTAAGGTGCACCCCATCTCTAGCAAGTAGTCCATCGTATAAGTAGTTCACTCCGTGATCCAGAAATCCAAATCGTTGCTGACGGCACCATCGACGTAGCCAGTTGTTCACCTGCAGAATCTTATTCCACCTCCTTGTTCCATGGCCATCCACTGGGAGGATGGAAGAGAAGACCACCTGCGCTCCCAGTTCTTTCACTTTCTTGCCTAAGTCTTCAAAGTCTCTGCAGATGGTTTCCAGGTCGTTTCTTGCGGTGTCATTTGTCCCCACATGTAGTAGCAGGAATGGGTAGTCATCTGTAGGTCTGAAGAGTCCTGATATCCTGTCAGACACATCTTTAATTTTTGCACCTGGAAGACAGCACATTTCTCTTGAAGTTATATCCGGTCTGCAGATAGCGGCCTCTGTTCCTCTCAACAGGGAATCCCCCATGACCACCACTCTCCGTTTCTTCTTCACAACATTTTTCTTTCTCCATCCAGGAGGACTCTGAAGGCGTACAAGGTTGCTGTTTGTTGGCAAAGTCTTATCCTGATGTATTTCTTCATCGTTTTCCTGCGTGAGAGCCTGGTACTGGTTTCTGAGCAGTATGGGTGCTGACTGCCTCCTGATCCTCCTGCTTCTCTGGGTCACATGTCTCCATTCCTCTGTTTCTTCAGGTGCGCTTCGAATTTCTTCTCTTTCTGTAACATGAAGAGATAATTCTGCTCTGTCCAAGAACTCTTCACCTTCCTTAATGATCTTCAACGTAGCTAACCTCTCTTCGAGATTTTGCAACTTTTCCTCCAACAGGGACACAAGCTTGCATTTGTGGCATGTGAAGTTTGGCTTTTCCACTGGTAAATCTGTGAACATGTAGCAAGAATTGCAGCTCACCAAATGGCTCCTGGCCTCTTCCATCTTGAGATTTCTTAAAATCCTTGCCCAATTCCGCCCTTTGCAGCAGCTGAATGTTCAGCCAGCACATCAACATATGCCATTTTTTAAACCTCCCTAAGTGTGCTGCCCATCGCCCCCCCAAATGGCTGGGGTCAACACCTGGTGCACCCAGGCAAGTGCCTTTGCTCTGAATAGGTGGATGGGCCCACAGATGGCCGACAGCACTGGCAAAGGGTCCCTCATAGTACAATACAGTGTCTCTGATGGTGGGGGGGCTCACTTGCCGTCAGACACACCAGCGTATTATGAGGGGCCCTGTGCCAGTACCGTCAACCACGAGTGTGCCCCCATGCTTGGTCATGGCCACTGCACTTGCAAGTTGCAATACTTATCTCTCCCTGCTCGATCGCTGTGTAGTCTGGGCAGTTAAATCCTTCACAGGGATGGCCACTAGAAATTTGGTGTATTGATCGATGATGGTTAAGATGTAGCTATGCCCTGTCCTGCTGGCCTCTTCCTTCAGATGATCAATGGATACCATTTGTAATGGACGTCAACGTACAAGCAGATGCAGTGGTGCTTTATGATCACCTTTTACAGTTGTGATAGTCACAGACGTGTGACATTCCTGCCACCATTTTTCAATGTCTCCTCTCATGCCAATCCAATAGAATTGCCTACGGTCTGTGGCTTCTGTCTTTTGCACTTCAAAATGACCAGACACATCATGATAGGCAGTAAGGACCATGTCTACATCTCTCCCTGTGATCATAATTTCATGGAGACGAGTAACGGTGATGTGATCCACCCTACTGCGAAAAAGGAATCCTTTCTTCACAAAGAACCGTTTTCACTGTCTCCACAGATGCAGTAATTGAGGGTCTCCATCGCCTCTGCAACATCAACCAGGAGGTTTTCCCGCGATGAGTAATTCCAAAATTTCTGACAACAATCAACTTTCCGTCTGTACTTGTATCCATGTAATTTCCAGTAGCAGAGAGTCTGGACTGGCTCACTGAGATTGAAATATATACGAAGATTAGTGTTAAGCATTCCGAGTACTGATACTTTTTCAATATCGGATACCGGAATTGGAAGTCCCCATAATGCAATGAGCCACTGTTGTGGCTGTGATTGGCTGCTGAAATGATGTCATCATGATGCGCAGTCTGTGCGCATCATGATGCGCGGTCTGTGCTGACTGCGGGGAGTCTGTGCTGACTGTGAGGGGTCTGTGCCGACTGCGGGGGGGTCTGTGCCGACTGTCGGGGGTCTGTATGGGACTCTCGGGGGACTGTGCTGGCTGTCGGTGGTCTGTGCCGGCTGCCGGGGGCCTGTGCCGGCTGCCGGTGGTCTGTACGGGACTCTCGGGGGCCTGTGCTGGCTGTCGGTGGTCTGTGCTGGCTGCCGGGGGCCTGTGCCGGCTTCCGGTGGTCTGTGCGGGCCTGCCGGGGGTCTTGTGTGTGTGCAGGCATCGTCCGATGGGACTACAAGTCCCATCGGGCGATGCCTGCTACAATGACAGTGATTGACACATTAGCCAATGATGGGACAGTAGTAGTTCCATCATCCGGCTAATGTGTTGAATGTAAAAAAAAAAATAAAAAACATACTACATACATACATAGTACATACATAGTACATACTACATACATGCTACATATATACTACATTCATACAACATACATACATACTACATACATACATACATAGACATACAGTACATATAACATAGAGTACATACTCAACATCACTTGTCACTTTGATCCCCGAAGCCAGTGTCATCTATGAAAAAATATGAAAATAACAAACAAGCCATATACTCCCTGATCCGCAGAAATCCACGAGGGTCCCACGCCGATTTCCCATGGAGAACAGCAGCATCAGCTGATGCGACCGCTCTCTAGAAGCTTCAATAATGCAATGACGGGAGGTAGGTATCCCTCCGCATTGTATTCCTCCACTACTGTAAAAAAATAGTCCCTAGTCTCACTTTTGGCATTGCTGTGTGAGAAAGTTCCCACGCAGCTTTTGCCATAAAGTGAGACCAGGGACTATTTTTTTACAGTGACGGAGGAATACAGTGCGGAAGGATACGTGCCTCCCGTCACTGGATTCCTGGAGCCCCGTAGAGAGCAGTCGCATCAACTGATGCTGCTGTTCTCCACGGGAGATCGGGTTGGGACACGAGTGGATTTCTGCTGATCAGGGAGTATATTGTTTGTTTGTTATTTTCACATTTTTCCACAGATGACACTGGCTTCGGGGATCATAGTGACAAGTGATGGTGAATATGTACTCTATGTTATATGTACTGTATGTCTATGTATGTATTGTATGAATGAATGAATGTTTTGTATGCAGTATGTAGTATGTATGTATGTATGTTGTATGTCTGTAGCATGTTATATGTATGTATGTAGTATGTATGTAGTATGTATGTATGTTGTATGAATGTAGTGTATATGTAGCATGTATGCAGTATGGAGTATGTATGTATGTTGTATGAATGTAGTATATATGTAGTATGCATGTAGTATATATGTATGTTGTATGAATGTAGTATATATGTAGCATGTATGTAGTATATATGTATGTTGTATGAATGTAGTATATATGTAGCATGTATGTAGTATGTAGCATGTATGTATGTTGTATGAATGTAGTATATATGTAGCATGTATGTAGTATGTAGTATGTATGTTGTATGAATGTAGTATATATGTAGCATGCATGTAGTATATAGTATGTATGTATGTTGTATGAATGTAGCATATATGTAGCATGTATGTAGTATGTATGTATGTTGTATGAATGTAGTATATATGTAGCATGTATATAGTATGTAGTATGTATATATGTTGTATGAATGTAGTATATATGTAGCATGTATGTAGTATGTATGTATGTTGTATGAATGTAGTATATATGTAGTATGTATGTATGTTGCATGAATGTAGTATGTATGTAGTATGTTTTTTTTTTACATTCAACACATTAGCCGGATGATGGGACTACTACTGTCCCATCATTGGCTAATGTGTCAATCACTGTCATTGTAGCAGGCATCGCCCGATGGGACTTGTAGTCCCATCGGATGATGCCTGCACACACACAAGACCCCCGGCAGGCCCGCACAGACCACCGTAAGCCGGCACAGGCCCCCAGCAGCCGGCACAGACCACCGACCGCCGGCACAGGCCCCCGAGAGGCCCGTACAGACCACCGGCAGCCGGCACAGACCACCGACAGCCGGCACAGGCCCCCGAGAGGCCCATACAGACCACCAGCAGCTGGCACATGCCCCTGACAGGCCTGTACAGACCCCCGAGAGGCCCGTACAGACCACCGGCAGTCGGCACAGGCTCCCGACAGTCGGCACAGACCCCGAGAGGCCCATACAGACCACCAGCAGTCGGCACAGGCCCCCGACAGTCGGCACAGACCCCCAGAGGCCCGCACAGACCCCGCCCGCTCACACAGACACGCACAGTGTCCGCCCACGCACCGCCCGCACTCTTCCCCCCTCCCGAACAGGATGTACAAGGCAAGAAAGGGTCTTTTTTAATTCTGTTATTTCTGTCCCATTGACTTGAATGTGACTTCCAGTATCGGAATCGGCGATACCGATACTTTTTGGAGTATCGAGCTGATCCAATCCGATCCGATATTTCTGAATATCGGATGGTATCGCTCAACACTAACGAAGATATAAAAGTACCACAACACTGAATACTGTTGTACGCTTTGACTACCTTTCCCTTTTTCTACTTGTTAAATTAACATAACATAGTAACATAGTTAGTAAGGCCAAAAAAAAGACATTAGTCCATCCGGTTCAGCCTATAAAATTCTGTCAGAATAAATCCCCAGATCTACGTCCTTCTAAAGAACCTAACAATAACTGTAAGATACAATATTTTTACGCTCCAGGAAGACATCCAGGCCTCTATTGAACCCTTTGACTGAGTTCGCCATCACCACCTCTTCAGGCAGGGAATTCCAGATTCTCACTGCCCTAACAGTAAAGAATCCTCTTCTGTGTTGGTGGAAAAACCTTTTCTCCTCCAGATGCAGAGAATGCCCCCTTGTGACCGTAACCTTCCTTGGTATAAACAGATCCTCGGAGAGATATTTGTATTGTCCCCTTATATACTTATACATGGTTATAAGATCGCCCCTCAGTCGTCTTTTTTCTAGACTAAATAATCCTAATTTTGCAAATCTCTCTGGGTATTGTAGTTCCCTCATCCCCTTTATTAATTTTGTTGCCCTCCTTTGTACCCGCTCTAGTTCCATTAAATACTTCCTGAGCACTGGTGCCCAAAACTGTACACAGTAGAGTTGAGCGACTTTAGTCGGATCGGGTTTCATGAAACAAAATTTGTTTCAGATGAAACTGGACCGACTAGGGCAAAAAGTTGGAGTTTCGTCAGAAACCCGACCCCAATGCAAGTCAATGCGGAATAAAAGTCGGCATTGACTGGATGAATGTCATCCGCTCAATGCCGACTTTTATTTCCCATTGACTTGCATTGGGGTCAGGTTTCGGACGAAACTCCGACTTTTTTTGCCCTAGTCGGACCAGTTTCATCTGAAACAAATTTTGTTTCATGAAACCCGATCCGACTAAAGTCGCTCAACTCTAGTACACAGTACTCCATGTGCAGTCTAACCAGAGATTGGTACAGAGGCAGTATAATGCTCTCATCATGTGCATCCAGACCTCTTTTAATGCACCCCATGATCCTGTTTGCCTTGGCAGCTGCTGCCTGGCACTGGCTGCTCCAGGTAAGTTTATCATTAACTAGGATCCTCAAGTCCTTCTCCATGTCAGATTTACCCTGTGGTTTACCGTTCAGTGTGTAATGGTGATATTGATTCCTTCTTCCCATGTGTATAACCTTACATTTATCATTGTTAAACTGCATCTGCCACCTTTCGGCCCAAGTTCCCAACTTATCCAGATCCATCTGTAGCAGAATGCTATCTTCTATTGTATTGACTGCTTTACATAGTTTTGTATCATCTGCAAATATCAATACTTTACTGTGCAAACCTTCTACCAGTTCGCTAATAAATATGTTGAAGAGAATAGGTCCCAACACCGACCCCTGTGGTACCCCACTGGTCACAGCGACCCAGTTAGAGAATATACCATTTATAACCACCCTCTGCTTTCTATCACTAAGCCAGTTACTTACTCATTTACACACATTTTCCCCCAGACCCAGCATTCTCATTTTGTGTACCAACCTCTTGTGTGGCACGGTATCAAACGCTTTGGAAAAATCAAGATACACCACGTCCAATGACTCACCTTGGTCCAGTCTATAGCTTACCTCTTCATACAAACTGATTAGATTGGTTTGACAGGAGCGATTCCTCATAATCCCATGCTGATATGGCGTTAAACAGTTATTCTCATTGAGATAATCCAGAATAACATCCCTCAGAAACCCTTCAAATATTTTACCAACAATAGAGGTTAGACTTACTGGTCTATAATTTCCTGGTTCACTTTTAGAGCCCTTTTTGAATATTGGTACCACATTTGCTATGCGCCAGTCCTGTGGAACAGACCCCGTCGCTATAGAGTCTCTAAATATAAGGAATAATGGTTTGTCTATTACATTACTTATTTCTCTTAGTACTCGTGGGTGTATGCCATCCAGACCCGGAGATTTATCTATTTTAATCTTATTTAGCCAGTTTTGCACCTCTTCTTTGGTTAGATTGGTGACCCTCAATATAGGGTTTTCTTTGCCTCTCAGCATTTCACCTAGCATTTCATTTTCCACCGTGAATACCGTGGAAAAGAAGGTGTTTAATATATTAGCTTTTTCCTCATCATCTACAACCATACTTTCCTCACAATTTTTTAATGGGCCTACACTTTCACTTTTGATTCTTTTACTATTGATATAGTTGAAGAACAGCTTGGGATTAGTTTTACTCTCCTTAGCAATGTGCTTCTCTGTTTCCTTTTTGGCAGCTTTAATTATTTTTTCAGATAAAGAATTTTTCTCCTTATAGTTTTTTAGAGCTTCAACGGTACCATCTTGCTTTAGTAGTTTTTACTGTTAATTGCCCCTCTTACTTCTTTGTTTAGCCACATTGGGTTTTTCCTATTTCTTCTCCTTTTATTCCCACAAGGTATAAACCGCTTTCAGTGCCTATTAAGGATGTTCTTAAACATTTCCCATTTATTGTCTGTATTCTTATTTATGAGGACATTGTCCCAGTCAACCAGGTTAAGGGCATCTCTAAGCTGGTCAAACTTTGCCTTCCTAAAGTTCAGTGTTTTTATGACTCCCTGACATGTCCCCCTAGCGAAAGACAAGTGAAATTGTACAATATTGTGGTCGCTATTTCCTAGATGCCCAACAACCTTCAGATTTGTTATTCTGTCAGGTCTGTTAGATAGTATTAGGTCTAAAAGTGCAGCTCCTCTGGTTGGATTCTGCACCAATTGTGAAAGATAATTATTCTTGGTTATTAGCAGAAACCTGTTGCCTTTATGGGTTTCGCAGGTCTCTGTTTCCCAGTTAATATCCGGGTAGTTAAAGTCCCCCATAACAAAGACCTCATTATGGGTTGCAGCTTCATCTATCTGCCTTAGTAGTAAACTTTCCATGATTTCTGTTATATTTGGGGGTTTGTAACAGACCCCAAAGAGAATTTTGTTACTATTTTTCCCTCCATGTATTTCGACCCATATGGACGCGACATCCTCGTTCCCTTCTCTAATATCTTCCCTTAAAGTGGACTTTAGACAAGACTTTACATAAAGACAAACCCCTCCTCTCCGATTTTTATGATCCTTTCTAAACAGACTGTAACCCTGTAAGTTAACTGCCCAGTCATAGCTTTCATCTAACCATGTCTCGGTTATTCCCACTATGTCATAGTTACCTGTAGATATTTCTGCTTCTAGTTTTTCCATCTTGTTTGTCAGGCTTCTGGCGTTTGCGAGCATGCAAATTCTGGTGTAATACATACTGAGCCTGTGTTTGTGTCTGACTCCGGAAGTATAGACGGAAATTTACAATTACCCCTAGACTGGATACACCTGGTATGTGCTGATACAGTAACTTTGTTCAAAATGTTGTATTACGGTATCATTCATAGTGAATGAGCGTGTGTGGTTTACACCTTCTATATATACGGTGAATCGGAGATACCAATTTTTACCCTATACTTGATACAGCTTGTATCTTGTTATACAGTACCTTTGTTCGACATTTAGTATTGCGGTCAAATCCATACTGAGCATGTGTCTGAGACTGACTACGGGGCTATGTATACAGAGATTTCAATTGTACCCTATAATATATATACTTGCTATCTTGTAATCCAGTACCTTTTTTACAACATTTTTTTTATGGACAAACCCAGACTGAGTGAGCGTCTGAGGGTGACTCCAGAAATATATACCAGGATTTCAAATTTGGCCAACACTGTATACAGCTGTACGCTTGTGTTACATTACCCATTTACAGCTTTTCATATTCTTGTGTAATCCATACTGGGCCTGAGAGCGTTTGTGTCTGCCTCCTGAAATGCATACGGAGATTCAGAATGTTTACACTATACTATATATACCTTGCATCTGGTGATACTGTACCCTTTTTCACCTTTTTATTTTATTGGGTAATCCATACTGAGCTTGTGAGCTCTATCGCCTCCTTTTCTGAAGTTTAAAAACATGCAAGCACGGAGTCGTAAGTGCAGGCTTCTGTCAGGAGCAACCATTTTCCTTGTGTCCTTCACCCACACCAAAAGTGAAGGATGCGGCAGCACACACTTCATGGAGCTATTTTCACATACCATGCCTTGGTTAATTAAAAATGGGGCCCATCATATACTGGAGCATTCTAAATGGGGCAGATCAGACACTGGAGCAGCATCTATGGGGCACATGATACACTGGAGCGTTAGAAATGGGACCCATTATATATGGAGCATTATTAGGGCCCATAAGACACTGGAGCATCATCTATGAGGCCCATCATACACTGGAGCATCAGCCATGAGGCCCATCATATACTGGAGCATTCCAAATGGGGGGACATCAGACACTGGAGCAGCATTTACGGGGCCCATTATACACTGGAGCATTAGAAATGGAGTCCATTATATGTGGAGCATTATTTGGGCCCATAACACTCTGGAGCATCATCCATGGGGACAATCATATACTGTAGCATTTTGTGGAGCTCATCATATACTGTATGGAACATTATATGTGGCCAATTATTCTGTATGGAGAAATATATGGGGCTCATTACTCTGTATGGCGCACAATGTGGTGACCATAATACTGTATGGAGTATTATACAGTCCTTTTTTTGAGCTATTGTACAATTTAAAATAGATCAGTCATGTCATGTAAGCAGTGAAGTATTTGTCATTGTACTATACCTATACTTCTGTGCCGTATCGGAGCATCATGAGTTGTGTTATGTGTTAAAGGGGCGCACTGATACTCTTTGGCCCAGGGCACATGAAAACCTGGAGCCAGCCCTACCCCCCCACAACTTTAGCCAAATAACCCCCTGTTTTCAATGCATAACTATTATTATGAAGTAAATTAAGGTTGACAAGCTTCAGTAATAAGAATTGATGTTTTTGGCATTGAAATGGGCAATGTAGGTGTGTTTACTGTCCTCTACTCCCTGCCGAATTTGCTTCCCCATTGACTTGCATTGGGTTTCGCGTTTCAGTCGGCCCCCGACTTTTCCTTATAGTCGGCCGATTTCGTTCGACCCGACTTTTGAGAAAGTCAGGTTTCATGAAACATGACTCGACCTAAAAAAGGCAAAGTCGCTCATCTCTAGTTATGACCTTTTGCATTCAAGCGTAGAGTCATTCAGCTCTTACAGTGGTGATAATAACAAGGCACAATGAGGACATGATGGATGACAGTGAGGAGGGTACCCATACTTTGTCCACTCACGTTTAAACATAAAACTCATGAGATCAGTTCTGAGTAATCATGAAGTCCATAATTTTCTCCTAGTACAATTAGATCTTATCTAAACCTAACAATTTTTTTGAAGTGTGTGTAATTTTCATGATTAATTTGTTGTCATCGCTGCTTAGAATACTGGACTGCATTATTTTTGCAAAACCATGCCATGACATGAAGATCTTGTATTTCCTTTTTTATTCTATTATTAAAGATTCCTAGCCACCTAATTTTTTTTTATAAATTCAGTCATAATGTTTACACCTTTGAAATAAGACTAGATCTTAAAATATTAGATCAAAATTTAGATTTTCAACACTAGTCATTAAAAAGTTTCAACATGGTTTTATTTATTACCTTAAACAATTTAAAATGCATAACAAGACCTAAGCGGGACAGTTATGTAAAATGCTTGCAGTATAATATACATACTAGACACATGATTTTTTATAGATACACAAGTTATGTTTCCTCTAAACCTGAAATAGGAAATACGCAAACAGAAGATAGTGTTTGAAAGAGAATTATAAAAGATGTTTTTTCTGCCAAAAATGCTAATATTTCCTGGATTTGTCATTTTAGAAAGAAAAACTTATGTTACAAATGCAAGGTATTTTACATTTTAGTATCTTGCATGGTTGATTGCTAAAATGAAGGTTAACATCAAGTCATTCTTAACCTGTATAGTGAAATTAATTACTGTCAAATCCCTGCAATGAGTTTAGTATGTAACATCCATCTTAAGTATAGTTTAGATCAGGTTCAGACAGATGTATTTCATGCCTTGGGCAGATGTATCCTATCCAAATTTAAAGGGGTTGTCCTGTCCAAATAGATAAGTCTGAAGCCATTCTGTGTGACTGCAGACTTATGAATCCCCCAGCGCATGCACTGTGCGCTGCCGGGATTCGCTGGTTTTTGAGCTGGGCCCGGATGGTATGTATGCGTTAAACATAATCCCTGCCACAGAGTGACTGCAGACTTATAAAATTGGAACAAACAACCCCTTTATACCTTATATGTATTTATGAGGCAGTAAGTCAGCAGACCCCAATCATTCCAGGTATTGTGGTCCATACATGGTCCATGAAGTATGCCCAAATAACCTGGATATAGACATACTATCTATAATTGTGCAAGTTCCAAACCTTAGGCCAACAGACTGATCTATATATTTCTAGTAACTTCCCCAAAAAATTGGATTGAAAGAACAGAATCTCCATTTACTAATTAAAGCAGATAGTGACTGCTAAGAAATTCTCATTCTGGAGGATACAACACATCCATGTATGACATTGACAGCCTAATGATTTCAATGTGGGGTGAATAATGCTGGATTTCTCCTGGGGTCAAAGAAGCAGGATACTCTGATCAGATTATCATCAGGGGGCCTTTTTAAAGAAAAAGAATTGTGGAAAGCTGATAACCCATTTAAATCATGTTAAAGAATCTAAGTTTATTTTACTTGTCCTTATGTTCCTGTTTCAACAATTACATGTTAACAATTAAATGAACGAGCCAGTGAATAATTAAAGCTCAGAAATGCAGCCTCTCACTCTCTTCTGGTATCTTTCCTTCCTCATTTAAGCATGCCATCATACAGCCATTACTTAAAAAACCATCCCTTGACCAAATTGTGCCGCTAACTATAGACCTGTCTCTAATCTTCCCTTCATCTCTGAACTCCTGGAATGCTTGGTACACACCCTTCTTATCTGCTATCGCTTAGATAACTCTCTCCTCGACCCTCTACAATCTGGTTTCCACTCTCTACACTCTACTGAAACTGCCCTCACTAAAAACTCTAATGATCTACTAACAGCAAAATCTAATGGTCTCTACTCCATGCTAATTCTCTTGGATCTCTCCGCAGCATTCAACACTGTGGATCATAAGCTCCTCCTCACTATGCTCCGTTCCATTGGCCTCAAGGACACAGTTCTCTCTTGGTTCTCCTCCTATCTCTCTGTCCGCTCCTTTACTGTATCTTTTGCTGGCTCCTCCTCCTCTCATCTTCCCCTTACTGTTGGGGTTCCTCAAGGATCGGGTCTAGACCCCCTCCTCTTCTCTTTGTATACTGCCCCTATTGGTCAAGCAATCAGTAGATTTGGGTTCCAGTACCATCTCTATGCTGATGACACCCAATAATACACATCTTCTCCTGATATCACGCCTGCCTTTTTGGAAAACACCAGTGATTGTCTTACCGCTGTCTCTAACATCATGTCTTCCCTTTATCTGAAACTGAACCTGTCAAAAACTGAACTCCTCGTGTTTCCTCCCTCTACTAACCTACCTATGCCCGACATTGCCATTTCCGTGTGTGGCTCCACCATTACTCCCCAGCAATATGCCCGCTGTCTTGGGGTCATACTTGATTCAGAGCTTTCATTCACCCCCCAACATCCGGTCATTGGCTCGCTCTTGCTATCTGCACCTCAAAAATATTTCTAGAATTCGAACCTTTCTTACTTTCGACTCTGCAAAAACTCTTACTGTTTCTCTTATTCATTCTCATCTGGACTATTGTAACTCTCTACTAATCGGTCTCCCTCTCACCAAACTCTCCTCTCTCCAATCCATCCTGAATGCTGCAGCTACGATCATATTCCTCACCAATCGCTATACCGATGCCTCTACCTTGTGCCAGTCCTTACACTGGCTACCCATCCACTCCAGAATTCAGTATAAACTAATTACCCTCACCCACAAAACCCTCCATGGCTCAGCACCACCCTACATCTCATCCCTCATCCCAGCCTATCACCCTACCCGTGCCCTCCGTTCTGCAAATGACATGAGGTTAACATCCTCATTAATCAGAACCTCCCACTCCCGTCTCCAAGACTTTTCACATGCAGCGCCAATTCTTTGGAATGCACTACCCAGGCTAGTATGATTAATCCCCAATCCCCACAGTTTTAAGCATGCCTTAAAAACACATTTGTTCAGAGTGGCCTATCGCCTCAACGCATTAACCTAAATATCCTTGTGTGGCTCATTTCAAAAATTTTTATCATAGCCAGGTTCCTCACATCATGTTCTCTCATGCTTTTTGCATTTAATAGCCCTCTGTGTCTGTACTGTTACATATTTAGACTGTGAACTGGTTCATGCAGCAACAGGAACACCTTTTTACACTAGGGATGGTCCAAACAGTAAAAATAATAAAAGCAATTGTTACCATCCACCTTTCGTGTCTCCCCTTTTTCTTTATAGATTGTAAGCTTGCAAGCAGGGCCCTCATTCCTCTTGGCATCTGTTTAGATCTATGTGTTTATTGCTATGCTGTGCTGTAATGCTATGCTGTGCTTGTCTGTAGAAGTCCCCTCTATAATGCTATAGAAATAAAATTATTATTATTATTATTATTATTAGCTGTATGAATGAAATGTTCATGATACTTGTGCCGATATAAACAGTAATCATTACATTTACTGAAGCACGCTGCTAATATACCTTATGTTAATCTAATCCAAAGCTCCTACCAACCTCAAAACCGTTATACAATGATCACTGTATGCAAAAGATAGTGGTCATAGGCAAGATGCACACTTAAAGAAACACATTTTTATTACAAAAATACAAAAAAATGTAAAAGTATATTAGACTACAAGACAAAATAGATAAAAACATGTGAAAATGCAGCTATCCATACACTGATGTAGACAAATTTAGCTACATAAATATTGCAGCGTCTTGATAACTACTCTGAAAGTTACTTCAGTGAATTAATTCCTTATCAGCTACGGATGTGCCTTTTCATGGCATCTTTTTAGTACCTTAATCCTTAAGGGCCTGTCACACTAAGCGATATCGCTAGCCATATCGCTATAACGTCACTGGTTTTTGTGACATTATAGCGATATTGCTAGCGATATCGCTATGTCTGATACTTACCTCCGACTGCTCCCCCGCTGATTATCGCTGATCGCGTGAGAACGTCCTGGACCGCTTCTCGTCGTCAGATTCCTGCTGGGGCTTCCTGCTGTGATGACGAGCGGTGCGTGGACGCGGGCGGGAGGACTTCTTCATCGCCTCGTCTGACACGTAAGTAGCGACCCCCGACCCCAGCGATGTCGCTGGTGAGATCTGCCTTTGTGGCAGCTCACTAGCGACCACTTAGCGATGTACCAGCGATCCTGACCTCGGCATACCGCTGGCCTGGATCGCTGGTACATTGCTAAGTGTGACAGTACCTTAACCCCTTAATCCCATGTGACGTACTATCCCATCCATGTGCCCTGGGACTTAATTCCCAGGGACAGGATAGTACGTCACAGCGATCAGCGGCACCCACGTGGTGAGTGCCACTGATCGCGGCCGGGTGTCAGCTGACCGCCCCTGACACGTTAACCCCTTGCACACCGCGATCAAACACGATTGCGGTGTACTGGGGGTTAAAGGGAAGCATCGGCAGGGAGGGGCTCACTCCGTGCTTCCCTGAGAACCCCACAGCAGCGCAATGTGCAGCACTGCTGCCGGGGTCTCTTTCCCTACAGGTCCCCGGATCCAAGATGGCGACGGGGACCTTCGGGGGCCTGTAGGAAGCTGACTTCCTCAGTGCCTGCAAAGCGCAGGCATGAGGAAGTCTGCGTCTATGCCTGTGACAGATCGCTGATCTGTCACAGTGATCTGTGATGTGACAGATCAGCAATCTGTCACAGGACAGTGATGTCCTCCCTGGGACAACCTAATAAAGTTAAAAAAAAAGTGTAAAAATAATTTTTTAAAAATCACTAAATAAATTAGAAAAAAACAAAAATTCCCCAATAAATTCATTTTTTGGAAATAAAAAAAGAAAAAAACAATAAAAGTGCACATATTTGGTATCGACGCGTCCGTATCGACCTGCCCTATAAAACAGTCTCATTAGTTAACCCCTTAAAAAATAAAAATAAAAAACGAAGCAAAAAATGATTTATTATCATACCGCCGAACAAAAAGTGCAATAACGCGCGATCAAAAAGACAGATATAAATATCCATGGTACCACTAAAAAACGTCATCTTGTCCCACAAAAAACGAGCTGCGATACAGCATCATCAGCGAAAAAATAAAAAAGTTATAGCTCGCTGAATAAAGCGATGCAAAAATAATTATTTTTTATATAAAATAGTTTTCATTGAATAAAACCGCGGAAACATAAAAAAATGACATAAATGAGGTATCGCTGTAACCGTACTGACCCGAAGAATAAAAGCGCTTTATCAATTTTACCACACGCAGAACAGTGCAAATGCACCCCCCAAAAGAAATTCATGAAACGCTGGTTTTTGCTCATTCTGTCTACCAAAAATCGGAATAAAAAGCCAACAAAAAATGTCATGTGCCCGAAAATGGTACCAATAAAAATGTCAACTCGTCCCGCAAAAAATAAGACCTCACATGACTCGGTGGGTCAAAATATGGAAAAATTATAGCTCTCAAAATTTGGTGATGCAAAAACTATTTTTACAATAAAAAGCGTCTTTTAGACTATGACAGCTGCCAAACATAAAAACCCGCTATAAATAGTAAATCAAACCCCCCGCTATCACCCCCTCTGTTAGGGAAAAATAATAAAATTAAATGAAAATGCATTTATTTCCATTTTCCCAGTAGGGTTAGGGCTAGGGTTAGGGCTAGGGCTAGGGTTAGGGCTAGGGCTAGGGTTAGGGCTAGGGTGGTTAGGGCTAGGGTTAGGGATGAGATTAGGGTTAGGAGTGTGTTGCGGTTAGGGTTGGTGTTAGAATTGGGGGTTTCCACTGTTTGGGCACGTCAGGTGCTCTCCAAATGTAACATGGCGTCGGATCTCAATTCCAGCCAATTCTGCGTTGAAAAAGTCAAATGGTGTTCCTTCCCTTCCAAGCTCTGCCATGCGCCCAAACAGTGTTTTACCCCCACATATAGAGTATCAGCTTACTCAGGACAAATTGCAAAACAACTTTTGGGGTCCAATTTCTCCTGTTACCCTTAGGAAAATAAAAAATTGGGGGCAAAAATATCATTTTTGTGGAAAAAAAATGATTTTTTTATTTTCACACCCGGGCGTTATAAACTTCTGTGAATCACTTGGGGGTTCAAAGTGCTCACAACACATCTAGATAAGTTCCGTGGGGGGTCTAGTTTCCAAAATGCGGTCACTTGTGGGGAGTTTCAATAGTTTAGGTACATCAGGGGCTCTCCAAACGCACAGGACACTTGCAGATCATTCCATCAAAGTCTGCATTCCAAAACATCACTACTTCCCTTCCGAGCCCTGAAGTGTGCCCATACAGTGGTTTTCTCCCACATATGAGGTATCAGCGTACTCAGGACAAATTGGACAACAACTTTTGGGGTCCAATTTCTCCTGGTACCCTTGGGAAAATAAAAAAATTGGTGACTAAATGATCATGTTTGTGGAAAAAATATGATTTTTTTATTTTCACGCCCAGGCACTAAAAACTTCTGTGAAGCACTGGGGGGTTCAAAGTTCTCACCACACATCTAGATAAGTTCCTTGGGGGGTCTAGTTTCCAAAATGGTGTCATTTGTGGGGGTTTCCACTGTTTTGGCACATCAGGGGCTTTCGAAACGCGACATGGAGTACGATCTCAATTCCAGCCAAAAATGTCAAATGGCGCTGCTTCCCTTCCGAGCTCTGCCATGCGCCCAAATAGTGGTTTACCCCCACATGTGGGGTATCAGCGTACTCAGGACAAATTGCACAATAACTGTCAGGGTCCTGTTACCCTTGGAAAAATAAGAATTGAGGGTGAAAATATCATTTTTGTGGAAAAAATATGATTTTTTAATTGTACAGCTGTATGTTATAAACCTCTGTGAAGCCATTGGGGTTTCAAAGTTCTCACCACATATCTAGATAAGTTCCTTGAAGGGTCTAGTTTCCAAAATGGGGTCACTTGTGGGGGGTTTCCACTGTTTAGGTACATAATGGGCTCTCCAAACGCGACATGGCGTCCGATCTGAATTCCAGCCAATTTTGCATTGAAAAAGTCAAACGGCGCTCCTTCCCAGCTGAGCTCTGCCATGCGCCAAAACAGTGGTTCCCCCCACATATCAGGTATCAGCATACTCAGGACAAATTGCACAATAACTTTTGCAGTCCAATTTCTCCTGTTACCCTTGGTAAAATAAAAAAAATTGAACCTGAATTATTTTTTTTGTGAAAAAAAGTTAAATGTTCATTTTTTTTTTAAATATTCAAAAAATTCCTGTGACGCACCTAAAGGGTTAATAAACTTCTTGAATGTGGTTTTGAGCACCTTAAGGGGTGCAGTTTTTAGAATGGTGTCACTTTTGGGTATTTTCTATCATATAGACCCCGCAAAGTGGCTTCAAATGTGATGTGATCGTTAAAAATAAAATGATGTTGCAAAAATGAGAAATCGCTGGTCAAATTTTAACCCTTATAACTTCCAAAAAATTTTGGTTCCAAAATTGTGCTGATGTAAAGTAAACATGTGGGAAATGTTACTTATCAAGTTTTTTGTGTGCTGTATCTCTGTGATTTAAGGGCATAAAAATTCAAAGTTGGAAAATTGTGAAATTTTCAAAATTTTTGCCAAATTTCAATTTAAAAAAAAAAAAACGCAAGCTTTGAATGAAATTTTACCACTATCATGAAGTACAATATGTCACGAGAAAACAGTGTCAGAATCACCGGGATCCATGGAAGCACTTCAGAGTTATTACCTCATAAAGGGACGGTGGTCAGAATTGTAAAAATTGGCCTGGTCATGAACGTGCAAACCACCCTTGGGGCTTAAGGGGTTAAGGGCTATTGTTGAGCGATACCATCTGATATCGTGAAATATCGGATCGGATTGAATCAGACTGATACCCAAAAAGTATCGGATATCGCAGATTCCGATACCGGAAACCAATGCAAGTCAATGGGACAGAAATAAACCCTTTCTTTCCTTGCAGGTTAATTCTACATGAAGAAAAACAACTAATAGTAATGTAGAATGTATTGGGGGAGGTGGAGGAGACATTAAAGGCATAGAGGTTTAGCCCAATCAAATGGAATAGCAGGAATTATTTTTTTTTTAAGACGATCGTAGTTACATAGATATTGACTATGTTAACCTTTTTTATATTTTGTCAGATATGTATGTTTCACCACTTCCATGCTCTTCACCTTCTATTTTACTTCTCCCACACTTTCTCCTTCATGATCCTCAGCAGCAGCATCTTTTTCATCAACTTCTTCACCTTATTCATCTTCTTCTTCTTCACCTTCTTCCTATTATTCTTTTTTTTTACATTCTTCATATTCTTCTTATTCAACTATTATTATTCTACTTCTTCATCTTCTTCCTATTCTTCTTCATCATATTCTTATTTGTGACAGGCATTCCTGTAGTTGTTATCTATAAAAGTTTGAAGATTACACCAGCCGTTCTGCCAGTCACAAAAGATTTACAACAGGATTTGTCTGCGTTCAGTTTGGCCTGCAGCAGGCAGGCCTTTTCCAGGGGCACCACGAGGAGGAACGGACTCACCCCCATACACTGCTTAGTCTTCTTCTGCTTATAATTTAGATAATATCTTTTGCGCTGATTTTTAGTCTTATGCTTAATGTTCTTCTGCTTTTGTTCTTCTGCTTCTTGGTCTTCTGTCTCTTGTTGTTCTGTATCTTGGTGGTTGTCTTCATGTTCTTTGTCCTCTTGGTCATCTTCTTCAGGGTCATCTTTTTGGTCTTCTTTGGGGTGGTCTTCAGGGTCGTCGTCAGGGAGATCCAGAGTGATTACCAAAAACCATTTCAAAAAGTTTCAACTTGGAAATGTAGCAGAAGGTACAAGAAGGCAGAGGAACTGCCGAGAACCAGCTGATAGTACTGGAACCCGGATGGTTAGCAGAAGGAACAAGAGCCAATGGCACTACCGAGGACCAGCTGATGGTACTGGAGCCCGGTCACTAAGCAGGAGGTACCTGACAGGACAATGTATTGGTGCCAAAGTGACGTTGACACTTCCCTGAAACAGCTGACGGTGCTGGAACCCGGAGGGGCAGCAGAAGGAACAAGAGCCAATGGCACTACTGAGGACCAGCTGACGGTACTGGAACCCGGTGACTAAACAGGAGGTACCTGTGCTAGAAAGCACTACCAAGGACCAGCAGACATTGCTGGAACTCGGATACTGAGATGGAAGCACCTAAGCCAAAGGCACTGCCGAGAACCAGCTGACGGTGCTGGAACCCGGAGGGGCAGCAGAAGGAACAAGAGGCAATGTAACTACCGAGGACCATCTGACGGTGCTGGAACCCAGATGGGTAGCATAAGGAACAAGAGCCAATGGCACTACCGAGGACCAGCTGACGTTACTGGAACCCGGTGACTAAGCAGGAGGTAGGTACCTGTGCTAGAAAGCACTACCAAGGACCAGCAGAAGTTGCTGGAACTCGGATACCAAGATGGAGGCAGCTAAGCCAAAGGCACTGCTGAGAACCAGCTGACAGTACTGGAACCCGGATTGGTAGCAGAAGGTACCCATGAAAAACAAAGTTGCAAGGCCGCGAACCAGCCGCAGTTACCGAAACCCACAGTCCTACAGGGGGTGCTTGTCCTATTGGCATTACTGAACCAGCCTTTATTTCCAGATCCCGCAGCCCATATAGGAAGCACGTAAACTGCAAGCACCATAGAGTCGGCTAACCCGATCGCAACACGACAGGACAACGTATTGGTGGAAAAGTGACGTTGACACTACCCGGAAACAGCTGGTGTGCTGGAACCAGGCTGGGCAGGAGGGAGTGCCCGTGTCAAAGACACTGCCGAGCACCAGCTGACGGTGCTGTAACCCGGAGGGGCAGCAGAAGGAACAAGAGCCAATGGCACTACCGAGGACCAGCTGACGGTACTGGAACCCGTTGACTAAGCAGGAGGTACCTGTGCTAGAAAGCACTACCAAGGACCAGCAGACGTTGCTGGAACTCGGATACTGAGATGGAGGCACCTAAGCCAAAGGCACTGCCGAGAATCAGCTGACGGTACTGGAACCCGGATGGGTAGCAGAAGGTACCCATGAAAAACAAATTTGCAAGGCCGCGAGCCGGCCGCAGTTACCAAAACCCACAGTCCTACAGGGGGTGCTTGTCCTATTGGCACTACGGAACCAGCCTTTATTGCCAGATCCCGCAGCACCTAAACTGCAGGCACCATAGAGTCAGCTAACCCGACCGCAACACGACAGGACAACGTATTGGTGGCAAAGTGACGTTGACACTACCCGGAAACAGCTGGCGTGCTGGAACCAGGCTGGGCAGGAGGGAGTACCCGTGCAAAAGACACTTCTGAGCAGCAACTGGCCGTGTTGGAGCCCAGGGATTAGAGTAGAAACAGAGTGTATCCAGAGGCCTAATTGGAGCAAGTTAAAATCTGGAGTAGTGTGAATGTGGACAGAGCAGGCGAAATTGCCGGACACACAGCAGGGGATCAGCTGACGTTACTGAACCCCACTAACACTGGAGCATGTGTTTTTCTCTGTGCAGACGGCTCTTCTGAGCAACAACTGGCGGTGTTGGAGCGCAGGGTCATTCATGGAGTAGGCTAAGGCCTAATTGGAGCAAGTTAAATATCTGATGTTGGGATGAATGTGGAGGGAGCAGGAGATATTGCCAGAAACACAGCAGGGGAGCAGCTGACATTACTGAACCCCACTAAAACACAGGAGCTAGTGTTTTTCTCTGTGCAGACGGCACTTCTGAGCAACAACTGGTGGTGTTAGAGCCCAGGATCAATCATGGTGTAGGCTGAGGCCTACTTGGAGCAATTTTAAAATCTGATGTAGTTTGAATGTGGAGGGAGCAGGAGATATTGCCGAACACACAGCAGGAGAGCAGCTGGCGATACTGAACCCCATTAACACAGGAACTAGTGTTTTTCTCTGTGCAGACGGCACTTCCGAGCAGCAACTGGCGGTGTTGGAGCCCAGGATCAATCATATAGTAGGCTGAGGCCTACTTGTAGCAAGTTTAATATCTGATGTAGTTTGAATGTGGAGGGAGCAGGAGACATTGCCGGAAACACAGCAGGGGAGCAGCTGGCATTACTGAACCCCACTAACAAAGGAGCTAGTGTTTTTTTCTGTGCAGATGGCACTTCCGAGCAACAACTGGCGGTGTTGGAGCCCAGGATCAATCATGGAGTAGGCTGAGGCCTACTTGGAGCAAGTTTAAAATCTGATGTAGTTTGAATGTGGAGGGAGCAGGAGATATTGCCGAACACACAGCAGGAGAGCAGCTGGCGTTACCGAACCCCACTAACACAGGAGCTAGTTTTTTTCTCTGTGCAGACGGCACTTCCAAGCAACAACTAGCGGTTGGAGCCCAGGATCAATCATGGAGTAGGCTGAGGCCTACTTGGAGCAAGTTTAAAATCTGATGTAGTTTTAATATGGAGGGAGCAGGAGATATTGCCGGACACACAGCAGGAGAGCAGCTGGCGTTACTGAACCCCACTAAGACAGGAGCTAGTGTTTTTTTCTGTGCAGACGGCACTTCTGAGCAACAACTGGTGGTGTTGGAGCCCAGGATCAATCATGGAGTAGGCTGAGGCCTACTTGGAGCAACTTTAAAATCTGATGTAGTTTGAATGTGGAGGGAGCAGGAGATATTGCCGGACACACAGTAGGGGAGCAGCTGGCGTTACTGAACCCCACTAACACAGGAGCTAGTGTTTTTCTCTGTGCAGACGGCACTTCTGAGCAACAACTGGCGGTGTTGGAGCCCAGGGATTACAGTTCAGGTGGTAGAATCATGAGCACAACAGGAGACCTGGATACTGTTGCCAACCAATTATTTATTATGGAAGAGGACTGGCAAACTCCGGTGAGATCCAGGCCTTGTTCATTTTCAGAAAAGTAAGCCAGTCAATGTTATCGGAGGATAGTCGCGTGCGACGGTCTGTTAGTACACCACCTGCGGCACTAAAGATGTGTTCTGATAATACACTATCAGCAGGGCAAGCCAGCACCTCCAATGCATACTGGCTAAGCTCTGGCCATGTATCCAGCTTAGAGACCCAAAACTTGAAGGAGGAAGAGCCGTCTCAGATTACACTGACAGGGCAAGACATGTAGTCTGTGACCATCTGACGGAAACGTTGCCTCCTGCTGACTGGAGCCGTCTGTGATGGTGTAGACATTTTTGGTGGGCACACGAAACTTTGCCACATTTGGGCCATACTGGTCTTGCCTTGTGCTGAAGCACTGCTTCGGCTCCCTCTTTGTGCAGAGCTTCCTCCTCTGCCTCGACGCACAGAGCTGCTTTGTAAAGCACTAGCAGCAATGCTCTCGGGTGGAATGGAGAACATGATGGAATGCACCAATGTGTCTTGGTACTCCCACATTTTACGCTACTGGTTCATCGGTGTTATGAGGCTTTGTAAGTGATCCCGGTAGCGAGGATCTAGGAGTATGTACACCAAATAATCAGCCGTGTTGAGAATGTGGGCAATGCGGCGGTCGTTTTTCAGGCACTGCAGCATGAAATCAACCATGTGCTGCAGACTCCCAACTGGCCAAGAAATGCTGTCCCCTGCTTGAGGCAGCATCTCTGCCTGCTCTGCATCACCCCACCCTCGCTCTACATACTGACTACTACAGCATTGTATACCTCCTTCCTCTGGAGACATGTCTTCCTCCTCCATTGACTCCTCCTCATCCTCCTCACAAAGTGTCCCCTGCCTAGGCCTTTGTGAGGAACCACGTTGCGCAGACTGTCCAGAAGCAGATGGCATTTGTGACTCCTCATCCTCCACCTCTTCCAAAACCTCCTCCCTTAGTGCTTGCAGTATTTTTTGAAGCAGGCAGATAAGGGGGACAGTCATGCTGACTAGTGCATCATCTGCACTCGCCATCCACGTGGAATCATCGAAGGCACACAAAACGTGGCAGATGTCCTTCATAGAGGCCCACTCAGTGGTGGTGAAGTGTGATCGGCGCACAGTGCGACTTGTTTGCACCTGATGCAGCTGGTACTCCATTACTGCTGCCTGCTGCTCACACAACCGCTCCAACATATGTAGCGTTGAATTCCACCTGGTGGGTAGGTCACATATGATGCGATGTTCCGGAAGGCGGAATCGGCGCTGCAGAGCTGCAATGCGCCATCTTGCCATGCTGGAACGCCGCAAGTGAGCGCACTCTATGCGGACCTTGTGCAGCAGTGCATCAAGATCCAGATAGTCCCTCAAAAAACTCTGCACGACCAAGTTGAGCACATGTGCCAGACATGGGATGTGAGTGAGATTGCCTAGGCCCAGAGCTGCCACCAGATTTCGGCTATTGTCACACACTACCAAGCCTGGCTGGAGATTCGCTGGCACAAACCACACGTCGCTCTCCTGCTTGATGGCATTCCAGAGCTCCTGCGCTGTGTGGCTTCGATTCCCCAAAGAAATTAATTTCAGTACGGCCTGTTGCTCATATCGGTCGTAACAGGTAAGCGTAGACCGTAGACCGTGATGGCTCCTACAGCGCTGATTCTAAGGAACTGGAGTATGAGTAGGTGTCAATGTGTACAGACTGGATTCCTGCAATCCTTGGAGTTGGCAGAACTTGTACAGCGCCACTCTCAAGATCTGTACCCGGTTCCACAACATTGACCCAATGGGCAGTGAGGGAAAGGTATCGTCCCTGTCCATGGTTACTAGTCCATGCATCGGTGGTCAGGTGGACCTTGCTGCTGACAGCGTTTAGTAGCGCATGTTTAATTTTTCCCTCCACATGCTTTTGCAAGGCAGGGACGGCTTGCCTGCTGAAATAAAAGTGGGTGGGCACGGTGCATTGTGGGACTGCCAATGTCATGAAGTTACGGAAGGTGTCAGTCTCCACCAGCCTGAATGAAAGCATTTCAAGGGCCAGTAGTTTGCAATGCCAGCATTCAGAGCCTGTGCTCAGGGATGGTTTGTCGAGTATGGCCACCTTTTCTCCCATGCCTGTGCTACCAATGGCTGTAGAGTGGCCTGGGAGTGTGAGGATGACAGGGAACGTGGAGCCGTGGGTGGAATGTCACTGGGTCTCTGGGCAACAGTGCCAGAGGTTCTTCCAAGGCTATCCTGTGAGGAAGCCAAACCAGCTGTGTGTGAGCTGGAGGATGAGGCTACAACACGAGCTGAAGAGGTGGTAGGTGGTGCTGTAGGTAGGCCTACGTCTTCAGTGTGTCTTTGTAACTCCACCACGTGCTTGGTCCGCACATGTTTCCACATATTTGTGGTATTGAGGTTGCTGACACTTTTCCCTCTTTTGACTTTCTGATTACACAGCTTGCATTTGACAAAGCAAATGTCATCTGCAACTGTGTCAAAAAAGGACCACGAACTGCAAGTCCTGGGAGCGCCCATTTTGGGTTTTGGAAGAGGAATGCTCCTAACGGGTGCCGAAGTGGAGGCTACAGGCAACCAATTCTGCCCCCTCCCTCTCCCTCCTGTTTTGGCCATTCGGGGAATCTCTTCCTCAGAGCTGCTCCCATCACCTTCCTGTTCCTCACGCCATGATGGGTCAAGGACCTCATCATCTACACTCCCCTCTTCAAACACCTGCTTCTCCTGGGTAGTCTCACCAGCACAGTACACACCAGAAAGTGGCACCTGAGTCTCATCATCTGATGCGTACTGAGGTGTGCTGACCATAGGCACTGGCCCAACCGCCTCTTCAGATTCAGAGTGACAAAGCAGTTGCGCATCACTGCATACTCCCTCTTCTTCACATTCTAGAATGCTGCTTGGCTGGCCCCCTGTTCCAAGCCAAGAGATTCAGAGAACAGAAGTAGAGATTGCTCCTGTCCAGGGCTCTCTGACTGCCTGGGCAATTTAGCAGGTAGTGAAGAGACAGATGGTTGCTCTTCAGTGCTCTGACCCTGAGAGGATGTGGAAGTAATTGAAGTCAATGCGTTAGCTGCCATCCATCCAACAACAGCTTCAATTTGTTCATCCCGCAGCAGTGGGGTATGGCGAGGTCCTACAAAGCTGCGCATAAAGGACTGTTCCCTGTTAAAACTGGGGTATGCTGAGTCACTGGTGCCCGCAGCAGGCACAGAATCCCCACGTCCTCTCCCTGCTGAAACATCAAGCCCACGACCACGTGCCTTACTCCCTGCCTTCTTCATCTTGGTAGACTGATAAAGATAAGCAGAAAAGTACAAAGGCAGGGGCTTAGTGTGCTTATTCCTGAACAGCTGCTAACAGGTATAAGAAACACTAATTTTATAGTGTGTGGACTACACTTTAATATGAGCTAATGTGGCCTACACAACTGTCAAGTGGAGTGTTTGGTGAACTTTATTTACGTTTTTTTTTTTCAAAAAAACCAAAAAGATGTGACTAGTGTTGAGCATTCCGATACCGCAAGTATCGGGTATCGGCCGATATTAGCGGTATCGGAATTCCGATACTTAATTCCGATACTTTTTTCATATCGGATTCCGGAATCGGAATCGGAATAGGAAGTTCCCATCATGCTATGAGCCTGCTTGCTTTGATTAAGCCAATGGGAATCCTCCGAAGTGTGGGCACATCCTGTTAGGCATGTAGGCATGTTAACTATTGGCATGGCTGTGATTGGCTGCCGAAATGATGTCATGATGCACTATAAAAGCCACCGCAGCCGCCATTTCTGGTCACTCTGCTGTGAATTCAGTTAGGGACAGGCTGCTGTAGAAGACTGTGAGGGACAGTTAGAAATAGCGATTCCACCAAACATCTAGTGCTTTACCCAGGCTACATAAACCACCACTGTAGCCTTCTTTGCCCTAGCAGCAGTGTTCACAGCTGTCTGCAAGGGCTGTGTGAGTGCAGCTCACGCTGTGGAGTGGGTCCTGCAGCCAGTGTGATCACTGCTGCCTCATACATCTTTTATTTTTTGAGCTGCATTTTTTACATAATTTCAATCTAGTGTGCTTCCATCCGTATCCATATACGTTGGTTGCAAACACTAGTAGTAGACAGCGGAGCCTTTCTGCAGCCTTTCAGTGCTAGTGTCCACTTTGCTGCACTGTTCACGGCTGTCTGAGAGGTCTCTGACTGTGTGTGAGTGCAGCTCACGCTGAGTAGTGTGTCCTGCAGCTACGTCTGGCTGTAGGACGCTCAGCGTGCGTCAGTGCCTCACACATATTTTTATTTGAGTGCAGCTCATTTTTTCTTCTATTAGTGTGCATCCATCCGTCTCCATCTACGGTGGTTGCAAACACTATAAAGGAGTACACAGCGGAGCCTTTCTGCAGCCTGTCAGTGCCAGTGCCCACTTAGCTGCACTGTTGACGGCTGTCTGAGAGGCCTCTGACTGTGTGTGAGTGCAGCTCACGCTGAGTAGAGTGTCCTGCAGCTACGTCTGGTTGTAGGACGCTCAACGTGCGTCACTGCCTCACACATATTTGTCTTTGAGTGCAGCTCATTTTTTCTTCTCCTATTAGTGTGCATCCATCCGTATCCATCAACATTGGTTGGTTGCAAACACTATATAGGAGTAGATAGAGGAGCCTTTTTTTCTGGCTTGTGCCCTGCCGGCGCAGCCAGATTAGTATTACCCAATTTTTTTGGAGCCTCATCTTTTGCATTGTAGGTTACCTGCCTGCATTGTAATAGCTCCAAAAAGTTGGTGATACTATCAGTTTCAATTCTTTGTTCACATACTTTGAGTTTGTTTCCAACAAAGAAACCACAAAAAAAGTTCACCAAACACTACATTTTGAACTTGTGTAGGCCACATCAGCTCCTATTAAAGTCTAGTCCACACACACACACACTTCATAAAATTAGTGTTTCTTGTACCTGTAACCAGCTGTTCAGGAATAAGCACACTAAGGCCCCCCTTTGTACTTTTTTGCCTATCTTAAGCAGTCTTGCAAGATGAAGAAGGCAGGGAGTAAGGCGCGTGGGCGTGGGCGTGGGCGTGGAGTTTCAGCAGGGAGAGGACGTGGGGATTCTGCAGGGAGAGGACGTGGGGATTCTACAGGTAGAGGACGTGGGGATTCTGGGCCTGCTGCGGGCACCAGTGGATCAGCATCCCCCAGTTTTAGCAGGCAACAGTCCTTTATGCGCAGCTTTGTAGGACCTCAACGTACCCCACTGCTGCGGGAGGAACAAATTGAAGCCGTTGTCGGATGGATGGCAGCTAACGCATCGACTTCAATTACTTCCGCATCCTCTCAGGGTCAGAGCACCGAAGAGCAACCATCTGTCTCTTCACCACCTGCCAAAGTGCCCAGGCAGTCAGAGAGACATGGACAGGAGCCATCACAGTCTCTACTTCTGTTCTCGGAATCTGTTGGCTTGGAAAGAGGGGGCCAGCCAAGCAGCATTCCTGAATGTGAAGAAGAGGGAGTATGCAGTGATGCGCAACTTCTTTGTCCCTCTGAATCTGAAGAGGCGAGTGGGCCAGTGCCTATGGTCAGCACACCTCAGTACGCATCAGATGATGACGAGACTCAGTTGCCACTTTCTGGTGCGTACGGTGCTGGCGAGACAACCCCGGAGAAGCAGCTGTTTGAAGAGGGGAGGGAAGATGATGAGGTTCTTGACCCATCATGGCGTGAGCAACAGGAAGGTGGTGGGAGCAGCTCGGAGGAAGAGATTCCCCTACCGGCCAAAACAGGAGGCAGAGGGAGGGGGAAGACTTGGTTGCCTGTACCCTCCACTTCGGCACCCGTTAGGAGCATTCCTCCTTCCAAAGGCAAACCGGGCGCTCACAAGAGTTGCAGTGCGTGGTCCTTTTTTGACACAGTTGCAGATGACATTTGCTTTGTCAAATGCAAGCTGTGTCATCAGAGAGTCAAAAGAGGGAGAAATGTCAGCAACCTCAATACCACAAATATGTGGAAACATGTGCGCACCAAGCACGAGTTGGAGTTGCAGAGACACCCTGAAGACGTAGGCCAACGTACAGCACCACCTACCACCTCTTCAGTTCGTGTTGGGCCCTCTTCCTCCAGCTCACACACTGCTGGTTCGGCTTCCTCACAGGATCGCCAAGGAAGAACCTCTGCCACTGTTGTCCGGAGACCCTGTCAGATTCCACCCATAGCAGCACGTTCCCATCCATCACAGCCATCGGTAGCACAGGCATGGGATAAAAGGCGCCCTTACTCGGCAAACCATCCCCGAGCACAGTCTCTGAATGCTGGCATTGCCAAACTTCTGGCAGTTGAAATGCTGTCATTCAGGCTGGTGGACACTGACACCTTCCGGGACTTAATGGCATTGGCAGTCCCCCAATACAACGTGCCCAGCCGCTTTTATTTCAGCAGGCGAGCCGTCCCTGCCCTGCAGAAACATGTTGAGGGCAAAATAAAACATGCGCTACTAAACGCCGTTAGTAGCAAGGTCCACCTGACCACCGATGCGTGGACCAGTAACCATGGACAGGGACGATACCTTTCCCTCACTGCCCACTGGGTCAATGTTGTGGAGCCGGGTACGGATCTGGAGAGTGGAGCTGTACGTGTTCTTCCAACGCCACGGATTGCAGGACTCCAGTCTGTACACATAGACTCCTCCTCCTACTCAAGTTCCTCAGAAACAGCAGAGCAGGAGCCTGTTACGACCGATATGAGCACAGCCGTGGCCAAACGTCAACAGGCTGTACTCAAATTAATTTCTTTGGGGAATCGAAGCCACACAGCGCAGGAGCTCTGGAATGCTATCAAGCTGGAGAGCGATGTGTGGTTTGGGCCAGCGAATCTCCAGCCGGGCTTGGTAGTGTGTGACAATGGCCGAAATCTGGTGGCAGCTCTTGGCCTAGGCAACCTCACACACATCCCATGTCTGGCACATGTTCTTAACTTGGTCGTGCAGAGCTTTCTGTGGGACTATCCGGATCTTGCTGCACTGTTGCACAAGGTCCGCATAGAGTGCGCTCACTTGCGACGTTCCAGCACGGCAAGATCGCGCCTCGCTGCTCTGCAGCGACGATTTGGCCTTCCGGAACATCGCATCATATGTGACCTACCCACCCGGTGGAATTCAACGTTACATATGTTGGAGCGGTTGTGTGAGCAGCAGGCAGCAGTCATGGAGTATCAGCTGCATCAGGCGCAAACAAGTCGCACTGTGCGCCGTTCACACTTCAGCACCATTGAGTGGGCCTCTATGAAGGACATCTGCCTCGTTTTGCGTGCCTTCGATGAATCCACGCGGATGGCGAGTGCAGATGATGCACTAGTCAGCATGACTGTCCCCCTTATCTGCCTGCTTCAACAAACACTGCAAGCACTAAGGGATGAGGTTTCAGAAGAGGTGGAGGATGAGGAGTACCAAATGCCATCTGCTTCTGGACAGTCTGCGCTACGTGTTTCCTCACAAAGGCCTAGGCAGGGGACACTTTGTGAGGAGGATGAGGAGGAGTCGATGGAGGAGGAAGACATCTCTCCAGAGGAGGGAGGTACGCAAACCTCTACTCAGTATGTACAGCGAGGGTGGGGTGATGCAGAGCAGGCCGAGGTCACGCCTCAAACAGGGGACAGCGGTTCTTTGGCAGTTGGGAGTCTGCAGCACATGGTTGATTTCATGCTGCAGTGCCTGAGAAACGACCGCCGCATCGCCCACATTCTCGTCTCGGCTGATTATTGGGTGTACACCCTCCTAGATCCTCGCTACCGGGACAGCGTACAAAGGCTCATACCAACGTTGAACCGGGAGCGTAAAATGCGGGAGTACGAAGAGTCACTGGTGCAGTCCATAATGTTTTCCATTCCACCCGACAGCATTGTTGCTAGTGCTTTACAAAGCAGCTCTGTACGTCGAGGCAGTGGAGGAAACTCTGCACAAAGAGGGAGCAGAGGCAGCGCCGCAGCACAAGGCAAGACCACTATGGCCCAAATGTGGCAAAGTTTTGTGTGTCCACCACAATTGTCTACACCATCAGCGACGCCTCGAGTCAGCAGGAGGCAACGCTTCCGTCAGATGGTGTCAGACTACATGTCTTGCCCTGTCGCTGTACTCCCAGATGGCTCTTCCCCCTTCAAGTTTTGGGTCTCTAAGCTGGATACATGGCCAGAGCTTAGCCAGTATGCATTGGAGGTGCTGGCTTGCCCTGCTGCCAGTGTATTATCGGAACGTGTCTTTAGTGCCGCAGGTGGTGTACTAACAGACCGTCGCACGCGACTATCTTCCGATAATGTTGACCGGCTGACTTTTCTGAAAATGAACAAGGCCTGGATCTCCAAAGACTTTGCCATTCCTCTTACAGACTAAATTAGTGGTTGGCAACTGTATCCAGGTCTGCTGGTGTGTTCATTTTTCTACCACCTGAACTATAATCCCTTTGCTTCAACACAGCCAGTTGTCGCTCAGATGTGTCGTCTGCACAGAGAAACACACTAGCTCCTGTGTTAGTGGGGTTCAGTAATGCCAGCTGATCCCCTGCTGTGTGGACGGCAAAGTCACCAGCTCCATCAACATTCAAACCACTACTGATTTTTAACCGTGCCCAACTTAGGTCTCTGGCTCCACTGTCTCTACTATTTCCCCTGACCTCCAACCCCGCCATCTACATCTCTGAAGTGGCGTCAGCACAATCTACACTTGTTCCTGTGTTCCTGTGGCTCAGTCCCATCAGTTTATCCCCTGATGTGTGTCCGGCAAGGTCTCCTGCTCTGTCCACATTCCCATAACCAGTAGTGGGAATGAGGACAGAGCTGGCGAACTTGCCGGACAAACATCAGGGGATCAACTGACGGGACTGAGCACCAGAACACAGGAACAAGTGTAGATTGTGCTGACGCCACTTCAGAGATGTAGCTGGCGGGGTTGGAGGCCAGGGTAAATAGTAGAGACAGTGGAGCCAGAGGCCTAAGTGGAGCATGGTTAGAATCAGTAGTAGTCCACAACCTCCATAAAAACCGCTGCCCATTGGCCTCTGCATGCGGCATGCGTAATCCTGGGCTCCAACAGCTTCAGTTGGTGTTCAGAAGTGTCGTCTCCACAGAGCCAAACACCTTCGTTAGAGTGTTAGTGGGGTTCAGCACTGCCAGCTGTTCCCCTGCTGTGGAGATGGCAAGTCTCCTGCTGCCTTCACCTGCCAAAATCCAGTAGGCCCCAGCCTGCTCCTCGCCTAATCCTGGGCTCCAACAGCGTCAGTTGGTGTTCAGAAGTGTCGTCTCCACAGAGCCAAACACCTTCGTTAGAGTGTTAGTGGGGTTCAGCACTGCCAGCTGTTCCCCTGCTGTGGAGATGGCAAGTCTCCTGCTGCCTTCACCTGCCAAAATCCAGTAGGCCCCAGCCTGCTCCTCGCCTAATCCTGGGCTCCAACAGCGTCAGTTGGTGTTCAGAAGTGTCGTCTCCACAGAGCCAAACACCTTCGTTAGAGTGTTAGTGGGGTTCAGCACTGCCAGCTGTTCCCCTGCTGTGGAGATGGCAAGTCTCCTGCTGCCTTCACCTGCCAAAATCCAGTAGGCCCCAGCCTGCTCCTCGCCTAATCCTGGGCTCCAACAGCGTCAGTTGGTGTTCAGAAGTGTCGTCTCCACAGAGCCAAACACCTTCGTTAGAGTGTTAGTGGGGTTCAGCACTGCCAGCTGTTCCCCTGCTGTGGACATGGCAAGTCTCCTGCTGCCTTCACCTGCCAAAATCCAGTAGGCCACAGCCTGCTCCTCGCCTAATCCTGGGCTCCAACAGCGTCAGTTGGTGTTCAGAAGTGTCGTCTCCACAGAGCCAAACACCTTCGTTAGAGTGTTAGTGGGGTTCAGCACTGCCAGCTGTTCCCCTGCTGTGGAGATGGCAAGTCTCCTGCTGCCTTCACCTGCCAAAATCCAGTAGGCCCCAGCCTGCTCCTCGCCTAATCCTGGGCTCCAACAGCGTCAGTTGGTGTTCAGAAGTGTCGTCTCCACAGAGCCAAACACCTTCGTTAGAGTGTTAGTGGGGTTCTGCACTGCCAGCTGTTCCCCTGCTGTGGAGATGGCAAGTCTCCTGCTGCCTTCACTTGCCAAAATCCAGTAGGCAACAGCCTGCTCCTCGCCTAATCCTGGGCTCCAACAGCGTCAGTTGGTGTTCAGAAGTGTCGTCTCCACAGAGCCAAACACCTTCGTTAGAGTGTTAGTGGGGTTCAGCACTGCCAGCTGTTCCCCTGCTGTGGAGATGGCAAGTCTCCTGCTGCCTTCACCTGCCAAAATCCAGTAGGCCCCAGCCTGCTCCTCGCCTAATCCTGGGCTCCAACAGCGTCAGTTGGTGTTCAGAAGTGTCGTCTCCACAGAGCCAAACACCTTCGTTAGAGTGTTAGTGGGGTTCAGCACTGCCAGCTGTTCCCCTGCTGTGGAGATGGCAAGTCTCCTGCTGCCTTCACCTGCCAAAATCCAGTAGGCCCCAGCCTGCTCCTCGCCTAATCCTGGGCTCCAACAGCGTCAGTTGGTGTTCAGAAGTGTCGTCTCCACAGAGCCAAACACCTTCGTTAGAGTGTTAGTGGGGTTCAGCACTGCCAGCTGTTCCCCTGCTGTGGAGATGGCAAGTCTCCTGCTGCCTTCACCTGCCAAAATCCAGTAGGCCCCAGCCTGCTCCTCGCCTAATCCTGGGCTCCAACAGCGTCAGTTGGTGTTCAGAAGTGTCGTCTCCACAGAGCCAAACACCTTCGTTAGAGTGTTAGTGGGGTTCAGCACTGCCAGCTGTTCCCCTGCTGTGGACATGGCAAGTCTCCTGCTGCCTTCACCTGCCAAAATCCAGTAGGCCACAGCCTGCTCCTCGCCTAATCCTGGGCTCCAACAGCGTCAGTTGGTGTTCAGAAGTGTCGTCTCCACAGAGCCAAACACCTTCGTTAGAGTGTTAGTGGGATTCAGCACTGCCAGCTGTTCCCCTGCTGTGGACATGGCAAGTCTCCTGCTGCCTTCACCTGCCAAAATCCAGTAGGCCACAGCCTGCTCCTCGCCTAATCCTGGGCTCCAACAGCGTCAGTTGGTGTTCAGAAGTGTCGTCTCCACAGAGCCAAACACCTTCGTTAGAGTGTTAGTGGGGTTCAGCACTGCCAGCTGTTCCCCTGCTGTGGAGATGGCAAGTCTCCTGCTGCCTTCACCTGCCAAAATCCAGTAGGCCCCAGCCTGCTCCTCGCCTAATCCTGGGCTCCAACAGCGTCAGTTGGTGTTCAGAAGTGTCGTCTCCACAGAGCCAAACACCTTCGTTAGAGTGTTAGTGGGGTTCAGCACTGCCAGCTGTTCCCCTGCTGTGGACATGGCAAGTCTCCTGCTGCCTTCACCTGCCAAAATCCAGTAGGCCACAGCCTGCTCCTCGCCTAATCCTGGGCTCCAACAGCATCAGTTGGTGTTCAGAAGTGTCGTCTCCACAGAGCCAAACACCTTCGTTAGAGTGTTAGTGGGGTTCAGCACTGCCAGCTGTTCCCCTGCTGTGGAGATGGCAAGTCTCCTGCTGCCTTCACCTGCCAAAATCCAGTAGGCCACAGCCTGCTCCTCGCCTAATCCTGGGCTCCAACAGCGTCAGTTGGTGTTCAGAAGTGTCGTCTCCACAGAGCCAAACACCTTCGTTAGAGTGTTAGTGGGGTTCAGCACTGCCAGCTGTTCCCCTGCTGTGGAGATGGCATGTCTCCTGCTGCCTTCACCTGCCAAAATCCAGTAGGCCCCAGCCTGCTCCTCGCCTAATCCTGGGCTCCAACAGCGTCAGTTGGTGTTCAGAAGTGTCGTCTCCACAGAGCCAAACACCTTCGTTAGAGTGTTAGTGGGGTTCAGCACTGCCAGCTGTTCCCCTGCTGTGGAGATGGCAAGTCTCCTGCTGCCTTCACCTGCCAAAATCCAGTAGGCCCCAGCCTGCTCCTCGCCTAATCCTGGGCTCCAACAGCGTCAGTTGGTGTTCAGAAGTGTCGTCTCCACAGAGCCAAACACCTTCGTTAGAGTGTTAGTGGGGTTCAGCACTGCCAGCTGTTCCCCTGCTGTGGAGATGGCAAGTCTCCTGCTGCCTTCACCTGCCAAAATCCAGTAGGCCCCAGCCTGCTCCTCGCCTAATCCTGGGCTCCAACAGCGTCAGTTGGTGTTCAGAAGTGTCGTCTCCACAGAGCCAAACACCTTCGTTAGAGTGTTAGTGGGGTTCAGCACTGCCAGCTGTTCCCCTGCTGTGGAGATGGCAAGTCTCCTGCTGCCTTCACCTGCCAAAATCCAGTAGGCCCCAGCCTGCTCCTCGCCTAATCCTGGGCTCCAACAGCGTCAGTTGGTGTTCAGAAGTGTCGTCTCCACAGAGCCAAACACCTTCGTTAGAGTGTTAGTGGGGTTCAGCACTGCCAGCTGTTCCCCTGCTGTGGACATGGCAAGTCTCCTGCTGCCTTCACCTGCCAAAATCCAGTAGGCCACAGCCTGCTCCTCGCCTAATCCTGGGCTCCAACAGCGTCAGTTGGTGTTCAGAAGTGTCGTCTCCACAGAGCCAAACACCTTCGTTAGAGTGTTAGTGGGGTTCAGCACTGCCAGCTGTTCCCCTGCTGTGGAGATGGCAAGTCTCCTGCTGCCTTCACCTGCCAAAATCCAGTAGGCCCCAGCCTGCTCCTCGCCTAATCCTGGGCTCCAACAGCGTCAGTTGGTGTTCAGAAGTGTCGTCTCCACAGAGCCAAACACCTTCGTTAGAGTGTTAGTGGGGTTCAGCACTGCCAGCTGTTCCCCTGCTGTGGAGATGGCAAGTCTCCTGCTGCCTTCACCTGCCAAAATCCAGTAGGCCCCAGCCTGCTCCTCGCCTAATCCTGGGCTCCAACAGCGTCAGTTGGTGTTCAGAAGTGTCGTCTCCACAGAGCCAAACACCTTCGTTAGAGTGTTAGTGGGGTTCAGCACTGCCAGCTGTTCCCCTGCTGTGGAGATGGCAAGTCTCCTGCTGCCTTCACCTGCCAAAATCCAGTAGGCCCCAGCCTGCTCCTCGCCTAATCCTGGGCTCCAACAGCGTCAGTTGGTGTTCAGAAGTGTCGTCTCCACAGAGCCAAACACCTTCGTTAGAGTGTTAGTGGGGTTCAGCACTGCCAGCTGTTCCCCTGCTGTGGAGATGGCAAGTCTCCTGCTGCCTTCACCTGCCAAAATCCAGTAGGCCCCAGCCTGCTCCTCGCCTAATCCTGGGCTCCAACAGCGTCAGTTGGTGTTCAGAAGTGTCGTCTCCACAGAGCCAAACACATTCGTTCAAGTGTTAGTGGGGTTCATCATTGCCAGCTGATCCCCTGCTGTGGAGATGGCAGTCTCTCCTGCTGTCACCTCAATCAAAATACAGTAGGCCTCTGCCTACACCCTCCTATTTCCTGGGCTTCAACACAGCCAGTTGTAGTTTGGAAGTGCCGTCCACACGGAAAGAGATACTTGCTCCCGTGTCTCAGTGGGGTTCAGTAACGTCAGCTGATCCCCTGCTGTGTGGATGGCAGTCTCTCCTGCTGTAAACTCATTCAAAATACAGTAGGCCTCTGCCTACACCCTCCTATTTCCTGGGCTTCAACACAGCCACTTGTAGTTCGGAAGTGCCGTCCACACGGAAAGAGATACTTGCTCCCGTGTCTCAGTGGGGTTCAGTAACGTCAGCTGATCCCCTGCTGTGTGGATGGCAGTCTCTCCTGCTGTCACCTCAATCAAAAGACAGTAGGCCTCTGCCTACACCCTCCTATTTCCTGGGCTTCAACACAGCCAGTTGTAGTTCGGAAGTGCCGTCCACACGGAAAGAGATACTTGCTCCCGTGTCTCAGTGGGGTTCAGTAACGTCAGCTGATCCCCTGCTGTGTGGATGGCAGTCTCTCCTGCTGTCACCTCAATCAAAAGACAGTAGGCCTCTGCCTACACCCTCCGATTTCCTGGGCTTCAACACAGCCAGTTGTAGTTCGGAAGTGCCGTCCACACGGAAAGAGATACTTGCTCCCGTGTCTCAGTGGGGTTCAGTAACGTCAGCTGATCCCCTGCTGTGTGGATGGCAGTCTCTCCTGCTGTAAACTCACTCAAAATACAGTAGGCCTCTGCCTACACCCTCCTATTTCCTGGGCTTCAACACAGCCAGTTGTAGTTCGGAAGTGCCGTCCACACGGAAAGAGATACTTGCTCCCGTGTCTCAGTGGGGTTCAGTAACGTCAGCTGATCCCCTGCTGTGTGGATGGCAGTCTCTCCTGCTGTAAACTCATTCAAAATACAGTAGGCCTCTGCCTACACCCTCCTATTTCCTGGGCTTCAACACAGCCAGTTGTAGTTCGGAAGTGCCGTCCACACGGAAAGAGATACTTGCTCCCGTGTCTCAGTGGGGTTCAGTAACGTCAGCTGATCCCCTGCTGTGTGGATGGCAGTCTCTCCTGCTGTCACCTCAATCAAAATACAGTAGGCCTCTGCCTACACCCTCCTATTTCCTGGGCTTCAACACAGCCAGTTGTAGTTCGGAAGTGCCGTCCACACGGAAAGAGATACTTGCTCCCGTGTCTCAGTGGGGTTCAGTAACGTCAGCTGATCCCCTGCTGTGTGGATGGCAGTCTCTCCTGCTGTCACCTCAATCAAAAGACAGTAGGCCTCTGCCTACACCCTCCTATTTCCTGGGCTTCAACACAGCCAGTTGTAGTTCGGAAGTGCCGTCCACACGGAAAGAGATACTTGCTCCCGTGTCTCAGTGGGGTTCAGTAACGTCAGCTGATCCCCTGCTGTGTGGATGGCAGTCTCTCCTGCTGTCACCTCAATCAAAAGACAGTAGGCCTCTGCCTACACCCTCCGATTTCCTGGGCTTCAACACAGCCAGTTGTAGTTCGGAAGTGCCGTCCACACGGAAAGAGATACTTGCTCCCGTGTCTCAGTGGGGTTCAGTAACGTCAGCTGATCCCCTGCTGTGTGGATGGCAGTCTCTCCTGCTGTAAACTCATTCAAAATACAGTAGGCCTCTGCCTACACCCTCCTATTTCCTGGGCTTCAACACAGCCAGTTGTAGTTCGGAAGTGCCGTCCACACGGAAAGAGATACTTGCTCCCGTGTCTCAGTGGGGTTCAGTAACGTCAGCTGATCCCCTGCTGTGTGGATGGCAGTCTCTCCTGCTGTAAACTCATTCAAAATACAGTAGGCCTCTGCCTACACCCTCCTATTTCCTGGGCTTCAACACAGCCAGTTGTAGTTCGGAAGTGCCGTCCACACGGAAAGAGATACTTGCTCCCGTGTCTCAGTGGGGTTCAGTAACGTCAGCTGATCCCCTGCTGTGTGGATGGCAGTCTCTCCTGCTGTCACCTCAATCAAAATACAGTAGGCCTCTGCCTACACCCTCCTATTTCCTGGGCTTCAACACAGCCAGTTGTAGTTCGGAAGTGCCGTCCACACGGAAAGAGATACTTGCTCCCGTGTCTCAGTGGGGTTCAGTAACGTCAGCTGATCCCCTGCTGTGTGGATGGCAGTCTCTCCTGCTGTCACCTCAATCAAAAGACAGTAGGCCTCTGCCTACACCCTCCTATTTCCTGGGCTTCAACACAGCCAGTTGTAGTTCGGAAGTGCCGTCCACACGGAAAGAGATACTTGCTCCCGTGTCTCAGTGGGGTTCAGTAACGTCAGCTGATCCCCTGCTGTGTGGATGGCAGTCTCTCCTGCTGTCACCTCAATCAAAAGACAGTAGGCCTCTGCCTACACCCTCCGATTTCCTGGGCTTCAACACAGCCAGTTGTAGTTCGGAAGTGCCGTCCACACGGAAAGAGATACTTGCTCCCGTGTCTCAGTGGGGTTCAGTAACGTCAGTTGATCCCCTGCTGTGTGGATGGCAAAGTCTCCTGCTGCCTACACAGTCGTACCACTACTGATTTTTAACCGTGCTCCAATTAGGCCTGTGGCTCCACTGTCTCTCGTATTTCCCCTGTCCTCCAACCCTGCCAGTTACAGCTCCGAAGTGGCGTCTGCACAATCCACACTTGTTCCTGTGTTACAGGTGTTCAGTCCGGTCAGTTAATCCCCTGATGTGTGTCCGGCAATGTCGCCTGCTCTGTCCACATTCCGATAATGGGAATGTGGACAGAGCAGGCGACATTGCCGGACACACATCAGGGGATTAACTGACCGGACTGAACACCTGTAACACAGGAACAAGTGTGGATTGTGCAGACGCCACTTCGGAGCTGTAACTGGCGGGGTTGGAGGACAGGGGAAATACGAAAATCAGTGAAGCCACAGGCCTAAGTGGAGCTTGGTTCAAATTAGTAGTCTACAACCGATCTTAAAATTTCTTCAATGCAGCCTAAGCCTGCTCCGTGCTTGTCCCTGGGCTTCAACACAGCCAGTTGTTGCTCGGAAGTGCCGTCTTCACAGAGTAAAACACTAGCTCCTGTGTTTGTGGGGTTCAGTAACGTCAGCTGTTCCCCTGCTGTTTTGATGGCAATCTGTCCTGCTGCCTCCCAATTGACAGCACATCAGGCCTCAGCCTGCTAAGTGCTTGTCCTGGGCTCCAACATCGCCAGTTGCTGCTCATAACTGACTTTGGCACGGGTACTCCCTCCTGCCCAGCTTGGTTCCAGCCCTGCCTGCTGTTTCAGGGAAGTGTCAATGTCAGTTTGCCACCCCAAGTTGCCATGTCGTGTTGCGGTTGGGTTAGCCGAGGCTAGGGTGCCAGCAGTTTAGGTGCTTCCTATGTGGACTGCGGGTTCTGGTAAGAAAGGTTTGTTCCATAGTGCCAGTAGGACAAGCACCCCCTGTAGGACTGTGTGATTCGGTAACTGCGGCCAGCTTGCGGCATGCCAACTTTGCTTTTCAGGGGTAACTTCTGATACCCCTCCGGGTTCCAGCACCGTCAGCTGGTTCTCATCAGAGCCTTTGGCCTAGGTGCCTCCATCTCGGTATCCGAGTTCCGGCAACGTCTGCTGGTCCTTGGTAGTGCTTTGTAGCACAGGTACCTCCTGCTTAGTAACCGGGTTCCAGCACCGTCAGCTGGTCCTCGGTTGTGCCATTGGCTCTTATTCCTTCTGCTGCCCCTCCGGGTGCCAGCACTGTCAGCTGGTCCTCGCTATTTCCATTTGCTCTTGCAGCTTATGCTACCCCTCCAGGTTCCAGCACCGTCAGCTGGTTCTCGTCAGAGCCTTTGGTCTAGGTGCCTCCATCTCGGTATCCGAGTTCCGGCAACGTCTGCTGGTCCTTGGTAGTGCTTTGTAGCACAGGTACCTCCTGCTTAGTAACCGGGTTCCAGCACCGTCAGCTGGTCCTCGGTTGTGCCATTGGCTCTTATTCCTTCTGCTGCCCCTCCGGGTGCCAGCACTGTCAGCTGGTCCTCGCTATTTCCATTTGCTCTTGCAGCTTATGCTACCCCTCCGGGTTCCAGCACTGTCAGCTGGTTCTCGTCAGAGCCTTTGGCCTAGGTGCCTCCATCTCGGTATCCGAGTTCCGGCAACGTCTGCTGGTCCTTGGTAGTGCTTTGTAGCACAGGTACCTCCTGCTTAGTAACCGGGTTCCAGCACCGTCAGCTGGTCCTCGGTTGTGCCATTGGCTCTTATTCCTTCTGCTGCCCCTCCGGGTGCCAGCACTGTCAGCTGGTCCTCGCTATTTCCATTTGCTCTTGCAGCTTATGCTACCCCTCCGGGTTCCAGCACCGTCAGCTGGTTCTCGTCAGAGCCTTTGGCCTAGGTGCCTCCATCTCGGTATCCGAGTTCCGGCAACGTCTGCTGGTCCTTGGTAGTGCTTTGTAGCACAGGTACTTCCTGCTTAGTAACCGGGTTCCAGCACCGTCAGCTGGTCCTCGGTAGTGCCATTGGCTCTTGTTCCTTCTGCTGCCCCTCCGGGTGCCAGTACCGTCAGCTGGTTCAAGAGGACAAAGAACAGGAAGACAACCACCAAGATGCAGAACAACAAGAGAGAGAAGACAAAGAAGCATAAAAAAAACAAAGCAGAAGAACATTAAGCATAAGACTAATACTCTGAGCAAATGATATTATCTTATTTATAAGCAGAAGAAGACTAAGCAGTGTATGGGGGTGAGTCCGTTCCTCCTCGTGGTGCCCCTGGAAAAGGCCTGCTGCTGCTGGCCAAACTGAATGCGGACAAATCCTGTTGTAAATCTTTTGTGACAGGCAGAACGGAAGGTGTAAACTTCTAACTTTTCTAGATAACAACTACAGGAATGCCTGACACAAACAAGAATATGATGAAGAAGAATAGGAAGAAGATGAATAAGCTGAATATGTAGAATAATAATTGTTGAATAAGAAGAATATGAAGAATGTAAGAAAAGGAAGAAGAAGAAGAAGAAGAAGAAGAAGAAGAAGAAGAATGTAAAAAAAGGAAGTAGAAGAAGAAGAAGAAGAATGTAAAAAAAGGAATAAGAAGAAGAATGTAAAAAAAGGAAGTAGAAGAAGAAGAAGAAGAATGTAAAAAAAGGAAGTAGAAGAAGAAGAAGAAGAAGAATGTAAAAAAAGGAAGTAGAAGAAGAAGAAGAAGAATGTAAAAAAAGGAAGTAGAAGAAGAAGACATACATGTCTGGCAAAATATAAATGAGGCTAACATAGTCAATATCTTTGTAACTCCTAACATCTTTAAAAAAAAAGTTTAATTCCTGCTATTCCATTTGATTGGGCTAAACCTCTATGGCTTTAATGTCTCCTCCACCTCCCACAATACATTCTACATTATTCTTAGTTGTTTTTCTTCATGTAGAATTAACCTACAAGGAAAGAAAGGGTTTTTTTTAATTCCGATATTTTGGCCCCATTGACTTGCATTGGTTCCCGGTATCGGAATCGGCGATACCGATACTTTTTTTTAAGATCGGCCGATCCATTCCGATCCGATATTTTCAAGTATCGGCTGGTATCGCTCAACTCTAGATGTGACCAAAGATGTGAAAGCGATAGTATCACAAACTTTTTGGAGCTATTACAATGCAGGAAGGTAACCTACAATGCAATAGATGAGGCTCCAAAAAATAGGCTAATACTAATCTGGCTGGGGCTGCAGGGCACAAGCCAGAGAAAAGGCTCCTTTATCTACTCCTATATAGTGTTTGCAACCAATGTAGCTAGATACAGATGGAAGCACACTAATAGGAGAAATTCTGGAAAAATAAGCAGCACTACAGCAAAAAAGAACAATGTATGAGGCAGTGATGCACGCTGAACGGACTACAATCAGAGGTGGCTGCAGAACACACTACAGCGTGAGCTGCACTCACACACAGAGACCTCACAGACAGCCGTGAACAGTGCAGAGAACTGTGCACTAGCACTGAAAGGCTGCAGAAAGGCTCCGCTATCTACTCCTATATAGTGTTTGCAACTAATGTAGATGGATACGGATGGATGCACCTAATGGGAGAATTAATGAAAAATGAGCAGCAATAAAACAAAAATAAATATGTATGAGGCAGTGATGCATGCTGAGCGGCCTACAACCAGAGGTGGCTGCAGGACACACTACACAGCGTGAGCTGCACTCACACAGACCTTGCAGACAGCTGTGAACAGCGCTGCAAGGCAAAAGAAAGCTACAGTGGTTGATAATGTAGCCTGGGTAAAGCACAATATTATATAGCAAATCGCTATCTCTAACTGGATGAAAGTGACAGGCTTACATATCCCCCTGGACCCTGCCGGGAAGCCGGAGCCTGTCACTTTCATCCATGTAACAGACTAATGATATTAGAAATAAAATTACACATTATGTGGTTAGCAGTGACTCTGGGACATTGTTCCTAGATATATATACCTGGCCCATTGGCTCCACAATATGAATATATTATCTAAATTGCTACTTTTTGTATCTGCACTATTGCTCCCCTTATGGACTCCAGGTAGTTGTGCGGCCATTTTTTTCTATACAGCAGCATTCTTGGCTCAATTTTTCCATCTGTCCCTCACACCAACCCGTACATTGATCTGTTTTCATTGTTTTTTGTATCTATTTTAATCAATTAAATCTTTTCTATTTTGAATATAAATACTTTGTGGACTAGTACCTCATTGTTGCCATATGGCAACTGTGTTTTTGCTAAGAATGCTCAAACAGTGGAACCACGTCTGGGGTTGTCACGATCCATTTTTGGATTTGTGGCAGATCTGGTTCTCAGATTAAAACTTTTTTCCTTTCAGGCCATCGGGGGTTAATGTCAGTTTTTTCCCTCACTGGCCTGCTGGTGTAATTGCATTGCTGCTTGGTTTGCTGATGTGGGTGGACACTACTCCCACCATCCTTTAAGAGGTCACCTGATGCATCAGCTGACTGTCGGTGTTAGTTCATTCTACAGTGTCCAAGCTGCAGGAAGGAGCTCTATGGGTGCAGTGGTGCTTTGCTGAGTTCGCTTGTCTGGTGCCTTACTCTGCTGTGTGGTGCTTTGCAGCAGAAAGCTAAGAGTTATAATTTTGTTACCTCGTCCCTTCGGTGTCTGTTCCTTCTTGTGTTTCTTACCTGTAGTGGTGTGGCTAGTACCTGTCACCTGCCAGTGCACTAGCTAGGGCAGTTTTAGGTGACATTTTAAGGACGAGGTATCCTGACATCAGCAGGGGGAAGGACCTGCATACGGTGTTAGGTTAGAACAGGGATAGGCGTAGGTCGAAGCTCAGGAGGTGACCATCCCTGATTCCCTATTGTCAGGGCCTCCCTCTCCCCCCTATTCCATCGGCATTGTATTGTTGTGCGGTTAGGTGATCGACCAACTGTTGGGTCATGTCAAACCAGGTCAGTCACATCATGTCATAAACCAATTCCGGAAACCAATTGACCATCCCACATACCTCAGATGGGACAGCTTCCATCCTAAACACATTAAAAAGTTCATTGCCTACAGTCAGCCATCAGATAGAACCGTATCTGTTCCAGTCCTAAGGACAGGAAAGAACACCTAACCCAGTTTAAATGTCATTTTTAAATCAAGGTTACCATCCCACCTCCATTGATGATCAGATCATTAGGGCCACAAGGATCCCTAGAAGTTAAGTACTTCAACACAGAAAAAAAGAGGAAAATCATTGTGTACCTCTGGTAGTGACTTACAACCCACAGCTTGAAATACTTAGAAAAACGGCTAAGAAACTTCACCATATCCTACACAAGGATGACCGGTTAAAAATATTATTCAAAGACGCCCCTTGCTTTGCTATAGGCAATCTCCTAATCTAAGAAACATCATTATCCAAAGTTCAATGCCCTCAGATTCACCAAGAGGGATATATCCTTGCAATGGGAGAAGATGCAAAACCTGCATTCATATAGAGACCAACGACAAGATCCAAATCCCCAACACACAGCAGGACTATAAGATCCCCGGGACATTCACATGTTTCTCTTCCAATGTGGGGTATTTAATTCTATGCAATATATGTCCTGTGGATCGCCTCTATGTTGGAGAAACAGGACAGAGACTCAGAGCAAGGATGAGGTCTCAACATCATACAATTACAGACAACAAAAAAAACATTTACCTGTGGCCAAACATTTCTGTGGTCCAGGGCACAACATAGACAATATGAAAGTTGTCATTTTGAAAGGCAATTTCACATCACAGAAGCATCGCAGAGTTTGGGAATGCAAATTCATTACAATCTTTGATTCTGTTCACACAGAACTCAATTTGTCAGACGGATTTATGGTCCATTACCAAATCTGAGCTATTTCCTCCAAAAACAATGAAGGCACCATCAGCCCTTTGTTCTCACATGCATATGGGGAACTTTTACACCACTTATCTAATCTTACCTAATTAAGGATTCCCTCTTTAAGTTCAGCGTTTGTTTATTGAAATGTCCATGTATCACACCATGCCTGTACTCTTTACTGTATATAATTAGGTTTCTTCAAATATTTTGTTATATCAGCCTGATGAAGGGATGTAAGCAGTCCCGAAAGCTTGCTTTGTAACATAATATAAAGTACTCAAATATATAAAAGGTAAACAACACCAATCAGGTGTATCAAGGGGAAGAGTGTGAATACTTCTGTCAAAGTAAGGTAAAATGTTCATAAACAGAAGAAAGGTACATAAAAAGATAAGTGGTAAATGCCTAAGTGAGAGGGAGGGATTATAATCAGTTAGAAGTGAGGTCAATGGTTAAAAGAAGGTAACCATGTAAGATGTGCCTGTACACAGAAAGGTATTAAGGAATTATGACCAAAGAGCTGCACAGAGAAACAGTGTGTCAAATACATGTAGCAGGAATGGCATGGCACAGAAAAAGTAAAAAATGGGGATAAGGTGCATATATAGCTGTAAAACTACAATTCGTGTGAAGGGACTGTATGTAGCTGTCTTTGTGTACACAGTGCCATTGTGTGAAAATGCCAGATGTTGCATACACAAAAAAGTGCAGATTGTCCCGAGTGCACATCGGAAGTAAAGCGGAAGGTAAAAAATGGTAGGCACAAAATGTGGACAAAAATATGAGGGTTGCTGCATGAAACGGTTACCATTTTAGGATCTTGGCTGCGTTTACATTTATAGGTTATCCTTCCATTATATTTAATCATAATTTGATCCCTTTTTTATGCTCTTGCATAGGCATGGGCAGCCATTTTAGTTTTCCTGCCGTGCCCGCCACCGCCATTTTAGAATCTTGGCTGCGTTTACATTTATAGGTCATCCTTTTATTATATTTAATCATAATTTGATTCTACTTTTTTTATGCTTTTGCATAGGCATGGTAAGCCATTTTAGTTTTCCTGCCGTGCCCGCCACCACCATTTTAGGATCTTGGCTGCGTTTACATTTATAGGTTATCTATCTATTATACTTAATCATAATTCGATTCTACTATTTTTTATGCCTTTGCATAGGCATGGAAAGCCATTTTAGTTTTCCTGCCATGCCCGCCCCCGCCATTTTATGATTTTTGTAGCGTTTTCTTGCATAGGTCAGCTATCTATTATATGTAATCATAACTGCATTCAAGATTGAGGTTATGCTAAAAAACACTTACTAGCTAATGGAGGGCCGCTTGCCTTCTATCTGTGTACATACGCTTTTGCATGGGCAGCCATTTTATTTTCAAATTTACCAAATGTTACACGTATTGTGCCATTCCCACTGTTTTTTTTTCAGATGTCATTCGACAAACAAGAGTTCATTAGGGAATACATTGAGAAGTATCGCTCCCTGCCCTGTTTGTGGAAAATTAAATCTGCAGACTACAGCAAAAGGAATAAAAAAGGGGCATAGGAGCAGCTTGTTGACCTGTAAAAACTTCACAATCCAACTGAAACGGTGGATGAGGTTGTGGTGAAAAAAAAATTCAAGGCCTCCGCATCGTGTATAAAAAACAGTTAAACAAGGTTGAAAAAACGACAAAATCTGGTGCAGGAATTGAAGATGTGTATGTACCAAAACTATGGTACATGGTACAAGAAGAATGGTAGCGATGTTGGCCGAAGAACCAGAGATCCTGCCTGAATCCCCTGTAGGAGATGTAAGTACCTTATTTGCTTCACTCTAAATAGCATTGTAATGTGGTATGTACATGGCATAGTTGAATAGAAAATAGTAACTCCGGTATTACATGATTAATTTTGCAGATTACAAAAGTTATCCCTTCCTGTACAGATAAGTATACTCCTTAACTTGTTTAGGCCCACTAAGCTTTCCAGTACCATCGTATGCCATTTCATATCCAGTAATACCAGTCCCGCCCTCACATTTCTTTCCAGTGCATATGTATGCTTGTGACTGCTGCTCATGATATCCAATGCAAAAGCATTACTGTATTTGGGTGTTGCAGTATGATATACAATAGCTTTCGGTTTTTGCTTTAACGTGCATTTTCTGTTCATGCAGGAGCCTGATGATGCCTTGTCAACAACGACTTCCATCAGTCAGGATATCGACTGCACGCCTATCATCACAGAGGAGGATACTAACGAACCAGCACCTTCAGGGTTACCTCGGCGACTACACTCTTCTGGTCGCAAAAGAAAGGCCCCCACCTCTGCTACACCAAAATTCATACAAATGGCCAAAAAAGTGCTTACAACGCAGCATACCCAACCAGAAATCAGCGGATTTGCCCAGTATGTTAATGAGAAAATAAGGACACTTGAACAAACACAACGGGTTCATGCAGAACACATTATTCTTGAAGCTTTAAGCAAAGCGGCAACGGGGAAACTCTGTGACACGTCTGCTATCGTTGAGAGACAGCCAACACGGCTTTACTCCTGGACTCTGGAGAGCGCAATGCAGAGGGGGATAGACATTCCGCAAAATCAGAACCTTGGGCCCCCATAAAATTTTTATTTCACTCCACCGAGGCAACAGTTTAATGACTCAGACCCATATTACCATCAGTTGTGATTCTATTGCTGTTTTATTTACTTTATAGTTTATTTTTAGACATGTTGTGTTAATTTTACTTTTTACATATTGTTTACTCTAATAAAAATGTTATTTTTATTAAAACCTGTGGTCTACTTTTATCAATTCTGCACACACTTTTTTGCTGTCCTACTAATCCGGGGTAATGGGCTGGGTTCAGGGCTGGTCAGGGCCGCCATCAGGGGGGTACTCAAGCACTAGATGCCCAGATATAATGGGTGTGTTTTTATTTTTTTAGTTTATTATTTTTGTAAGAGTGTTATTACAATGTATATTTTCACCCCTTCCTGACATCTGATGTACTATCCCTTCCACAGGACCCGGGACCCCATGCCCATGGACAGGATAGTACTTCATAGCCATCAATGGCGCTCACGGGGGGAGTGCCACTGATCGAGGCTGAGTGTCAGCTGATAATCACAGCTGACACCTGGCACTATGTGTAAAGGGCAGTTACAGACAGCCCCCGGCACGTTAACCCCTGGCACACTGCGATCAAACATGATAGCAGTGTACCGGGGGATTAGGGAAGCATCGGCAGGGATTGGGCTCCCTCCGTGCTTCCCTGAGACCCCCGCAACAGCGGGGGCCTCCTTCACTGCAGGTCCTGCAGGGAGGTGGCTTCCTCAGGAAGGAAGCCTTGTGCAGCACCTGTCAGATCGCTGATCTGTCACAGTGCTGTGTGATGTGTCAGATCAGTAACATTGTTCCTAAATATAAATACCTGGCCCATTGGCTCCACAATATGAATATATTATCTAAATTGCTACTTTTTGTATCTGCACTGTTGCTCCCCTTATGGACTCCAGGTAGTTGTGCGGCCATTTTTTTCTATACAGCAGCATGTTTGCCATTGAAGAAAACATGAATGCGGCCAAGTACAGAGATATCCTGGATGAAAATTTCTTCCAGATTGCTCTGGACCTCAGACTTGGCCGAAAATACACCTTCCAACAAGACAATGACCCTAAGCACACAGCTAAAATAACAAAGGAGTGGCTACGGAACAACTCTGTGACCATTCTTGACTGGACCAGCCACAGCCCTGTCCTAAACCCAATTGAGCATCTCTGGAAAGACCTGAAAATGGCTGTGCACCAATGTCCACTATCCAACCTGACAGAACTGGAGAGGATCTGCAAGGAAGAATGGTAGAGGATCCCCAAATCCTGTTGTGAAAAACTTGTTTCATTATTCCCAAGAAAACTCATGTACCAGCTCAAAAGGGTGCTTCTACTCAATACTGAGCAAAGGGTCTGAATACTTATGACCATGTGATATTTCAGTTTTTCTTTTTTAATAAATTTGCAAAAATGTCTACATTTCTAGTTGTTTTCAACCAACATGGGGTGCAGAGTGTTCATTAATGAGAAAAAAAGGAACTTTTTTTTAATTTACCAAATGGCTGGAATGAAACAAAGAGTGAAAAATTTAAATGGATCTGAATACTTTCTGTACCCACTGTATGTATACTGACACAGAGGACTATTAAATGCATGTTTGAAGTGATGATACGAATGTCCTGGTTTTGAAGATAATTTTGTATGGGCAAAACAGGGATAGTAAATATGTGAAGGCAATAGGCCAGTCATGTCTAATACAGCGTGTATTTAGAGTCCCACTGAGTCCCTCATTTTTTACTTATTTTCTTTTGACTTGACTTCTTGCTTTCTTCATAAACTAAACTAACATTTCCAGTTTTTTATTAGTAAAAAAAAACAATTTTCCTTTACTTAACCCCTTAGTGACTGAGACATTTTGCAGCTTAATGACCAGGCCAATTTTTACAATTTTGACCACTGTCATTTTATGAGGTTATAACTCTGGAACGCTTTAACGGATCCTGCTGATTCTGAGACTGCTTTTTCGTGACATATTTTACTTCATGTTAGTGGTAAAATTTCTTCTATGTGACTTCTGTTTAATTATGAAAAAATAGAAATATGGCAAAATTTTGAAAATTTAGCAATTTTCAAACGTTAAATTTGTATGCCCTTAAATCAGAGAGATATGTCACACAAATTTCTTAATAAATAACATTTCCCACATGTCTACTTTACATGAGCACAATTTTGGAAACAATTTTTTTTTATTAGGAAGTTATAAAAGTTAAAAATTGACCAGCGATTTCTTATTTTTACAACAGAATTTACAAAACCATTTTTTTAGGGACCACATCATATTTAAAGTCATTTTGAGGGGTGTACATGACAGAAAATACCCAAAAGTGACACCATTCTAAAAACTGGACATCTCAAGGTGCTCAAAACCACACTCAAGAAGTTTATTTACCCTTTACGCGCTTCACAGGAACTGAAGCAATGGGGAAGGAAAAAAATATTTAACTTTTTTTTGCAAAAAAATTTATTCAGAACCATTTTTTTTTTTTTCACAAATGTTAAAAGAGAAAGTGAACCAAAAATTTGTTGTGCAATTTATCCTGAATACGCTGATATCCCATATGTGGGGGTAAATCACTTTTTGTGCGTACGGCAGAGCTTGCAAGGGAAGGAGCGCCGTTTGACTTTTTTAGCGCAGTATTAGCTGGAATTGAGATCGGACACCATGTTGCGTTTAGAGAGCCCCTGATGTGCCTAAACAATGAAAACCCTCAACCAGTGACCCCATTTTGGAAATAAGACCCCCTTAAGGAACTTATCTAGATGTGTGAACTTTGAACCTCCAACTGCTTCACAGAAGTTTATAACGCAGAGCTGTGAAAATAAAAAATCATTTTTTTCCTCAAAATGATTTTTTAAGCTCATTATTCTTCATTTTCACAAGGGTAACGGGAGAAATTGGACCACAAAAGTTGTTGTGCAATTTGTCCTGAGTACACTGCTACCCTACTTGTGGGGCGGACCACTGTATGGGCGCATGGGAGAGCTCGGAAAGAAAGGGGCACTGTTTTGGAATGCAGACTTTGATGGAATGTTCTGTGGGCATCATGCTGGTTTGCACAGCCCCTGATGTGCCTAAACAGTAGACATCCCCCATAAGTGACCCCATTTTGGAAACTAGACCCCACAAGAAGCTTATCTAGGTGTGTGGTGAGCACTTTGAATCCACAAGTGCTTCACAGAAGTTTATAACGCAGAGCTGTGAAAATAAAAATCTTTTTTTCCACAAAAGTGATTTTTTAGCCCACAATTTTTTTCTTTTACCAAGGTTAACAGGAGAAATTAGACTTCCAAGATTGGTGTGCAATTTGTCCTGAGTATGTTGATGCCCCATATGTTGGGGTAAACCACTGTTTGGGCACACGTCTGGGCTCGGAAGGGAGGGAGCACCATTTGACTTTTTGAACGCAAAATTGGCTGGAATCAATGATGGCGCTCTGTCACATTTGGTGACCCTCTGATGTGCCTAAATAGTGGAAACCCCTCAATTCTAGCTCCAACCCTAACCCAAACACATCCCTATCCCTAATCACAATCCTAACCCTAATCCTAATCCCTAACCCTAATCCTAACCCTAATCCCAACCCTAGCCCTAATTCCAACCTTAACCCTTATTCTAACCCTAACCCGAATTCTAAGCCTAACCCTAATTCCAACCCTAACCCTAATTCCAACCCTAACGCTAATTCTAACCCTAACCCTAATGGAAAAATGAAAATAAATATATTTTCTTTATTTCATTATATTTCCCTAACTAAGGGGGTGATAACGGGGGGCGTTATTTACTTTTTTTATTTGGATCACTGTGATAGGGTTTATCGCAGTGATAAAAAAGTGCATTGAATGAATGAATGGAATCTGCCGGATGGCAGATTTGGCGGGAGCACTGCGCATGCACCCATCATTTTCTTCCTGAAACAAGATGGCGGCGCCCACTGGAGGAGGCCGGAGTGTCCGAGGACCACTGGGAGGTAACAGGGGGGATCGGAGACCCTATTTCTCTGTCCTCTGATGTGCGATCACATCAGAGGAGAGAGAAAGTGAAAGCAAAATTGCAGCTTTTTTTGCGGTCGCCATTATACGGTTAATAACGGCAATCGCAAAAGTGGGGTCGGTAAAAACTGAACCTAATCATGTTCTCTGGGGTCTCGGCTTCCCCCGGCAGCCGAGACCCCAGAGAAAATCAGACTCTGGGGGGTGCTATACACTTTAATTAATGGCACTGTGGTTTAAGCACCCTTAACTACTGCCATTACAAGGCGTATCGGTGGTGGTTAAGGGGTTAAATTAATATTTTGTATACTCTTTTTAATTTAATTTTCTTTTATACAAGTCATTATGCAGGAACAATTGTTTCTTGACATTTTTTTCTGCAAACTCCAAGTTCTCTTTGATTTTGAATGTTTTGTCAGTCCTTAAAGTGGAGTAAAAGCGACACCATTAATAAAAATAATAATAATAATAATCTTTATTTATATAGCGTCAGCATATTCCACAGTGCTTTACAATTCAACAGTTCATATTCAAGTCATAAGTAACAACTAACAATGTTAAAGATAATACAATTAAACAAAAATGACAAACCTGCCAGTAAAATCTTGCATTCTACAATGAGGGGTGACACAAACTACAGGTGCATATTTATAATGAGGGTCCAGCCATCTTGAGGGAATGGGAATAGATAAAGGCTGCATGAGCTGGTCACCAGCCAATATGTTGGGTGATTTTGTGTGCAGTGGAGTTTGATGGAGAGTTACGTTCAGAGAAAGTGAGTGGGCTATAATATATACTGTATATAAGTCTCATCCCAGCATCAAAGTTTTCAGTTTTTTACATTTTAAAGGGAATGTGCCATCAAAAAAAGGATTTTTTTCAGCAATTGAAAAAATGTAGATAATTAATGTTTAAATTTTCTTAAAAAATATTATCATTTGTTTATATTTTAAGAAAATATGAAAAATAGTTTTAAACATTTTGGCATTTCCACTTTCAGACAGTAGGGGGAGCAGCTACTCAAATTTGACAAAAACCTAGTGTACAACTAGCTCGCATTGCTGCACTGCAGTAAATATGGGCTGAGTCTGCTGACATGGGTGTGATGTCACTCCTCTCCTCCCCTTCTGGGTGTTTGTTAAAGGATAAGAGAGTATTAGATTTAGGAACACAGTTTGCAGCCATTTTGTTGGTGACTGCCAACTTATACAAGTAGATGGTCACTGCGGATGGCAGGCAGCAAGGATTCTGGGAGATATATGGTGGAGGAAGCAGGGTGACAGCAGCACAGAGTATTTCAGGAGAGCAGTGTACTGGTTTATGGGGGTCATAGATGGCGATATATGGGGGAAGTAGTAGGGTGACAGCAGCACAGAGTATTTCAGGAGAGCAGTTTGCTGGTCTATGGGGACTCCCTGTTTGGTGTGCGGAGCAGCCAGGGATTGTACATAGAGCACTGTCTTTTATACACTGCTCCACAGAAATCCAGGAATAATGCTGATTGATGGCCTGTTCTGATCCACACTTTGCATGCAAAGTAGCCATATAGTAATGTTTAAAATGAGACCCCTCTCTTCAGCTGCGTCACCAGCCCTCCCCTGACTGCACCTAACTGAAGATCATGCTGTCCTCTCTATTACCCCAGACCCATGTGCAGTTGCTCAACCAAAACCACCCTAGACTGAGTCTCCTTTCTGCAGATAATACTTCACACATAATAGGATTAGATGCACGGCTCAGCAGACAGTATCACAGGAAAGGATTAGATACATGGCTCAGCAGACAGTATCACAGGAGAGGATTAGATACATGGCTCAGCAGACAGTATCACAGGAGAGGATGAGATACACAGCTCAGTATCACACAGGATAGGATTAGATACACAGCTCAGCAATCAGTATCACAGAGGTCAGGATTAGAAACACAACTCAGCACACAGTATCACACAGGAGAGGATTAGATATACAACTCATTATCACACAGGATAGGATTAGATACACAGCTTAGCAGTCAGTATCACACAGGTCAGGATTAGATACACAGCTCAGTATCAAACAGGACAGGATTAGATACACAGCTCACAATCACATAGGACAGGATTAGATACACAACTCAGCAGACAGTATCACACAGGATAGGATTAGATGCACAGCTCAGCAGTCAGTAACACAGGATAGGATTAGATACATGGCTCAGCAGACTGTATCACACAGGATAGGATTAGATACACAGCTCAGCAAACTATTCCACAGGATAGGATTAGATACACAGATCAGTATCACTCAGGATATGATTAGATACACAGCTCTTCAGACAGTAACACACAGCATAGGATTAGATACACGGCTCAGCAGACAATAACACACAGGATAGGATTAGATACATGAATCAGCAGACTGTATCACACAGGAGAGGGTTAGATACACAGCTCAGCAGACAGTATCATACAGAAGAGTATTAGATACATGGCTCAGCAGACAGTAACACAGCACACAGTATCACATAGGAGAGGATTAGATAAACAGCTTAGTATCACACAGGTCAGGATTAGATACACGGCTCAGAAGTCATTATCACACAGGATAGGATTAGATACACAGCTCAGTATCACACAAGTCAGGATTAGATACACAGCTCAGTATCACTCAGGATAGGAGTAGATATTCGGCTTAACAGAGAGTATCACACAGAATAGGATTGGATACACATGTAGGTGGCTGTCAGACCTTCTGCAGAATCCTGGATCCTTCCCTGAAGCCACTGCCCAACTCTTAACATTGTGCAGCCCACCCCCCGCTGCTGCCTGTCTTCACACTGATCCCCCGGCCTGCACCATGGACAGCAGGCAGGCAAGGGTTAATCATTACAGGTCAGCCTCGCTTTCGGTGCTGCCCTTGTAACCACGCAGGGATCCTGTGCTGCAGAGAATTGCCCTATTTTCAAAAGCATTGGTCACTGCAAAGAGACTCCAGGCTGCGGTCTGTACCAACAATCAATGTATCGGGGTGATGAAGTGCAACACATCCAGCCACAAATCATATAATCATAGAATCGTAGAGTTGGAAGGGACCTCCTGGGCCATCTGGTCCAACCCCCTGCTCAAAGCAGGATTCGCTAAATCATCTCAGTCAGATGTCTGTCCAGCCTCTGTTTGAAGACTTCCATTGAAGGAGAACTCACCACTTCTCGTGGCAGCCTGTACCACTCATTGATCACTCTAACTGTCAAAAAAAATTTTCTAATATCTAATCTGTGTCTCCTCCCATTCAGTTTCATCCCATTGCTTCTAATCTTTCCTTGTGAAAATGAGAATAAAGTTGATCCTTCTACAATGTGACAGCCCTTTAGATATTTGTAGACAGCTATTAAGTCTCCTCTCAGTCTTCTCTTTTGCAAACTAAACAATCCCAGATCCTGCAACCTTTCCTCATAAGACAAGGTTTGCAGACCGGTCACCATTCTGGTTGCTCTTTTCTGAACTTGCTCCAGTTTGTTGATGTCTTTTTTAAAATGTGGTGCCCAAATCTGGACACAATATTCCAGATGAGGTCTGACCAAAGAGGAGTAGAGGGAAATAATGACTTCACGTGATCTAGACTGTATGCTTCTGTTAATACATCCTAGAATTGCATTTGCCTTTTTTGCTGCTGCATCACACTGTTGACTCATATTCAGTCTGTGATCTATTAGTATACCCAAGTCTTTTTCACATGTGCTGTTGCTTAGGCCTATTCCTCCCATTCTGTATATGCTTTTTTCATTTTTATTGCCCAGATGTAGTACTTTGCATTTTTCCCTGTTAAAAACCATTCTGTTAGTTGCTACCCACTTCTCCAGTTTATTTATATCTTTTTGAATCCTCTCTCTCTCTTCTCTAGTATTAGCTATCCCTCCTAGCTTTGTGTCATCAGCAAATTTAATCAGTTTACCCTCAATTCCTTCATCTAAATCATTGATAAAGATGTTGAACAATACAGGGCCCAGGACAGAGCCCTATGGTACCCCACTTGAGACATTCTTCCAACTGGATGTGCAGCCATTTACGACCACTCTTTGGGTCCGATCACTAAGCCAGTTATGAATCCACCTAACAGTTGCCTTGTCCATTCCATACTTAGCAATTTTTTCAATAAGGATTGTATGAGAGACTTTGTCAAATGCTTTGCTGAAGTCAAGATATACTATATCTACAGCATTTCCTTGATCCACCCAATCAGTGATTCCGTCATAGAAGGAAATTAAGTTAGTCTGACATGACTTATTAGTTACAAACCCATGCTGACTCTGTTTAATCACTTCATTCTTATCCAGGTACTGACATACATGTTGCTTAATAATTTGTTCAAAGATCTTTCCTGGTATAGAAGTCAGACTCACCGGCCTATAGTTGACTGGGTCCACCTTCATCCCCTTTTTGAAGATAGGAACAACATTTGCTCTTCTCCAGTCTTCTGGGACTTCTCCTGTTCTCCAAGAATTTTCAAAGACTATGGAGAGGGGTTCAAAAATTTCTTCTGCTATCTCCTTCAGTACTCTGGGGTGTAATTCATCTGGACCTGGAGACTTGAATTCATTTAGGTTAGCTAAGTGTTTTCTCACTATCTTTCTGTTTATAGATATCCTGGATTCTTCTATTCCCTTAATAGGACAGTGAAGAACAGTTGATGTTACATTTCCTTTCTGAGAGAAAACAGATGCAAAATAGGAATTTAAAAGTTTGGCCTTCTCAGCATCCTGTCTTACCATTTCATCATTTTCATCCTGTAAAAATCCTATAGCATCTTTGACTTTTCTTTTACTTTTGACATATCCCCAAAATCCTTTTTATTGCTTTTGACATCCCTTGCAAGCCTCAATTCATTGTCAGCTTTAGATAATCTGATTTGTGCCCTGCAGGTTCTGCAGACAGCATTATATTCTTCTTTAGATATGCCTCCCTCTTTCCATTTTATAAACATTTTTTTCTTCCATTTTAGCATGTGCTTAAGTTCTGTTTTCATCCATCCTGGCTTCCTTAAATGCTTCCTATTCTTCCCTCTTTTCGGAATTGTTAACAATTGTGCTTTGAGAATTTCATTTTTCAAGATTTCCCATCCTTCCTGGACATTTTTGTCTTTAAAGATATTCTCTTTCTGAATCCCTTAAAATCTGCCTTTCTGAAATCTAACCTTGACGTCTGAGTCTTCACTGGTCTTCCTCCTTCCTCCTCCTTATCCAAAATTCTAAAATAGCATGGTCGCTACCTCCTAGGGTCCCAGCCACTTTTACCTCCTCAACCATTTCCTCCCTGTTTATAAGGATTAGATCCAAGGTAGCAGTTCCCCTTGCTTTCTCCCCTACCTTTTGGAAGATAAAGTTGTCAGCAAGAGAGGATAAGAATTTCCTTGACCTGTTAGTTTTGCCTGAGAGAGATTCCCAACAAATGTCTGGATAGTTGAAATCTCCCATGACAACTATGTCATATTTTTTGGAGAACTTGGCCATTTGATGCGTAAAGAGTTCATCCATATCTTCAGCTTGCACAGGTGGCCTGTAGTAAATGCCTACAATGGTGTCCTTTCCATTGTTCTGTCCTTGTATTCTTACCCAAACAGTTTCAACAGAACTCCCAGTCTCTGAAGCTTCAATCTCTGTGCAGATATACGCGTTTCTAACATACAATGCGACACCTCCTCCTCGTTTATCAAGTCTGTTTCTTGTAAATAAGTTGTATCCTTCTAGTCTTGTATTCCAATCATGTGTATTGTCCCACCAAGTTTCAGTGATTCCAATGACATCATATTTCTTTTCCTGTGTTAGTAGTTCCATTTCTCCTTGTTTGTTGCCCATGTTTTGTGCATTAGTATAGAAACATTTTAGTTTGTGATTGGTTTCTCTTTCTTCAATATTTTTATTAATTAGATTCTTTTGTCTTTGTTCTTCCTTTCCACTTCTAATAGCAGAGTTCTCAATAGCATTTGTCAGGTGTATGGCTTTTTCTGGTCTTTTGCTTCCCTTCCCATGTTGTTCTAGTTTAAAGCTCTCCTTACAAGTGTAGCAAGGCGACTTCCAAATACATGTTTTCCAGTCTTCGTGAGGTGCACCCCATCTCTAGCAAGTAGTCCATCGTAAAGGTAATTCACTCCATGATCCATAAATCCAAATAGTTGCTGACGGCACCATCGATGTAGCCAGTTGTTCACCTGCAGAATCTTATTCCACCTCCTTGTTCCATGGCCATCCACTGGGAGGATGGAAGAGAAGACCACCTGCGCTCCCAGTTCTTTCACTTTCTTGCCTAAGTCTTCAAAGTCTCTGCAGATGGTTTCCAGGTCGTTTCTTGCGGTGTCATTTGTCCCCACATGTAGTAGCAGGAATGGGTAGTCATCTGTAGTTCTGAAGTGTCCTGATATCCTGTCAGACACATCTTTAATTTTTGCACCTGGAAGAGAGCACATTTCTCTTGAAGTTATATCCGGTCTGCATATAGCGGCCTCTGTTCCTCTCAACAGGGAATCCCCCATGACCACCACTCTCCTTTTCTTCTTCACAACATTTTTCTTTCTCCATCCAGGAGGACTCTGAAGGTGTACAAAGTTGCTGTTTGTGGGCAAAGTCTTATCCTGATGTATTTCTTCATCGTTTTCCTGCATGAGAGCCTGGTACTGGTTCCTGAGCAGTATGGGTGCTGACTGCCTCCTGATCCTCCTGCTTCTCTGGGTCACATGTCTCCATTCCTCTGTTTCTTCAGGTGCACTTCGAATTTCTTCTCTTTCTGTAACATGAAGAGATAATTCTGCTCTGTCTAAGAACTCTTCACCTTCCCTAATGATCTTCAACGTAGCTAACCTCTCTTCGAGATTTTGCAACTTTTCCTCCAACAGGGACACAAGCTTGCATTTGTGGCATGTGAAGTTTGGCTTTTCCACTGGTAAGTCAGTGAACATGTAGCAAGAAATGCAGCTCACCAAATGGCTCCTGGCCTCTTCCATACTGAGATTTCTTAAAAACGATGACAGATGAGCCAAAATTTGTGTGCAAATGATCTCCTCAAGACTCTTCCCCTGGTTTTCCGATTTCCTCTTTTCAGCTGCAACGATCAAAACCCAGTGATCGTTGAGTTCGCGGAGACTCTTCACTTATCCCAGAAGGCACTGGGAATATGCAAATGATCTCCTCCAGACTCAAGTTTAGATTTCTCCTTTCTTTCTTTAGGCCTATTTAATTCTCCGGCTGTGATCGAGGGGTCTAGGGCATCGTAGGAACCCCCCACGGCTACTGTTAGTTGTGGATAGGATCAGGGGTCTGCAATCTGATAGCTGCCAACCTCTCTGGTTTTCTGGACTTAGCTAGCATTTCTGCTTTTGCCTCCTACGGTGACTCAATCATAACAGAATCACCTGCCATACCACAGATCCTAGGGTACTCAATAGCAGGAAAGAATTGTGTTTAAAAAAAAGAAGTGTGTGTATATTCTTTCCTCTATATCTCTGAGGCCGTAGGGGGAATTTTTTTTTTTTCCCTCAATGGAGATAAAGCAATTGTCTGATCGTGTGGAGCAGCTCGGTGCGGAAGTGCGGGGAATTTCCGCCTACCTTGCTCGTTCGCATGCAGTTGAACCAAAGATCCCTACACCTGATGTATTTTTTGGAGATCGATCTAAATTTTTGAGTTTCAAAAATAATTGTAAATTATTTTTTGCCTTGAAGCCTAACTCGTAAGGGAGCTCCGCGCAGCAGGTTAAAATTGTCATCTCTTTGCTGCGTGGCGATCCCCAGGATTGGGCGTTTTCTTTGCAACCAGATGATCCTATTCTGACTAATGTGAACGCATTCTTTCAAGCTTTGGGGTTGTTGTATGACGAACCTAATGCTATTGATCAGGCTGAAAAGACCCTGTTGGCATTGAACCAGGGTCGAGATTCTGCAGAGTTGTACTGTCAAAAGTTCCGAAAGTGGGCGGTCCTTACTACCTGGAATGATAATGCCTTGGCTGCTCTCTTTCGGAAGGGTTTGTCAAAAGCCGTAAAAGATACTATGGTGGGATTTCCTGTTCCCTCTGGTCTGGACGATTCTATGTCATTAGCCATTCAGGTTGATCGGCGTTTACGTGAACGCAGGATTGCACGAGAGGTGTTGCCACCAGTTGAACAGACGTCTGAACCTATGCAATGTGATAGAGTTTTGTCTAAGGCACAACGTCAGGAGTTCAGAAGGCGTAATAAGCTGTGTTTTTTCTGTGGAGATGCCTCGCATATTATTTCTGTTTGTCCTAAACGAGAGAAACGCTTTGCACACATGTTTTCTGTTGGTGGTGTTCAACCTAAGTTTCTTCTGGCAATTACTCTGATCTGCTCCCTGTCCACATTTTCCGCCAAGGCTTTTGTGGATTTGGGAGCAGCGCTAAACCTAATGGACTTGGATTTTGCTAAATGTTCTGGATTTCCGATGACACCTCTGCAGACGCCTATCCCTTTGAGGGGGATTGATGCTACTCCTTTGGCTAAAAATAAACCTCAGTTTTGGACCCAGGTGGTCATGCGGGTCGCCCCAGACCATCATGAAAACTGCAGATTTTTGGTGTTGCATGGTCTGCATGATGCCGTTGCTCTGGGGTTTCCCTGGTTGCAAATTCATAATCCAGTTTTGGATTGGAAATCTGTGTCTGTGGCGAGTTTTCTAGTATTGCCAAGCCATTGACTGATCTGACTAAGAAGGGTGCTGATGTGTTGAATTGGTCTCCAGAGGCTGTTGCTTCCTTACCTGATGTCTCACTCCCGTTCCAGGTAGAGGTGGATGCTTCTGACATTGGTGCAGGAGCTGTTTTGTCCCAAAAGGATCCTGTAACATCTAAAATGAATCCCTGTGCTTTCTTTTCCCGAAAGTTCTCTCCATCTGAACGTAACTATGATGTGGGGAATCGGGAACTGTTGACCATGAAATGGGCATTTGAGGAGTGGAGACATTGGTTGGAGGGCGCTAAACATCAAGTTGTGGTCCTCACTGACCACAAGAATTTGATTTACCTAGAGTCGGCTAAATGCTTGAACCCTAGGCAGGCTAGGTGGGCCTTGTTTTTTACACGTTTTGATTTTGTGGTCTCTTTTCTTCCTGGAACTAAGAATGTCAAGGCAGACGCCCTCTCTAGGAGTTTCTTTGCTGATTCTCCTGTGGTGACCAAGCCTGCTTCCATCTTAGGCGAAGGGGTAGTTCTTTCTGCCATCTCGCCCGATTTGAGACGTGCTCTGCAAGAGTTCCAGGAGGACAAACCTGAGCGTTGTCCCAGTGGAAAGTTGTATGTTCCTGACCAGTGGAAGAAGAGAGTGATATCTGAAGTTCATTGCTCTGCATTGGCTGGTCATCCAGGTATTTTTGGTACTAGAGATCTGGTGAGTCGCTCTTTTTGGTGGCCCACCTTGTCTCATGATGTCAGGAATTTTGTGCAGTCCTGTGGGACTTGCTTCCGGTCTAAATCTTGTTCTCGCTCTAGTGGGTTGTTGATGCCTTTGCCGGTCCCCAGGAGGCCATGGACCCATATTTCAATGGATTTCATCTCTGATATGCCGGTCTCTCAAAGAATGACTGTTATTTGGGTGATTTGTGATAGGTTCTCTAAGATGGTTCATCTTGTACCACTCCCTAAGTTGCCATCTTCCTCTGAGTTGGTGCCCCTGTTTTTGCAACAGGTGGTTCGCTTACACGGGATTCCTGAGAACATTGTATCTGACAGAGGAGTTCAGTTTGTGTCTAGATTTTGGAGGACCTTCTGTTCCAAGCTGGGAATTCAGTTGTCCTTCTCCTCTGCTTTTCACCCTCAGACCAATGGGCAGACAGAGAGAACAAACCAGACCTTGGAGTCGTATTTGAGATGTTTTATTTCCGCTGATCAGGATGATTGGGTTTCATTTTTGCCCTTGGCCGAATTTGCTTTAAATAATAGAGCTAGTTCTGCCACTTTGATGTCACCTTTTTTTTGTAACTTTGGGTTTCATCCTCGATTTTCTTCAGGGCAGGTGGAGCCTTCTGCCTGCCCAGGTGTTGACACTGTGGTGGAGAGAATGCACCAGATCTGGGACCAAGTGGTGGATAAGTTATCTCTCTCCCAGGAAAAGGCCCAGAGGTTTTCCAATCGACATAGGACCATTGGTCCCCAGTTTAAGATTGGTGATATGGTGTGGTTATCATCAAAAAATATTGCTATGAAGGTGGCTTCTCCTAAGTTTAAGCCTAGATTTATTGGACCTTACAAGTGATATTCATGCCAAAAGATTGGTGCGTGCCTTTCATCGGGCTCACCCTGATCGCCCTGGTGGTGTGGTTGAGGGTTCGGTGACCCCTCCTCAAGGGGGAGGTACTGTTGTGAGTTCATTTTCCCCTTCGTCACTGAGGTCTGGTGAACTCCCTATTCTGGTAAAGGAAGGTAATGAGCCTGATTATCAGGCACCTGAGCCTAATGAGGATGACTGGCTGAGTGGAGTCACGGACTGGATATAAGGCTGCCGACATCCTTCTGCACTGCGGGTGATATCTCTGTGGACTTCTAGGACACAAGTCTGATTCCTGCTCCTCTAAAGCTAAGTTTTCAGCTTTGCCTGTTAGCATTTGTGTTTTGTTTTTGTTTTCCTTGCTTTTCTGAATTCTGCCATTCCCTGCTGGGGTGAGCTGAGTCTCCTTTTGCCGGTTGCTCTGTCATCAGAATATTCCTGAGTACTGACATAGCTTTTTTGAAGCCTAGCGTCTTCAGGGCCTTTTTCACTGTCAGTTTGTTGGCTCTTATTTTCATAGGGTTTTTCTTGGATTGCAGACAGCAGCCTTCCTGTCCTTTCCTATCTAGTTAGCTTGGGACCCGTCTTTGCTCAGTCTATCTTTCTGTCTGTGTTAGTGTTTTCATCTTGCTTCACCGTCATTATATGTTGGGGGCTGCCTATTGCTTTGGGGTCTGCTCTGGAGCAGTTTAGATTTCCCCTTTCTTTCTTTAGGCCTATTTAATTCTCCGGCTGTGATCGAGGGGTCTAGGGCATCGTAGGAACCCCCCACGGCTACTGTTAGTTGTTGTGGATAGGATCAGGGGTCTGCAATCCGATAGCTGCCAACCTCTCTGGTTTTCTGGACTTAGCTAGCATTTCTGTTTTTGCCTCCTACGGTGACTCAATCATAACACCTCCCTGCTTTAGAGGGCGCTAGGGGGTATCACATTCCTGTGATCCCCCATGCGCCCTTCCGCACCCTCTCCTTGCCGGGACAGCCCATCAGCGTTACCATGGTCCCTGCCTCTTTTGTGGTGAATGGTGAAGTGATACTGTTGGAGAGAGAGGCTCCAGCGTAGCAACCTCCCATTCGTCCCAGAGACCATGTGTAACCAGCTGAGGGGGTTGTGGTCTGTTTCCACGGTGAATTGGCATCCATACAAGTATGGCTGCAGACGCTGCAGTGTTATGATGAGTCACCGAAGGAGGAAAAAACAAAATACCAGCTAAGTCCAGAAAAAACCAGAGAGGTTGGCAGCTATCGGATTGCAGACCCCTGAACCTATCCACAACAACTAGCAGTAGCAGTGGGGGGTTCCTACGGTGCCCTAGACCCCTCGATCACAGCCGGAGAACTATATAGCCTAAAGACAGGAAGGGGAAAAACTAAACTGCCCCAGAGCAGACCCCAAAGCAATAGGCAGCCCCCAACATATAATGACGGTGAAGCAAGATGAAAACACAAACACAGATAGAAAGATAGGTTGAGCAAATGATGGGGCCCAAGCTAACTACATAGGACAGGATAGGAAAGCTGCTGTCTGCCATCCGCAAAAACCTTATCAAAATGAGCCAACCGACTGATAGGAAAAACAGGCCCTGAAGTCGCTAGGCTTCAAAAGACTATATCAGCACTCAGGTATATTCTGAAGACAGGGAAAATATCAACAGATCAGAGACAAAAATGGAGTTCAGCTCACCCCCGGCCGGGGATGGCAGAACTCCCAAAAAAGCAAGGCAAAACAAAAACAAAACTGAAGAGTACAAAGAGCAGAAAACTTAGCTTTGAGATGCAGGAATCAGACTGGTCTCCAAGAATCCAGCAGGAAAATCACCAGCCAGGAAGAAGGGCGTCGGCAGCCTTATATCCAGTCCTCAATTCCAGCCACCCAGTCATCATCTAGCTGCCCAGGTGTCTGATAATCAGCCTCACTATCTTCCTTCACCAGAGGAGGGAGTTCATCAGACCTCAATAGTGAAGGGAAAAATGAACTCACAACACTGCAGGGCCCACACAATTGCCAGACATTCCTTCTCCATCGTGGAATAGGCCACTTCCCTCGGCAGGAGCTTCCAGCTCAGGTACAGAACGGGGTGTTCATGGCCCGTAGTGTCGACCTGGCTGAGCACAGCACCGAGGCCGAAGTCACTGGCATCGGTCAGCACTATGAACGGCTGCGTGAAGTCGGCTGCCTGTAGTACAGGAGAACTAGAAAGGGCGGTCTTGAGCGCCTGGAAAGCTGTCTCGCAGGCGACTATCCAGTCGACTGCGACGGGCAGCCTCTTCTTGGTGAGGTCCGTCAGGGGCTTGGTCAGGGCACTATAGTGTGGAACAAACCTCCTATAGTACCCAGCAGTCCCCAAGAAGGACATCACCTGCTTCTTGGTCCTGGGGGTGGGCCAGGATGCGATGGCATCCACCTTCCCGGGCTCTGGCTTCAGAGCTCCCCCACCTACCCAGTGCCCCAGGTAGTGGACCTCACTCATACCCAGATGGCACTTTTCGGGCTTAATGGTCAAGCCTGCTCGTTGGATCCGCCCGAGCACCTGCGCCAGGTGCTCTAGGTGATCTTCCCAGGTGGGACTGAAGATAGCAATGTCGTCTAGGTACGCGGTCGCATATCCTTCCAGTCCCTCGAGCAGTGTGTTGACCATCCTCTGTAAAGTGGCAGGGGCATTCTTCATGCCGAATGGCATCACCGTGGACTCCTACAGTCCGAATGGGATGATAAAGGCAGAGCGTTCCCGTGCCCCCGGGGTCAGGGGAATCTGCCAATACCCCCTGCTCAGATCCATGATGGTCAGATACTTGGCCCCGGCCAGCCGATCGAGCAGGTCATCGATGCGCGGCATTGGGTACGCATCGGTGACCGTCACAGCGTTGAGCCCTCGGTAGTCCACGCAGACCCGCGTAGTTCGGTCCTTTTTAGGGACGAGGACTACAGGCGAAGCCCACACGCTGTTGGACACTTGGATCACCCCCAGCTTCAGCATCTCGTCTATCTCTTGGCGCATGTGCTGCTGCACCTCAAGAGAGACCCGATATGCTGAACGCCGGATCGGGGGGTGGTTGCCGGTGTCCACGTCATGGACGGCTGTCTCAGTCCTTCCGGGCAGGCTGCTGAACAGCTCCCGAAAGGGGTGTAGGGTGACCCTCAGCTGGGAACGTTGGTCCTCCGAGAGCTGGTAGCCAACCCCCACATCCTCAATGGATCCACCTGCCTTGGCTTGGGTGAGCAGATCCAGGAGGGTTTCTACCTCTCCTTCATCGGGAAAGTTGCACACTGGGTGGGCACAAGCCTCCCGCTCATGATGGGCCTTCATCATGTTCACGTGGAAGGCCTTCCTCCTTCCTCTGGCGTGGTCCAGGGTGACCAGATAGGTGACAGCGTTGAGCCAGTGGTGCATGAGGTATGGACCCTCCCAGGCCGCCTGAAGCTTGTTTTGGGGTACGGGGACCAGTACCCACACCTTGTGACCCACCTCGTAGGTCCGCTCACAAGCATTCTGGTCGTACCACCGCTTCTGGTCAGCCTGTGTTTGTGCCATATTGTCATGCACCAGCCGTGTCAAGGCCATCATTCTGTCCTGGAAGCGCACGACATACTCAATGACTGACACTCCAGGGGTAGCCAAATCCCCTTCCCATGCTTCCTTCACCAGAGCAAGGGGCCCCTGTACACATCGCCCGTACAGGAGCTCAAAGGGGGAGAACCCTGTTGAGGCCTGTGGGACCTCTCGGTAGGCAAACAGCAGGTGTGGGAGATACCGCTCCCAGTCTCTCCCGTGGGAGTTGACCAACATCTTCAGCATCTGCTTTAAGGTGCCATTGAACCGCTCACACAGGCCATTGGTCTGTGGGTGGTACGGGCTGGCTACCAGATGTTGCACCTGTACCTGCTTACAGAGAGATTCCATCAGCTGCGACATGAACTGGGTCCCTCGGTCGGTGAGCATTTCCTAGGGAAACCCCACTCTGGAGAAAATCTCCAGCAAGGCAGTGGCCACTTTGTCGGCCCGAATGGACGACAAAGCTACCGCCTCCGGGTACCGGGTGGCATAGTCCACTACCGTTAGTATGAAGCATTTCCCGGAGTGGCTGGGAGTGGACAGAGGTCCAATGAGATCCACAGCCACCCTCGAGAAAGGCTCTTCGATGATGGGCAGAGGTACCAGTGGGGCTTTGGGGCGCCGCCCCACCTTCCCCACCATCTGACAGGTGTAACACGAACGGCAGTAGGCAATCACCTCGGTCCTCATTCCTGGCCAGTAGAAATGCTGAGCTAGCCTGGCCCTGGTTTTAGCGATCCCTAGGTTTCCGGCCATGGGAATCTCGTGTGCGATCCGCAACAATTCTGCCCTGAACAGATAGGGTACCACTAACTGTCGGTCCCTGGGCCACATCTCTGGTGAACCCTGCTGGACCGTTACCCGGTACAGCCGTCCCTGGCACCAGACCACTCGCTCACAGTCGGACTCCAGGGGAGGCTGTGCCGCCTGCTCCTTGAGAGCTTTCAGGCTAGCGTCAGCTTCCAACGCTGCCTGAAATCCCTGACTCGATGTGGCAAAAATTGACGAAACTGCCACCTCCTCTGTCAGCTCCCTGGGATCTGTCTCCTGGCCGCTGTCTAACTTGGCAGCCACTTGGTCGGAGAGAGGGGAACCGTCGCACCTCCGCGAGGCTCCTTGGGCTCCGGCGCTCCTACTCCTGGTAACAGCAGCCACGACCGCTGAGACCACAGGTAGCACCTGCTTCCCCTCGGCCCCCGACCAAGTCGTCGGGTCAGGCAGACTTCCCTGGCCTCCTGACATCCCGGATGTGGGGAACTCCTGCCCTGGGGTCTTACCTGGTGGCTCCTCTCCCGGGACGCCCCCTTCCCCCATGGCCTGCTCCTCCTTCTGCAGAGGACCTAGACTCAGCAGGCTGGATTCACTTAGGGGCCCTATACTGCCCATAGCAGCCCCTCCCTCCACCTCTGAGCTCCACCCTGCAGTCTTCTCACCTGTCCTCACTGTGAGCGCTGTGTGGGTAGCATCAGTGCATGGCTTACCATCAGGTTTCACCCCCTCCTCCACTGTTGGAGGCACATTCAACACATTAACATTAGCATTCATAGTAGAGACATGACATTCTTGGGGAGCCGGACTTGGGGGTTCAGTGGCCACATACTGAGACACTAGCCGCCCCAAATCGGTCCCAAGCAACACATTGGCAGGAATATTTGGCGTTACTCCCACCTCTCGCATTCCCCTCCCGGCGCCCCAGTCCAAAAACACCTTGGTGATGGGCAGCACCGGTTCAACACCTCCAATTCCGGAGATGGAAAGGGTTTTCCCAGGCACCAAGTCTTGAGGGGACACCACCTCAGGACGTACCAGGGTTCGTTCAGCGCCTGTGTCCCGCAGTCCCATGACCGCTGAGCGGCCGATGGTGATGGGTTGGTAATTGTCCAGGGACCTCCCACCACCCCCTCCCACACACAAAACAGTGGACGGTTTCTGGGACAGGGATGGGGCCTTATGGCGCTGGGGACACGCAGCCTTAAAGTGTCCCGACTGGTTGCAATGATGACAACGTCTGGGTTCTGCTCCTGGCCTGGAGAGGGCAGCAGGGGGGTACATCCCTTGCACTCTGGGGGCTGGGGGGACTGGGGCAGGACTGGGCTTACCCCCTCTCCAGGTGCTGCTGGCAGGCTTCTTCGGCTCAGGGGCCCTGTTGTTGGCATACTCGTCTGCCAGGGCGGCTGTAGCAGAAGCCCCCTTTGGTTTCCGGTCACGGAGGAACTGCTGGAGGTCCTCTGGGCAGTTCCACAAGAACTGCTCCGTGACAAACAGTTCCTGGACCTCCTGGCAGGTGGTGAGCTCTAGACCCGAGGTCCAGTGCTCCGCAGCTCTCAGCAGGGCCTGCATGTGGTCGGTCCAGGTGTCCTTGGAGCCCAGCTGCAGGCTCCGGAACTTCCTGCGGTACGACTCCGGGGTGAGGTTGTAGTGCTGGATCAGGGCCCACTTGATGCTGTTGTAGTCCTGCTCCTCCCCGGCAGGTAAGTCCCCCAAAACTTCCAGGGACTTACCCCTCAAACGGGGGGTCAGGTACCTTGCTCACTGATCCAGGGCCAGATGGTGTTGGAGGCAGGTTCTCTCAAAGGCCAGCAGAAAGGAATCCAGGTCTCCATCCTTTTCAAGCAGGGGGAAGTCCTCCGCCCGGACCTTGGAAGCCTTGGTTCCCGGTGGGGCTGGTGCGTCCAGTGGGAGCCCGTGCTGAGCCATCTCCAGTCGGTGCTGGCGCTCCGCAGCTTCACGGCGTTCTGCCGCCTGCAGCACACGTTCGGCATGCTCACGCTCTGCTGCTTTCTCTGCTGCCACCAGGAGTCTGTCATGGGCGGCGTCGTTACCAGCCTCGAGCTGTGCCATAGCCGCTTGGAACAGGGCCTCTGATCTGGACAGGCTGGGGGCGGGCAGGTGGTGGGCAGTCCACTGGGGAATGAGCACGGGGGTCTGGCTCCTTGGGGAGCCCTGGCTGAGCTCCCCCTCGCCTTCATTGGTATTGTCCACCACCACCTCCTCATAGACCATAGCATTGGCCTCCCCCTTTGCCTTACTCCTGGTGCCTTCCGCCATCTTGGGCACCACTGGTTACTGACACAGCTACAACCTTGGCTTCGCACACAACTTATTATATTTGCACTCTGACCGTCTAGTGCTCGGCTGACCTTAAGACCCCAGCAGTGAAAGTTACCACTGGTAGTCTCTAGTTTCTGGGAGTAGGGGCCCACGCACACTATAACTATGATCCCACCGCTGCCACCAATTGTGGAGGAACACACACGCGGACCCGTTCCTCCCACATCACCACCGTGACGTAACAACACAGGCACAGCTCTCCGGCACCCCCCTTTGTCTCTCAGGTCAGTAAGGGAACTGCACCTAGAGCAAATGGTCGCCGGGGAGGAGGTCCTGTTACCAGCTGGGGGTTCTAAGATTCGTGATCAGAGTAAAAGCATCAGCCCAAGATTAAGTTTATAGTTTAATTGCCTTAAGGGCGCACTAGATAATTACAAATATATACAGTAAAATTGCAGTCAGAGAAAAGATATAACAATAGGGTACAAGGCTTAGAGATTTTAAGCTGGAGGTCAATTTACCAGATTGTATTGTAGGGTGGAGGGCCAATCTCTATATCTCAGGAATCAGTGCTCTCATCGACTCGGGAGTCACACTGCCAGATGCACGATTCCCTCAGGGTCACTCGGATATTTTCATGTGTCCATAACTCGAAAGATGAGTTCATAATTCATGTTCATAGGATGGAGCCACAGTGTCTGGGACACACAAAGGATGCATATTCCTGCGTCTGCTAGCAGGCACATTCTAATTGAAGCCCTCAGGCTTTATCTGGCCCCCTGCTGGCACGGCTCCGTACCTGGGCTTTGAAGCTCTGTTTTGGGCCTATCCTCATTATCACACCAATGCCCTGGCTATTTAGCATTGAAACACTAAATCCTGCTTGTATTCACTAAGTACACAGTGCCTGGGGGTATAGAAGCCTTTAGCTGCCTGTAATTTCTGAACTTAGACCAAAATGGATGCCAAGCTCAGATATGTGGCCCCAAATCTAAGATGGCGGCCGCTCCTTCATCACAGGCCCCTCTGGTATGTAGCCTGAACTCATATGGAATTGCCCTGAGGTTCCGTGCCAGACTGCACCCATAAGCCTTCTTCCCCTCATCATGAGCAACTGTGGCCAAGTGGTCCAAAACTCCTCTGTCCAGCTGCCTCCTTGTTCCAGAAGCAGCTCCTTCTCTCCTGTGCTGGCCTCATCGAGGGATGGCAGAAGCCTGGGGAGAGGTATCCAGAGGCATGGTGGGACTGCTTCTGTTGCTCTGGTCATCGGGATGTGCTGCCTGGCTTGCAGATTCTGGTGGTGGTGGTGATCTTGGTGGTGGTGTTGGTGGTTGGGTGCATCTTGAAAGTGCTGAAGATGGGCCAGCCCCTTCAGCACCATCACCCACTGGATCTATCAGCACCTTGGAGTTGGAACCTGTCTCCCTCTCCGTAAGGTTGGAGTCCGTGCTAGATTTGAAAAAAAATACAATGCATTACTATTTGAGACCAAAAAGAAATAAAAAAATTATCGAGCCATGCACTTACGGTCTCAGATTCATAACTGGAGCTAGCAAATTGAGGCGGTCATAGTAGTGGTATTTCTTCATTGTGGTTGCGGCTGCTTCCCTACGGGCCCGCAGCTGTCTCTCCCTCCTGTATGAGTCCCTACAGCTGCACCAATGCCTTGTCACATCAGTCACTGCAATGTAACATAGAACACAAGTGTTCAGACCACAAATATGTCTATGTTGGCAACATATACAAATATATTTTGCAAGCAAGTTCAAATTTATAGGATTTAAATTTCTTATTTGTCAAGACCAATACTAAAAAAAGGATTAACGTTTTCAGGCCGCCCAAGGACCTTCATCAGAACATACTTTAATGAAAAAGGACTAAAAAGATGAGGTGTTGATGTATGGGTAAGAACCTCTATTATTATTTAAGGCCAAACCATTTAGATATATACTGGCTAAGATAGGGCAAAAAAACAAGGCTCAGAGTATTGCATTTGTTGTGTGCACAATTTGCAAATGATTGCAATATATGTAATCAAAAATTCATGAGGCCAACAGTCATAGATGTATAATTTATATTGTGCAAATATTCAGACATTGCAATGTGGCGTATACTTTAAAACTGTTTATCTGTAAAGGAGGCCACATATTTGTACTCACATTTACAATATGAATACTTCAAATTTAAGTATGGATAGACATTTTTAATGTGAAATTTAAAAATTTTTGCCTTATTGAACTTACTAATTTGCTCCTGCTCCTCCCGAGTTCTGTCCGCATAACCAGGGAACACCTGTGAACAGATTCTTCTCCACGCTGCCTTCTTGCGTGCCCGGTCCGCATTGTGGGCATCACTCTGGTCTCATAGTTCTGGCCTCTCTTGGACCAGAACTATGAGCATTTCGACGTTTATATGCGTCGACATGCTGGAGGAATCTGTGGAGGCGTTCTTCCTGGGTTTTTTTGTACTCGGTGCCAGTGCAATTTGCATGCTAAAGCTTCCTGACAATGCCTGATGCAATTTCCTGTCACCTGGAGAAGTCTTATGATTTTATCGCAAGTCACTCTTGTGGTCCGTTTGTAATCCGATTTTTTATCGCACCCATAGACTTGTGAGGCGCCCCTGAGGCTTCAGTCACCACAGAGGTACTGCACCTTCTCCTAAGGTGTAGTGCCCCACCATCCAGGTAAGGTGGGAACTCCTGACCATGCTCCACACCTGCATTCCACACACAGAATAGTTCAGTGGGGCCACCTAACAGCTTCATGCTGGGGGTCAGCAGAGCACCTCTCGTGGAACCCTGCTTCGTAACACGAGATGTGCTGGGAGGCGGGTGGAGAGAGATGATACAAAAGAGTGGGAAGAGTGAAAGTTAGTAGTTAGTTGGTTAGAGGAGAGAGAAGAGAGAAGATGGGTGTCTGAGGGACGTGTTGCAGCAGGTCCCAGTGATCTGAGCTGCTGGCACGAGAAAGACCAGAGAAAGAGACTGATAAGATTGATAACCTAACCTTCCATAAGAGAGAGAGAGAACAGATCGGAACGAAGGTGAATAGAAGGATGGTGGGAAGCAGGTTGAGAAAGAGAGAGAACCCTTCCAGTCCAGAGAGTGCAAAAGCCAGGGCCCGGTCCCCGAGGTTGATTGGATCTTTATGTCTGGCAACAGACACTGGAGGAGTAGTGAGCCGCTAACGCCTTGCTCCCATCATAGACTTGTGACACAACAGCAACTGAATAGAGAGCCGGGACGCTGTGAGGAGTCCCAGAAGCAGGCTACAGGTGTCTGTCATACAAGTAAAGACTAGGAACACCTTGAGAGAGTCATTCCAGGGTAACTAAGTACTGGAGTGCTTCGCACCTAAAGGCGCATTGGAGGAGCTTTGGAACCGCACACTCTGGTGTCCTCCAGTTATTCCCGCACCACTACACCTGGGTACCAGCCTCCATACCATTCTGCGCCTCTCCTCGTCCATTGCACCTACACTGCCCTGGGACTACAACTCCACCTGTGGGGATCTATACCATCTCTGCTGCACCACACCATCAGTCCCAGCGTATCTGTATGCAGCGTTGGCTTACCATCTTACTTGCCAAACACCACGGGTGGCGTCATGAACTATTCATATAAACTTTAACACCATTAACATCACCGCCATTGATATTGGGCGCCCAGGGCCACGGACCGGGTCACCGCTGCTGTGACACATTCCCGCCTTGACACTGGCCCGGTACCAAGTACCCCCCGCTGCCCTGGGTGTGCGAGGGCGACTCAATTTTGGCATCACGAACAGGATGACGAGACCCGATGCCATCGGGTTCTGTGTGCCCTGGATTTACAACTTTTGAAAATGTGCAGAAGACTAAATTTAATAGACTGTAAAATGGACATTAGAAATGGCCGCTGGCGTGGAGAAGAAGGGCGTGAAGAGATGGGAGGTCCTAAGAAAAGGCCGCGAAGAGTCTTGGGCTGTCCCTGCCTGAATTACTATGTGACCAATGCATGGCCCACCTCCCGAAGGGTTCGTATACTGGCTTGGTATGGAGGCACGGGAAGAAGACGCCGCCCCCAGAAGGTGGGGCAGAGAAAGCCAGTGGTGAGCAGAAGGGTGGAGCAAGAAGAAGAATGCCAGAACGCCATTTTGGAGAGTGAGGGAAGGAGGCCTGCAGAGCGCGGGGAAGTGCAAACCCCAGGCGCCATGGCTGACGGCTCCAACCCTGAAGCTGGCATGATTTGCCGGCAGCTACAGGATAAGATCACGGAACTGACTACCAGTCTGCAGCTAAGAAGAGAAGCGCTGGAGAGGCTGAGATGGCAGCGCGCCCCGGCGGGGCCTACATCAGCGGTACCCCCTCCATCGGTACCCGCCACTACCGCACCGGACTGTTCCCCGGCAGCATTAATTTTCACCTCCACGCTGTCCGTGTAGCTGAGGCCCGCTCGCCTGAAGAAGCGACCGGAGGACCCGGGAGCTGAGACCTTACTCCCGCCCGGACCTGTTGCGGCTGCGCAGGTCCTGACCGAAGCCCCCGCGGATCCAGAGCCACCATCCGCTCCATCACCACCTGCACCAGAGCAGAGGCCGCACCGCCAGGAGGCCCCAGGTATATCGGATGTTCCTCCACCTGGGAAGGCCCTGGGGTGTACCGCAGTCGCAGCGGCTGGCCAGGTCATCCTGGATCTGGTCTGGGACTGGGATGCTGGTGCCGTGGGTGAGAGCAGGTCCCGGGAAGAGCGGGAGAATGAAGAGAGTTGGGCAGGATGTTGGAACACTATTCGGCAGCTGGCAGCGTAATATCGTGAGAGGGAGCAGAGAAAGCAGGCTGTGCTGGGCCCGGATCTGGCCCGGAAGGAGAGGGCCCGTGCAGGTCATCATGGCCCCGGGATGCAGCCGCTTGGGGGCAAGTGCTGAATGTGAACAAGGAGAGGGGTTTTGGATTCATTGCGGACCCCAAGCGCATTGGTGACTTGTTCTTTAACCGAAGGGATGTTGAGTCGCATCTGAGAACGGGACATCCTGATAGAGACCTGCAGCCTGGTGAGTATGTGACCTTCACCTGGCATGAGGGACTCCGGGGGTGGTACGCCCTGAATGTACGACGTATCCCTGCAGAGTTCATCGAGAGGTACCTGCCATCGAAACCAGTCAATGCCCCTCCATCCACCGGTACCACTCAGACTGCTCAGGTACCTGATCCTAGGAACCAGGCTGCTCTTGCAACACCTCCAGTTCGGCAGCCCAAACCAAAGATCCCTGGCCTGACACCGTGGGAAGAGGAGTACCTACGGATTGCCAATGACTACTTTGAATCTGGTAGCCACTAAGAAAATTTACATTTACTAAAATTTTGTTACCCAGGAGGGTTTTTATTGCACCAGTTGTGCCTTTTTGCTATCATGTTTTTCTTGTACCACTTTTGTTGCCTGTTTCTACAAATGGAACTGTGGAGATCATAGACGCTGATTCATCCAAAAACTTTTATTGTAAATAGTTGCACCTGTTTAGGTGCCCTTTCTTGGTTTCAAATATAAAGAGACTCTTTGCGAAGATAATGTTTTTGCATGTACACTTTTCGAAGAATGATGTCTACCTCAAGGCACATTGCAAGAAAACCCGGCTGGGAGCAGTATTCAGCACCTTACTAGAATTTTGAATGTTTTATGATAACGTATTTGATAATGTTGTGTCTTATGAAAAATAAATGTCTGTTATAGCATGTTTGATACAGAGAATTAGAAAAGTTTTTAGATAGAATGTGAGAATTGAATAAAGACTGAAGAATTGAAAGTGACAGGTGACAGGCCAAGTACAGATGGTCAGTGTCTTGCGTCCAGTAGAAGAAAGAAAGAAAAAAAAGAGAATAATTGATAGAAAATGTAATAAAGAAAATGTGTTGAGTATAGCACTTTGAATTGAGAATTGCACTTAAGTAAATTTTTTGATACTAAGATAGGAAGTTAACCTGTTTGTAACGTTTAATAAATGTGCCTCCTACATTAGGAAGATTAGATAAGTATTGTTGAATAGCATTTAAAAATTTTTGTGTGTTCCTGTGTTGTACCTTTTGTTGTCTTACAGCCCGCGGACGTGCTGTGTTTAACAGGGGGGCATGTGGCGCCCCTGAGGCTTCAGTCGCCACAGAGGTACTGCACCTTCTCCTAAGGTGTAGTGCCCCACCATCCAGGTAAGGTGGGAACTCCTGACCATGCTCCACACCTGCATTCCACACACAGGATAGTTCAGTGAGGCCATCTAACAGCTTCATGCTGGGGGTCAGCAGAGCACCCCTCGTGGAACCCTGCTTCATAACACGAGATGTGCTGGGAGGCGGGTGGAGAGAGATGATACCAAATTGTGGGAAGAGTGAAAGTTAGTAGTTAGTTGGTTAGAGGAGAGAGAAAAGAGAAGATGTGTGTCTGAGGGACATGCTGCAGCAGGTCCCAGTGATCTGGGCTGCTGGTACGAGAAAGACCAGAGAAAGAGGCTGATAAGATTGATAACCTAACCTTCCATAAGAGAGAGAGAGAACAGATCGGAACGAAGGAGAATAGAATGACGGTGGTAAGCAGGTTGAGAAAGAGAGAGAACCCTTCCAGTCCAGAGAGCGCAATGGCCGGGGCCCGGTCCCCAAGGTTAATTGGATCTTTATGTCCGGCAACAGACATCGAAGGCTACAGCTGTCTGTCATACAAGTAAAGACTAGGAACACCTAGAGAGAGGCATTCCAGGGTAACTAAGTACTGGAGAGCTTTGCACCTAAAGGCGCATTGGAGGAGTCGTTCAGTAAGGTACATGTTGGCGGAGTGTGGAAGGGAGAATCCTATCCTGCCTGGAGGTTGGCTGGAGCCCTGACCTGGAGAACACGGCACGGAGGCAGGCAGTTGTGTGAACTACAAACAGTGAGTAAAGCTTTGGAACCGCACACTCTGGTGTCCTCCAGTTATTACCGCACCACTACACCTGGGTACCAGCCTCCATACCATTCTGCGCCTCTCCTCGTCAATTGCACATACACTGCCCTGGGACTACAGCTCCACCTGTGGGGAGCTATACCATCTCTAGTGCACCACACCATCAGTCCCAGCGGATCTGTATGCAGCGTTGGCTTACCATCTTACTTGCCAAACACCACGGGTGGCGTCATGAACTATTCATATAAACTTTAACACCATTAACATCATCGCCATTGATATTGGGCGCCCAGGGCCACGGACCGGGTCACTGCTGCTGTGACACATTCCCGCCTTGACACCGGCCCAGTACCGAGTACCCCCCGCTGCCCTAGGTGTGCGAGGGCGACCCACTTACATTGATGAGTCTGATCCGAGGAAAAAAGCTGACAAAAAATCGTATGTTGGGAGCTGCCCCATAGATTAACATTGGGACGATTGCAATGCTTTTTTTTATCGCATTGCACTCGTCTGTTTTTGTCGCCAGTGTGACCCCGGCCTAACAAAAAATGGCAGCCTCCAGTGGCAAAAGTAAAAGTTAATAAATAAAAACTATGAAAACACTTCATTTAATTTTGTATTAAAAATATTTGATTATATGATCAGTAATTATTAATACAGGAATTAAAATCATGGCACCTTCCCTTTAAACACATTTAGCCACTGTCAGGGCAATGTTAGTTTTGTTTCCTTCAGAACATATTTATATTTAGCTAAAAAATACTTTTGTTTATTTGTAAAGGCATTCCAAGGTTTTATATTACAGTTCTGTGAATTTCAAGTACAAAAGGCCACCTTTAGATGACACACATATAACTTTATTTTTTTTAACTCTCCTTTTGTCCTTTGTCTCTATTTTATCTTACAATTTATAGCACAATGTATTTTCTTTCTGTCGTGGCTATTTATTTATTCTTGTTTGAGCTGTATTTTATTAATCTGTTTAAGTCTGTACTGAAAGTTTTATTTTTTATAAATCTTACTATTCTATTAAAAAAATTATTGTGTCATAGCACTGCATTCCTTGTAAAGTGTTTTATCTTTTAACCTTCCATAAACAATTCAAGAATAACATAAAAAACTGGAATTTATAACCAGTAAAAGAAGTAGCTGTTTGTACTCTATATCTCTAAATAAAGTACAAATAAAAACAATTGTGAATTTTGATTTTAGCTGCTAAAATATCACATTAAAATGAAAGTATTGACATTTTAACTTGGGGACACTAACCTTCTAAGAGTTTTCAGCAGATCACCCCATATTTAACGCTCGACCACTATTCAATCTTGTAAGCTCCACTTAGCTATTCCCTTTCAAGAATCTATAGTTCATGGTGACCTTAAATGCATTTAATGAACTACCTTTTAACACATTTTAACATACAGTAAATGTTATTAACCCCTTTCCTACAATGGACGTAATATTCTGTCCATGTGACCCTGGACCTAATTCCCATGGATGGAACATTACGTCAGAGCGATCAGCGGCGCCCACGTGGTGAGCGCCGCTGATCGCGGCCGGTTGTCAGCTGATTATCACAGCTGACACCCGGCACAATGTGTCAGGGGCGGTCACGGACCACCCCCGACATGTTAACCCCTTGCACACCGAGATCAAACATGATCGCAGTGTACCGTGGGTTAAAGGGAAGCATCGGCAGGGAGGGGGCTCCCTCTGTGCTTCCCTGAGCCCCCCACAGCAGCGCAATGTCTAGCGATGCTGTGGGGGGCTCCATCCCTGCAGGTCTCCAGATCCAAGATGGCGACAGGGACCTTCGGGGGCCTGCAGGGAGCTGGCTTCCTCAGTGCCTGCAAAGCGCAGGCACGAGGAAGCCTTGTGCAGTGCCTGTGACAGATCACTGATCTGTCACAGTGATCTGTGATGTGACAGATCAGCGATCTGTCATATGACAGTTTTGTCCCCCCGGGACAATGTAATAAAGTTAAAAAAAAGTGTAAAAATAATTTTTAAAAATCGCTAAATAAATTAAAAAAAATATTCCCAAATAAATTCATTTTTTAAAAATCAAAAAAAAACATTAAAAGTACACATATTTGGTATCGCCGAGTCTGTAACGACCCTCCCTATAAAACTGTCCCATTAGTTAACTCCTTTAGCTAACCCCTTAAAAAATAAAAATAAAAAACGAAGCAAAAAAATAATGATTTATTATCATACCGTCGAACAAAAAGAGCAATAACGTGCGATTAAAAAGACGTATATAAATATCCATGGTACCGCTGAAAACGTCATCTTGTCCCGCAAAAAACGAGCTGCCATACAGCATCATCAGCAAAAAAATAAAAAAGTTATATCTCGCAGAATAAAGCGATGCAAAAATAATTATTTTTTATATAAAATTGTTTTCATTGCATAAAAGCCACAAAACATAAAAAAATGACCTAAATGAGGTACAGCTGTAACCGTACTGACCCGAAGAATAAAAGTGCTTTATCAATTTTACCACAGGCAGAACGGTGTAAACGCACCCCTCAAAAGAAATTCATGAAATGCTGGTTTTTGTTCATTCTGCATCCCAAAAATCGGAATAAAAAGTGATCAAAGATGTCACGTGCCTGAAAATGATGCCAATAAAAACGTAAACTCGTCCCGCAAAAAATAAAACCTCACATGACTCAGTGGGTCAAAATATGAAAAAATTATAGCTCTCAATATGTGGTGACAGCTGCCAAACATAAAAACCGATATAAATAGTAAATCAAACCCCCCGTTATCACCCCCTTAGTTAGGGAAAAATAATAAAATTAAAAGAAAATGTATATCTTTCCATTTTCCCATTAGGGTTAGGGTTAGGGCTAGGGCTAGGGTTAGGGCTAGGGCTAGGGTTAGGGCTAGAGTTAGGGCTGAGATTAGGGTTAGGGGTGTATTGGGGTTAGGGTTGGAGTTATAATTGGGGGTTTCCACTCTTTGGGCACATCAGGAGCTCTCCAAGTGCAACATGGCGTCTGATCTCAATTCCAGCCAATTCTACGTTGAAAAAGTCAAATGGTGCTCCTTCCCTTCCAAGCTCTGCCATGCGTCCAAATAGTGGTTTACCCCCACATATTGGGTATCAGCCTACTCAGGACAAATTGCAAAACAACTTTTGGGGTTCAATTTCTCCTGTTACCCTTAGGAAAATAAAAAATTGGGGGCAAAAATATCATTTTTGTGGAAAAAAAGGATTTTTTTATTTTCACGCCCGGGTGTTATAAACTTCTGTGAAGCACTTGGTCATTCAAAGTGCTCACCACACATCTAGATAATTTCCGTGGGGGGCTAGTTTCCAAAATGGTGTCATTTGTGGGGGGTTTCCACTGTTTTGGTACATCAGGGGTTTTTCAATCGCGACATGGTGTCCGAACTCAATTCCAGCCAAAAAAGTCAAATGGCGCTGCTTCCCTTCTGAGCTCTGCCATGCTCCCAAATAGTCGTTTACACCCACATATTGGGAATCAGCGTACTCAGGACAAATTGTACAATAACTTTTAGGGTCCTGTTAGCCTTGGGAAAATAAAAATTTGGGTTGAAAAGATCATTTTTGTGGAAAAAATATGATTTTTTAATTGTACTGCTGTACGTTATAAACTTCTGTGAAGCCCTTGTGGGTTCAAAGTTCTCACCACACATCTATATTAGTTCCTTGGGGGGTCTAGTTTCCAAAATGGGGTCACTTGTGTGGGTTTCCACTGTTTAGGTACATCAGGGGCTCTCCAAACATGACATGGCGTCTGATCTGAATTCCAGCCAATTTTGCATTGAAAAAGTCAAACGGCGCTCCTTCCCTTCTGAGCTCTGCCATGCGCCGAAACAGTTGTTCCCCCCACATATCAGGTAACAGCATACTCAGGACATACTGCACAATAACTTTCTCCTGTTACCATTGGTAAAATAAAAAAAATTGAACCTGAAGTATTTTTTTGTGAAAAAAAAGTTAAATGTTCATTTTTTTTTAAATATTCAAAAAAATTCCTGTGATGCACCTGAATGGTTAATAAACTACTTGAATGTGGTTTTGAGCACCTTAAGGGGTGCAGTTTTTAGAATGGTGTCACTTTTGGGTATTTTCTATCATATAGACCCCGAAAAGTGGCTTCAAATGTGATGTGGTCCATAAAAATAAAATGGTGTTGCAAAAATGAGAAATCGCTGGTCAACTTTTAACCCTTATACCTTCCTAACAAAAAAAACTTTTGGTTCCAAAATTGTGCTGATGTAAAGTAAACATGTGGGAAATGTTATTTATTAAGTTTTTGTGTGCCGTATCTCTGTGATTTAAGGGCATAAAAATTCAAAGTTGGAAAATTGCGAAATTTTAACAATTTTTGCCAAATTTCCATTTTTTTCACAAATAAATGCAAGTTATTTGAATGAAATTTTACCACTACCATGAAGTACAATATGTCATGAGAAAACAATGTCAGAATCACCAGGATCCATGGAAGCGTTTGAGAGTTATTACCTCATTAAGGCACAGTGGTCAGAATTGTGAAAATTGGCCCGGGAGTTAACGTGCAAACCACCCTTGGTAGTGAAGGGGTTAAACCCTAGTACATGGCTCTTTACTAACTGGGCTTCTGTATGGAAAATCACTCAATCTACAGCATGTGCAAAGTACAGGTCCTTGGAAAGTATTTGGCCCCCTGGAACTTTTCAACCTTTACCTGAGCTCGAGCTGTTTGCCAAGGAAGAATGGGCAAGAATTTCAGTCTCTCGATGTACAAAACTGATAGAGACATACCCCAAGCGACATGCAGCTGCAATCGCAGCAAAAGCTGGCACAACAAAGTATTAAGTTAAAGGGGCCGAATAATATTGCACGCCCCACTTTTAAGTTTATTACATTCCACAACAATTTAAAATAACCAATACATTTCGTTCAACCTCACAATTGTGTTCCACTTGTTGATTTACATTTGGTATCTTTATGTCTGAAGCATGATATGTGGGAAAAGGTTGAAAAGTTCCAGGGGGCCGAATACTTTCACAAGACACTGCATTTTGAACTTTACACGTTTTTCTCTTCTGATAAAGGCAGAATAATGATTGAACAATGATGAAAAATTGCAATTCACTTCTCTCAGTTGTTTGCCCATAGTTATTATAAATGGATAAATCCATATTTAATGGAATTGTAATGAAAAAAATGCACAAAACAGACATTGGAAAACTGGAAAATGCACAGCGTCCTGGAGCAGATATTGTTGGACATAATTTATTTTAATCTTAGTACAACCCCTGTCAATTTGCCATGTTAGGCCGGAGTCACACTAGCGATAAAATCGGACGAATGCAATGCGATAAAAAATTGCATTGCATTCGTCCCAATGTTATTCTATGGTGCTGCTCCCATCATCGGTTTTTTTTCGGATCCGTTCCTCGGACCGAGACAATCGCAGCATGCTGCGATTGTCACCGATTTTTGGATCGGATTCGCCAATGCAAGTCTATGGATGCGATTAAAAATCGCATTGAAAACGCACCACACATGTGACTTGCGATTAAATCTCAAGACTTCTCCAGGTCAACAGGAAAGAGCATCAGGCATTGGCATTGGATGTCAATTTGATGCATAGATGCGAATAAAATTGGTTCATCGCCGGAAATTCTGATGACAGACGGATCCCTGGACAAGAAATCTTTGTGCGATTTCGTACCGTTAAAATCGGTCTGAATTTTTAATGGCTGTGTGTGACTCCAGCCTTAGGGTAAATGACATTCCACAGCTGTTTTCTCTCAGGTGGAACAGAAGATTGCAAAAGGATTCAGTTTCCGGACTTTAACCCCTTAGTAACAGAGCCATTTTGCAGCTTAATAACGAGGCCAATTTTTACAATTCTGACCACTATCACTTTATGAGGCTATAACTCAGGAACGCTTTAACGGATCCCACTGATTTTGAGGATGTTTTTTCCTAGGGTTAGGAGTGTATTGGGGTTAGGATTGTGATTAGGGTTATGGTTAGGGTTGGGATTACGGTTAGGGATGTGTTGGGGTTAGGGATGGAGTTAGAATAGAGGGGTTTCCAGTGTTTAGGCACATCAGGGGGTCTCCAAACGAGACATGGAGCCACCATTGATTCCAGCCAATTTTGAGTTCAAAAAGTCAAACGGTGCTCCCTTCTGAGCTCTGCTGTGTGCCCAAACAGTGGTTTCCCCCACATATGGGGCATCAGTGTACTCAGGGAAAATTGCAAAACAACTATGAGGGTCTAATTTTTCCTGTTACACTTGGAAAAATAAAAAGTTGGGGGCTAAAAAATAATTTTTGTGGGAAAAAAATATTTTTTTATTTTTACGGTTCTGCATTAAAAACTTCTGTGAAGCACTTGGGGGTTCAAAGTGCTCACCGCACATCTAGATAAGCTCCCTGGGGGTATAGTTTCCAAAATGTGGTCACTTGTGGGGGGTTTCTACTGTTTAGGCACATCAGGGGCTCTCCAAATGCAACATGATGCCCGCAGACCATACCATCAAAGTCTGCATTCCAAAAGTCACTACTTTCCTTTTGAGCCCCGACGTGTGCCTGAACAGTGGTTCCCCCCACATGTGGGGTACCAGCGTACTCAGGACAAATTGCACAACAACTATGGGGGTCTAATATCTCCTGTTACTCTTGTAAAAATAAAAAATTGTGGGCTAAATATCATTTTTGTGGAAAAAAATATGATTTTTTATTTTCACAGCTCTGCCTTATAAACTTTAGTGAAATAATTGGGGGTTCAAAGTTCTCACAACACATCTAGATAAGTTCCTTGAGGGGTCTATTTTCCAAAATGGGGTCACTTGTGGGGGGGTTTCTGCTGTTTAGGCACATCAGGGGCTCTGCAAATGCAACATGATGCCTGCAGACCATTCCATCAAAGTCTGCATTCCAAAAATGCGCTTCTTCCCTTCCGAGCCCTGCCATGCACCCAAAGAGTGGTTCCCCCCACATATAAGGTATTGGCGCATTCAGGACAAATTGCACACAAGTTTTGTGGTCCAATTTCTCCTGTTATCCTTGAGAAAGCATAAATTTTGGGGTGAAATCATCTAGATAAGCTCCTTAGTGAGTCTAGTTTCCAAACTGGGGTAACTTGTGGGGAGTTTCTACTGTTTAGGCACATCAGGGGCTCTGCAAATGCAAAATGATGCCCGCAGACCATTCCATCAAAGTCTGCATACCAAAACGGCGCTCCTTCCTTTCCGAGCTTTGCCATGCGCCCAAACAGTAGTTTACCCTAACATATGGGGAATCGGCATACTCAGGACAAATAGCATATGATTTTTTATTTTCATGGCTATGCGTTAAAAACTTCTGTGAAGCACTTGGAGGATCAAAGTGCTCATCACACATCTAGATAAGTTCCTTAAGGGGCTTAGTTTCCAAAATGATGTCACTTGTGGGGGGTTTCCACTGTTTAGGAGCATCAAGGGGTCTCCAAATGTGACATGGCATCCGATCTCAATTCCAGCCAATTCTGCATTGAAAAAGTCAAACGGCTGTCCATCCCTTCTGAGCTCTGCCGTGGGCTCAAACAGTGGTTTACCCCCACATATGGGGTATTGGCATACTCAGGACAAATTGCATAACAACTTTATGGTCTATTTTCTCCTGTTACCCTTGTGAAAATAAAAATTTTGGGGCAAAAAGATCATTTTTAACAGCACTGTGGTTTAAGTACCCTTAACTTCCACCGTTAAAAGGCCTGGTGGTCGTTAAGGGGTTAAAGTAAAAGTAGATCATCAGGAGATTTTGATTTTGCAACATGTTGTTATGAAGTGACAGTAGAGATGAGTGAATTGCTTTGCACAACAATGTTCCATCCAGGATCCAGATCAGTTTATTCTGGCTGTGGACAGAACCTGAGCAAATTTCATTACCTTCTGGAATCCAAGAGAAGACTAATAATTAGATGGAGGAGCGAGATGTGATCTGTGCGCCAAATGTCATGCCTGGGAAGCCAGAAATGGAGGAAATTTTAGCAGATCCAGTCTAAAGCCAGAGAGCAATGACCTTGAAATGATCTGCTCAACTCTAAGTGATATTAAAGATACTATCAATAAATCTCACAACTATCTAAACTTTTTATTTATGTAAATTTAAATTCTTTTCCATCAATCTGATTTCTGTTTTGGTAACATATCTTACACTGCAAATGTTCATACCAGCTGAGTGTTAACATTAATCATCCACACAAAGTAAGTGACTGTATATGCTACCATTCTTGAGTATATCAAATTTCTATCTTATTTAATGGTATAATATTTCACAACAGAGATGTATAAATTTCTGAAATTAAAATTCACTTGCTTTGCCAAAAAATTCCAAAAAAATAGTCGAATTTCAATGCAACTATTTACATGGAAATGATGTGCCCAACTCAGATTTTCTACAAATATTTTAAACCCTTTTTGAGCTCTTAAATGCAAGCATAGCCTTATTAATGTCCAAGTGACCTCAACCTATTTGTTCAGGGAAAAACAGGTGGTATCAGGTGATAATCAACAGCTTATTTAACACCATATTGCAGAATCAAACTTACTTATTAGCTTTGTAAATTGTAAATTATTAAACGGTCCAATAATGATCCCTTTTGGGAACAGATGCCCGCCTTGCTGATATTTACAGTGGCATGTAAAAGATTGGGCACTCCTAGTCAAAATTACTGTTATTGTGAACAATTAATGAAGTTGAAGATGAAATGATCTCTAAAAGGCCTAAAATTAAAGATGACACATATCCTTTGAATTTTGGAAAACAGATACAGTATGTTTTCATCTTTTACATTTTAAAAATTACAAAAACAAAAATGGGCCTATGCAAAATGTTGCATGCTAATTAACCAGAAGTACCCACCACAGCTTGTAAATGCCTTTAAACGTGAGCCAAGAGTTTTGCAATTCTCGTTTGAGTGATTTTAATCCATAAGAAATGGGTGGGGGAAGAGAACCTCCATCGGTGAAATCAAAATGAAAAGTAATATTTTTGTAAAAAAATGAAAAACTTTTATTCGGTACAATAGTGCATTAAAAATGACAAGGGTCCTGGTCACCACAATCTGGGATGAACAACCAATACGTTACAGCTAACAGCCTTATTCATGATATGTGAATTTTAATCCATTCATCGTAAGATAAAGCTCCCAGTTATGTGAGATTCATAGGTCATCTTGCATCTACTGCTATTTTGAGGTCTAGCCACAAATTTTCAGTAGGTTCAGATCAGGGGACTTTGAGGGCTACTGTAAAACCTTCAACTTGCGCCATTTGAGGTAGTCTATTGTGGATTTTGACGTGTGTTTAGGATAATTATCCATTTGTAGAAGTCATCCTCTTTTCAACTTCAGCCTTTTTACAGATGGTGTTATGTTTGCATCTAGAATTTATTGAAATTTCACTGAATCCATTCTTCCCTTTTAACGTGAAATATTTTCTGTGCCATTGGCTGCATCACAACCTCAAAGCATGATTGATCCACTCCCATGCTTAATGGTTGGCAAGATTTTCTTTCCCTAAAATTCTGTGCCCTTTTTTCTCCACACATATCTTTGAACATTGTGGCCAAAGAGTTCTATTTTAACCTCATTGGTCCACTACAGGACTTGTTTCCAAAATGCATCAGGCTTATTTACATGTTCTTTTGCATACTTTTTGCATGCTGGATTTTATGGTGAGGATGCAGGAGAGGTTTTCTTCTGATGACTCTTTTATCAAGACAATATTTGTGCAGATGTCTCTGAACAGTAGAACAATGTACCGCAACTGAAATGCTAATTTCATTCATTTAATTCACTTTTTGTTTATTACTTATTGATTTTTTCTTTCATCATTATTTTAATGATATATATTTTTGTTTAATATTTGTTTATATGTGTATATTTTCTGATTTAATTCTAACAGTTTCATATTCCACTATTTCAGCTCCATCTCCTAGTCACCCTTTTTAAATGATTAACCTTCTCTTAATAAAGTTGTTGCCTTGTTCCTGCCAGCTTGTTGGAACACATGTGCTGGTCTCTGGTACATCCATTTCTGTGAATTGATCGGTTTATGTGACTGGCTCCAGTATGCTTCATCTGTCATACAACTAGAAGTCTGCTCAAATGTATCTTGAATCATGTTATTGGAAGACACGGCATTGGGTGCAACCACTTGCAACAGGGTCAACCATATATACTAAGAAGAGACAGGAGCTAGTCTATTAGATTACACCTAGGCACTTGCATTGTCATTGTTCTATAGGGATATAAATGGTTATTTGTTTTGGTCTGATGAATGCTTGCACTAAAATGCACATTATGATTGGTGCCATTTGTATAACCACCAATAAAACCTAAATAAATTGTCAATACCATATATTGCACTATATTTATATATATATATATATATATATATATATATATACACACACTAATAAATACCAAATATGTGATATGTGGTGACTATTGGAAAGAATGGTAGACCATTCGAGATATTGAAGAAACACCGAAAAAGAGAAACTCGAATTTACAGGTCTAAGAAAAAGGTCAATAAATATAAAAATATATTTAAAAATTTAAATAAAAAATACAAAATGGAGTATAAAATAATCAACCTTTATTAGACATAAATGATATACAATAATTATACAATAATACTAAAAAACAACGTGCCGGTACTTGGATTTATATAATTAATTAGAATGGATAATAGTGAATATATATAACACGGCGGACCAAACATTTACATGATATATGGATAAATTACACATGTAAAATAAAATTATATAGTAAATAGTCTATATTCAAAACATGTGTAATGAGAATCAAATATGTATAGACACCACTACGCCAATCCTAAAATGCCAAAATTCAATATGCATAATGTGTATAATAAAAAAAATTACATAAAAAAGAAAAAACATTTTTGAAAAAAATATATATATATAAAAATTATTGAATGAATTCTCACAAATTGTGTATTAAATTTTTTGCACAGAAGTGATAAAACAAGGTGAAATACAAAAATGGCGGTTATATATATCTAATATATATGTAGGGCGCTCTCAATATATACTAAATTGCAGTGTGCAGTAGAATAGAGGATGGAATATATTTTTTTAAACAAATAAAAAGCTAGAGTGCTATAGAAAAAAAGTGCAAAGTGCAATGGGCAGGGATTGGCAAGGGAGTCTGTATCTTTAAGGTCCGCTGGTCCAAGAACAGCACAGCCCCGACGCGCATCTCGGATACAGCGATCCTTCGGAAGGATCACTGTATCCGAAACGCACGTCGGGGCTGTGCTGTTCTTGGACCAGCGGACCTTAAAGGTACAGACTCCCTTGCCAATCCCTACCCATTGCACTTTGCACTTTTTTTCTATAGCACTCTAGCTTTTTATTTGTTTAAAAAAATATATTCCATCCTCTATTTTACTGCACACTGCAATTTAGTATATATTGAAAGCGCCCTACATATATGTTAGATATATATAACCGCCATTTTTGTATTTCACCTTGTTTTATCACTTCTGTGCAAAAAATTTAATACACAATTTGTGAGAATTCATTCAATAATTTGTATATATATATTTTTTTTTCAATTTTTTTTTTCTTTTTTGTGTAATTCTTTTATTATACACATTATGCATATTGAATTTTGGCATTTTAGGATTGGCGTAGTGGTTTCTATACATATTTGATTCTCATTACACATGTTTTGAATATAGACTATTTACTATATAATTTTATTTTACATGTATAATTTATCCATATATCAAGTAAATGTTTGGTCTGCCGTGTTATATACATTCACTATTATCCATTCTGATTAATTATACAAATCCAAGTACCGGCATGTTCTGTTTTTTAGTATTATTATTGTATACCAATTATGTCTAATAAAGGTCGATTATTTTATACTCCATTTTGTATTTTTTATTTACATTTTTAAATATATTTTTATATTTCTTGACCTTTTTCTTAGACCTGTAAATTCGAGTTTCTCTTTTTCGGTGTTTGGTGCCATTTGTATGCAGAGTATGAAGAATAAAAAAATGCAGAAATAAAGGTACTCTTATTGCCATTTATCAGAGATCAATTTACAGTCACCCGGACTATGTAGGTTCAGCCGCATTCTATCACTTGAATGTTTGGATTGTTATTCAAAGACTAAGACAATAACTCACATTGCCAATAAGCTTTAGTGCTGCAGCAGTACATCACAATCAAATAAAGGCCTTTTTTCTGTCTCTGTGTGTAAAGGGTTGTATTACTAGTCTATAACATCTTAAATTGGCCCTTCTTGGCCTGCCCTCATTTTTTTTAGTGGCTGATATAGACCCCTTCGAATTGGCTGTGATAGATTATGTGATGTATACAGTTGTGACCAAAAGTATTGACACCCCTGCAATTCTGTCAGATAATACTCAGTTTCTTCCTGAAAATGATTGCAAACACAAATTCTTTGGTATTATTATCTTCATTTAATTTGTCTTAAATGAAAAAAACACAAAATAGAATGAAGCAAAAAGCAAAACATTGATCATTTCACACAAAACTCCAAAAATGGGCCAGACAAAAGTATTGGCACCCTCAGCCTAATACTTGGTTGCACAACCTTTAGCCAAAATAACTGCAACCAACCACTTCCGGTAACCATCAATGAGTTTCTTACAATGCTCTGCTGGAATTTCAGACTATTCTTCTTTGGCAAACTGCTCTAGGTCCCTGATATTAGAAGGGTGCCTTCTCCAAACTGCCATTTTTAGATCTCTCCACAGGTGTTCTATGGGATTCAGTTCTGGATTTATTGCTGGCCACCTTAGAAGCTCCAGTGCTTTCTCTCAAACCATTTTCTAGTGCTTTTTGAAGTGTGTTTTGGGTCATTGTCCTGCTGGAAGACCCATGACCTCTGAGGGAGACCCAGGTTTCTCACACTGGGCCTTACATTATGCTGCAAAATTTGTTGGTAGTCTTCTGACTTCATAATGCCATGCACACGGTCAAGCAGTCAAGTGCCAGAGGCAGCAAAGCAACCCCAAAACATCAGGGAGCCTTCGCCATGCTTGACTGTAGGGACCGTGTTCTTTTCTTTGAATGCCTCTTTTTTTCCTCCTGTAAACTCTATGTTGATGCCTTTGCCCAAAAAGCTCTACTTTTGTCTCATCTGACCAGAGAACATTCTTCCAAAACGTTTTAGGCTTTTTCAGGTAAGTTTTGGCAACCTCCAGCCTGGCTTTTTTATGTCTCGGGGTAAGAAGTGGGGTCTTCCTGGGTCTCAAACCATACAGTCCCTTTTCATTCAGACACCGACGGATAGTACTTGGTGACACTGTTGTACCCTCGGACTGCAGGGCAGCTTGAACTTGTTTGGATGTTAGTCGAGGTTCTTTATCCAACATCAGCACAATCTTGCGTTGAAATCTCTTGTCAAATTCTCTTTTCCGTCCACATCTAGGGAGGTTAGCCACAGTGCCATGGGCTTTAAACTTCTTGATGACACTGTGCACGGTAGACACAGGAACATTCAGGTCTTTGGAGATGGACTTGTAGCTTTGAGATTGCTCATGCTTCCTCACAATTTGGTTTCTCAAGTCCTCAGACAGTTCTTTGGTCTTCTTTCTTTTCTCTATGCTCAATGTGGTACACACAAGGATACAGGACACAGGTTGAGTCAACTTTAATCCATGTCAACTGGCTGCAAGTGTGATTTAGCTATTGCCAACACCTGTTAGGTGCCACCACAGGTAAGTTACAGGTGCTGTTAATTACACAAATTAGAGAAGCATCACATGATTTTTCGAACAGTGCCAATACTTTTGGCCACCCTCTTTTTTATGTTTGGTGTGGAATTATATCCAATTTGGCTTTAGGACAATTCTTTTTGTGTTTTTTCATTTAAGACAAATTAAATGAAGATAATAATAACAACAAAGAATTTGTGTTTGCAATCATTTTCAGGAAGAAACTGAGTATTTTCTGACAGAATTGCAGGGGTGTCAATACTTTTGGCCACAACTTTAGATAGTATAAGGACGGTGAAAAACAGAGCGCCAGCCGTTTGTGTTTTAGAGGAATGCTGCTCCAGCCGGGCACCTCAAAGGGAGGAAAAATGTCAGTTCAAAGTGCAGACCCGGTCAAGATGTAGCGCAAAAAGGGGAGAAAATGGTTGAAAAGCTTCTTAATTGCAGACCACAAGGCGTTTCAACAGACTAATCTGTCTTCCTCAGGTGCTGTTGAAGCGCATTGTGAACTGCAATAAAGAAGCTTTTCAACCATTTTCTCCCCTTTTTGCGCTACATCTTGACCGGGTCTGCACTTTGAACAGATTACGTGATGTGATAGCAGCAAAGTATTATGGAAAAGAAACAAAAATGTCATAAGACAACTCTCTTGGTACTGAAATCTTGTGCAGTGTGTGAAATTCTCTAGGGATTTCTCTTTATTTTGCAAGCCTCGCGAATTGAATCAAAACTTGTTTGAATCTGTGGGACCTAAAAAGTTGAGAAATTCGACTCAAGGCCATTCCTAAGCAGATCGATCCATTTATCTCTATTTCACAATTATAATTAAAATAGAAAATAATTGTTTTTCTTTCATGAAAGAAAGCTATTAAAAGGATTATATTGACATTCTGACAAGGATTCACAGCAAACCAATCCTCATCAGATCTACTAGATATGTTTATTAGTAATTTCAGTTTGTGATCTATAATTTGTTGATCCAGAAAGAAACAAGAACGTAAGAAATTAATTCTACTGAGTTGGACTGTTGAATTTCAGGTTGCTGGCACAATCTGCATAGTAAAGGAATAGATGCTAAGGGCTAGACCTGAAATATTAATTTCATTATTTACCAAATGAGTAAGAGGGCAGTGGATTGACAATGACTTCTTTCCAAATGCTTCACATAAGGCTCTGTCTGTCACATACTGTATGTGCTATGGATTCGATTTATGGTGTATAAGGATCCAGAGGATGCTAGTTGATATGTAAAATAAACTTTGGGGATTCCAAATAGTTTTCTTTCTTTCTCAGCAACAATAAATGGACAAAGTCTCATGTAAGAATATTTTAACATAGTAACATAGTAACATAGTTAACCCCTTCCTGACATCCGACGTACTATCCCGTCCACGGTACTCGGGCCCGTATGACCGTGGACGGGATAGTACGTCTACCGCGATCAGCGGCGCCCACGTGGTGAGCGCCGCTGATCGCGGCCGGGTGTCAGCTGATTATCACAGCTGACACCCGGCACTATGTGTCAGGGGCGGTCACGGACTGCCCCCGACACGTTAACCCCTTGCACACCGCGATCAAACATGATCGCGGTGTACCGGGAGTTAAAGGGAAGCATCGGGAGGGAGGGGGCTCCCTCCGTGCTTCCCTGAGCCCCCCACGGCAGCGCAATGTGCAGCGCTGCTGCGGGGGGCTCCTATCCTCCAGGCCCCCGAATCCAAGATGGCGACGGGGGCCTTCGGGGACCTGAGGAAGCTGGCTTCCTCAGTGCCTGCAAAGCGCAGGCAAGAGGAAGTCTTCTTCAATGCCTGTGACAGATTGCTGATCTGTCACAGTGATCTGTGATGTGACAGATCAGCGATCTGTCACAGGACAGTGATGTCCCACCTGGGACTATGTAATAAAGTAAAAAAAAAATTAAAAAAAAATGTAAAAATAAATTAAAAAAAATCGCCAAATAAATTAGAAAAAAAAAAAAAAATATTCCCCCAATAAATCCATTTTTTGGAAATAATTAAAAAAAAAACAATAAAAGTACACATATTAGGTATCGCCGCGTCCGTAATGACCAGCCCTATAAAACTGTCCCATTAGTTAACCCTTTTAGCGAACCCCTTAAAAAATAAAAATAAAAAACGAAGCAAAAAATAATGATTTATTATCATACCGCCAAACAAAAAGTGTAATAACGCGCGATCAAAAAGACGCATATAAATATCCATGGTACCGCTGAAAACGTCATCTTGTCCCGCAAAAAACAAGCCATGATACAGCATCATCAGCGAAAAAATAAAAAAGTTATAGCTCACAGAATAAAGCGATGCAAAAATAATTATTTTTTATATAAATAGTTTTCATTGCATAAAACCGACAAAAACATAAAAAAAGACCTAAATGAGGTATTGCTGTAACCGTACTGACCCGAAGAATAAAACCGCTTTATCAATTTTACCGCACACGGAACGGTGTAAACGCACCCCCCCAAAAGAAATTCATGAAACGCTGGTTTTTGTTCATTCTGCGTCACAAAAATAGGAATAAAAAGTGATCAAAAAATGTCACGTGCCCAAAAATAGTACCAATAAAAACGTCAACTCGTCCCGCAAAAAATAAGACCTCACATGACTCAGTTTGTCAAAATACGGAAAAATTATAGCTCTTAATATGTGGTGATGCAAAAACTATTTTACAATAAAAAGCGTCTTTTAGCGTGTGACAGCTTCCAAACATAAAAATCGCCATAAATAGTAAGTCAAACCCCCCGTTATCACGCCCTTAGTTAGGGAAAAATAATAAAACTAAAAAAAAGTATTTATCTCCATTTTCCCGTTAGGGTAAGGCTGTGTGCACACGCTGCGGATTAGGTGCGGATTTTGTAAAATCCGCAGGTGAAACCGCAGGTCAAAAGACCTGCGGTTTTACCTGCGGATTGCTCTGCGGTTTTGTCCTGCGGTTTTTCATCTCCTCAATAGAGGAGATGGCAAACCGCAGGAGAATCCGCAGAAAGAATTGACATGTCAATTCTTTCTGCGGATTGAAAACCGCAGATAATCCGCGCGGAAAATTCCGCACCGTCTGCACTGCGGTTTTTGATTCCCATAGGGAATCATGGTACTGTACACCGCAGCAAAAACTGCTGCTGGTCCGCAGCGGCCAAAACTGCTGCGGAACCGCAGCAAAATCCGCAGCGTGTGCACACAGCCTTAGGGTTAGGGCTAGGGTAAGGGCTAGGGTTAGGGCTAGGGTTAGGGTTAGGGCTAGGGTTAGGGCTCAGATTAGGGTTAGGGGTGTGTTGGGGTTAGGGTTGGAGTTATAATTGGGGGTTTCCACTGTTTGGGCACATCAGGGGCTCTCCAAATGCAACATGGCGTCTGATCTCAATTCCAGCCAATTCTGAGTTGAAAAAGTCAAATGGTGCTCCTTCCCTTCCAAGCTCTGCCATGCGCCCAAACAGTGTTTTACCCCCACATGTAGGGTATCAGCCTACTCAGGACAAATTGCAAAACAATTTTTGGGGTCCAATTTCTCCTGTTACCCTTAGGAAAATAAAAAATTGGGGGCAAAAATATCATTTTTGTGGAAAAAAATGATTTTTTTATTTTCACGTCCGAGTGTTATAAACTTCTGTGAAACACTTGGGGGTTCAAAGTGCTCACCACACATCTAGATAAGTTCCGTGGGGGGTCTAGTGTCCAAAATGGGGTCACTTGTGGGGAGTTTCAATAGTTTAGGTACATCAGGGGCTCTCCAAACGCACATGACACCCGCAGACCATTCCATCAAAGTCTGCATTCCAAAACGTCACTGCTTCCCTTCCGAGCCCCGACGTGTGTCCATACAGTAGTTTTCTCCCACATATGGGGTGTCAGCGTACTCAGGCCAAATTGGAAAACAACTTTTGGGGTCTAATTTCTCCTGTTACCCTTGGGAAAATGAAAAAATTGGGGACTAATTGATCATGTTTCTGGAAAAAATACCATTTTTTTATTTTCATGCCCCGGCATTATAAACTTCAGTGAAGCCCTTGGGGGTTCAAAGTGCTCACCTCACATCTAGATAAGTTCCTTAGTGGGTCTAGTTTTCAAAATGGGGTCATTTGTGGGGGGTTTCCACTGTTTAGGTACATTAGGGGCTCTCCAAAGGCAACATGACACCCGCAGACCATTCCATCAAAGTCTGCATTCCAAAACGTCACTACTTCCCTTCCGAGCCCCGACGTGTGCCCATACAGTAGTTTTCTCCCACATATGGGGTATCAGCATACTCAGGACAAATTGGACAACAACCTTTGGGGTCCAATTTCTCCTGGTACCCTTGGGAAAATAAAAAAATGGTGACTAAAAGATCATGTTTGTGGAAAAAATACGAATTTTTTATTTTCACGCCCGGGCATTATAAACTTCTGTGAAGCACTGGGGGGTTCAAAGTGCTCACCACACATCTAGATAAGTTCCATGGGGGGTCTAGTTTACAAAATGGTGTCATTTGTGGGGGGTTTCCACTGTTTAGGTAAATTAGGGGCTCTCCAAAGGCAACATGACACCCGCAGACCATTCCATCAAAGTCTGCATTCCAAAACGTCACTACTTCCCTTCCGAGCCCCGACGTGTGCCCATACAGTAGTTTTCTCCCACATGTGGGGTATCAGCATACTCAGGACAAATTGGACAACAACTTTTAAGGTCCAATTTCTCCCGGTACCCTTGGGAAAATAAAAAAATGGTGACTAAAAGATCATGTTTGTGGAAAAAATACGAATTTTTTATTTTCACGCCCGGGCGTTATAAACTTCTGTGAAGCACTGGGGGGTTCAAAGTGCTCACCACACATCTAGATAAGTTCCTTGGGGGGTCTAGTTTCCAAAATGGTGTCATTTGTGGGGGGTTTCCACTGTTTTGGTACATTAGGGGTTTTCCAAACGCGACATGGTGTCCGATCTCAATTCCAGCCAAAAACGTCAAATGGCGCTGCTTCCCTTCCGAGCTCTGCCATTCACCCAAATAGTAGTTTACCCCCACATGTGGGGTATCAGCGTACTCAGGACAAATTGCACAATAACTTTTAGGGTCCTGTTACCCTTGGAAAAATAAGAATTGAGGGTGAAAAGATCATTTTTGTGGAAAAAATATGATTTTTTAATTGTATGGCTTTATGTTATAAACTTCTGTGAAGCCCATGGGGGTTCAAAGTTCTCACCACACATCTAGATAAGTTCCTTAGGGGGTCTAGTTTCCAAAATGGTGTCATTTGTGGGGGGTTTCCACTGTTTTGGTACATCAGGGGTTTTCCAAACGCGACATGGAGTCCGATCTCAATTCCAGCCCAAAACGTCAAATGGCGCTGCTTCCCTTCCGAGCTCTGCCATGCGCCCAAATAGTGGTTTACCCCCACATGTGGGGTATCAGCGTACTCAGGACAAATTGCACAATAACTTTTAGGGTCCTGTTACCCTTGGAAAAATAAGAATTGAGGGTGAAAAGATCATTTTTGTGGAAAAAATATGATTTTTTAATTGTATGGCTTTATGTTATAAACTTCTGTGAAGCCCATGGGGGTTCAAAGTTCTCACCACACATCTAGATAAGTTCCTTAGGGGGTCTAGTTTCCAAAATGGGGTCACTTGTAGGGGGTTTCCACTGTTTAGGTACATCAGGGACTCTCCAAATGTGACATGGCGTCCAATCTGAATTCCAGCCAATTTTGCATTGAAAAATTCAAACGGCGCTCCTTCCATTCTGAGCTCTGCCATGCGCCGAAACAGTCGTTCCCCCCCACATATCAGGTATCTGCGTACTCAGGACAAATTGCACAATAACTTTTGCAGTCCAATTTCTCCTGTTACCCTTGGTAAAATAAAAAAAATTGAACCTGAATTATTTTTTTTATGAAAAAAGTTAGATGTTCATTTTTTTTAAATATTTTAAAAAAATTCCTGTGACGCACCTAAAGGGTTAATAAACTTCTTGAATGTGGTTTTGAGCACCTTGAGGGGTGCAGTTTTTAGAATGGTGTCACTTTTGGGTATTTTCTATCATATAGACCCCTCAAAGTGGCTTCAAATGTGATGTGGTCCTAAAAATAAAATGGTGTTGTAAAAATGAGAAATCACTGGTCAAATTTTAACCCTTATAACTTCCTAACAAAAAAAAATTTTGGTTCCAAAATTGTGCTGATGTAAAGTAAACATGTGGGAAATGTTACTTATCAAGTTTTTTGTGTGCCGTATCTCTGTGATTTAAGGGCATAAAACTTCAAAGTTGGAAAATTGCAAAATTTTCAACATTTTTGCCAAATTTCCATTTTTTTCACAAATAAACGCAAGTTATTTGAATGAAATTTTACCACTAACATGAAGTACAATATGTCACAAGAAAACAATGTCAGAATCACCGGGATCCATGGAAGCGTTCCAGAGTTATGACCTCATAAAGGTACAGTGGTCAGAATTGTAAAAATTGGCCCGGTCATGAACATGCAAACCACCCTTGGGGGTGAAGGGGTTAAGGTTGAAGGGAGACTTTAAGTCCATCTAGTTCAACCCATATCCTATCCTAACTTGCCCTAACATGTTGATCCAGAGGAAGGCAAAAAAAAACCCATGTGGCAACAAGTAAGCTTCACATTGGGGAAAAAAATTCCTTCCTGACTCCACATACGGCAAACAGACTTGCTCCCTGGATCAACGCAATATTAGGGAAACTAGTGTATATACCCTGTAATATTATACTTTTGCTGATGTTTTTCCATTACATGTTCTAACAAACTTTTTTCACCATTCATTCAAAACTATGCAAACCTATCTATGCATAAAATATTGTAATTTTTAGGTAGAAGAATTAATTTAGGACAATATATTTGACAATAAACATCAGACAATTCAACAAGGAGCAATGAATGTATGCTGAAGGAAGGCAATAATAAAAAAAATACAATGAATATGAAAAGGACAAGGACACTTTGGATGACAGCTATGCAAAATAACTATTTGTCAATGAAGTTTTTAAAGCGATCAAGTGACAAATAGGAACAAAATAAGTTGCCAGTGGGATGAAATTTCCAGCCCATTGTATTTTATGAGAGAATGACAAACCCCTTGACTACACCCTTTACTGTGCATCCTGCTGCCTTCGGGAAATTAGAAATGAATAATAAGCAGAACTTTACCATCCATATCCTTGACTGGAAAAGCAGCTCTGCAATTTATGGTCTGCGGAAAAGATATCTTGGTGCAGCATGATTTTGTTTTCCTACTCAAGTATTCAATAATAATTGATGAAATGTCAGAAATAGTGGGCATAATAATAATAATAATAATAATAATTTTTATTTATATAGCGCCAACATATTCCGCAGCACTTTACAATTAAGCGGGGACATGTACAGACAATAAATTCAATACAAGTTAAGACAATTCAAACAGTGACATTAGGAGTGAGGTCCCTGCTCGCAAGCTTACAATCTACAAAGCAAAATAAGCAAATAATAAGCAAAAGCGCAAAGTCATTTCCCCTTTGGACATACATTGTATCACAATATTAGTCAGAAAGAAAGACATCATATTCACAATTTTTAATTTTTGTTTTTAAAAATGGCTAATTTTGAATAACTTCCAAGACAGGGTTTTCTTAATATTTTCACTTTATTTCAATGCGCGCTCTCAATGTTCTTGCATGTGAGTTTCAAGGATAGTGTCATAAATATTATTGAACTTTGTAAAGAAATAAGTAATTTTTTAATGCTTTTAAAAAGGCTTTTGATTTTCTATGCAATCTAATAACTGGATTATATCCAATAAATATTATGAACTATAATATTTCTAATCATGCCAGATGTCAGCTCGGAAAGGTGTAAGTTGAGATGATTATTATTAGTGATGAGCTTGTATACTCGCTTGGGTTTTCCCGAGCTTGCTCGGGTGATCTCCGAGTATTTTGTCTCTGGGCTGAGCGTTTTGGTGGGAGGCCCTCTCTTGGAAGGATTGTTGTGGTATCATGCTCTCTGAATTTGATGAAGATGGATTTGATGGTGCTCTGAGAGATCATCAGAGATGATGATTTTTATAACCCAACCCTGACTTGTAGTTCTCAAAAACTTATTATCTGACTTGTTTGGAGATCTCCTTGGTTTAATTGGTATTGTTTGGTTATTGGTGCCTCTGGTCACCATGGTTAAGGCTTAATTGCTGAAATGCATTGGTCATATTTCTGCCTCTTGTGTTACCCACATTGTTTTTTCATGTTTTTAAAAAGCAAATAAAAACTGTTTTTAATACATCAGTGGATTGTTTCATCGCTGGAGCACATCTCTTCTTTTTTTCTGCTGCTTGCTTAATGGTGTTGCAGCCTCTGTGGCCTTTCAAAAAAGGTGTGTATATTCTGACATCCCATGTGACACTTAGATTGTACACAGATGGGTTTCCTTTCACTAAACATGTGATTTATGAAGGTAATTTCTTCACCAGAGGATTCATAGTAAACAGGATGAATATATGTGCACATGCCAGATACACAGAGCACAGAGACAAAAAGTAACCCTGAAGGAGCTACAGAGTTCCCAAGCAGACAATGGAGTATCTGTCCATATGACCGCAATAAGCCACACTTTCCACAGAGGTGGCCTTTATGGAAGAGTGGACTGAAAAAAAACCTTTACGTAAACTCAAAAATTGTAAGGCTCATTTTGAGTTTGCCAAAAGACAAGTGGGGACTCCGCAAGTGTATGGAGGAAGGTGCTGTGGTCAGATGAATCCAAAATGTATATTTTTGGTGACCAAAGTAAATGCTATGTCAGGCATCAAACCAACACAGCTCATCACCCAAGACCACCATCCCCACAGTGAAACATGGTGGTGGCAGCATCATGCTGCAGGGAAAGGGAAAATGGTCTGAGTTGAGGAGAAGACAGATGGTGCAAAATACAGTGATATTCTTGAGCAGAACCTGTTACAGTCAGTGATTTGACACTGGGACAGATTTCACCTTCTAATAAGACAGTGACCAAAAGCATACTGCTAAAGCAACACTCTAGTATTTTAAGAGGAAATGCATAAATGTTTGGAGTGGCCTAGTCAAAGCTTGCATCTTAATCCAATTAGAATCTGTGGTCAGACATGATGATCACTATGCACCAGAGGAAACCATCAAACTTCAAGGAGCTGAAGCAGTTTTGCCCTGACCAATGGGCAAAAATCCCAGTGGAAAGATGGGGAAAGCTCATAGAGACTTATCCAAAGCGAGTTGCAGCCATAATTGCAGCAAAAAGAGGCTCTACAAAGTACTGACTATAGGGGGTGAATAGTTATGCACACTGAAGTTTTCAGTTAATTTGTTCTATTTGTTGTTTGCTTCACAGTAGAAAAGAAAACCAAGTGTTCTTTACATGAACTGATGCAAACCGTTAAAAAAACAGTGAAATTTGACGTTGTGAGGAAACAAAACACGAAAAATACCAAAGGGAGTGAATACTTTCACAAGCCAATCTACATGAAGTCTGACCACAAAGAACCATTTCTATGACAATGGCCAGATGCTAATTTTAATGACAACTGCAGAGAACAAAATTGTATTTATGGCTATTTATTTTTCATTTTATTTTAACTGAAAGTAACCACATTACATATAATAAAAATAATTTTATTTATAGATTTTGCAAAATGAAAAATGTTTCTGATGTTTTTCAGGACTCACAATGGAGGCACACTGATAAAACAATATCTGTACAGCAAGATCTAATTACTTAAAAAAAAGAATTCTTTATTTTTTATTGTCAAAACAAGGGTATTTATACAGTAACAACTTGTCTATTTGTTCTTTGCTTCATACAATTTGATGTAAAATAAAATCTATAGAGAATATTGAGCCATTTACTGATACATCATCAGAATAATATATTTTTAAAGACTGTTTTAATTCTGTGACTATTTATAACTAGTATTGTTTGAATTTGTTTCTCATCATATAAGTAACTTTAATATTAAATGTGATGAACTGTCTTACTCTGTTTCATTTCCAAAAAACATTCTAATATGGTGTAAAGAATATTAAAGACATAATTCTATGCCAATCAGTTGTATCTTATTTTGCCTAGTATTATAAAACCCCTTCCTTTGAGTTGAGTGACAGATCTCACACCTTGACAAGCTCAAAGTAGCACAAAAGCTTGCTTGCAATGTAGAGCCCTGCTGAAGCTGCAGACTCCTTCTAGAACATGCCACAGAAACATAATTCCATAAGGAGTTCTCAAGATACTATGCGTCCAAGTCATACATTGTGTATATTTCCGAGATCCCCAGAACATAGTGAATGTCTTCTTGGGTCTGAACCCGTTCTAGCACCCAAAGGTATGGCGTTACATACAACAGCTAATAGAAACCAGAAAGCAAAGCTGTGCTTTGTCTTAAAACAAAGAAGGGGCCCAGCCAGATCCAAAGGCGCCAAAATGGCCTCTCTAGGACAGTCTATTAAGGAATTATGACTAGTGATGAGTGAGCATGCTCACCACCACTTGGTACCTGCCCAAGCATCTCACTGCTTGAAATGCTTGGAGCTCGCTGAGCATTTCCAGGGTTGCTCGGTGGAAGCTCGTGTCCTTACCCTGCATGTTTGGCTCTCTTTAGAGAGCCAATGGACATGCAGGGATTATCTGCCACACACTGTAATCCCACAGCCTTGTTGGTTGTGGCATTACAGTGATTGGCTGGCTGCACAGCGTCATCAGGCCTATATCACAGGGTTTCCCAAATCCAGTCCTCAAGGCCCACCAACAGATCATGTTTTCAGGATTCCCTTTGTATTGCACAGGTGAAGCAATTATCACCTGAGCAATACTAAGGAAATCCTGAAAACATGATCTGTTGGTGGGCTTTGAGGACTGAAGTTGGGGAGCCCTGCTATATCAGACCTGGCACCCCCATATTTATCACAGTCTACTACGGAATCAGGCAGTGTAGGGAGAGTTGCTGCTGAGCTAGGGAGAGATTTGCTTGCATCTTAGTTAGTGTTGGTATACCAAAATATATTAGGCACAAATCCATCTCAAATATCAGTCCTTCTGAGGACTAATCCAGCTGTATAGATATCAGTGCTATGCAAGCAAGCAATGTATGTGGAAGACTGCAGTGCATATAGCAAGAGGGTCATTTCCAGTTCTGTCTGCTGCTGCTGCTGCTTTTACAGATATTTCTTGACATAGCCCCAGGTATTAGCGGCCAGGAATAATTTTTTTTGGGTATCTTAATCCTGACTATTTTCTTAAAAAGCAATCAAGAGAACACTGCTTTTCTGCTCCATTTGCTTGTTGGCACTGCAGAATACAGGCAGATCCTTTCCATATTACAACGCTAAAAATCCATCTGTGTAAAACTGTGGTTTGTCCGTCACATGGATCAGAGATAAAAAGTGCACTCAAAATTCTGTCATTTCTGGCCTCCATTTAAATTTGAATGCAGTGTGTTAGCAAAGTTATTGACACCAGTTTTCTGGCAAAAATAGTTACCTACAGACCAGCTATTTAAAACTATGGTTTGTCCATCACACGGATCACATATAAGTTGCTCAAAATTCAGCCATTTGTAGTGAACGTGGAAAATATTGTCCTCAATTTAAAAAGGTCAAGGTGCGTAGCAAGGGATGGGGAATTGGACATGATGGTGATGGTGTATGCTGAGGCCGAGGCCATGTGCAAGCTGAAATTGTACCACAACAAACATCTATATCTTCTTGCCCAATCTTCCTGTCCAAATTACTAGAGGACCACAGCACACCACTATTGAACCCAGAGCAATGTCAAAAGGTTGTTGGTTGGATAGTGGATAATGCTTTCAGTCACTTTGCCACCACTACCACCACCCTTTCTTCCACACGGTCAAGTCTTTGTAGCTGTGAGTCTGGACTGCATATTCCTCACCCTGATCCTCCTTCCTCCCATCATGCTGAGTGCTCGGAGACAACAGATCCCACACTTGGACACTCTGAAAAGCTGTTCACTTTTCCATTTATAGATTTGGACCTCTCATCTGGTCCACTTGAAGCGGGGAAAGAGGAGATCGCATGTAGCAATGCCCAAATATTTGAGCAGCCACGGTCACACGATGGCAATGGTGGGAAAGAGTCACAAGAGATGAACGATAATGAGACACAATTGCCAGAAAGTCAGGAGGAGGACCAGGGTGCGGAAGTGGAAGATGAGGTGGTGGATGATATAGTAACTGACCCAAATGGGCAGAAGGTCATGCAGAGCAAGGACAGCAGCATACAGGGGGAGTGAGGCATAACACCCCAACAGGCAGGAATTAGCAGTGTAGTGGCCACAGACAGAAGGCGGGCAACCATTCCCCATAACACCAACATGATGGAAATTGCAAGTCCAACTGTTAGGTCTTCCAGAGTCTGGTTACTTTTTAAACACTCTGTCGATTATCCCACAAAAGCCATTTGCACCACCTGCCAGGCCAGCATCAACAGGGGTAGCAAAGCTAACATCCTGACCACCACCAGCATGATCAGTCACATGGCAGCAAAGCATCTGACTTTGTGGGCCGAACCCCATGGTCCAGGAACAGTGTCTGCTAGTGACACCACTGCTTCTTCCACTGTTGTGCATGCAAGCCAATCCCCTGTCCATGGTGCATGCAAAGATGACTCCTGCCCTGCACCTGTCATTGCACACACTCAATTAGCACTATCAGCAAGTATGTCCATGTCCTTGTCCCAGCGCAGCATTCATTTGTCCACACCCCATTCCTTGGAACGCAAACATAAATACGCAGCCAACACCCCACAGCCACACTACTAAATTCCCACATTTTGTGACTGCTTGCGCTCAAAATTTTGCTTTCAGGAATTTTTCCTTTTAGGCTCGTGGAGATAAAAGCTTTTTGCAACCTGTCGGCGGTGGCCGTCCCTTGGTAATCGGTCCCCAGCCACCACTTTTTCTCCCAGTGTGCCATCTGCGCATCACACAAGCACATCTCCCACAACATTAGCTTTGCCCTCAACAATGCATCTACTGGGAAAGTCGACCAAACCACACACATGTGGAGAAGGGCTTGTGAACAAATATGGGACATCTCGCTGATGGCACACTGGGTTAATATAGTGGAAACCGTGACCCAATCAGGCCTTGGGATCGAACACGTCCTCCCAACACCGAGGATTGCGGGCCCTAGGTCAATCAGGGTTGCCCCCACATTCTACAGGTTTTGAACCTCCTTCTCTTCAGCCTCCTTCTCTGAATTGCCCATATCAGTCACAAGCTGGAAGAACTGCAGCACTGCGTCAGCCAAGCAACAGTCTGTGCTGAAGCTAATATGCTTAGGTGACAAACCGCACAGTGCTGAAGAGTTGTGGACAGCTCTGAAAGAGCAGGCAGATCGGTGGCTGATACCACTGAGTGTTCAGCCAGGCATGGTCATGTGTGACATTGGCTGGAACCTGGTGGCGGCTCTGAGGTGAGGTGACCTCACACACGTACCATGGCTGGCCCATGTGCTTAACTTCATGGCTCAGCGGTTTCTCAAAACCTAGCAGGAGCTTCCAGATCTGCTTGTTAAAGTACACCACCTGTGTGCCCAATTTTAGAAAGTCAGCTACAGCTTCCACCGTCCTTGCTGTGCTTCAGCACCATTTGCAGCTTCTGGCTCACTAACTGGTGTGTGATGTCCCCACACATTGGATCTCTACACTGCAGATGTTGGAAAGGATTTGTGAGCAGAATAGGGCAAATGTTGACACTAGCATCAACAAGGCTATCGGTATTCAGTTCAACCTCCATACATACGACCTCAGGAGTGGACATGGATTTCAGACATATGTACCATCCTCCAAAACTTTGAGGATTCTACCAAGATGGTAAGTGGCGATGATGCCATGCTCACAATCAAAGAGGATGCATTGCAGGTGGAGCTTGATGAGATGGCGCAAGGAATCATACAGGGTGATTACACACAGCCCAGCCTCATCCCAACTTGGATTGTTGGTCAATGAGGAAGAGGAGGAGGAGGGGGAAGAGCAGGAGCTAGTTTCATACGCTAAAGATGGTACTACCTGCACAGCTGCCATACCGTCTGTTCAGTGTGGATGTCCTGAGGACAGGGAGGAGGAGATCATGGTCATTCATCCTCTTGATGAGGACACAGAACTCTTGCTTGTTAGCAGTCTGGCACGCATGGCTTAGTTTATGTTACACTGCCTTTCCCGTGACCCTTGCGTTCTCCAAATTTTGGGTGACAGTCATTACTGGTTGGTGACTTTTAGACCCACACTACAAGGATAACTTTCTATCTCTTATTCCTGTGCAGGACAGGTCTACTAAAATGGGGCAGTACCAGAAGGTCCTTGTTGCGGAATTATTTAAAAAATTCTTATCTGAAAACGCTGGTGGTATAGGTCACAGTTCCTTGGACAACCAATGCAAGAGAGACACAACTCCAATCCAGCAGAGGCAGGGGAACACTGTCAAAGTTCTGGAAGAGTTTTCTCAGACCCTCCCATCGCACAGGCCCTGAGAAGTGAGTTACTTTCACAAGGAGTGCAAAGTTTGGGATGATGCTGAGGGAGTACCTTGCTAACCAAACCAATGTCCTCCATGATTCTTCTGTGCCTTATAATTATTGGGTATCTAAGCTGCACAAGTGGTATGAACTGACTCTCTACACATTGGAGGCCCTGGCCTGCCCTGCCGCTAGTGTTTTGTCAGAGAGGGTCTTTAGTGCCACTGGTGAAATTATAAATGCTAAGCGCATCTGCCTGTCAGCTGAAAATGCAGACAGGCTGACGCTTATAAAAATGAACAAGGGCTAGATTGGGCCAGACTTCTCAACACCACTGAATTATAGCAGTGTAATTTAAACTCAATTCCAGAGTCTTTTTTGGGAGGTACACTCTTCCTGATTTTGGGTATTTTCTGTTGTCCTACTCCTTCTCCTCATCCTCATCCTCCACTACCATATCACCAGCATGACCGTGGTCCGTGATGCAACACCCACATAATTTTTTTAAAGAGTGTTTATGATGTCCTTTAAAAAAATGTTAACAAAGTATGTTCATGTATACCCCCCAGGGGTAAATGTTTGTCTGCCCACAGACTTAGTGCATGGGCATTACAAGTATAGGAGACCAGCTCCTTTCTAATGGGAACTTTTTTTATGAGGCCCACCTCCATGTCTCTTCCAAGGGGCATTGGTGTGCCACCACATTTTTAGCAGCACTTATATTCACTGCATAGGCAAACAGTATTTCTGACCCACTTCCTAATAATGGGAACATTTTTCACGAGGCAATCCTCTACGTCTCTTCAAAGGGGTATTGGATTGCCTCCAAATTTTTAGAAGCCCTTGCATTTACTGCAAAGGAAAACAATATGGGAGACCCACTTCCTAATAATGGGAACATTTTTTCATGAGGCCCTCCTCTACATCTCTTCAAAGGGGAATTGGAGTGCCTCCAAAATTTTGGCAGCCCTTACATTCACTGCATAGGCAAAAAATATGTAAGACCCACTTCCTAATAATGGGAACATTGTTTTCAGGAGGCCCTCCTGTACATATCTTCAAAGGGGTATTGCAGTGCGTCCAAATTTCGGGCAGCCCTGCCACTCACTGCATACGCAATAACAGTATAGGAGACCCACTGTTTAATAATGGGAACAACAAAGCATAGCCAGTTGATAGCTCTCTAAGAATAGTGAGGGCCGACTGCTGGCCCTTTAATAATATTAAAGGCCTCCTGATGGCCCTATAAAAATAGACTTTGAGACTTTCAAAGTTCCTCCTTCATAAATGAATCAGGATGTGTCTGATGATATGTCACACACCACATGGCCAGATAAGGTTGTAAAATGATAAAATGACATTTCCCAGTGAATGCATTTGTCTTGGTTGAAAGCAATGCTAAAGTTAAAAAAGCGCATCAAAAACGCTACATGTAAACATAGCCCAAGGTGTGGAGGAGCATTTTTGTTTTTGGTTATTTATTTTGCATTACATACAAGTCATTACCCTGCAAAGGAAGTTCCTTAACATATTTACCAGGAAAATCCATTTTGGTTTAGTTTTTGTATGTTTTATTGTAAGCCTGTAAAAGTGGCATAATACTCTGACAACATTATTCACAGCAGTGACCTGAGAGTCAGAAATGCTTCCAGGGATCTTCCCCATGCTGTTCCCATGTAATTTGAGCACTGTTCCCATCGATTTCCACAATTTCTAGTCCCTCTGCATACCGTCGGGGGGCCTCCGGAAAAATGCTCGAATTTCCCATAGATTTACATTGGGCTCATTGATCGGGTCGAGTACCCGAGCATTCCAATTTGCTCGACCCGAGCATTTTAGTGCTCGCTCATCTCTACTTGAGACCCATCTTAGATTTTGGAGTTTTTAGCTGCTAGAAGAAAGGGGAGGGGATATAGGTTCAGCCCAGAGGGCAGGAGAGGAGTGACCTAAAGACCAAAGAGGATAATGGCTAATGTAAAGCGATATTGTCCTTCTCGCTGTTATGCATGCAGTTCAAAGTGGGGTCATGTTGAGTAACTTGCTTTGCTGGACCTAAGAGACAACTGGCAGCATATGTCCCCTACGGCCCAGCGTACACATGGCATCGAACCGGTAAATGACGTGATCTATCTGCTTATATTTTTTGTCCTATCACTATCTGTATTTGCATATCTAACCATTTCATATATGGAACCATAGTGTATATAGTTTATTGTCTAGTATGCTCTTAAAGCAATTAAATGCATAACTTAACCTTGGGCTGCTCTTTTATATCGATCCATGAATCCACACGTCCATTTCTCTGCTTAACTTACCATGCTACCAGGGCTAGTTTTTTACCTGATATAATTTCCTTGATGGACCAGGCTTATATCTAACAAGGAATTGGTGGCAGTCCTTCCTGGCTGGCAGTGCTCTATTTCACTAGTGAAAGGGGCCTCTTAGCCTGTCAGGGTTGTGAAAGAGTGTGATACCACGTCAGTAACTGCGTGGGCCACATCCTCTCACTCCCAGTGCCTAACAGGGATTGAGTGTCTATGTTAAACTGTACCAAGCTGACCTTCGTGTCCCCAGGAGGTGTAGATCATTACATTGGTGATAGTGTGCGTTATCCGCAAAGTGTGATCCGTCTGACATAATAATGACATCAGGCGGGTGGCTAGGTGTGGGTTCACAACATGCGGTGGGATTCTGCTTGATTATATGCTATCCTTCACATATGGGCTCATTAAAATGTCTGTGGATGTCTGTCTGATCACAGACTGCAGTGCATACACTGGCAGTGGGTCTCATGACCTGATTGTGAAAGCAACATAGCAATATAAGAAGCTCCCATGCTCCGGTTGGGAGATCCACGGCCAGTCTGTGCATTGCAATTCGTGATTGGTCTCAGATCCACAGAGATCTGCATAAAATAAGCTGTAAGTCTGACATGTACATACAATCATTGAATGGTAGAGTTAATAATAAATAATCTTTATATATTCTGCAGTGCTTTACAGTTTGAACACATTATCATTACTGTTCCCATTGGGGCTCACAATCTAGATTCCCTATCAGTATGTCTTTGGAATGTAGGAAGAAACTGGAGTACAGGAGGAAACCCATGCAAACACGGGGAGAACATACAAACTTCTTGCAGATGTTGTCCTTGGTGGAATTTGAACCCAGGACTTCAGTGCTCCAAGACTGCAGTGCTAACCACTGAGCCACCTCCTGGGTCATCTGGTTCAACCCCCTGCTCAATGAAGGATTCACTAAATTATCCCAGATAGGTGTCTGTCCAGATGTAATTCAGTTGAAACCCTTGAAGGATCAATTCACTATAATGATGCAGCAGATTTACTCTGGACTCTGTCTGGACTCTGTTAAGCAGTGTCCTTTTTCTCAGAAACGTACAAAACTGTGGCCAACGGCAGTTTTAGGTTGGAGACACACTAGCGATTTTAAAATCGGTCCAATTTTGATGCAGGAGAGTCGGACTAGTGTAATGCAAGTGTCATGCGAGTACAATCCGAAGTTTTATACCTAGCATCCGATTTACATCCAAGTGCAGTGTGATTGATATCCAATTGCAATGCGATTTTAACATGAGCTTTTACATACAGCAATTCTCTGTCATTTACACATCGTTTTCGAAGGAAATATTCATCAAAACACACACATAAATATATATATATATACATATACAGTATATACACCATGTTCCAAACTATTATGCAAATTGGTTTTAAGTGTCATAATGTTTTTGTTTTTTCTTTCAATGAAACCCATTGGTATTGTGTTTCAGGGTTCTTTGGATCACTGAAATCAATCTCAGATACCTGTGATAATTAGTTTGCCATGTGAGCCCAATAAAAGAAAAACTAGATGTTCCACACTGTTAAGCAGGCTAGAGTTTTCAAGTAACATGGGAAAGAAAAAGGATCTCTCTGCTGCAGAATAGCATCAAATAGTGCAATGCCTTGGTCAAGGGATGAAAACATTAGGTATTTCCCGAAAACTTAAGCGTGATCATCGTACTGTTAAGAGATTTGTGGTGGATTCTGAGCATAGACGTGTTCGTGCTGATAAAGGCAGAATGAGAAAGGTTTCTGCCAGGCAAGTTCATCGGATTAAGAGAGCAGCTGCTAAAAAGCCATTACAAACCAGTAAACAGATATTTGAAGCTGCTGGTGCCTTTGGAGTCCCTCGAACCTGAAGGTGTGAGATCCTTCAAAGGCTTGCTGTGTTGCATAAACATACTATTCAGTCACCCCTAAACTGTGCTCACAAGCAGAAATGGTTGCAGTGGGACCAGACATACCTGAAGACTAATTTTCAAATAGTCTTTTTTACTGATGAGTGTCGAGCAACCCTGGATGGTCCAGATGGATGGAGTAGTGGATGGTTGGTGGATGGCCACCATGCGCCAACAAGGCTGCAACGTCAGCAAGGAGGTGGAGGAGTCATGTTTTGGGCCGGAATCATGGGGAAACAGCTGGTAGGGCCCTTTAAGGTTCCTGATGGTGTGAAAATGACCTCTGCAAAGTATATAGAGTTTCTGACTGATAACTTTCTTCCATGGTATAAAAAGCGGAAATGTGCCTTCAGGAGCAAAATCATCTTCATGCATGACACTGCACCATGTCATGCTGCAAAGAATACCTCTGAGTCATTGACTGCTATGGGCATAAAAGGAGATAAACTCATGGTGTGGCCACATCTTCCCCTGACCTCAACCCTATAGAGAACCTTTGGAGTATCATCACGCAAAATATCTATGAGGTTGGGAGGCAGTTCACATCAAAATATCAGCTCTGGGAGGCTATTCTGACTTCATGCAAAGAAATGCAAGCAGAAACTCTCCAAAAACTCACAAGTTCAATGGATGCAAGAATTGTGAAGGTGATATCAAAGAAGGGTTCCTATGTTAACATGCAACTTGGCCTGTTAGGATGTTTTGGAGTTAAATAGCTTTTTTGTTCAGTGAATGTGACCTCCTAATGCTGCAAATTCCACAAATGAGCATTTTCAGTTCTTTAAAACATATCAAATGTTTAGAAATTCTACTGTGCCTAATAATTTTGAACAGTGCATTTTGAGTTTTTATTCATATTGGAGATTATACTGTTTCATGGGAGGTTTCTTCAATAATATTCGATGTATACTCTAACGGGTGATGACATTTATTAGACTGTCACTTGCACCGACCACTTAGGAAAATCAGAGAAAAAAATCATTTGCATTAATAATTTGGAACATGGCATATATATATATATTTTATAGAAATTCATGTGCGCTTACAGTAAAATCACACTGACAGGTTATAAAAGAATAGATAGAATAGATATATACACAAAGAATACATAGATATATAGATGTCAGTGACACACATATACATGTGAGAATTTTTCACAGTGATCTGTTGTGAAGACAATGAGCTTGAACTGCAGTGACCTCATCACTGGCATGTTCCCATGGTCCAGAGGTCACCCCAGTTCAGGCCGGCTGGAAGCGCAGCCTCAGTGATGTCACCGCTAGTCAATAAAGCTGTGCTCCCAGCAGCTCATTCACCAGTGGTTTTCAGCTGGGACGGTCGCATCTTGGCACCTCCCAGGTTGAAAACTGTTTCTCCCCCAGATATGGATTACGGCGTGGGACATAATGACGGACAGATATGGTACATTGTTGGTTTATGATTTTACTTTTATTACAGGAGATCGAGGGCTTCACTGGAATTAGGTGAGTTTGTAAGTATGGTTTAATTAAGATTATTAAAGGAGTCTGTGTATTTCTTTCAGTTAAAGGACTTTTTTCTGGGTGTCTGTGTTTTCTTACACTGTGACTATGGGGTTAGTAATGGGGACATCTTATTGATGCCTCTCAATTACTAATCTCAGAGCTTGATGTCACCAGACAAAGGTGACATCAACCCCCCCAACTATTACTTCATTTGCCACCGCTACAGGGCAAGTTGGAAGAGCGAGGCTAAGTGCCAGAATTGCCAGAATTGTAGAGTTGTGCCTTTTCTGGGGCAGCTGAGAGCTGATGTTTTTAACCAGGGGGGCAGTATTCATTGACCCTTCCTAGGCTATTAATATCAACCCACAGCTGTCTGCATAGCCTTTGCTGGTTATTAATTATAGGAGGACCCTACATCATTTTTTAGGGTTCCCCATTTTAAAAGCCAATAAAGGTTAAGTATACAGTTGCGAGCTGATATTAATAGCCTAGGAAGCTCAATGGGTGTTACCCCTTCACAGGCTCTATACATCTGCCCCAAGCCATCGGTTTTCCATCTGCTGGTTCCGAAAATTGCACAGGAGCCCACGCCATTTTTTTACGAAAAAATAGTTTTTTAAAAATTAAATACATATCCGGTAATTTGCACACACACTGTACTAATTGTATTTGTCACTGATATCTATATATCTACCTATTTCATTTGTTTTTACTGTATGTAATCCATCTCTTCTATCCTGTTTGCTCCGACTGTGATTTTACACTACCGCGGCTGCTGAATTGCCAGCTTTTCTTCTATCTATCTATCTATCTATCTATCTATCTATCTATCTATCTATCTATCCATCTATCAATCTATGTAATATAAATGCATATATATGTGTGTGTCACTGACACACACATATATATATATATATATACAGTATATGCATTCTATGTGTACATATCTATTCTATTCTAACCTGTCAGTGTGATTTTACTGTACCCGCATATGAATTGCCTGTTTTTCAAATGTGAACAGTGTGTAAAAATCGGACAGCACTCGCATGGACCAAGTGCTGTGTGATTTTTTTCTCGCATCCATTGACTTCTATTGCGGGATGCGATCCGAATTCCCATTACAATTGCAGCATGCTGCGGCTTTTTTCTAGAGGTGCGTCACGGGTCTACAAACAGGCAGCAGCATGACCACAGGTATATGGATTATTTAATCTTTGCCTTATTATCTGTTTATTTCATATCCTATGGGAGTGATGAGTTCTTCCCTGATGATTTACTGGGAGGTCTTTAATATTGGGTGAACGACATCATTCTGTTCACCAGTGAAAATTATGTTATTTTTACGTTTCCCTAGGATGTAATATAAGGATTTGCATGAATATATGCTGGTTCAGCCTATGATTGTGACCTTATACAATTCAACTTGTCTATCACATAGCTTTTCTATATATTCAGGTGAGGTAATAACCTCTTTATATGTGCTTTGTATATATACATATTTTATTATGGTGTGATATTGTACTATTGAAATAAATTTTGTATTTTTGGATCTTTGACCCTTTGTGTTCTCTTTTGGTATCATAATTTGATTTTTGAAGGGATCCATGTTATATATTTCTATGATATGAGGTCTAATATATGATTGGAATGTTGTGCGGCTTTTTTCCAGTCTGATCGTGATCCAATCTGAGCTGGAAAAAAAACTCTGATGAAGACACAATCATAGAATAACATTAGTCCGAATTCAATCCGATTTTTTATCGGATTGCATTTCTCCGATTTCATCACAAGTGGGAATGAGCAGCACTTATTCATGCCTGATTAGATGGACACCACCCATCAGAGGCCAGACAGTGTCCACAGTGCCTCCATCTGCCTCATTATAGGGAATCTTTTGCCTGGGGTTCCATCTGAATCACGTATTTCATACATTAACATGGAAACCACGGTGTAAGAGCTCAGCATAGAGCGCAGGATAAATATGCGCTGAGCCTTACTGCGATCTATGAAAGGAAGAATTAACAAATCAACAGCAGCTGAAGAATTGGTTGTATTTATGTTTTACGCTGATCCTCATGTGGCATGAGTGATTAGAATACTTTATTCAGCGATACCAGATTTATATTTTTTTATGTTTGGCTGCTCTCACACACTAAAAGACACTTTTTATTTTTCAAAAACTAATTTTTTGCATCACTATATATTGAGAGCTATAATTTTTCCATATTTTGGCTGAGAGAGTCATGTGAGGGATTATTTTTTTGCTGGATGAGTTGACGTTTTTATTGGTACCATTTACATGACATTTTTTGTTCGCTTTCTGTTCCAATTTTTGGGAGGCAAAATAGACAAACATCAGGAATTATTCCTTTTTTGTTTTGTTTTATACCATTCTTTGCATGAAAAAATTGATAAGGCAGCTTTATTCTTCAGGTCAGTACGATTACAGTGATAACTCATTTATATAAATTCTTTATGTTTTGGCGTTTTTACACAGTAAAAACTATTTTACAGAAAAAATAATTATTTTTGATTCACATTATTCTGAGAGCTATAACTTTTTCATTTATTAGCTGATGGAGCTGTATGGCAGCTTGCTTTTTGCAGGACAAGATGATGCTTTCAAACTTTCTGCAGTCTGATCACAGTTAAAAGGTATAGCAATGCAGGATCATTGCTATACCTTATAACCTGTCAGTGCTGCAGACACAAGTAGGTTAGATCATGCACTGCGCATGATCTAACTAATGTGCTTGTGCCTGGTGGCCCAGATGTCATCATCATGACTTCGGGTCACCACGGCAATGATCGGAAGCCTACAATGATGTTGCTGGGTCGACAATCTAAGGGCAGAGGGGCTTTCTTCCCCCTGCTTGCTTGCTAAATGCAGAGATTGCAACATTTAGGGGGCTAAAGTGCCCAAGCACTGAGAGCCAGGTGTCTAAATCAGCTAACATCTGGCAGTGATCGCGCACAAACAGCCTCTGTGAGCGCAAAATCTATAGGATGCTTCCATACGTCCAAGGTCATTAAGTACCAGGTGATCTGGGTGTAAGGATACATCTAAGGTCATAAAGTGGTTAAAATGTGGTGCCCAGTAGAGTTGAGCGAAACAGGTCGGTCAGATTCAAAAATCGCCGACTTTCGCCATGAGGTCGCCGATCAGCGCGCCAAAGTCGTGTTTCAAATGATGCTTTCAACGCCTTTTTTCACCCAATGATGGAGGACACACACGGTGGGCAACGCGATGACATGCGCAGCGGCCAGCACCATCTTACAGAAGGGCATTGAAGTGATTGGCTGGCTTTGTGTGGCATCACATTGGGTATCAAAGGCTGTGAACGCCGAGCGCCATCCTTACTTCTGCCGATCTTACAAAAGGGAGAAGTGCTGCTGCTGATTCTGAACAGGGAGAGCGTTAGGCAGGGAAGAAGAAAAAAAACTGCTTCTGCTGATAGCGCTTCACTGTACAGTTAGTGTGCAGTGAAAGGGGAGGATTTTTGTTGTGTGCAGCAACGCTGGTGGTGATTAAGCCATTTAAGGCTACCTGCTAGCTGCATTGCTGTGTGCACATTGCTGTTCAAACTGCTTTTTTCAAAGCACTCCAAATTTTATTATTTTGTCCTGGTGAGTTACTGAGCGTTCATTTTTTCACACACCATCTAGCGTGTACGCTCCTCACACACTACCGCGTACCGGCTGGTATCACGGACAAATAGAAGCTATCTGGGTGTGACTCTGGAAGAAAAAGCCGAGGAGTTTGTCCATTTTTTCAGACCTACACCTTAGAGTTGTGTCCGTTTTTCAAACAGTTTCATATATCTGCTGTTTGATTATGGTGAAAACTAGACAGACACAGCATGTGTCAGTCCGTATACAAATACACGGAGCTTGACAATTTTCCATACAGACACCGTCTAGCGGTGTACGCGCCTCACACACTACCGTGTACCGGCTGGTATCACGGACAAATAGGAGCTATCTGGGTGTGACTCTGGAAGAAAAAGCCGAGGAGTTTGTCCATTTTTTCAGACCTACACCTTAGAGTTGTGTCCGTTTTTCAAACAGTTTCGTATATCTGCTGTTTGATCACGGTCAAAACTAGACAGAGACAACATGTGTCAGTCCGTATACAAATACACGGAACTTGACAATTTTACATACGCACACCTTACAGCGGTGTACGCTCCTCACACACTACCGTGTAATGCCTTCTAGCACGGACAAATAGAAGCTACCTGTTTGTGACTCTGGAATAAAAAGCCGAGGAGTTTTTCTGTTTTTCCAGACCTACACCTTAGAGTCGTGTCCATTTTTCAAACAGTTTCATATATCTGCTGTTTGATCATGGTCAAAGCTAGACAGAGACAACATGTGTTAGTCCATATACAAATAAACGGAGCTTGACAATTTTACATACAGACACCGTCTATCGGTGTACGCTCCTCACACACTACCGTGTATCGGCAGGTATCACGGACAAATAGAATCTATCTGGGTGTGACTCTGGAAGAAAAAGCCGAGGAGTTTTTCCGCTTTTCCAGACCTACACCTTAGAGTCGTTTCTGTTTTTCAAACAGATTCGTATAACTGCTGTTTGATTATGGTCAAAACTAGACAGGGACAGCGTGTGTCAGTCCGTATACAAAAACACGGAGCCTGACAATTTTACATACACACACCGTACAGCGGTGTACGCTCCTCACACACTACCGTGTAACGCCTTCAAGCACGGACAAATAGAAGCTACCTGTGTGTGACTCTGGAAAAAAAGCCGAGGAGTTTTTCTGTTTTTCCAGACCTACACCTTAGAGTTGTGTCCGTTTTTCAAACAGTTTCGTATATTTGCTGTTTGATTATGGTCAAAACTAGACAGAGACAACATGTGTCAGTCCGTATGCAAATACACGGAGCTTGACAATTTTCCATACAGACACCATCTAGCGGTGTACGCTCCTCACACACTACCGTGTACCAGCTGGTATCACGGACAAATAGAAGCTATCTGGGTGTGACTCTGGAAGAAAAAGCCACGGAGTTTGTCTGTTTTTCCAGACCTACACCTTAGAGTCATGTCCGTTTTTCAAAGTTTCGTATATCTGCTGTTTGATAACGGTCAAAACTAGACAGAGACAGCGTGTGTTAGTCCGTATACAAATTGTGGTGTGACAGGTGAACGCGTGGTTAATGGGAGATATGTCACATGGAGGGATGCTCCCTGCGATGCAACCCGGAGTATTTTGCCTATAGTGTACATGAGCACTAAAGATGTCATTTAGTGCACTGGGTGCGGAATGTACTCCGTTTTGCCTGAAGATATGTGTATGTTCAGGACATGTGGTGAAGTCCTGACCATGTGACCAGCTCATGTGATCCATACCTCACCTATGGGTGTGGTTACAGGGCTATGTAATTAAGGTGTTTGGCACATGTGAGAGAGACTGTGAGGAAGTCTGGCAGAGTGTGGACAGACTTCCATGTGTCCAGGTGCGACACTACAGAGAGTGGTCTGTGTTCCAAGGAAGGAGAAGCCTTCCTGTGTCTGCGGCTGCAGATAGAGCGCTGCTCTGGACATTGCCCTGACCTGTGTGCACAGGACCTGAGGGAACACAGCCCAGCTAAGGACTGTTTATGTGCTGTCTCTGGTTTATGGAGTAATAAACCATGTGAAATTTTAAAGGAACGTGCCTCATGTTTGACTCCCGCCGCACCTAAGCGAGTCCGAATCCTTACAATTGGTGGAGAATGCAGGCAGCGATTCCCAGGAGCACAGACGGTATGGAAAATCGTGAGTAATACTGACCGAGGTCAGAGGAAATGACTGTATGGAGATTTGTGGGATGCCTATGAGGAGAAGAGGTACCCGAGAACCTGTGTGGCTGACACCAGCAGGCAACGGACAGGAATCCGTGTTGCACTGACCAGAGTCAGTGAGAGACTGTGCTTGTGTTTTTTTTTTCCCTTTTCCTCGCTTCTCTGCAAAAAAAAAAAAAAAAATCCTGAAAGTGCTTGCTGTGGCTCAGTACGCTCACGAAGGTCTCGCAGCGCGGGGACCTGATGTTTTTTCTTTTTGGGATCTCCTATTTGAGCATTGGTAGCAGACGCTGTCTGTCTACACCATCCTGCTGCAGCTTTATGGCATATGACTAAGCGGATACAGTAGTTGTGGCTTTACACAACTATTAAGGGTGAGTACCCTGTATTATGTCCTTAAACACATTATACCTGCACTGGTAAGGCCCTATGGGCGCGCTTTTGTGGTTTTTTTATCTTTGAGGGTGACAAGTGGCTTCCGGTGGATCGGCGGGTCCTCGAAGATGACGCAGCAGGAGCTGCAGAAACACCAGCAGCTGCTTGTGAGCGACGGCAGGAGCTGGGGCAGTGCCAGAAGGAATTGGTGTGGTGTCGTGCTTAAAGGGCCAGTACCAGAAAAAGGCATAAACTGTACTGTGTGAACTGTGGCCTAAGAGGTTCTGCAGGACAGACATGGGGAGATCCCGCAAAGGGGTGGAGTCCCAAAAGGGGGCGTTGGCCCAAATCAGGGAGGTAGCCCGTAAAGGGGTGGAGTCCCAAAAGGGGGCGGTGGCCCAAATCGGGGTGGTAGCCCGTAAAGGGGTGGAGTCCCCAAAGGGGGCGGTGGCCCAAATTGGGGTGGTAACCCAAAATGGGGTGGAGTCCCGGGAGGGGGCGGCAACCCAAAGCGGGGTGGTGGTCCAGAAAGGGGCCAAGTTTGAAGAAGTGACAGCACTGGGTGACTCAGTAGGTACGTCTGGAGTACCGCAGTGTATGTGCAGGTCTTTTCCAGAATGTGGAATATCCTTTCCGGGTAGTAATGACGGGCCACAGATGTGTACAGTGATGCTGCACCGGGAAGGAGCCTTTGGTCGGCTGGACTCAGAGAGTCAGGTGACTCTGACAGGAACGCCTCTCGTTTTCTCTCTGACCGAGAAAAACGTCAGGGTTCGCTGTAAACACGGGGTCACGGTGAACTACGCAGTAGACACAGTAGTGTTTGAGGGGACCAAAGGTGGTGAGTGCCAAGGTAGAGGGATACCACGGGACTTAGTCTATGCCTGGGAGAGGGGCCGGGACTTTGTTTTGTTTGATGACGTTTGGTCGGACGATGGAGATGCTTCGACTGTGGGGCCAGCGGACACTAAGATAGTGACGGCTCCTGACGTAGACAGGTCAGAGGTAGAACTGACCGGAAGGAGAAGGACATCTGCCCAACTTACGGACCTGACGTCTCGTGACATGACGGATGGTGGGCTGGGAGATGAGACGACTGTGAGTAGCTCGGTCAGTGAACCAACACTACAGTGCCCCTTCTGGCTGGATGGAGAACGGGTGATGGGATTGTTAGACCCTGGGAGTCCGGTATCTGTGCTAAAAACCACTCCTGGACGTTCTGTGTCGCCTGGGACAGTGACGAGAGTGAATGGCTTTGGTGGGGACGATAAAGAACTTTTGACAGCATACCTCTACATTGACACGACTGAGAGTTCCACGTACCATGTAGTGACAGTAGACCCAGACTTACAGTATACTATGGTAATAGGGTGGGACTTAGAAGCCCTGTGGGACTGGTGGACAAAAGGAGAAGTGTCTGTTGATATAATGTGTATGGGAGGTAATGGTGTGAAAAGTCCGCCTCCTAAAGTTGACAGGCCTAAGTTAAACATGACCAGAGAGAACAGTGCGTCGGCCCCACTTACAGACATGATGTCACCTGACGGGTACCAGAGAGAGACTGATAGTGGTGTGGTAATTAAAAAGAGTGGACCTGACACCCGAACAGAGAGCAACATGAACATTTCCCATGCGGTGGGGTGTGACACAGGTACCAGGCGTGACTGTAATATGTTATTGCCAGTAGCAACCACTAGGGCTGAAGACAGTGTTTGTCAGACAGAAGCACGAATCCAGTGTAATGACAGTTTGCACCAGGTAGAAGCGCACCTACGAGACTTGGAGCAAGGGCGCGAAGAGATGTGTCAGCAGCTGGCGAGGGAGTGTCTGAAGGTGGCGAGTCTGGAAGTCGCCAACTCCGCGCAGGTGGAGCGGTTGCACCACCTAGAGTCCGAGCTCTTGGCAGGCAAAGCACTGAGACAAGTGACTGAGCACAGAGTGGATGAGCTGGAGAAGGAAGTCTCTGAGCTCAGAGGTCACCTGTCAGCGTGTAAAACCATGAACAAGACCCTGTTGGAAGATATGGAGGTGCTCAGAGAGGCCCAAGAGAAGTATCAACAGGAGATTCTCAGGAGAGAGGATGAGCGTCGCTACCTGGCAGAGGAGCGAGATAAAGTTCTGCAAGAACTCAGTGGAGTAGGAAAAGGTCTTCTACGGGAGAAGTGGATGGGCGAAGACGTACAGCAGCCGTGCCCGCCTGATAGCAAGGCAGAACTGCCAAAGCCCATCTTGGAAAAGGGTCCTGAAGACTGTAAATCTCAGGAAGATGGTGAGCCAAGGGCTGCACAAGACAGTCATCCAATCGTGACAGATATCTTGAGGGAAGTGTCCGTAGGGAACCCAGAGCCATCTGTTCAGGGTGAGAGCAAGTCCACGACCTTCAAGGTTGTAATTGATGTACCAGAAGACATGCAGGAAGCCTGTGCTGAGGAAGGTGTGCATGAGGCCTTTAGGAAGGCTATAGAAGCATGTAGTGTGATCTGGGCACCAGAGACGAAGCAGCTGGTCATACTGTCATCTAAGGAAGTCACAAGGAAGCGGGTTACTATCCTGAGGGATATGCATCTACAATGCCTCCGCACAAGGCAGATGATCCTGTTGGGAAAAAAAGAAGCCGCTCGATGTCTAGAGTGTGCGAGGAAAGTTCAAAGTCAGCAGGGCATTGCAGAAGACATCTTTCAAGTGCCCGGAGGTCTGGTGAGGAAAGTCATCGGAAGGTTTGGGAAAGTGATGCAGGACATGGTGAACAGGTCTGGCGTGATGAGAGTGAGGATTCCGGCTAATGACGAAACCCAGGACAAGGGTGAAGATGGGATGGTTCCATTCCTCGTTGTCGGGTCCATGGAGAGCCTTGGGAATATCCGGATGCTCCTGGAGTATCGCGTGTCATACCTGAAAGAAGTAGAGCAGCTAAGACTTGAGAGGAAGCAGATCAGTAGAGAGCTGGAGGAAATGGAAAGAAGATGGCCGCCTCCTTCAACTCGCGGTATAGAAAGGCAAAGAGGTTCACTTAAGACTGGAAGTCCTATAGATGGAGATAAGAGAGTACATAGAGATAAATGGAAGGGCTGCTCTCGGGACCTTATAGACCTTAGGAGAAATGGCCAGCAGAGAGAGGACAGTAGGTGGCCTGATGGAAGAGGAAGTAGTGATGCCTCAGTTAGCTCAGAGCTGAGTGACCTAGGCAGGAGACCCTGTAGAAGACGTGGTGACAAAGAGTCAGTCCAGACAAGAGGTATGGGGGCAAGGGAGTCGCAACACCATACTGACTGCCGGGGATGCGGGTGGTCTGACGTGGGCCCATCTTTATCAAAGAACAAGACAGAGTCGGATAAGGGATGCCTACTGAAGAGTTCACTAGCAGGGCCTGACTTTGATAGACGATTTGACTGGCAGAGACGACCGAGAAGGATCTCTGGTCGAGTAATAGAAAGTGCCAAGCCCCACGGCTTTAGGCAGAGGAGGGGGATATGTGGTGTGACAGGTGAACGCGTGGTTAATGGGAGATATGTCACATGGAGGGATGCTCCCTGCGATGCAACCCGGAGTATTTTGCCTATAGTGTACATGAGCACTAAAGATGTCATTTAGTGCACTGGGTGCGGAATGTACTCCGTTTTGCCTGAAGATATGTGTATGTTCAGGACATGTGGTGAAGTCCTGACCATGTGACCAGCTCATGTGATCCATACCTCACCTATGGGTGTGGTTACAGGGCTATGTAATTAAGGTGTTTGGCACATGTGAGAGAGACTGTGAGGAAGTCTGGCAGAGTGTGGACAGACTTCCATGTGTCCAGGTGCGACACTACAGAGAGTGGTCTGTGTTCCAAGGAAGGAGAAGCCTTCCTGTGTCTGCGGCTGCAGATAGAGCGCTGCTCTGGACATTGCCCTGACCTGTGTGCACAGGACCTGAGGGAACACAGCCCAGCTAAGGACTGTTTATGTGCTGTCTCTGGTTTATGGAGTAATAAACCATGTGAAATTTTAAAGGAACGTGCCTCATGTTTGACTCCCGCCGCACCTAAGCGAGTCCGAATCCTTACAAAATACACAGAGCTTGACAATTTTACATACACACACCGTATAGCGGTGTACGGTCCTCACACACTACCATATAACGCCTTCTAGCACGGACAAATAGAAGCTACCTGTGTGTGACTCTGGAATAAAAAGCCGAGGAGTTTTTCTGCTTTTCCAGACGTACACCTTAGAGTTGTGTCCATTTTTCAAACAGTTTTGTATATCTACTGTTTGATCACGGTCAAAAATAGACAAAGACACCATGTGTCAGTCCATATACAAATACACGGAGCTTGACAATTTTACATACACACACCGTACAGCGGTGTAATCTACTCACACACTACCGGGTACCGCTTTCTAGCACGGACAAATAGAAGCTACCTGTGTGTGACTCTGGAAAAAAAGCCGAGGAGTTTTTCTGTTTTTCCATACCTACACCTTAGAGTCGTGTCCATTTTTCAAACAGTTTTGTATAACTGCTGTTTGATCACGGTCAAAACTAGACAGAGACAGCGTGTGTCAGTCCGTAAACAAATACACGGAGCTTGACAATTTTACATACACACACCGTACAGTGGTGTATGCTCCTCACACACTACCGTGTACCGCCTTCAAGCATGGACAAATAGAAGCTACCTTTGTGTGACTCTGGAATGAAAAGCCGAGGAGTTTTTCTGTTTTTCCAGACCTACACCTTAGAGTCGTGTCCATTTTTCAAACAGTTTTGTATATCTGCTGTTTGATCACGGTCAAAACTAGACAGAGACAACATGTGTCAGTCCGTATACAAATACACGGAGCTTGACAATTTTACATACACACACCGTACAGCGGTGTACGCTCCTCACACACAATCGGGTACCGCCTTCCAGCACGGACAAATAGACACTACCTGTGTGTGACTCTGGAAAAAAAAAAACGAGGAGTTTTTCCGTTATTCCAGACCTACACCTTAGAGTCTTGTCCGTTTTTCAAACAGTTTCGTATATCTGACGTTTGATTATGGTCAAAACTAGACAGAGACAGCGTGTGTCAGTCTGTATACAAATACACGGAGCTTGACAATTTTCCTTACACACATCTCAAAGAGCTGTCAGATTCTTCAACAGTATTGTATATCTGCCATTCGCATTACAGTCACTTTTATACCTAGTCAGCTTGTGTGTGTGACACTCCGTAAATACATATACGGAGAATGTTAGTTGCACAAAAATTGTATACAGCTGTACACTTCTGATACAGTTACGTATATCTGTTTGTTGAATTACAGTCCAATGCATACTGTGAGAGCGTCTGTGACTAACATAATATATACGCTGATTTAATTTGTTTAATACACCTTACACAGCTGGACGCTCCTAATACAGTACCATCTCTCTGCTGGTATTTTTGGAACATTTTCCCAAACATGAGGAAGTATGGTGGAAGAGGCCGCGGACGTGAGCAGGGGGGTGCAGCTGGTACTGATGGTGTTGGTGCATCGGCTGGTTCTGGCAAAAGCAAAATAGCAGCTAAGGCAGGAGGTGTTGAGCCTGCGTCATCCTCTGGCCCAAGAAGGCCTGTAAGGTTGCCTTTTCTTGGAGTCGGAAAGCCACTTTTAAAGCCGGACCATCAGTAACAGGTTTTGGCGCACATTGCCGAAACAGCCACCAGCTCTATTGCCTCCTCTTCTGAACGGTCGAAACCTGCAAGCATGGAGTCGATAGTGCAGGGTTCTGGTCATAAAAAACCTCTTTCCTTTTGTCCTTCACCTCCACCAAAAGTTAAGGATGTGGCAATCCACACTTCAGATTACTCTATGGAGCTCTTTTCACATACCATGCCTAGGTTATCCAGTCAAATCCTGAATTCCCCAGTCCAAGATGAATCTTACATGGAGTGTACTGATGCACAGCCACTGCTAGATGATTCTGCTGATACATTGACCCACAGCACTACATTGCCCTCGCTGTCTATTGAGCCAGAATCTGACCCTGATGAAACCCAGGTGCCCCTTCCCGCATACTATACCACCTTAAACGGTGACACAGAGGAAGGTAAAGAGGAAGGTGCAGATGACTTTGAAGAGGAGGTGATAGATGACCTAGTTCTGGACCCTGATTGGCATCCATTGGGGGAGGAGGGTGGTGCTGGCAATAACTCAGATTAGGAGAAGGATCCGCAGCAGGCATTGACATCGCAGCAGCGGTTATCTAGCAGGCCCGTAGCTGTCCTAAAACGTGGAACAAAAACTAAAAGAGTTGCAGGACAGCTTGACCAGACGGTCAACTTAGCACAGCGTGTAAGGTCAGAAAATGTTTACCGTAGTAGGGAGAGTGCAGTGTGGCACTTCTTAGTCCAAAATCCTACTGACGAGGCAAAGGTTACCTGGAAGTGCGGAAGGACCTTTAGCCGAGGTAAACAACTCAGAAATTTGAATACCAGTTGCATGCTTAGACATTTAATTAACATGCACTTGCAAGCGTGGATGGACTACAAAACCTCAGGAAGCACATGTGCACCTGCTCCGACTGAAGGTAGCCAACAACGCTCCATCACTACCCCCACTGTAAGACCACCGCCACCATTAAGCACACCACCAGCACTAAATGTGGAGATGTCGTCGCAAGGCCAAAGCACTCAGGGAATCACAATGGTTTTGCAACACAACACAGAATCTAGACCATCACTACCAATACCATCACCAACCCCCACTCACTCCATCCGGTCCACCGATACTTTCCCCATATTCAGCTCTCCAGTCCAGCTCACCCTACCAGACACTCTGAGTAGGACAAGAAAGTACTCATTCTCTCTTCCGCGTACACTGTGTTTGAACGCCTACATTGCCAAACTAATCTTATTAGAGATGATGCCCTACCGTTTGGTTGAAAGCGAAGCTTTCCACAACCTCATGGCCTATGCTGTCCCACGCTATGACCTACCCAGTCATCTCTTCTTTTCTCGAAAAGCCATCCCTGCCCTCCACCGGCATGTGAAAGACCGCATTGTCGATGCACTAAAACAGTCAGTGAGTGGAAAGGTGCACCTCACAACAGATGCATGGACCAGTAGGCATGGCCAGGGCCATTACGTGTCCATCACTGAGCACTTGGTTAATGTGGTGGATGCAGGCTCCACTGGGGATAGCGGCGGTGGAACAGTGCTGCCTAGCCCACGGTATAGGAAACAGTTGGCTGTATGCTTTTGCTCCTCCTCGCCTATAAGCGAAAGCTCATCCACAGAGCGCAGTCGCACGAGCACTACATCCGCAGCTGGCAATGTTGCACACGAGGTGTCCCACTATCGAACAGCTAGTGGTAAGCATCAGCAGACTGTGTTAAAGATGATGTCTTTGGGCGAAAACAGACACACCGCGGAGGTACTGGCCGACTACTTGCAGCGACAAACAGAGTCATGGCTTGGCAGTCTACATCTTGAGGCAGGCAAGGTAGTCAGTGATAACGGCCGGAATTTTGTGGCAACCATAGCCCGTGCAAAACTCACACACATACCTTGCCTGGCTCACACTTTGAGCCTGGTGGTGCAGTGCTTCCTTAATAATTATCCGGAGTTAGCATCCCTGCTCCATAAGGTGTGAAGACTGTGCTCGCACTTCCGTCGCTTGGCCGTACACTCCAGTCGTATGCAGAAGCTGCAGTGATTGCTCCACCTCCCCAAGCACCACTTAATCAGAGACGTTGCAACAAGGTGGAACTCCACCCTGCACATGGCTGAGAGGCTGTGCGAACAGAGGCAGGCTGTAATGCATTTGTGGGAGGATACACTAGCAGGCACTTTGAGGGAAGACATGGAATTGTTGGATGTGCAGTGGTCAAAGCTGAAAGACCTCTGTAAAGTCCTTCAGTGTTTTGAGGAATGCACATGGCTGGTAAGCACAGACGATGCCATCATAAGCATGAGCATCCCACTTATGCGTCTGCTCATGCAAAGTTTGACGCACATAAGGATCAGGCGTCTGCAGTGGAGGAGGAGGAGGAGGGAAGCCTTGATGACAGTCAGCCATTGTCTTGTCAGGGAACTGTCCTGGACGAGGTGGAGGAAGAAGAGGAAGAGGATGAGGATGAGGAGGATGATTATTTTGGGCAGGAGGATGTTTCTCAGGGTGCAAGAGAAAATGTTGGCTTTCCAAGGTCAGGGACAGTGTTTGTGCGTGACTGTAGGGATGTGGATTTGCCAGAAACTGCTCCACCACAGGCTGTGCATCATTGACACCTGGAACATTGGCCCACATGTGCGATTATGCCTTGCAGATCCTAAAAAGGGACGACTTTGCCAAAATGATGAGGGATGACGACTACTGGCTGGCCAGCATCCTCGATCCACGCTACAAAGGCAAATAACACAACATCATGTCATAGGAGAACCTAGAGATAATATTGGCAAACAAACAAGCAACTCTGGTAAACCATTTGTTTGAGGCTTTCCCAGCACACAGCAGCGGTGCTGGTTCTCCCACGAGCCGTAGTGGGCACAATGGAAGAGGTGTTCGTGGTGCACACAGCAAAAGTGGCGTTGGAGACAGGGGTTTAATGACCATGTTGTGGAATGATTTCTCAAGTACCACTCACACGACTGCTAATACAGCATCGATTACAAGTGACAGGAGTCATCAGTTGTCAACTATGGTTACAAACTACTTTTCCTCCAATATCGATGTTCTCCCTCACAGGTCATTCCCCTTCGACTTTTGGGCCTCTAAACTGGACGCCTGGCCTGAATTGGCACAATATGCCTTACAGTAGCTCGCTTGCCCTGCTGCTAGTGTGTTATCTGAAAGAGTCTTCAGTGCTGCTTGATCAATCCTGACAGAAAAAAGGACCCGTCTGTTGACGTAAAATGTTGATGATCTAACCTTTATTAAAATGAACCATGCATGGGTTTCAAAGGATTTTGTCCCACCTTCCCCTGATGACACATAGGTTACCAGAAAAGTGCCTCGGTTTTTTTCCTTCTCTTCCTCCGACTTGCCCAATTACGCCCTTTGCAGCAGCTGAATGTCCAGCCAACACATCTAAATATGTCAATTTTTAAACCTCCCTATCTGGGCTGCCCACCCCTCCCCCAATGGCTGGGGTCAAGACCTGGCGCACCCGGGCAAGTGCAGTTGCTCTGAACAGGTGGATGGGCACACTGATGGCCGACGGCCCCTCACAGTACAATAAAGTGTCTCAGACAGTGGAAGGGCCCACTCGCCGACAGACACACAAATCTCACCCCTCGCCATTAACCAACCCTGGGAGGCGCAGACCTCATGGTGAAAGGGTTAGAGTGTGGTGTCCCTTGGTGAATAGCGGGGGTGTGAGTATGGTGACAGCCGAGGGACGCCTCTGTTGTCGAGTCCAGAATGAGTTCACCAAATTTATGACTAACGAATGTGTGCAATAAACGTTCAGGTCCGGACCTGTGTGTGAACGACCGTGTATGGGTGGCCACCAAAAAAAAAAAAAAAACATCAGTGGAAGTGTGTTGCGAAGTGTTACCAGTGCATACTAAACATTCACATACATAACCTCGTTCCCCAAGTCGGCACTGTGGAGATGAGTGGTGCCTCCAAAGCAAACATGTATTGCCAATACCAGCGGTGCGTTTGTCATTAACCTGAAGTGTCAGGTAGTGGTGGGGTGAACTCAGGATCTGGGCATCCCCGCTGTAGGTGTTTCCTTAATGAGGAGTGGTCTTGAGGGTCCAGAGGCCCCTCATTAAGGAGGGGGTACTATCATGATCCAGATTAAATGGATAAGTGAACTTTTTTTCCTTTGGCTAGGTGCCAAAGTGATGAGATTGCCCCCGGTGGCCATTAGAATTATTACACGTGGTGTCGTTCATTCTAAGTTTCCCCGGTGGTGGTGAGCAGTAGTGCACTTTAGTTTCTTTGGTTTAGTGCACGTAATTATAAATCAGGTGTGAGGCTTTATAAAAGAGTTCAGGTGTGTTTGATGACTGTTGGTGATATTGTGTTCGTCATTTGGGAAGCAAGCCTGAGTGAAGAAGGAGCTGAACATGAGTCCTGCGCAGCCCAGCCAGAGGGGACGAGTGACAGCTATGTGGTCTGCAAGAAGGGCTGGCATGGCGTGGTGGAGTCACAGTTTATGGTGTCGGCAGGAAATGCTTGCATGGCTTGGTGGAGTGACGACTATGGAGAGAGTTCCACTCAGCATGCGGGACTTAGTTGCTGAGAGCTGGACTCAAGCATGCTTGACTTTTTGGGCAGGAGCAGAACTCATCTTTGGGACTCTGTTACTGGACTTCTGCAATTGGTGGTGGACTCTGCTCTAAGGCTGCACTATGGTGAAGGATCCAGTTATGGTGATGGATCCGGTTGCAGGAGAAGATGCACACAGGTGGTGGGCTCTGTTGCTAGGAGCGTACGCAACAGAGCAAATCTAAGTGGTGTTTCCCCTGTATTGTCATTTTCCCTCATGTGTGTTTAGTGCAGTGGTGTGATTAGTTTCTGCACCGACCAATTCCCTAGTGAGGGTTTAGGTTCAGGGCGAGCTAGAGTTTTTAGGTTCCTGTGCATCGCCCGGTGCGGAACCGGCATAGGGAACATTAGGAGTGCAGGGTCACTGGCTCAGGGGAGTACAGGAGGTCTCCACTTCCCTATTCCCTATTGCAGGGCCCACCATTGTTAATGTTACACAGGTTCCCCCTTTATTATTTAAATTCGCCTTACTGGAGGCGGGGTTTCCAGACTACTGTATGCATAACATGTAATACCTAAATTTGCCAGTTGGAGGCAGCGTATCCAGCTGCACGTTGTATTATTTCAATTTGCCCCACTGGAGGCGCTGTATCCAGGGTCACGGGTGTCATATGGGTTCGCCTTGCGGTACTCGCTGTGTCCAGACACATGTGACCGTGACACCATGCCTGGGTTAATTAAAAATAGGGCCCATTGTGTACTGGAGCAATGTAAATGGGGCAGATCAGACACTGGAGCAGCATCTAAGGGGCCCATTATACACTGGAGCATTACAAATGGTGCCCATTTTATATGGAGCATTATTAGAGCCCATCATACACTGGAGTATCATCCATGAGGCCCATCATGTACTGGAGCAATGTAAATGGGGCAGATCAGACACTGGAGCAGCATCTAAGGGGCCCATTATACATTGGAGCATTACAAATGGGGCCCATTATATATGGAGCATTATTAGGGCCCATGATACACTGGAGCATCATCCATGAGGCCCATCATGTACTGGAGCAATGTATATGGGGCAGATCAGACACTGGAGCAGCATCTAAGAGGCCCATTATACACTGGAGCATTACAAATGGGGCCCATTATATATGGAGCATTCTTACAGCACATGATACACTGGAGCATCATCCATGAGGCCCATCATGTACTGGAGCATTGTAAATGGGGCTGATCAGACACTGGAGCATTACAAATGGGGCCCATTATATATGGAGAATTATTGGAGCCCATCATACACTGGAGCATCATCCATTAATCCATGAGGCCCATCATGTACTGGAGCAATGTAAATGGGGCAGATCAGACACTGGAGCAGCATATAAGGGGCCCATTATACACTGGAGCATTACAAATGGGGCCCATTATATATGGAGCATTATGTGGAGCTCCTCAGATACTGAATGGAATATTATATGTGACTAATTATTTGGAGAGCTATATGGGGCTCATTATTCTGTATGGCGCACAATGTGGTGGCCATAACACTGTATGGAGTAATATACTTTCCTGTTTTTGAGCTATTGTACAATTTAAAATAGATCAGTCATGTCATGTAAGCAGTGAAGTATGTGTCATTGTACTATACCTATATTTCTGTGGCGTATCGTAGCATCATGAGTAGTGTTGAGCATTCCGATACCGCAAGTATCGGGTATCGGCCGATATTAGCGGTATCGGAATTCCGATACTTAGTTCCGATACTTTTGTCATATCGGATTCCGGAATCGGAATCGGAATAGGAAGTTCCCATCATGCTATGAGCCTGCTTGCTTTGATTAAGCCAATGGGAATCCTCCGAAGTGTGGGCACATCCTGTTAGGCATGTAGGCATGTTAACTATTGGCATGGCTGTGATTGGCTGCCGAAATGATGTCATGATGCACTATAAAAGCCACCGCAGCCGCCATTTCTGGTCACTCTGCTGTGAATTCAGTTAGGGACAGGCTGCTGTAGAAGACTGTGAGGGACAGTTAGAAATAGCGATTCCACCAAACATCTAGTGCTTTACCCAGGCTACATAAACCACCACTGTAGCCTTCTTTGCCCTAGCAGCAGTGTTCACAGCTGTCTGCAAGGGCTGTGTGAGTGCAGCTCACGCTGTGGAGTGGGTCCTGCAGCCACGTCAGGCTGTAGGCCACCCAGTGTGATCACTGCTGCCTCATACATCTTTTATTTTTTGAGCTGCATTTTTTACATAATTTCAATCTAGTGTGCTTCCATCCGTATCCATATACGTTGGTTGCAAACACTAGTAGTAGACAGCGGAGCCTTTCTGCAGCCTTTCAGTGCTAGTGTCCACTTTGCTGCACTGTTCACGGCTGTCTGAGAGGTCTCTGACTGTGTGTGAGTGCAGCTCACACTGAGTAGTGTGTCCTGCAGCTACGTCTGGCTGTAGGACGCTCAGCGTGCGTCAGTGCCTCACACATATTTTTATTTGAGTGCAGCTCATTTTTTCTTCTATTAGTGTGCATCCATCCATCTCCATCTACGGTGGTTGCAAACACTATAAAGGAGTACACAGCGGAGCCTTTCTGCAGCCTGTCAGTGCCAGTGCCCACTTAGCTGCACTGTTGACGGCTGTCTGAGAGGCCTCTGACTGTGTGTGAGTGCAGCTCACGCTGAGTAGAGTGTCCTGCAGCTACGTCTGGTTGTAGGACGCTCAACGTGCGTCACTGCCTCACACATATTTGTCTTTGAGTGCAGCTCATTTTTTCTTCTCCTATTAGTGTGCATCCATCCGTATCCATCAACATTGGTTGGTTGCAAACACTATATAGGAGTAGATAGAGGAGCCTTTTTTTCTGGCTTGTGCCCTGCCGGCGCAGCCAGATTAGTATTACCCAATTTTTTTGGAGCCTCATCTTTTGCATTGTAGGTTACCTGCCTGCATTGTAATAGCTCCAAAAAGTTGGTGATACTATCAGTTTCAATTCTTTGTTCACATACTTTGAGTTTGTTTCCAACAAAGAAACCACAAAAAAAGTTCACCAAACACTACATTTTGAACTTGTGTAGGCCACATCAGCTCCTATTAAAGTCTAGTCCACACACACACACACTTCATAAAATTAGTGTTTCTTGTACCTGTAACCAGCTGTTCAGGAATAAGCACACTAAGGCCCCCCTTTGTACTTTTTTGCCTATCTTAAGCAGTCTTGCAAGATGAAGAAGGCAGGGAGTAAGGCGCGTGGGCATGGGCGTGGGCGTGGAGTTTCAGCAGGGAGAGGACGTGGGGATTCTGCAGGGAGAGGACATGGGGATTCTACAGGTAGAGGACGTGGGGATTCTGGGCCTGCTGCGGGCACCAGTGGATCAGCATCCCCCAGTTTTAGCAGGCAACAGTCCTTTATGCGCAGTTTTGTAGGACCTCAACGTACCCCACTGCTGCGGGAGGAACAAATTGAAGCCGTTGTCGGATGGATGGCAGCTAACGCATCGACTTCAATTACTTCCGCATCCTCTCAGGGTCAGAGCACCGAAGAGCAACCATCTGTCTCTTCACCACCTGCCAAAGTGCCCAGGCAGTCAGAGAGACATGGACAGGAGCCATCACAGTCTCTACTTCTGTTCTCGGAATCTGTTGGCTTGGAAAGAGGGGGCCAGCCAAGCAGCATTCCTGAATGTGAAGAAGAGGGAGTATGCAGTGATGCGCAACTTCTTTGTCCCTCTGAATCTGAAGAGGCGAGTGGGCCAGTGCCTATGGTCAGCACACCTCAGTACGCATCAGATGATGACGAGACTCAGTTGCCACTTTCTGGTGCGTACGGTGCTGGCGAGACAACCCCGGAGAAGCAGCTGTTGAAGTGGGGAGGGAAGATGATGAGGTCCTTGACCCATCATGGCGTGAGCAACAGGAAGGTGGTGGGAGCAGCTCGGAGGAAGAGATTCCCCTACCGGCCAAAACAGGAGGCAGAGGGAGGGGGAAGACTTGGTTGCCTGTACCCTCCACTTCGGCACCCGTTAGGAGCATTCCTCCTTCCAAAGGCAAACCGGGCGCTCACAAGAGTTGCAGTGCGTGGTCCTTTTTTGACACAGTTGCAGATGACATTTGCTTTGTCAAATGCAAGCTGTGTCATCAGAGAGTCAAAAGAGGGAGAAATGTCAGCAACCTCAATACCACAAATATGTGGAAACATGTGCGCACCAAGCACGAGTTGGAGTTGCAGAGACACCCTGAAGACGTAGGCCAACGTACAGCACCACCTACCACCTCTTCAGTTCGTGTTGGGCCCTCTTCCTCCAGCTCACACACTGCTGGTTCGGCTTCCTCACAGGATCGCCAAGGAAGAACCTCTGCCACTGTTGTCCGGAGACCCTGTCAGATTACACCCATAGCAGCACGTGCCCATCCATCACAGCCATCGGTAGCACAGGCATGGGATAAAAGGCGCCCTTACTCGGCAAACCATCCCCGAGCACAGTCTCTGAATGCTGGCATTGCCAAACTTCTGGCAGTTGAAATGCTGTCATTCAGGCTGGTGGACACTGACACCTTCCGGGACTTAATGGCATTGGCAGACCCCCAATACAACGTGCCCAGCCGCTTTTATTTCAGCAGGCGAGCCGTCCCTGCCCTGCAGAAACATGTTGAGGGCAAAATAAAACATGCGCTACTAAACGCCGTTAGTAGCAAAGTCCACCTGACCACCGATGCGTGGACCAGTAACCATGGACAGGGACGATACCTTTCCCTCACTGCCCACTGGGTCAATGTTGTGGAGCCGGGTACGGATCTGGAGAGTGGCGCTGTACGTGTTCTTCCAACGCCATGGATTGCAGGACTCCAGTCTGTACACATAGACTCCTCCTCCTACTCAAGTTCCTCAGAAACAGCAGAGCAGGAGCCTGTTACGACCGATATGAGCACAGCCGTGGCCAAACGTCAACAGGCTGTACTCAAATTAATTTCTTTGGGGAATCGAAGCCACACAGCGCAGGAGCTCTGGAATGCTATCAAGCTGGAGAGCGATGTGTGGTTTGGGCCAGCGAATCTCCAGCCGGGCTTGGTAGTGTGTGACAATGGCCGAAATCTGGTGGCAGCTCTTGGCCTAGGCAACCTCACACACATCCCATGTCTGGCACATGTTCTTAACTTGGTCGTGCAGAGCTTTCTGAGGGACTATCCAGATCTTGCTGCACTGTTGCACAAGGTCCGCATAGAGTGCGCTCACTTGCGACGTTCCAGCACGGCAAGATCGCGCCTCGCTGCTCTGCAGCGACGATTTGGCCTTCCGGAACATCGCATCATATGTGACCTACCCACCCGGTGGAATTCAACGTTACATATGTTGGAGCGGTTGTGTGAGCAGCAGGCAGCAGTCATGGAGTACCAGCTGCATCAGGCGCAAACAAGTCGCACTGTGCGCCGTTCACACTTCAGCACCATTGAGTGGGCCTCTATGAAGGACATCTGCCTCGTTTTGCGTGCCTTCGATGAATCCACGCGGATGGCGAGTGCAGATGATGCACTAGTCAGCATGACTGTCCCCCTTATCTGCCTGCTTCAACAAACACTGCAAGCACTAAGGGATGAGGTTTCAGAAGAGGTGGAGGATGAGGAGTCCCAAATGCCATCTGCTTCTGGACAGTCTGCGCTACGTGTTTCCTCACAAAGGCCTAGGCAGGGGACACTTTGTGAGGAGGATGAGGAGGAGTCGATGGAGGAGGAAGACATCTCTCCAGAGGAGGGAGGTACACAAACCTCTACTCAGTATGTACAGCGAGGGTGGGGTGATGCAGAGCAGGCCGAGGTCACGCCTCAAACAGGGGACAGCGGTTCTTTGGCAGTTGGGAGTCTGCAGCACATGGTTGATTTCATGCTGCAGTGCCTGAGAAACGATCGCCGCATCGCCCACATTCTCGTCTCGGCTGATTATTGGGTGTACACCCTCCTAGATCCTCGCTACCGGGACAGCGTACAAAGGCTCATACCAACGTTGAACCGGGAGCGTAAAATGCGGGAGTACGAAGAGTCACTGGTGCAGTCCATAATGTTTTCCATTCCACCCGACAGCATTGTTGCTAGTGCTTTACAAAGCAGCTCTGTGCGTCGAGGCAGTGGAGGAAACTCTGCACAAAGAGGGAGCAGAGGCAGCGCCGCAGCACAAGGCAAGACCACTATGGCCCAAATGTGGCAAAGTTTTGTGTGTCCACCACAATTGTCTACACCATCAGCGACGCCTCGAGTCAGCAGGAGGCAACGCTTCCGTCAGATGGTGTCAGACTACATGTCTTGCCCTGTCGCTGTACTCCCAGATGGCTCTTCCCCCTTCAAGTTTTGGGTCTCTAAGCTGGATACATGGCCAGAGCTTAGCCAGTATGCATTGGAGGTGCTGGCTTGCCCTGCTGCCAGTGTATTATCGGAACGTGTCTTTAGTGCCGAAGGTGGTGTACTAACAGACCGTCGCACACGACTATCTTCCGATAATGTTGACCGGCTGACTTTTCTGAAAATGAACAAGGCCTGGATCTCCAAAGACTTTGCCATTCCTCTTACAGACTAAATTAGTGGTTGGCAACTGTATCCAGGTCTGCTGGTGTGTTCATTTTTCTACCACCTGAACTATAATCCCTTTGCTTCAACACAGCCAGTTGTCGCTCAGATGTGTCGTCTGCACAGAGAAACACACTAGCTCCTGTGTTAGTGGGGTTCAGTAATGCCAGCTGATCCCCTGCTGTGTGGACGGCAAAGTCACCAGCTCCATCAACATTCAAACCACTACTGATTTTTAACCGTGCCCAACTTAGGTCTCTGGCTCCACTGTCTCTACTATTTCCCCTGACCTCCAACCCCGCCATCTACATCTCTGAAGTGGCGTCAGCACAATCTACAATTGTTCCTGTGTTCCTGTGGCTCAGTCCCATCAGTTTATCCCCTGATGTGTGTCCGGCAAGGTCTCCTGCTCTGTCCACATTCCCATAACCAGTAGTGGGAATGAGGACAGAGCTGGCGAACTTGCCGGACAAACATCAGGGGATCAACTGACGGGACTGAGCACCAGTAACACTGGAACAAGTGTAGATTGTGCTGACGCCACTTCAGAGATGTAGCTGGCGGGGTTGGAGGCCAGGGTAAATAGTAGAGACAGTGGAGCCAGAGGCCTAAGTGGAGCATGGTTAGAATCAGTAGTAGTCCACAACCTCCATAAAAACCGCTGCCCATTGGCCTCTGCATGCGGCATGTGTAATCCTGGGCTCCAACAGCTTCAGTTGGTGTTCAGAAGTGTCGTCTCCACAGAGCCAAACACATTCGTTAGAGTGTTAGTGGGGTTCAGCACTGCCAGCTGTTCCCCTGCTGTGGAGATGGCAAGTCTCCTGCTGCCTTCACCTGCCAAAATCCAGTAGGCCCCAGCCTGCTCCTCGCCTAATCCTGGGCTCCAACAGCGTCAGTTGGTGTTCAGAAGTGTCGTCTCCACAGAGCCAAACACATTCGTTAGAGTGTTAGTGGGGTTCAGCACTGCCATCTGTTCCCCTGCTGTGGAGATGGCAAGTCTCCTGCTGCCTTCACCTGCCAAAATCCAGTAGGCCACAGCCTGCTCCTCGCCTAATCCTGGGCTCCAACAGCATCAGTTGGTGTTCAGAAGTGTCGTCTCCACAGAGCCAAACACATTCGTTAGAGTGTTAGTGGGGTTCAGCACTGCCAGCTGTTCCCCTGCTGTGGAGATGGCAAGTCTCCTGCTGCCTTCACCTGCCAAAATCCAGTAGGCCCCAGCCTGCTCCTCGCCTAATCCTGGGCTCCAACAGCATCAGTTGGTGTTCAGAAGTGTCGTCTCCACAGAGCCAAACACCTTCGTTAGAGTGTTAGTGGGGTTCAGCACTGCCAGCTGTTCCCCTGCTGTGGAGATGGCAAGTCTCCTGCTGCCTTCACCTGCCAAAATCCAGTAGGCCCCAGCCTGCTCCTCGCCTAATCCTGGGCTCCAACAGCATCAGTTGGTGTTCAGAAGTGTCGTCTCCACAGAGCCAAACACATTCGTTCGAGTGTTAGTGGGGTTCAGCACTGCCAGCTGTTCCCCTGCTGTGGAGATGGCAAGTCTCCTGCTGCCTTCACCTGCCAAAATCCAGTAGGCCCCAGCCTGCTCCTCGCCTAATCCTGGGCTCCAACAGCGTCAGTTGGTGTTCAGAAGTGTCGTCTCCACAGAGCCAAACACATTCGTTCGAGTGTTAGTGGGGTTCAGCACTGCCAGCTGTTCCCCTGCTGTGGAGATGGCAAGTCTCCTGCTGCCTTCACCTGCCAAAATCCAGTAGGCCACAGCCTGCTCCTCGCCTAATCCTGGGCTCCAACAGCGTCAGTTGGTGTTCAGAAGTGTCGTCTCCACAGAGCCAAACACATTCGTTCGAGTGTTAGTGGGGTTCAGCACTGCCAGCTGTTCCCCTGCTGTGGAGATGGCAAGTCTCCTGCTGCCTTCACCTGCCAAAATCCAGTAGGCCCCAGCCTGCTCCTCGCCTAATCCTGGGCTCCAACAGCGTCAGTTGGTGTTCAGAAGTGTCGTCTCCACAGAGCCAAACACCTTCGTTAGAGTGTTAGTGGGGTTCAGCACTGCCAGCTGTTCCCCTGCTGTGGAGATGGCAAGTCTCCTGCTGCCTTCACCTGCCAAAATCCAGTAGGCCACAGCCTGCTCCTTGCCTAATCCTGGGCTCCAACAGCGTCAGTTGGTGTTCAGAAGTGTCGTCTCCACAGAGCCAAACACATTCGTTCAAGTGTTAGTGGGGTTCATCATTGCCAGCTGATCCCCTGCTGTGGAGATGGCAGTCTCTCCTGCTGTCTCCGCATTACAAAGACAGTAGGCCTCTGCCTACACCCTCCTATTTCCTGGGCTTCAACACAGCCAGTTGTAGTTCGGAAGTGCCGTCCACACGGAAAGAGATACTTGCTCCCGTGTCTCAGTGGGGTTCAGTAATGTCAGCTGATCCCCTGCTGTGTGGATGGCAGTCTCTTCTGCTGTCACCTCATTCAAAATACAGTAGGCCTCTGCCTATACCCTCCTATTTCCTGGGCTTCAACACAGCCAGTTGTAGTTCGGAAGTGCCGTCCACACGGAAAGAGATACTTGCTCCCGTGTCTCAGTGGGGTTCAGTAACGTCAGCTGATCCCCTGCTGTGTGGATGGCAGTCTCTCCTGCTGTAAACTCATTCAAAATACAGTAGGCCTCTGCCTACACCCTCCTATTTCCTGGGCTTCAACACAGCCAGTTGTAGTTCGGAAGTGCCGTCCACACGGAAAGAGATACTTGCTCCCGTGTCTCAGTGGGGTTCAGTAACGTCAGCTGATCCCCTGCTGTGTGGATGGCAGTCTCTCCTGCTGTAAACTCATTCAAAATACAGTAGGCCTCTGCCTACACCCTCCTATTTCCTGGGCTTCAACACAGCCAGTTGTAGTTCGGAAGTGCCGTCCACACGGAAAGAGATACTTGCTCCCGTGTCTCAGTGGGGTTCAGTAACGTCAGCTGATCCCCTGCTGTGTGGATGGCAGTCTCTCCTGCTGTAAACTCATTCAAAATACAGTAGGCCTCTGCCTACACCCTCCTATTTCCTGGGCTTCAACACAGCCAGTTGTAGTTCGGAAGTGCCGTCCACACGGAAAGAGATACTTGCTCCCGTGTCTCAGTGGGGTTCAGTAATGTCAGCTGATCCCCTGCTGTGTGGATGGCAGTCTCTCCTGCTGTAAACTCATTCAAAATACAGTAGGCCTCTGCCTACACCCTCCTATTTCCTGGGCTTCAACACAGCCAGTTGTAGTTCGGAAGTGCCGTCCACACGGAAAGAGATACTTGCTCCCGTGTCTCAGTGGGGTTCAGTAATGTCAGCTGATCCCCTGCTGTGTGGATGGCAGTCTCTCCTGCTGTCACCTCATTCAAAATACAGTAGGCCTCTGCCTACACCCTCCTATTTCCTGGGCTTCAACACAGCCAGTTGTAGTTCGGAAGTGCCGTCCACACGGAAAGAGATACTTGCTCCCGTGTCTCAGTGGGGTTCAGTAACGTCAGCTGATCCCCTGCTGTGTGGATGGCAGTCTCTCCTGCTGTAAACTCATTCAAAATACAGTAGGCCTCTGCCTACACCCTCCTATTTCCTGGGCTTCAACACAGCCAGTTGTAGTTCGGAAGTGCCGTCCACACGGAAAGAGATACTTGCTCCCGTGTCTCAGTGGGGTTCAGTAACGTCAGCTGATCCCCTGCTGTGTGGATGGCAGTCTCTCCTGCTGTAAACTCATTCAAAATACAGTAGGCCTCTGCCTACACCCTCCTATTTCCTGGGCTTCAACACAGCCAGTTGTAGTTCGGAAGTGCCGTCCACACGGAAAGAGATACTTGCTCCCGTGTCTCAGTGGGGTTCAGTAACGTCAGCTGATCCCCTGCTGTGTGGATGGCAGTCTCTCCTGCTGTAAACTCATTCAAAATACAGTAGGCCTCTGCCTACACCCTCCTATTTCCTGGGCTTCAACACAGCCAGTTGTAGTTCGGAAGTGCCGTCCACACGGAAAGAGATACTTGCTCCCGTGTCTCAGTGGGGTTCAGTAATGTCAGCTGATCCCCTGCTGTGTGGATGGCAGTCTCTCCTGCTGTCACCTCATTCAAAATACAGTAGGCCTCTGCCTACACCCTCCTATTTCCTGGGCTTCAACACAGCCAGTTGTAGTTCGGAAGTGCCGTCCACACGGAAAGAGATACTTGCTCCCGTGTCTCAGTGGGGTTCAGTAATGTCAGCTGATCCCCTGCTGTGTGGATGGCAGTCTCTCCTGCTGTCACCTCATTCAAAATACAGTAGGCCTCTGCCTACACCCTCCTATTTCCTGGGCTTCAACACAGCCAGTTGTAGTTCGGAAGTGCCGTCCACACGGAAAGAGATACTTGCTCCCGTGTCTCAGTGGGGTTCAGTAATGTCAGCTGATCCCCTGCTGTGTGGATGGCAGTCTCTCCTGCTGTCACCTCATTCAAAATACAGTAGGCCTCTGCCTACACCCTCCTATTTCCTGGGCTTCAACACAGCCAGTTGTAGTTCGGAAGTGCCGTCCACACGGAAAGAGATACTTGCTCCCGTGTCTCAGTGGGGTTCAGTAATGTCAGCTGATCCCCTGCTGTGTGGATGGCAGTCTCTCCTGCTGTTACCTCATTCAAAATACTGTAGGCCTCTGCCTACACCCTCCTATTTCCTGGGCTTCAACACAGCCAGTTGTAGTTCGGAAGTGCCGTCCACACGGAAAGAGATACTTGCTCCCGTGTCTCAGTGGGGTTCAGTAATGTCAGCTGATCCCCTGCTGTGTGGATGGCAAAGTCTCCTGCTGCCTACACAGTCGTACCACTACTGATTTTTAACCGTGCTCCAATTAGGCCTGTGGCTCCACTGTCTCTCGTATTTCCCCTGTCCTCCAACCCTGCCAGTTACAGCTCCGAAATGGCGTCTGCACAATCCACACTTGTTCCTGTGTTACAGGTGTTCAGTCCGGTCAGTTAATCCCCTGATGTGTGTCCGGCAATGTCGCCTGCTCTGTCCACATTCCCATTATGGGAATGTGGACAGAGCAGGCGACATTGCCGGACACACATCAGGGGATTAACTGACCGGACTGAACACCTGTAACACAGGAACAAGTGTGTATTGTGCAGACGCCACTTCGGAGCTGTAACTGGCGGGGTTGGAGGACAGGGGAAATACGAAAATCAGTGAAGCCACAGGCCTAAGTGGAGCTTGGTTCAAATTAGTAGTCTACAACCGATCTTAAAATTTCTTCAATGCAGCCTCAGCCTGCTCCGTGCTTGTCCCTGGGCTTCAACACAGCCAGTTGTTGCTCGGAAGTGCCGTCTTCACAGAGTAAAACACTAGCTCCTGTGTTTGTGGGGTTCAGTAACGTCAGCTGTTCCCCTGCTGTTTTGATGGCAATCTGTCCTGCTGCCTCCCAATTGACAGCACATCAGGCCTCAGCCTGCTAAGTGCTTGTCCTGGGCTCCAACATCGCCAGTTGCTGCTCATAACTGACTTTGGCACGGGTACTCCCTCCTGCCCAGCTTGGTTCCAGCCCTGCCTGCTGTTTCCGGGAAGTGTCAATGTCAGTTTGCCACCCCAAGTTGCCATGTCGTGTTGCGGTTGGGTTAGCCGAGGCTAGGGTGCCAGCAGTTTAGGTGCTTCCTATGTGGACTGCGGGTTCTGGTAAGAAAGGTTTGTTCCATAGTGCCAGTAGGACAAGCACCCCCTGTAGGACTGTGTGATTCGGTAACTGCGGCCAGCTTGCGGCATGCCAACTTTGCTTTTCAGGGGTAACTTCTGATACCCCTCCGGGTTCCAGCACCGTCAGCTGGTTCTCATCAGAGCCTTTGGCCTAGGTGCCTCCATCTCGGTATCCGAGTTCCGGCAACGTCTGCTGGTCCTTGGTAGTGCTTTGTAGCACAGGTACCTCCTGCTTAGTAACCGGGTTCCAGCACCGTCAGCTGGTCCTCGGTTGTGCCATTGGCTCTTATTCCTTCTGCTGCCCCTCCGGGTGCCAGCACTGTCAGCTGGTCCTCGCTATTTCCATTTGCTCTTGCAGCTTATGCTACCCCTCCGGGTTCCAGCACCGTCAGCTGGTTCTCGTCAGAGCCTTTGGCCTAGGTGCCTCAATCTCGGTATCCGAGTTCCGGCAACGTCTGCTGGTCCTTGGTAGTGCTTTGTAGCACAGGTACCTCCTGCTTAGTAACCGGGTTCCAGCACCGTCAGCTGGTCCTCGGTTGTGCCATTGGCTCTTATTCCTTCTGCTGCCCCTCCGGGTGCCAGCACTGTCAGCTGGTCCTCGCTATTTCCATTTGCTCTTGCAGCTTATGCTACCCCTCCGGGTTCCAGCACCGTCAGCTGGTTCTCGTCAGAGCCTTTGGCCTAGGTGCCTCCATCTCGGTATCCGAGTTCCGGCAACGTCTGCTGGTCCTTGGTAGTGCTTTGTAGCACAGGTACCTCCTGCTTAGTAACCGGGTTCCAGCACCGTCAGCTGGTCCTTGGTAGTGCCATTGGCTCTTGTTCCTTCTGCTGCCCCTCCGGGTGCCAGTACCGTCAGCTGGTTCAAGAGGACAAAGAACAGGAAGACAACCACCAAGATGCAGAACAACAAGAGAGAGAAGACAAAGAAGCATAAAAAAAACAAAGCAGAAGAACATTAAGCATAAGACTAATACTCTGAGCAAATGATATTATCTTATTTATAAGCAGAAGAAGACTAAGCAGTGTATGGGGGTGAGTCCGTTCCTCCTCGTGGTGCCCCTGGAAAAGGCCTGCTGCTGCAGGCCAAACTGAACGCGGACAAATCCTGTTGTAAATCTTTTGTGACAGGCAGAACGGAAGGTGTAAACTTCTAACTTTTCTAGATAACAACTACAGGAATGCCTGACACAAACAAGAATATGATGAAGAAGAATAGGAAGAAGATGAAGAAACTGAATATGTAGAATAATAATTGTTGAATAAGAAGAATATGAAGAATGTAAGAAAAGGAAGAAGAAGAAGAAGAAGAAGAAGAAGAAGAAGAAGAAGAATGTAAAAAAAGGAAGTAGAAGAAGAAGAAGAAGAATGTAAAAAAAGGAATAAGAAGAAGAATGTAAAAAAAGGAAGTAGAAGAAGAAGAAGAAGAATGTAAAAAAAGGAAGTAGAAGAAGAAGAAGAAGAATGTAAAAAAAGGAAGTAGAAGAAGAAGAAGAAGAATGTAAAAAAAGGAAGTAGAAGAAGAAGAAGAAGAATGTAAAAAAAGGAAGTAGAAGAAGAAGAAGAAGAATGTAAAAAAAGGAAGTAGAAGAAGAAGAAGAAGAAAGAAGAAAGAAGAAGAAGACATACATGTCTGGCAAAATATAAATGAGGCTAACATAGTCAATATCTTTGTAACTCCTAACATCTTTAAAAAAAAAGTTTAATTCCTGCTATTCCATTTGATTGGGCTAAACCTCTATGGCTTTAATGTCTCCTCCACCTCCCACAATACATTCTACATTATTCTTAGTTGTTTTTCTTCATGTAGAATTAACCTACAAGGAAAGAAAGGGTTTTTTTTAATTCCGATATTTTGGCCCCATTGACTTGCATTGGTTCCCGGTATCGGAATCGGCGATACCGATACTTTTTTTAAGATCGGCCGATCCATTCCGATCCGATATTTTCAAGTATCGGCTGGTATCGCTCAACTCTAATCATGAGCTGTGGTATGTGTTAAAGGGGCGCACTGACACTCTTTGGCCCAGGGCACATGAAAACCTGGAGCCAGCCCAACCCCCCCACAACTTTAGCCAAATAACCCCCAGTTTTCAATGCGTAACTATTATTAGGAAGTAAATTAAGGTTGACAAGCTTCAGTTATAAGAATTGATGTTTTTGGCATTGAAATGGGCACTGTAGGTGTGTTTACTGTCTTCCACTTCCTGACGACTTTGCTTCCCCATTGACTTGCATTGGGTTTCGTGTTTCAGTCGGCCTCCGACTTTTCCCTATAGTCGTCCGATTTCGTTCAACCTGACTTTTGCGAAAGTCGGGTTTCATGAAACCCGACTCGACCCGAAAAAAGGCAAAGTCGCTCATCTCTAGTGCCCAGTACTAGACACAGTATTCCAGATGATGTCTGACCAAAGAGGATTAGAGGAGGATAATTACTTCACGTGATTTAGACTGTACACTTCTGTTAATGCAATACAGAAATGTGTTTGCCTTTTTTGCTGCTTCATCACACTGTTGACTCATGTCCAGTTTGTGATCTATTAGTATACCCTAGTCTATTTCATATGTGCTGGTGCTTAGCCCTAATCCTCCCATTCTGTATATGCTTTTTTCATTTTTCTTCTCCCAATGTAGGAATTTGCATTTCTCCCTGTTAAAAACCATTCAGTTAGTTGCTTCCCAGAGTTCCAGTCTGTTTAGATCTTCATGAATCATCTCTCTCTTTTCTCTAACTTTCCCTATTAGCTTTGTGTTATCAGAAAATTTAATCGGTTTACCCTCAATTCCTTCATCTAAATCATTGACAAAGTTGTTGAACAACATAGGGCTTATGACAGAGACCTGCAGTATCCCATTTTAGATATTCTTCCAAAGGTATATGCAGCCATTTATGGCCACTTTTGGGTCTGATCACTAAGTCAGTTATGAATCCATTTAACAGTTGCCTTGTCCATTTCATACTTGGTCATTTTTTCAATAAGGATTGTATGAGATGCTTTGTCAAATGCTTTTCTGAAGTCAAGATATGCTATATATACTCTGTTTCCTTGAACCACCCAGTCAGTGATTCTATCATAGAAGGAAATTAATTTAGTCTGACATGATTTATTAGTTGCAAACCAAAGCTGGCTCTGGTTAATCACTTCATTCTCATCTAGGTATTTGCATACATGGTTTTTAATAATTTTTTCAAAAATTTTTACTGGTATAGAAGTCAGGCTCACAGGTCTATAGTTCCCTAGGTCCACTTTCTTCCCCTTTTTGAAGATAAAGACAACATTTACTCTTCTCCAGTCTTCTGGAACTTCTCCTGTTCTCCAAAGATTTTTAAAGATTATGGAGAGTGGTTCAATAATTTCCTCTGCTATCTCCTGCAGTACACTAGGATGTAATCAATCTGAATGTGAAAACTTGAATTAATTTATGTTAACTAAGTATTCTCTCACTATCTTTCTTTTCATAGATAGTGTGGATTCTTCTGTTCCTTTATCAGTACAGTGAAGATCAGTTGATGTTACATTTACTTTATGAATGAAAACAGACACAATATAGGAATTTAAAAGTTTGTTCTTCTCAACATCATTTTTTACCATTACTTTGACTTTTCTTTTCCTTTTGACATACCCCTCAAAATCCTTTTTCATTACTTTTCAAGTTTCTTGCAAGCCTTAGTTCATTATCAGCTTTGGATAATCTGCTGGGTGCCCTGCAGGCTCTGCAGACAGCATTATATTTTTCTTTAGATATTCCTCACTCTTTACATTTAATAAACATTGGTCTCTTACTTTTAAGCATGTGTTTAAGTTCTGTGTTCATCCATCCTCATTTCCTTAAATGCTTTCTATTCTTCCCTCTTTTAGGAGTTGTTAATGATTGTGCTTTGAGAATCTCATTTTTCAAAATTTCCCTTCCTTCCTGGACATTTCTGTACTTAAGGACATCTAGCCATTGAATCCCTCATATTCTGCTTTTGAGTCCCTTAAAATCTGGTCTTCCTCCTCTAGTTATTCAAAATTCTATGATAGCATGATCGCTGACTCCCGGGGCCTGAGCCACCTTTACCTCTTGAACCATTTCCTCTATCAAAGCACAGGCTACTGTTTGTAGGGTCCTTTAACTCAAGCTAATTTTTGCAAGCAGGAGTGGTATGCCCATTACTGTCTTTTATTCTAAATACGTGATCTGATATGATCGGATACTCGGGCAATCATTAAAGAAAAAAGTAAACTTAGGTTTTGTTCAAATGCATCATTTTTGTTGTTTTTTTGTCCTGCTGGCAAAACCTACTCTCCTGGCAGCAAAAATTCTTCATTCAAAATGCCTGTTTTCACAACAATTTTTGCTATGTTTTATAGGTGCAGATTACATATGAGCTTTATCTTCAGTACATGTTTAATAAAGTTAGTTTTAGTCATCTAAAAAACACTGCAAAAACACAGCAAAAATGCTTTTTGCTTCTTTTGCAGCTTTTTTTTCACTTTCTCATTGCTTCCAATGAGTGGAACAAGCTGAAAAAATGCTAAAATAACTGACATCCCCTTTGCTTCCAGTGCCTTGGCTTGCACCTCAAACACAAATTAGGCAAGTTAGTAGAAATTATTTTTGCCCATAGTCGAATATGAAACTCCATCTTAATTAATGTTCTCAATAATAAATTTAGTTTGTCAATATTTGGGAAGTACTATTTTTATTTTTCTTGGACATCCAATGAGCTTTTGATAGAAGAATTTCTGCTAAGAATATTGTCTGGCTAATATCTTTCCTAATATTGGAAATTATAACCAATCCCTAAATTTATGTGCATGAGAGAAAATACCGTATGTGCTTCTCTAGCTTGTTTCATTTATAAAAAAGTGGGTATTTTCTCTGCACTGTCTCAGATTTAATGAATTCACTGGTCAGTTTCAAGGCTTTAGAGAATTAATCTAATTTGTTAGATAGTTATTATTAAAGCCTAAGAGAGAGAAGGTAATTTTCCTGTTGGCTAGTAAAGCATGACTGGAGATAAATACAACTATTTATTGATGTAAACTGTGACTACAGTTCATGTGCAGAAGGGAAAACCTAGGAAGCTAGACTGAAAGATGCAAATTCATGTAAATAAAGCGCTCCAGCACATAAACGTTTTGCCTTAGGCTAATTTTGAAGGGGCAAAATACATGCTTACCAAAGAATAAATGAGACTGTCAAAGCATACAATGGACTTTTAGTGGTAGACTTGAAATACATTATGATGAGGATATGGGGACATGTTTGTCTTAGATGCGGGTGACAGCTTATTAATACTTAAAATAAAATTATTGAGATAAATGCAATGAGTCCCAAAACTGAACCTAGTCATTTGATTACATTGGCTTGTCTATGCGACTCAATGGAAAAATGATAACTCAATGTCGGTGACTCATCATAAAAGGTTACTTAGTAGGACACATACAATCTAAAAATCTTGCCATGCTTAAAAAAATAACTGTTGTAATATTTGCCTTTTTTTGTAATATGAAAGTAATGTGAAAGATTCAAATATATTTGCCATATTCAGTAGAGTTCAATGTAGCAATTTAGATATCATGTTATTTTGCTAACAACTTAACATTGTATCAATAATTTAGAGAAATATCAAAAATATAAATCTGAAATTTGACAAATTCTATGAAATGGAAAGGCTTACATTTTAAGAACAATCTTAGCATCTCAATGTCTTACAATGAATTGTTTAACCCCTTATTGACCGCCAATACGCCTTTTAACGGCGGTAATTAAGGGTACTTAAACCACAGCGCCGTGAATTCACGGCACTGTGGAGTAAGTAAATAGCGCCCCCCAGTGTCGGATTTTCTCCGGGGTCTCGGCTGCACGGGGTAGCCGAGACCACAGAGAACATGAATCGGGTCAGTTTTTGCTGACCCCGCTTTTGCGATCTCCGTTATTAACACTATAATGGCGACCGCAAAAAAGCCGCGATTTTGCATTTAATTTCTCTTTCCTCTGATGTGATTGCACATCAGGGGAGAGAGAAAGAGGGTCCCCGATCCCCCCAGTACCTCTCTGTGTTCCAGGGTCCCCTCCCGGTGGTCCTGTGTCCTGCCGGCGTCCTCCGGTGGGCACCGCCATCTTGGATCCAGAGAAAATAGCGGGCACATGCGCATTGCGCCCTCCGGTACTCTGCAGGCTCCAGCTGGCAGATTCCATTCATTCATTTTGATCACTATGATAAACTATCATAATGATCAAAATAAAAAAAAATAGTAAATCACCCCCCCCCCCGTTTATCACCCTCTTAGTTAGGCAAACATAATGAAGCAAAGAAAATATATTTTTTTTCATTTTTCCATTAGGGTTAGGGTTAGGGCTAGGGTTAGGGCTAGGGTTAGGGCTAAAGATAGGGTTAGGGCTAGGGTTAGGGTTAGGGCTAAAGCTAGGGTTAGGGCTAGGGTTAGGGTTAAGGTTAGGGCTTGGGTTAGGGCTAGGGTTAGGGCTAGGGTTAGAATTAGGGTTAGGGTGAATTAGGATTAGGGATTAGGGTTGGGATTAGGGTTATGGTTGGGATTAGGGTTAGGGGTCTGTTGGGGTTAGGGTTGAAGCAAGAATTGAGGGGTTTCCACTATCTACCAACTTTGGGGGTCTAAAAATTGGGGGCTAAATATCACTTTTGTGGAAATAAAAAATACTTTTTATTTTCACGGCTCTGCATTATAAACTTCTGTGAAGCACTTGGGGGTTCAAAGTGCTCACCACACATCGAGATACGCTCCTTCGGGGGTCTAGTTTCCAAAATGGGGTCACTTGTGGGGGGTTTCCACTGTTTAGGTACATCAGGGGCTCTGCAAACGCAACATGATGCCCGCAGACCATTCCATCAAAGACTGCATTCCAAAATGGCACGCTTTCCCTTCCGAGCTCTCCCATGCACCCAAACAGTGGTTTATCCCCACATATCGGGTATCAGTGTACTCAAGACAAATTGCACAACAATATTTGTGGTCCAATTTCTCCTGTTACCCTTAATAAAACAAAAAATAGCGTGCTAAAAAATCATTTTTGAGGAAAATAAAAATTTTATTTTCACGGCTCTGCGTTTATAAACTTCTGTGAAGCACTTGGGGGTTCAAAGTGCTCACCACAAATTTAGATAAGCTCCTTCAGGGGTCTAGTTTCCAAAATGTGGTCACTTGTGGGGGGTTTACACTGTTTAGGCACATCAGGGGCTCTGCAAATGCAACATGACGCCCACAGAAAATTCCATCAAAGTCTGAATTCCTAAATGGCGCTCCTTCCCTTCTGAGCTCTCCCATGCACCCAAACAGTGATTCCCCCCAAATATGGGGTATCAGCGTACTTAGGACAAATTGCACAACAACATTTGTGGTCCAATTTCTCCTGTTTCCCTTAGGAAAATAAAACATACCCGGCTAAAAAATCATTTTTGAGAAAAAAAAGTGATTTTTTTATTTTCACTGCTCTGCGTTATAAACTTCTGTGAAGCACTTGGGGGTTCAAAGTGCTCACCACATATCTAGATAAGCTCCATCAGGGGTCTAATTTCCAAAATGGTGTCACTTGTGGGTTTTTTCACTGTTTAGGCACATCAAGGGCTCTCCAAAAGTGACATGGCGTCCAATCTCAATTCCAGCCAATTCTGAATTGAAAAAGTCAAACGGTACTCCTTCCCTTCTGAGTTCTGCCGTGCGCCAAAACAGTGGTTTACCCCCACATATGGGGTATCAGCGTACTCAGGACAAATCGCACAATAACTGTGGTGGTATGATTTCTCCTGTTACCCTTGTAAAAATAAAAATTTAGGGGCGAAAATATCATTTTTGTGGAAAATAAATGATTTTTTAAATTTCACGGCTCTACGTTATAAACTGTGAAGCACTTGAAGGTTCAAAGTGCTCACCACACATCTAGATAAGTTCCTTAAAGGGTCTAGTTTCCAAAATGGAGTCACTTGTTGGGGGTTTCCACTGTTTAGGAACATTAGGGTGTTATGATTGAGTCACCGTAGGAGGCAAAAATAGAGATGCTAGCTAAGTCCAGAAAACCAGAGAAGTTGGCAGCTATCGGATTGCAGACCCCTGAACCTATCAACACAACTAGAAGTAGCCGTGGGGGGCTCCTACGATGCCCTAGGCCCCTCGATCACAGCCGGAGGACTACATAGCCTAAAGACAGAAAGGGAAATCTAAACTGCCCCAGAGCAGACCCCAAAGCAAAAGGCAGCCCCCACATATAATGACGGTGAAGCAAGAAGAAAGAACAAAACACAGACAGAAAGATAGACTGAGCAAAGATGGGGCCCACGCTAGCTTAGATAGGAAAGGACAGGAAGGCTGCTGTCTGCAATCTGTGAATAACCCTATGAAAATAAGAGCCAACAAACTGACAGTAAAAAGGCCCTGAAGACGCTAGGCTTCAAAAAAGCTATGTCAGTACTCAGGAATATTCTGAAGACAGAGCAACAGGCAAAAGGAGATTCAGCTCACCCCAGCAGGGAATGGCAGAATCCAGAAAAGCAAGGAAAACAAAACACTAATGCAAAAAGGCAAAGCAGAAATCTTAGCTTTAGATGAGCAGGAATCAGACTGGTTTCCTAGAAGTCCACAGAGAATTCACCCGCAGGCCAGAAGGGCGTCGGCAGCCTTATATCCAGTCATTAAATCCACTCAGCCAGTCATCATCATCAGCCCCAGGTGTTTAACAATCAGGCTCACTACCTTTCTTCACCAGAAGAGGGAGTTCCTCGTGCCTCAGTAGTGAAGGGGAAAATGAACTCACAACAATACCTCCCCCTTGAGGAGGGGTCACCGAACCCTCAACCACGCCACCAGGGCGATCAGGGTGAGCCTGATGAAAGGCACGCACCAATCTTTTTGCATAAATATCAGAGGCAGAGACCCAGGAATTATCCTCCTGACCATAACCCTTCCACTTAACCAAATACTGGAGTCTCCGTCTAGCCAGACGGGAATCCAGTATTTTCTCTACCTCATATTCCATGTTACCTTCAACCAATACAGGGTCTGGGGTGCAACCCCCAGAACAGCAGGTTCAACAAACCTCTTCAACAAAGATTTATGGAACACATTATGGATTTTAAATGTGACAGGAAGAGCCAAACGAAAGGAGACCGGATTAATAATCTCCAAAATCTTGTAAGGTCTAATAAATCTAGGTTTAAACTTAGGAGAAGCCACCTTCATAGCAATATTTTTTGATGATAACCACACCATATCACCAACCTTAAATTGGGGACCAATGGTCCTATGTCGGTTGGAAAACCGCAGGGCCTTTTCCTGGGAGAGAGATAACTTATCCACCACTTGGTCCCAGATCTGGTGCATTCTCTCCACCACAGTGTCAACCCCTGGGCAGGCAGAGGGCTCCACCTGCCCTGAAGAAAATCGAGGATGAAACCCAAAGTTACAAAAAAAAGGAGACATCAAAGTGGCAGAACTAGCTCTATTATTTAAAGCAAATTTGGCCAAGGGCAAAAATGAAACCCAATCATCCTGATCAGCAGAAATAAAACATCTCAAATATGACTCCAAGGTCTGGTTTGTTCTCTCTGTCTGCCCATTGGTCTGAGGGTGAAAAGCAGAGAAGGACAACTGAATTCCCAGCTTGGAACAGAAAGCTCTCCAAAATCTAGACACAAACTGGACTCCTCTGTCAGATACAATGTTCTCAGGAATCCCGTGCAAGCGAACCACCTGTTGTAAAAACAGGGGCACCAATTCAGAGGAAGACGGCAACTTAGGGAGTGGTACAAGATGAACCATCTTAGAGAACCTATCACAAATCACCCAAATAACAGTCTTCCTTTGAGAGACAGACATATCAGAGATGAAATCCATTGAAATATGGGTCCATGGCCTCTTGGGGACAGGCAAAGGCATCAACAACCCACTAGAGCGAGAACACGATTTAGACCGGGAGCACGTCCCACAGGACTGCACAAAATTCCTGACATCACGAGACAAGGAGAGCCACCAAAAAGACCGACTCACCAGATCTCTAGTACCAAAAATACCTGGATGACCAGCCAAAGCAGAGCAATGAACTTCAGACATCACTCTCTTCTTCCACTGGTCAGGAACATACAACTTTCCACTGGGACAACGCTCAGGTTTGTCCTCCTGGAACTCTTCCAGAGCACGTCTCAAATCGGGCGAGATGGCAGAAAGAACTACCCCTTCGCCTAAGATGGTAGCAGGCTTGGTCACCACAGGAGAATCAGCAAAGAAGCTCCTAGAGAGGGCGTCTGCCTTGACATTCTTAGTTCCAGGAAGAAAAGAAACCACAAAATCAAAACGTGTAAAAAACAAGGCCCACCTAGCCTGTCTAGGGTTCAAGCGCTTCGCCGACTCCAGGTAAATCAAATTCTTGTGGTCAGTGAGGACCACGACTTGATGTTTAGCTCCCTCCAACCAATGTCTCCACTCCTCAAATGCCCATTTCATGGCTAACAGTTCCCGATTCCCCACATCATAGTTACGTTCAGATGGAGAGAACTTTCGGGAAAAGAAAGCACAGGGATTCCTTTTAGATGTTACAGGATCCTTTTGGGACAAAACAGCTCCTGCACCAATGTCAGAAGCATCCACCTCTACCTGGAATGGAAGTGAGACATCAGGTTGCCGCAAAACCGGGGCGGAGGTGAATCTTCGCTTCAGCTCCTGAAAGGAAGACACAGCCTCCGGAGACCAATTTAACACATCAGCACCCTTCTTAGTCAAATCAGTCAATGGCTTGGCAATACTAGAAAATTTTGCTATAAATTTCCGATAAAAATTAGCAAAACCCAAAAACTTCTGGAGGTCCTTCAAAGAAGTGGGCTGAACCCAATCGTAAATGGCCTGTACCTTGGCCGGGTCCATTTCAATAGTTGACGGGGACAAAATAAATCCCAAAAAAGAAATCCTCTGTACTCCAAAAAGGCATTTAGATCCTTTGACATACAGGGAATTCTCCCTCAAGATCCGGAACACAGTCCGAATATGTTCCACATGAGAATCCCAATCCTTGGAGAAGATCAAAATATCATCCAGATAGATAATCAAAAATTTATCGACATAATCTCGGAAAATGTCGTTCATGAAGCACTGGAAGACAGAAGGGGCATTAGTGAGCCCAAAAGGCATCATCAGGTACTCAAAATGTCCCTCCGAAGTATTAAACGCCGTCTTCCATTCATCCCCATGCTTAATGCGAATAAGATTATACGCCCCCTGAGGTCAAGCTTGGTAAACCAGCAAGCACCTTTAACTCTGGAGAACAGATCAGAAATCAGGGGTAACGGATACTGATATTTAACAGTAATTTTGTTGACAGCACGATAATCAATACAAGGTCTTAATGATCCATCCTTTTTGGCTACAAAAAAAAACCCGACACCTAAGGGTGATGAGGATGGTCTAATATGACCCTTCTCCAATGCCTCCTTAATATAGGATCGCATAGCCTCGTGCTCGGGTACAGATAAATTGAAGAGCCGACCCTTGGGAAATTTACACCCCGGGCTCAGTTCAATAGCACAGTCATAACTCCTATGAGGAGGCAGAGACGCAGACTCATTCTCACTAAATACATCATAAAAGTCCGCCAAATAATCAGGAACATCATGCGACTGAGGAGAGGTGGAAAACACCGGAGCCTCACTAAAGGCACACCGACAACCCCAACTCACCACAGACACAGATTTCCAATCCAAAACTGGATTATGAATTTGTAACCAGGGAAACCCCAGAACAATAGTATCATGCAGATTATGTAACACCAAAAACCTGCAATTTTCTTGATGGTCTGGGGCGACCCGCATTACCACCTGGGTCCAAAACTGAGGTTTATTTTTAGCCAAAGGAGTAGCATCAATCCCCCTCAAAGGGATAGGCGTCTGCAGAGGTGTCATCGGAAATCCACAACGTTTAGCAAAATCCAAGTCCATTAGGTTTAGAGCTGCTCCCGAATCCACAAAAGCCTTGGCGGAAAATGTGGACAGGGAGCAGATCAGAGTAATAGCCAGAAGAAACTTAGGTTGAACACCACCAACAGAAAACGTGTGTGCAAAACGTTTCTCTCGTTTAGGACAGACAGAAATAATATGCGAGGCATCTCCACAGAAAAAACACAACTTATTACGCCTTCTGAACTCCTGACGCTGCTCTCTGGAAAAAACTCTATCACATTGCATAGGTTCAGGCATCTGTTCAACAGGTGGCAACACCTCTCGTGCAGCTCTGCGTTCGCGTAAACGCCGATCAACCTGAATGGCTAAAGACATAGAATCGTCAAGACCAGAGGGAACAGGAAATCCCACCATAGTATCTTTTATGGCTTCTGACAACCCCTTCCGAAAGAGAGCAGCCAAGGCATTATCATTCCAGGTAGTAAGTACTGCCCACTTTCGGAATTTTTGACAGTACAATTCTGCAGAATCACGACCCTGGTTCAATGCCAGCAGGGTCTTTTCATCCTGATCAATGGCATTAGGTTCGTCATACAACAACCCCAAGGCCTGAAAAAATGCGTTGACATTAGTCAGAATAGGATCATCTGGTTTCAAAGAAAACGCCCAATCCTGGGGATCGCCACGCAGCAAAGAGATGACAATTTTAACCTGCTGCGCAGAGCTCCCTGACGAGTTAGGCTTCAAGGCAAAAAATAATTTACAATTATTTTTGAAATTCAAAAATTTAGACCGATCCCCAAAAAATACATCAGGTGTAGGAATCTTTGGTACAGCAGCATGTGAATGAGCAAGGTAGGCGTAAATTCCCCGCACTGCCGCAGAGAGCTGCTCCACATGATCAGACAATTGCTTTATCTCCATTGAGAGAAAAAAAAATTCCCCCTACGGCCTCAGAGATATAGAGGAAAAAATATACACACCTTTTTTTTTTTTTTTTTTTTACAATTCTTTCCTGCTATTGAGTACCCTAGAATCTGCGGTATGGTGGGTGATTCTGTTATGATTGAGTCACCGTAGGAGGAAAAAATAGAAATGCTAGCTAAGTCCAGAAAACCAGAGAAGTTGGCAGCTATCGGATTGCAGACCCCTGAACCTATCAACACAACTAGCAGTAGCCGTGGGGGGTTCCTACGATGCCCTAGGCCCCTCGATCACAGCCGGAGGACTGCATAGCCTAAAGACAGAAAGGGAAATCTAAACTGCCCCAGAGCAGACCCCAAAGCAAAAGGCAGCCCCCACATATAATGACGGTGAAGCAAGAAGAAAGAACAAAACACAGACAGAAAGATAGACTGAGCAAAGATGGGGCCCACGCTAGCTTAGATAGGAAAGGACAGGAAGGCTGCTGTCTGCAATCCGTGAAAAACCCTATGAAAATAAGAGCCAACAAACTGACAGTAAAAAGGCCCAGAAGAGGCTAGGCTTCAAAAAAGCTATGTCAGTACTCAGGAATATTCTGAAGACAGAGCAACAGGCAAAAGGAGATTCGGCTCACCCCAGCAGGGAATGGCAGAATCCAGAAAAGCAAGGAAAACAAAACACTAATGCAAAAAGGCAAAGCAGAAATCTTAGCTTTAGATGAGCAGGAATCAGACTGGTTTCCTAGAAGTCCACAGAGAAATCACCCGCAGGCCAGAAGGGCGTCGGCAGCCTTATATCCAGTCATTAACTCCACTCAGCCAGTCATCATCATCAGCCCCAGGTGTTTGACAATCAGGCTCACTACCTTTCTTCACCAGAAGAGGGAGTTCCTCGGGCCTCAGTAGTGAAGGGGAAAATGAACTCACAACATTAGGGGCTCTCCGAACGCAACATGGCATCCGATCTCAATTGCAGCCAATTCTGCGTTGAAAAAGTCAAACAGCGCTCCTTCCCTTGCGAGCTCTGCCGTGCGCAGAAAAAGTGGTTTATCCCCACATATCGGGTATTGGCGTATTCAGGAGAAATTGCACAACAAATTTTGTGGTTTATTTTCTCCTTTACCACTTGTGAAAATAAAAAAAATTGGTTCTGAAATAAATTTTTTGCAAAAAAAAGTTAAATGTTATTTTTTTCCTTCCACATTGCTTTAGTTCCTGTGAAGCACATAAAGGGTTAATAAGCTTCTTGAAAGTGGTTTTGAGTACCTTGAGGGGTCTAGTTTTTAGAATGGTGTCACTTTTGGGCATTTTCTGTCATGTACACCCCTCAAAATGACTTTAAATATGATGTGGTCCCTAAAAAAATGGTTTTGTAGATTTTGTTGTAAAAATGAGAAATAGCTTGTCAATTTTTAACCCTTATAACTTCATAACAAAAAAAAATTGTTTCCAGAATTGTGCTGATGTAAAGTAGACATGTGGGAAATGTTATTAACAAATTTATGTGACACATCTCTCTGATTTAAGGGTATAAAAATTTAAAGTTTTAAAATTGCAAAATTTTCAAAATTTACACAAGACATATCGAAGAAATTTTATCACTAACATGAAGTACAATATGTCACGAAAAAACTCTCAGAATCAGCGGGATCTGTTAAAGCGTTCCAGAGTTATAACCTAATAAAGTGACAGTGGTCAGAATTGTAAAAATTGGCCTGGCCATTTAGCTGTAAAATGGCTCTGTCACTAAGGGGTTAAAATTGGTTTCTTAGAGAAATGTAATATGTTGCTGTTTATGTATGACTTTATCTTCAATTTCAAAACTTTAATGAAAAACAAAGTTTTTAATTGAGTACCACCAAAAACATAGTTTTTATCAACAACTTTTGTAGAATTTACTGATAATGTATCTGAAACCACTGCAATTCATGGTAAATTTGTGTCTTTGAAAGTTCGGAATGGAATCAGAGAGAAGGTAGAAAAAGAATTACCTGTATAGCATATATAAGCCATTTAAAAGGGACCCTGAGGAAGCACATCACGAAACGTGAGTTGGAGTCTGCTTTTCTACATTTATTGCAGGTTGGTCTTCCCTGCCTTATCATGCCTGAGCCCTATTAGTCTCTTGGTATACCTGGGTTAGTGTGATATATTCTATATGAGCTTCACCTTGATTGATTCTTTCTCTGTATGTAAATTATGAATTTATGTTATGGGATTTTATCCCTGATTAACCCCTTCATGACGGAGCCCTTTTTTGTTATGCGTATGCTTTTTGCTACTCTTCTTTGATTTTACCATATCGTGTACTCTAAAATGGGAGAAAAATTCAAAGTGCGTTGAAATTGCAAAAAATGCAATTCCACAACTGTTTTTTGGATTTTTTTAATATGTTCACCAAATTCTAAAACTGACCTGCCATTATGATTCTCCAGGTCATTACGAGTTCATAGACACCAAACATATATAGGTTTTTTTCTATTTAAGTGGTGAAACAAATCTAAAGTTTGTTAAAAAAATTTGTCATTCTGAGACCTGTAGAGTCTCCGTTTTTCATTATCTCGGGTTGGGTAAAGACTTATTTTTAGTGTGCCAAGCTGACAATTTTAATGATACCATTTTGGTGTGGATACGCTCTTTTGATCACCCGTTAATGCATTCTAATGCAAGGCTGAGGCTGGTTTCACATTAGCGCTTTTTAAGCGCACGCACGGCCGGGGGTAGCTCCGCCCACCGAGCCGGCTCTCTGCCCGGCGTGCCCGCCCCTTGCTTGTAGCGCCGCCTCCTAGTGGACAGCGGCGCCTGCGATCGGCGCACCCTATCTTTAGCATAGGGTGCGCAGATCGTGCGCAGGCCGTGCGCTAGTTGCGCTTTGACCTGCGCTGCGCACTTTTGACGGTGCGCCGTGCACGCCAAAATCCGAAAAGTTCGATTTTGGCGCGCACGGCGCACCATCAAAAGTGCGCAGCGCAGGTCAAAGCGCAACTAGCGCACGGCCTGCGCACGATCTGCGCACCCTATGCTAAAGATAGGGTGCGCCGATCGCAGGCGCCGCTGTCCGCTAGGAGGCGACGCTACAAGCAAGGGGCGGGCACGCCGGGCAGAGAGCCGGCTCGGGGGCGGAGCTACCCCCGGCCGTGCGTGCGCTTAAAAAGCGCTAATGTGAAACCAGCCTCAGGCAGCAAAAAAATGTAATTCTGGTGTTTTTACTTATTTTCTCATTATGCCGTTTAGCGATAGGGTTCATTCTTTTTTATATTGATAGATCGGGCGATTCTGAGCATAGTGATACCAAATATGTGTATATTTGATTTTTTTACTTTTTCATTTTGAATGGGGCAAAAGGGGGTTGATTTGAACTTTTATTTATATATTATTTTTTTTAACATTTTTAAAAACTTTTTTTTACTTCTAGTACATTTCAATAGTCTCCATGAGAGACTAGAAGCTGCCATAACCCAAACGTCTCTGCTACGTACAGGTGATGATAAGATCACCTGTTTGTAGAATCATAGAATCATAGAGTTGGAAGGGACCTCCTGGGTCAACTGGTCCAACCCCCTGCTCAAAGCAGGATTTGCTAAATCATCCCAGACAGATGTCTGTCCAGCCTCTGTTTGAAGACTTCTATTGAAGGAGAACTCACCACCTCTCATGGCAGCCTGTTCCACTCATTGATCACTCTAACTGTCATAAAATTTTTTCTAATATCTAATCTGTGTCTCCTCCCATTCAGATTCATCCCAATGCTTCTAGTCTTTCCTTGTGCAAATGAGAATAAAGATAATCCTTCTACAATGTGAAAGCCCTTGAGATATTTGCAGACAGCTATTAAGTCTCCTCCCAGTCTTCTTTTTTGCAAGCTAAACATTCCCAAATACTGCAACCTTTCCTCATAAGACAGGGTTTGCAGACCGGTCACCATTCTAGTAGCTCTTTTCTGAATTTGCTCCAGTTTGTTAATGTCTTTTTTAAAATGTGCTGCCCAAAACTGGACACAGTATTACAGAGGAGATCTGACCAAAGAGGATTAGAGGGCAATAATGACTTCATGTGATCTAGACTGTATGCTTCTGTTAATACATCCTAGAATTGCATTTGCTTTTTTTGCTGCTGCATCACACTGTTGACTCAAATTAAGTCTGTAATCTATTAGTATACCCAAGGCTTTTTCATATGTGTTGTTGCTAAGCCCTATTCCTCCCATTCTGCATATGCTTTTTTCATTTGCATTGCCCAGATGTAGTACTTTGCACTTTTTCTTGTTAAAAACCATTCTGTTAGTTGCTGCCCACTGCTCCAGTTTATTTATATCTTTTTGAATCCTTTCTTTTCTCTAGTATTAGCTATCCCTCCTAGCTTTGTGTCATCAGCAAATTTAATCAGTTTAGCCTCAATTCCTTCATCTAAATCCTTGATAAAAATGTTGAACTATACAGGGCCCAGGACTGAGCCCTGTGGTACCCCACTTGAGATATTCTTCCAACTGGATGTGCAGTCATTTATGACCACTCTTTGGGTCCGATCACTAAGCCATTTATGAATCCACCTAACAGTTGCCTTGTCCATTCCACACTTAGCCATTTTTTCAATAAGGATTGTGTGAGATACTTTGTCAAATGCTTTGCTGAAGTCAAGATATACTATATTTACCGCATTTCCCTGATCCACCCAGTCAGTGATTCTGTCAAAGAAGGAAATTAAGTTAGTCTGACATGACTTATTAGTTACAAACCCATGCTGGCTCTGGTTAATCACTTCATTCTTATCCAGGTACTTACATACATGTTGTTTAATAATTTGTTCAAAGATCTTTCCTAGTATAGAAGTCAGACTCATTGGCCTATAGTTGCCTGGGTCCACCTTCGTCCCCTTTTTGAAGACAGGAACAACATATGCTCTTCTCCAGTCTTCTGGGACTTCTTCTGTTCTCCAAGAATTTTCAAGGAGTATGGAGAGGGGTTCAAAAATTTCTTCTGCTATCTCCTTAGTACTCTGGGGTGTAATTCATCTGGATCTAGAGACTTGAATTCATTTAGGTTAGCTAAGTGTTTCCTCACTATCTTTCTGTTTATAGATATCCTGGATTCTTTTATTCCCTTAATAGGACAGTGAAGAACAGTTGATGTTACATTTCCTTTCTGAGAGAAAACAGATGCAAAATAGGAATTTAAAAGTTCAGCCTTCTCAACATCCTGTCTTACCATTTCCTCATTTACATCCTGTAAAAATCCTATAGCATCTTTGACTTTTCTTTTACCTTTGACATACTCTACCCCCAAAATCCTTTATTATTACTTTTGACGTCTCTAGCAAGCCTCAGTTCATTGTCAGCTTTGATAATCTGATTCATGTCCTACAGTTTCCGCAGACAGCATTATACTCTTCTTTAGATATGCCTCCCTCTTTCCATTTTATAAACATTTTTTTCTTCCTTTTTAGCATGTGTTTAATTTATGTGTTCATCCATCCTGGTTTCCTTAAATGATTCCTATTCTTCCCTTAACAATTGTGCTTTGAAAATTTCATTTTTCAAGATTTCCCATCCTTCCAGGACATTTTTGTCCTTAAGGATATCCAGCCATTGGATCGCTCCAATTCTCTTTCTGAATCCCTTAAAATCTGCCTTTCTGAAATCTATCCTTGACGTCTGAGTCTTCACAGGTCTTCCTCCTCTAGTTATTCAAAATTCTAAAATAGCATGGTCGCTACCTCCTAGGGTCCCAGCCAATTTTACCTCCTCAACCATTTCCTCCCTGTTTTTAAGGATTAGATCAAAGGTAGCAATTCCCCTTGTTTTCTCCCTTACCTTTTGGAAGATAAAGTCAGCAAGAGAGGATAAGAATTTCCTTGACCTGTTAGTTTTGCCTGGGAGATATTCCCAACAAATGTCTGGATAGTTGAAATCTCCCATGACAACTATGTCATTTTTTTGAGAACTTGGCCATTTGATGGATAAAGAGTTCATCCATATCTTCAGCTTGCACAGGCGGCCTGTAGTAAATGCCTACAAAGGTGTCCTTTCCATTGTTCTGTCCTCGTATTCTTACCCAAACAGTTTCCACAGAACTCCAAGTCTCTGAAGCTTCAATCTCTGTGCAGATATACGCATTTCTAACAAACAATGCGACACCTCCTCCTCGTTTATCAAGTCTGTTTCTTACAAATAAGTTGTATCTTTCTAGCCTTGTTTTCCAATCATGTGTACCGTCCCACCAAGTTTCAGTGATTCCAATGACATCATATTTCTTTTCCTGCGTTAGTAGTTCCAATTCTCCTTGTTTGTTGCCCATGCTTTGTGCATTAGTATAGAAACATTTTAGTTTGTGATTGGTTTCTCTTTCTCCAATATTTTCATTATTTAGATTTTTTTGTGTTTGTTCTTTCCTCTCACTTCTAATAGCAGAGTTCGCAATAGCATTTGTCAGGTGTATGGCTTTTTCTGGCCTTTTGCTTCCCTTCCCACATTGTTCTAGTTTAAAGCTCTCCTGATGAGTGTAGCAAGGCAACTTCCAAATACATGTTTTCCAGTCTTCATAAGGTGCACCCCATCTCTAGCAAGTAGTCCATCGTATAGGTAATTCATTACGTGATCCAGAAATCCAAATCCTTGCTGACGGCACCATCGACGTAGCCAGTTGTTCACCTGCAGAATCTTATTCCACCTCCTTGTTCCATGGCCATCCACTGGGAGGATGGAAGAGAAGACCACCTGCGCTCCCAGTTCTTTCACTTTCTTACCTAAGTTTTCAAAGTCACTGCAGATGGATTGCAGGTCGTTTTTTGCTGTGTCATTTGTCCCCACATGTAGTAGCAGGAATGGGTAGTCATCTGTAGGTCTGAAGAGTTCTGATATCCTGTCAGACACATCTTTAATTTTTGCACCTGGAAGACAGCACATTTCTCTTGAGGTTATATCCGGTCCGCAGATAGCGGCCTCTGTTCATCTCAAAAGGGAATCCCCCATGACCACCACTCTCCGTTTCTTCTTCACAACATTTTTTGTTTCTCCATCCAGGATGATTCTGAAGGCATACAAGGTTGCTGTTTGAGGGCAAACTCTTATCCTGATGTATTTCTTCATTGTTCTCCTGAGTAAGAGCCTGGTACTGGTTCCTGAGCAGTATGGGTGCTGACTGCCTCCCGATGCTCCTGCTTCTCTGGGTCACATGTTTCCATTCCTCTGTTTGATCAGGTGCACTTCAAATTTCTTCTCTTTCTGTAACATGAAGAGATAATTCTGCTTTGTCTAAGAACTCTTCACCTTCCTTAATGATCTTCAATGTAGCTAACCTCTCTTCGAGACTTTGCAACTTTTCATCCAACAGGGACACAAGCTTGCATTTGTGGCATGTGAAGTTTGGCTTTTCCACTGGTAAGTCTGTGAACATGTAGCAATAAATGCAGCTCACCAAATGGCTCCTGGCCTCTTCCATATTGTTATTGTTAAAGAGATTTAAAAGCGATGAAAAATGAGCTGAAATTCGCGTGCCTCAGAGTCTTCAAAACAGCTGACATGTGCAAGGAAAGATGTAGGCTCAGTGCCAGAGCCCACATAAAAGGGGAAGACATGACATGTGCAGTACTTGTACAGCGCGTGTCATGAAGGGGTTAATGTATCATAGGGTTGCCTATTCTTACCATTGCACTATGCGCTTTATGTAATACTATTTATAATAATTCCCTTTAGCTCACTTTCTGCTGCTTTTTCATAAGATTATATAAATATAGAGACACTAAATTTGTATCCCTTCTGACTTGCTCCATGCTCATATATAGATCTTTTTATATATCACCAACTTGTCCTTATGTGGCATCTAGGTGTCACCACCCTTTGTATTTCATTTTATAATTGTCTTTATTTGACTGTTTTCATTTCTATGATTTTAATTTTCATGTTTTAAAAAAATTGTGATAAAGTTATATACATTTTTTGAGTCCTGCTCTGATGTCCATTTCGTTTTGGTTAGTTTTCTTTATATTTATGGAGGAGCTCATCTTTTCTATAACAGGCCTCCTTTTAGGTTAACCATCTAAAGGTCAATAGACAATTCTTCCTTGAAGGTGATGCATCTGCGAGAGATGAAGGAACAATCCTTTCACAAATTTCTTCTGACTCTAGAAATTATCACTGCATTTTTTAGGAGATTCTCTGCAACAAAAAGGAATTATTCCATAGGTGGAGAAATGGTGATATCTAATTAGGATAGACTAAGTTTACAGTTACTATATGCATTTACCATAAAAATCTAAATTAACTTAAGTCAGTGAGTGGGATGGATCCTTGCTAAGCTCGATGATCACTTTTCTTTTTTTTTACTTAAAGGGAATCTGTCACCACATTTGACCTATCTAAGCAATTAATATGGGCATACAGGTTATAGATGTCATGATACCAGTGCTGGTGGACCTGTACTTCTGGAGTTAATGTTTTGATCTCAGTGCAGACTCTTACCTGTACATCTGGGGCTTATTATGGTGGCCTCTCATTGGTTCTGGGAAAGCTTCTTATAGCCTCAGGAAGCTCCCATCCCCGTCAGTTATACTTTCGCCCTTGGCATAGTGTGGTGACCCCTGAGTGTGTTTGTGCTGTGTTCTGGTTGCTTGATACTTTGTGTACGACTCGGTCTGTTCTCTGGATATTGCTTGTTGGATTCTGCTTGGTACCTTCTATGTCTGTTTGGTTTTGATCCCAGCTTGGCCCCGACTATCCGTTCTGTCTCATCCCTGGTACTTTACTGCTATCTCTGTGTATGACCTCCGTTTTGCCTGACTGTGAGTATTTCTGTTTAGTGTCCTGCCATCTCTGGAAGCAGGATGCTAAGCCCCGCCCCTTGCAGTTACATGTCCGTAGGTCCTTCACTGCTTGCTAAACTTCAGCGTCCCCAGGTCCTGTTTGTACTTTCTGGCTGTACCTGACCCCGGGCCCCCCTACAGTGTGGGTGAGTCCCTGCTCAGCGGAGGCTGCACGCCGGCGCTGTCAGAACCCTAACAATAGACTGCTGAATAAAGTAATCTAGGTATGCCTTATGTCAGATGCCTAGTTAAAAAATCATCTTTTATCACTTTATGTATATGAGATCTTCCAGGTTATGGGGAGGATGTCAGCTGGAAGATAACACTAGAGCTTATTATAAATAGATAGTGTAGTTATCAGTGTGATGTGTCATACCTGATTTCTGTTCTCCTGATCTCACTGCAGAGTTGTGTGTGATTATAAATGAGATATCTGCAGATTCCTCTCAGCTTCAGCTTCCATCTAACAGGCAGGCAGGGCTGCAATATTGTTGCAATGAAGCAAAGCTCAAGAGCTGCAAAAAAATATGTTTTCAAGAAGACAAAGTTCAGTTCTCCTCTTCTGTGTTAGATGTTAGTTGCTTGTCTCATACTGGTAACACCCCCCATTTCTATTTAAAATAAGCTTCGGAGGCAGAGTTATTTTCTAGGCACAATCCTGGAAGAGGTAATTTACATATAAGAAAAAATTATTTTCTCTGGAACAAGATGTGAGATCATAGATATCAAGGTATCATTTTATTCAGCTTCCTATGACTACTGTATATGCCCATATAGATGGCGACATTTTTTGATTGTTAGAGATCATTGGATCAGCCAAAATTCAAATTCAACTGTTCACACAGATTTTCCCAGGAAATTCAATTTGTTGAGAAGTTATTCTTCCCAAATTGAATGTCCTTCATTATGCTCTGGGGTCTCCAGACTCCAGTGCATAATAGATGTAAAATGTAGAAAATAAAAAATTACTCATATTCTCCTTAACAGTCACCTCTCCAGCTCCTTCTATCCTCTCCATTACTTGTCCGGTCCTTGCCATCTTCTTATAGCAGCCACAAGCTTTTAGTTCCCATGCCATCTCTCGCTATGCTGAAACTTTCATTTTTGTTAAGGCCCATTACAGTTCAGCAATACCATACAAAAGTTTGCAATGTCATATCACCACATCATGTGCTGTGATCTTGCATACTAATACGCAGAAATATCTTGGCTTCATCACAGTCGGAAATACATGCTTAGCAAGTAGAGTCCAGGGATTCAACACATAAGAAGATGCTACAAGGACTGGACAGGTGGTAGTACGAACCGGTGGGGCCAGATAGGTGGGTGGTAAGGTGAGTACAAGGGTATGTGCACATGTTTAGTAATTGCAGCAGAAAAATTGTCTGCAAATTTGTTGCAAATTCTGATGTGTTGGCAGGAAAAAAGCAGCATAAAATACATGCGTTTTTGACTCGGTATTTTTTATGAGTTTTGAAGTGTTCACACTTTTACATACATACAGTCATGTATACATTTCTCTTTCCCCATCCATCATATTACAATAGAGCCTGATTTGTCAGTGAGGGGGAGTAGGGGATAAGGTTAATTGATAGCTCTGGTGATTTGTGTTACTTCTGTGCACTGTATTAGTGACTTGCCTGCAGCACTGTCCTGGACAGGATGTTATGCTGATGCTGCATGTGAATTTGGGGTAACAGTGGTAAGAGTTTAGGCAGGGTTACAGATATTATGATAACTGTTGGCTTGTAACCTAACACAAGGAATGATAGGAAACGTAGTTGAAAAGGAGCAGAGGATACAATGGAGGAAGTGATTGCTGAGACAATGGAGCTGAAGCCACGGAAAAGAAAGTGAAGCAAAAAAGGCAAAATAAAAAAACATAAACTTGACAGTTATTTAACGGCATTAAATTTAGGCATTTATTGTAATATCACATATTTTATCTTCTCCATAATATTTGTTGCACACGAAATTTGAACCTTCTCAAAACCATCTTATCTACAGTAGTAGCAGTATTTTTTCGTGCTGTGCATTCTGTGCTGACAAATTGGGATGCCTACAGTATATCATCAGCCTTGGTTCTACAAATGCACCAATTCATTTTGCTACAGTATTTTTTTTATTATTATTTTTATTATTTATTATTATTTTGCTTTATGGGATAAGTAATTCCCTTGTCCAACATTATTTTGAAAATTGCTCTAAAAAATGTATGCATTTTTCTATGTATCATCATTACGTATTAATTCATTTGAAAAGAGATATGCTTTCATTTTTTGGAATATGGCTAATGGTTTATTTTATTATTTTTTTATTAAAGCAAATGCTATTGATTAAGATTTTAATTATTTAGAAGCTTTGCAGAATTATTGTTCTTACTGGATGTACTTCTTAGGATTTGATTAGCTACACTGAATATGCAATAATGACCAAACTATAAAACTCAGACCATTTACTGGAGGAAAGTATAGATAAAACGATATAAATTGACTAGTGGACTGACTAAGATAGAACTGTGACATAAACTGGAAAGTAAAGGGCCTGATTTACAAATAAATCCCTACAATAGAAGGCTGTAAATGTAAGGCTAATTACCCCCTAATTACAATATAAACATATTACCTCAGTAAAATCCATTATATAGATAATAAAGTTCAGTTTATAACCTCCTGTACCTTTGTTACTTGCAAATTCATATCGGTATACAAAGCAAAATTTTAGAAAGCATGTGACATCTTACAAATGCAAAATAGATGGACAAAGAAAAAACACACCTTTTTTTGGATGTATGGAAAAAATATGAAAGCGTGATGTGGCAATATAGTACAGTAGTAAAAATACCAAAAATCAAGTGTTTTGGATTCAAGTTAAAGGTTTTGGTTATTTATTCACAAATATAAATCACACTTCTTTGGATTGAGGATTGTTTTTGTGATTTAACTGTACAATCATCTAAAGGGAAACATTTTAATCAGGTGAATATATTGTCATTAATTGATATTATTATTACTAATAATAATATTTTTAGAGGGCAGACACATTCCATAGCACTTTACCAATCAGAGGGTACAAGTACAAACCATATAAGGGCCCTGCTCGCAAGAGCTTACAATCTGAGAATGTTAATAAACGTTTGGTGTTCATTTAAACAGAATCTGTAAGCAAATTGAACCCCCTTTAACCATTTACAGTATTTGCTTATGTAATTGAATGTAACTTTATGGTCTTAGCCTGTATCAATGCTGTGATACAAATTGTGTAAGTCTTTCTTCCATGTCAAACATCTTGCAGCAGCACTTAAGCATTATGTTACCGAACTCTTGAACTTCATACAACACTTGTAACCAATATGATAATCTTACTGAGGCATCTTAGTGCAATAGCTTCTCTGTATATAATCTCTACTTTTTAATAATTGTATGATTTTTTTAAATTGATGTTGCCAATAAACATTATTTGATTTTATGCTTTGGGCATAACACTTTTCTTTCTTGTAGTTTTTTTCAATGAAAAACTGCATTTGTGGGTCATTTACGTCCTTAGCGTCTGCCCCCTTCTTTTGATTGATAGCTGATTGTCTCACTGACATTGGCTACCGGCAGGATATTTCAAGCCTGCTCACAAAAGTAAGCTCTTATGGTCAGCGTGGTCCTCTCTCTCACCTATAAATCGAAAGTTTTTATACCAGCGGGGTTCTCTCTCTCCTATAGTCAGAGCGGTCCATCTTTTCTCTACTGTAAAAGTTCTTAAGGTCTGCGAGGTCATCTATCTTCTCCCCATGTGTATTTTACAAGCAATCATATGCTTTCCAGTTTTGAAATTAGGACAAATTTAATAGCTGCAAATCAAAAATATTTTGGTATATTCAACAAAGTAGGCAAATTCGAATTTGTTATATTATTCCCATCATCCTTTAGTGACAGCGGCCAAAGTCACTTCAATTCATACATTACATATAATCAATCATGGAAAGTGCCATAAGAGATAAGAAGTGAAAGGAATGAGGATATATAATTAAAAATACAATTTTTATTTGATAATATTAAAACAGAGGGGTAAAGGCAAAAAGACAAGACTGAAATAGACCTCCAAAAAAGGGGGGAGATAAAAGCCAGCAAAATAATCAATGAAATAAGTAATCAACTAATTCATAAATAAATAACTAATGTCACATTGATCAATAAATATAAAGCGCATAAGTTGCAGCAGAATCAAAATAATTAAATAATTAAATTCATAAATAATTAATTACATAAGACCATATATAAATACATAAAGTGCACAGAATAGTTGTGTCTCTTACAAAAAAAGTCAGGGATAGATGTCCCTGCCTGAAAAAGGCTAGGTAAATATCAAAACCATATACTATGCTATGATAATTGTGGCAGTAGCAAGTGTATTGTTAAAATGGTAGTGGCAATAGCAAAATATGTTGCTTAAAAAAACACCAAGTGATATAAACACTATTTTTCCATAGAGATTACCTTAGCCTAAAAATGGTGGCATGATATGTTCTATGTAAGAGGCACGAGACATAGATGAAACCTAAGTTAGGTGAGTGACAGGGTATTTCATTACTTTAATATAGCAAAGTAAAGGAATGGATGTCACAAAAGTCTGTGCACACAGAAGTAGATGAACGCTCCCCACCGCCCGATGAGCGCCGTTTTGCAAGTTGCTTCTTCCTGGGGCATATACAAGGACATCTATCCCCCTTTTTTTGCTTTTTTTGTAAGAGACACAACTATTCTGTGCACTTTATGTATTTATTTATGGTCTTATATAATTAATTATTTATGAATTTAATTATTTAGTTATTTTGATTCTGCTGCAACTTATGCAGTTTATATTTATTGATCAATGTGACAGTAATTATTTATTTATGAATTAGTTGATTACTTTTATTCCATTGATTATTTTGCTGGTTTTTATCTCCCCTCTTTTTTGGAGGTCCGTTTCAGTCCTGTCTTTTTACCTTTACCCCTCTGTTTTAATATTATCAAATAATAATTGCATTATTAATTATATATCCTTGTTCCCTTCACTTCTTATCTCTTATGGCACTTTCCATGATTGATTATATGTAAAATTCAAATTTGATAAGATTGAAATTAGAATTTGCCTACTGCTGAAAGAAACTGCACAAGAGTGGAGTGAAATATTTAAATGAGAATTTCTTGAAAACAATAGAATACCATGAAAAATTGAAATGCCCAAACACACAAATATGTAATATTAAAATAATTTAATCTTTATTATGCACAATATAAAAACATTAAATAAAAAACAGATAAATATGGGGAAAATTTTCACCAAAATGTTTTCCCTTCTTTATCTGGTTTATATTTAATGTTTTGATACTGTGCATAATAAAGATTAGCTTATTTTGGGTTTTTCAATGTTGGTATTTTTCTACTGCTGAAAGGTCTAGTTGGATAACCTTAAGAGCTTACAACAGATGAACCTTCATGTTGGCACTGAGCTCTGTACAAACAGTCTAACAGGACAGAAAAATATTTTGTCTGTTAGATTTTCAAACAAGAATTTTGTAAGTGTATCAGAACTACACTATAGACTACTACATCAAGCATCAGACTACACAATCACTAAAATAGTCAAATATCATAGCTGTGAGTGCCCAAAAGTCATGAAAGAAAAATCATATTACAGTTTAATAACAATCAACCTGTACTGAACTGTGCATATACATTTGTGAGAAAAATTGATCTAGCATTACTTATGATTATCATGCTAGCTGTAACAAAGGTTTTTTGAAGTAGCTATAGCAGCAATGTAATTTTCATGGAAATAGTTGAAATGTTAATGTACCCTATAAAAGGTTTTTTTATGTAATAGACAATATGTAAAATCATCCCATACATTCTTCATTGTACATGCAAGGCTAGTATGAAAGTAGAAAATGGAACCCATTTGTAACATTAGCGGTTAATTTGGTTAATAGCTTTTCATTATGCCTCAATGGCTATTTTACAATCTATGTCTACATTAAGATTAGTTTTAATGATCATTCTTAGACTATCTTTATGGATGTATAGAAAATACTCAATAAACAAATTATATGTTCTTCCATCAAAAAGCAAAACATGAATTAAATATATGTGTTTTGTATTTTCTGACTCATTTTCTAAAATGAGTTCAAGTGTTTTACTTCAAAATAATTGACTCTTTAAATATTTGTTTTCTTATATATTATCAAATTTTTGCCTGAACTTTTATCGTAATAATAGCAGACTGTAAATGCTAAATTACCAGACAGGTCTTCCCTCCATTTAGCTATGCACTGGCATTATTGTATTTGTAAGCACTTTTTTTTTTATCAGCCTGAGAATGAGAATGTCTTATAATGAAAAGCCATTATTGGTGTATGCTTTTAGATAAAACCTTTTAATGATTATTTTGAAGTGTGACATATTTTTAGTTGAAAATAACATGCACAAATGTTTTATACCATCTTTTAGTTCAATATTTTATCTAAAATTTCAAGCAGCATGCAGAACGCAATTATTATTAAATTATATCCAGCTTAACATCTACCTTATTTTTCGGATTATAAGGTGCACCCCAAATTTTAATGATAAAACTAGTAAAAAAAAACTTTTTTAATAAAATGGTGGTGCTTCTTACAATCCAGGCATCTTATTACTTACCAGGGGTGGTGGCTGTGGTGACGGGTTCGCTGCTGGTGGAGGCAGAAGTGGGGCGATGCTGCGGACCCCAGACTGGAAGAAAGGGGTATTCGGATATGTGACGCTGTGGGTGTTCGGTGGTGCAGGCCACAGTGGAGCAGGGATCCAGAGGCGCTGCTGGAGGAGTCAAGAGTGGCGCTGCAGGTGTTTGGTGGTGAGGGGGCTCTGCTGACTGACTTGGGGCGAGGTGAGGAGGTGGTGTGGGAGAGGGAGACATAGAGTTTGCTAAAAAACACATGAAGGACTCCTAGACTATGAGAAATAAGATTCTCTGGTCTGATGAGGTGAGGAGGTGGTGTGGGAGAGGGAGACACTGACTGTCCGATTTGTTAGATATGACGAGATCCAGGATATGGCCAAGTCTGTGATCACATGGTCATAAGTATTCAGACCCTTTGCTCAGACATTCATATTTAAGTCAAATGCTGTCCATTTCCTTGTGATCCTCCTTGAGATGTGTCTACTCCTTCATTTGAATCCAGCTGTGTTTAATTAAACTGATAAGACCTCACAGCTCACAGTGCATGTCATACCACATAAGAATAATGAGGTCAAAGGAACTTGCCAATGAGCTCAGAGACAGAATTGTGGCAAGGCACAGATCTGGCCAAGGTTGCAAAAGAATTTCTGCAGTACTAAAGGTTCCTAAGAGCACAGTGGCCTCCATAATCCTTAAATGGAAAAAGTTTGGGACCACCAGAAGTCTTTCTAGATCTGGCTATCCAGCCAAACTGAGCAATCGTGGGAGAAGAGTATTGGTGAGAGAGGTAAAGAAGAACCCCAAGATCACAGTGGCTGAGCTCCACAAATGCAGTAGGGAGATGGGAGAAAGTTCCACAAAGTCAAGTATTACTGCAGCCCTCCACCAGTAAGGCATTTATGGCAGAGTGACCCGACAGAGGCATCTCCTCAGTGCAAGACATATGAAAGCCCACATAGAGTTTGCTAAAAAACACATGAAGAACTCCAAGACTATGAGAAATAAGACTCTCTGGTCTGATGAGATGAAGATAGACCTTTTTGGTGATAATTCTAAGCAATATCTGTGGAGAAAAACAGGCACTGCTCATCACCTGCCCAATACAATCCCAACAGTGAAACATAGTGGTGGCAGCCTCATGTTGTGGGAGTGTTTTTCAGCTGCAGGGACTGGACAACTGGTTGCAGTTGAAGGAAACATGAATTTGGCCAAGTACAGCGATATCCTGGATGAAAACCTCTTCCAGAGTGATCTGGACCTCAGACTTGACCAAAGTTTTACCTTCCAACAAGACAATGACCCTAAGCACACAGCTAAAATAACAAACAAGTGGCTTCAGAACAGCACTGTGACCATTCTTGACTGGCCCAGCCAGAGCCCTGACCTAAACCCAATTGAGCATCTCTGGAGAGACCTGAAAAATGGCTGTCCACCATCGTTCACCATCCAACCTGATGGAACTGGAGATCTGATATAAAGTCAATGCCTAAAAAATGGTACTTCCAAAATCAATACATAACTGAAAAAGAAAAAACCTCAAGGAAGCTTTTTTACCAACAATAATTCAATATTTTTTTTATATTTATATTCATATATAAGGCATAACTGCAGCAAAGTTATATGTGGGGACAAAAATACAGATAAAAGCCGCATAAAAATACAAGGTATAATATATATATATATACACTCACTGGCCACTTTATTAGGTACACCATGCTAGTAAGGGATTGGACCCCCTTTTGCCTTCAGAACTGCCTCAATTCTTCGTGGCAGAGATTCAACAAGGTGCTGGAAGCATTCCTCAGAGATTTTGGACCATATTGACATGATGGCATCACACAGTTGGCGCAGATTTGTCGGCTGCACATCCCTGATGCGAATCTCCCGTTCCACCACATCCCAAAGATGCTCTATTGGATTGAGATCTGGTGACTGAGGAGGCCATTTGAGTACAGTAAACTCATTGTCATGTTCAAGAAACCAATCTGAGTTGATTCGAGCTTTATGACATGGCGCATTATCCTGCTGAAAGTAGCCATCAGATGTTGGGTACATTGTGGTCATAAAGGGATGGACATGGTCAGCAACAATACTCAGGTAGGCTGTGGCGTTGCAACGATGCTCAATTGGTACCAAGGGGCCCAAAGAGTGCCCAGAAAAAATTCCCCACACCATGACACCACCACCACCAGCCTGAACCGTTGATACAAGGCAGGATGGATCCATGCTTTCATGTTGTTTACGCCAAATTCTGACCCTACCATCCGAATGTCGCAGCAGAAATCGAGACTCATCAGACCAGGCAACGTTTTTCCAATCTTCTACTGTCCAATTTCGATGAGCTTGTGCAAATTGTAGCCTCAGTTTCCTGTTCTTAGCTGAGAGGAGTGGTACCCAGTGTGGTCTTCTGCTGCTGTAGCCCATCTGCCTCAAAGTTCGACGCACTGTGCGTTCAGAGATGCTCTTCTGCCTACCTTGGTTGTAACGGGTGGCAATTTGAGTCACTGTTGCCTTTCTATCAGCTCGAACCAGTCTGCCCATTCTCCTCTGACCTCTGGCAACAACATGGCATTTCCGGCCACAGAACTGCCGCTCACTGGATTTTTTTTCTTTTTCGGACCATTCTCTGTAAACCCTAGAGATGGTTGTGCGTGAAAATCCCAGTAGATCAGCAGTTTCTGAAATTCTCAGACCAGCCCTTCTGGCACCAACAATCATGCCACGTTCAAAGGCACTCAAATCACCTTTTTTCCCCATACTGATGCTCGGTTTGAACTGCAGGAGATTGTCTTGACCATGTCTACATGCCTAAATGCACTGAGTTGCCGCCATGTGATTGGCTGATTAGAAATTAAGTCTTAACACACAGTTGGACAGGTGTACCTAATAAAGTGGCCAGTGAGTGTATATATATAGTATATTGCACATGAGCCAGTGTATCAGACAAAAACAAAGTTATTTCTCAATTATAAAGTGGGGGCAAATGCCAATTTAATAAACACGAAGCAGATTCCATCAAGTTACAGAATATCAGCAATTACTCCCATAAAGTGCATGTGTAAATAAGGTAGCTGATATAAGAGAGACATAAAGTGCAAGGAAATGCAATAGCTGCCCGATAATGGAAAGTCCATATATGTCCTAATAATGAGTTAAATAAATATACCTGGAGGCGACAGACACTGCCTCCCCTGGACAAAGCTAGTGCAAAACGCGCATCAGGGTGCCTGCCGCCTCCAGGTATATTTATATGTATTTAACTCATTATTAGCACATATATGGACTTTCCATTATCGGGCAGCTATTGCATTTCCTTGTACCATGTGATATTTCATTTTTTCATTTTTAAGAAATTTGCAAAAATTTCTACATTAATGAGAAAAAAATGAACTTTTTTAAATTTACCAAATGACTGCAATGAAATAAAGAGTGAAAAATTTAAAGAGATCTGAATATTTTCCATACCCACTGTAGCTGTGGTCTCTGCAGTACAATGAAACAGGAGACAGTACGCCTCCGGGAGAAAATATGGAATATTGGAATTTCTATCCATCTGATATTAATGAGATGTATATTGTTGGCAACAGGATAACTAGGCTTATCATACACATATTTTCTCATAATCATAACCCCCACCAAAAGGCCCTAAATTCATAGGTGCCACATAACCACCGGTAGCTAAGCCATGTTTGGTCTCTAAGCATATATGAAATCCTAATAGAAAAGATCACATCAGTCTCAAACTTCTGCGGTCATCTTATGAGGAGTTATTACATAAATTGGGATTTCCTAAAATTATGAAGGACTGAGTCTGGCCAACAACCAGGACCATGTGAGGTCATCGTAGAGGGGTGTGAGGGTGGTAGTCAGGGTCTGATAAGATCGATCCCATTTATGATCAGATATTGTACTGAGAGTTACATGTCATGTATGTAGGGACCCTGCTTATTGACAGACCAATCGAAGCGCTCTCCTTTGGCTAAACTGAATCGTCTCTGCAATCGATGTAGTAAGTTCTTCTGTTAATCCCTTTTATTTTATGTAACTGTTTATGCTGTATTGTTTTGTCCCCTTTGTAAAATCTTTTGTATATTTTTCATAAACAGTGACCCCCTTTGGATTAAATATAAAATTTAATGCTTCTGTTACTTCTGTTCTGTAACTACGCCTCAAAGCCATAAGGTACTGTTTAACTGTGTCCATTCGAACGAAACAGAGTGGTGGTGGTGGCGAGTAGTCTGGAGTTGTCAGAGTTAGCTGCGATCATACCGAGGTGTGTACACATATTTCATGTGTTGGAATCTGGAGGTGTATATGCTGTACGTTCACGGGTAATTTTCTGACAGCCGGCCTAGTGGTGCAAACAGGATGTGATCTTCTCCGTTTATAGTCGACCAATTGTGTAATTGTCTGGACAATAAGAGGCAGCAGAGAGCTGTAAAGGGCCTGTCACACTAAGCGATATCGCTAGCAATATCGCTATAACGTCACTGGTTTTTGTGACGTTATAGCGATATTGCTAGCGATATCGCTATGTCTGATACTTACCTCCGACCGCTCCCCCGCTGGTTATCGCTGATCACACGAGAACGTCCAGGACCGTTTCTCGTCGTCAGCTTCCTGCTGGGGCTTCCTGCTGTGACGACGAGCGACGCGTGGACGCGGGCGGGAGGACGTCAGGATCGCCTCGTCTGACAGGTAAGTAGCGACCCCCGACCCCTGCGATGTCGCTGGTGAGATCTGCCTGTGTGGCAGCTCACTAGCGACCACTTAGCGATGTACCAGTGATCCTGACCGAGTCATATTGCTGGTCGGGATCGCTGGTGCATCGCTAAGTGTGACACTACCTTTAGCTCCAAAAATCACAGCGAGTGGTATTCATGACCTTCTCGGCCTGTGATATCAGGGATTTGTGGGATTAAGATATTCAAAACCCTGACAATAATCTTTTAGAAAACAAAAATATTCTATGCTGTGCAAAATAAAGTTATATAACAATCAACAAAGGTAAGGATAACTAACATCATTTTAATTTGGTTACCTATTTGAACTCCATAAAATAGGGAATAACTTGTTTATTGATGTGGATTATGCTGACTCATTCATTGCCTGTAGGACCTATTGACAAATGCTACATGCACATACTCAACTGTCAATATATTTAAGTGGGGTGCTGCAGAATTGGTGGGGGTTCCAGAGGTGGCACTCCCAGGGATAAGTAACTTAAAACCTTTAATGTGAATAGGTAGTAATACCATTTTAGTGCAATGTTAAAATTACCTTAACCCAATAGTATATTTATGAGTGCTGTCAAGGTGTGTCTGGCTCTGACGATCGATCGGTCACAAAACCACAAGACAGACAAGGGGACACCGGGGAAACAATTACAATGGTGGGCCCTATAATAGGGAGAGGGAAAGTGGACACCTCCTGCACTCACCTAAGGAAGAGCTCTGACTCTCCTCACGTTCCCTATACAGATTCTTTCAACCTGTTGCTGACCAGGATACCTCAGTCCCTCATTTGCCCTGCACCTAACCCTTAATAGGGAACTGGCAAGTGCAGACACTGGTCCTCACTGCTGTACTAGTAAAACACTAGGGAAATCAACACACAGGGAAAAACAAACAACACTTAGCTTGCTCTGCAGTCATGCACAGGACCGCAGAGTAAGGTACCCGGACCCAGCTTCCAGCAGAAACACAAAGGCTCCAGATAGCTCCTCTCTTCAGAAAGGTTGGTTAGTGATTGACCAATAGTACCAACAGGGAGCTGCAGCAGCTGATGACCTTTTGTAGGGAGGAGGGGGGTCACAACCTGCTGGCTAATTAAAACTGTAGTAAAACCAGCGGCCATCGGGGGCAAAAACTCATATTAACCTCTGAGGCCTGAAAGGAAAAAGGTTTACAAAAGAGAATCCAGACTTTGCCACAGATCCAAGTGCATTAGGTTTTCATGGTCAAACACAAATTAATAAAGTATACCACAATAGATAGTTGTTTGCATGACATGTTTCCTACTGTATATAATGAGTACCTTTTCATGTATATTCCACCCAGCATCAATATTTTCAAGGACAAAAAATATGTGCAAAAGATCTGTCTTTTAGAGACTAAACCTAAATGCCCTAAGTTACCATTGTCTTTAGGTCTGTTTTTTTGTCTAGCTTTGTGTATTTTGTGTATTATTTTTGTTTGCACCCAATTCATTATTCTATTTTTAAAAAGTTGCAAATTATGGTGCAATTTCACTCCAGTCTAAACCTTGACATATTTTTGAGCACACCAGCATTCTGTTTAATTTTTGTAACTTTTGGTTCCAAGAAAAAAAAACACAGCATATGACACAGAGAGTCCATTTTTGTCTTTGCACCAAATTCATGAATAGTGTGTGCCATTTTTCTGAATTTAGTGCCAAAAATAACAATTAGTACCACAGGACAAAAAAAGAAGGTGTCACCAGGCAGCAGGTCCACAGGACAGGGAGGTAAAGAGAGTTCATGGAAGTGGCTTCAATCCAGGAAATTCAGAGTAGTAGGCAGAATTGTTAGTCAAAAGGGTTGTCAAAGGCAAAGTCAGGGTTACTAACAGGATATTTAACTAGACAGTCACAATAAAGGAACCAGCAGCAATAAAGCTATATCTTGCAGCCATGGACTGATAGCTGAGGGTTTAAATAGCAAGAATCCTGTTCTGTTAAGCAAACTAACCCATGAAGTACCAAAACAGAAGAGAGAAGAGACACCAGTATGGCAGACCTAGCTTTTAGCTGAGTAACACTTACGCTTTACAGATGCAACTGAGGCCTTAAAACTGTGCTGCTTAGTGGACCTGGCCAGTGTGGCAGGAGCGTGCTTACACACAGATGTTACAGAAAGTGGCTTAAAAGAAAACACAAAAGAAATCCCCAAAGCACTAAGCATAGGGGGACGTGACTTTGGGAGGAGTTGATCTTGAATTCCTGCAGCTTTGTTTGTATACAGTAAAAAATAAGGATTTATGCTATTGAAAAAATCTTAGAAAAAACAAATAAAAATTTGGATTTTAGATATTTAGTGAGAGAAGCATTGGAATTTGTTTTAACTCACAATGCCTTTAAATTTCTCGAGAAGTGGTATCTACAAAAAATCGGGACTGAGATGGGTATACCAGTCACATGTGTCTTTGTGAACTTATTTCATGCCTATTTTGAAGAAAAATATATTACAACTATGTCTAACCCTTTTCTCAAGCATATCTGCTTATTTTTACGGTACATAGATGATATTTTCATGATATGGGATGGAACAGAAAGGGATTTTCAGGATTTTGTCAATTATTTAAATACTTCTAAATTAGAGAACATGCGGTTTACGTCTTGTTTTGGGGGTGCTTCTTTTGAATTTTTAGATATCGAAATAAACATCTTGGAGGGGGAAATAATAACCAGAGAATTCAGAAAACCTACGGCGACAAATATGTTGTTACTCTTTAAAAAAGCGCATCCAATTCATACAAAAACAGGTCTCCCATATAGTCAGATGTTAAGTTTGCGTAAAATCAATAATAATGAAAATTCCTTCAATGAATGTATTATCTTAGGGTGTGTGCACAGGTTGCGGATTTTGCTGCGGATCCGCAGCATTTCTGGCCCTGCGGGTCCACAGCAGAATCTGCTGCGTTGTACAGTACCATTTTACTCTATGTAAAATGGAAACCTCTGTGCACATGCTGAGGAATTTTCCACGCGGTTTTGCTGCGGTTTCAAATCCGCAGAAAGAAATGACATGTCACTTCTTTTCTGCGGATTCCGCTGTGGTTTCTCTTCTCCTCCATTGTAGAGGTGATAAACCACAGGGCTAAACCGCAGCCTAATCCGCAGGTCTTTTGACCTGAAATTTACCTGCGGATTATACAAAATCTGCGGGGAGAAATCCGCAGCATCTAAAAACTACGTGCGCACATAGCCTTATAGGGCCAATTTACTGAAAGAGGTTATCCAGAACACATGCTAAATGAAGTGCATGAACGAGTACAAATTTTCACAAAAAGATTTACTATACAGATATAAGAGGAAGCATGAAAATGAAGAAATAACAAGGTTCTTCTCAAGCGTAGTCCACTTGATAAAATAATTTATTCAACAATTCGCAGATATTGGCATGTATTAAAAACAGATAATGACCTAAATAAAATCAGCTCCACAGTTCCAATGTTTTCATATCGTAGATCTAAAAATATTGGTGACATCGTGCATAACCACCTAACATTTATGGAAAACAACTGGTTAAAAAGAAATATTCCAAAGGGAAATTTTAAATGTGGAAATTGTGCTAGTTTCCATTTGCATATTGTTTCTAATCAACTTCGAATTGGGCCATTCATACAGAATGTCACAGACTTCATTTCTTTTAAAACTCAATATGTAGAATATATCATTTATTGCCCATATTCTTTTTTCTACATAGGTAAAATGATAAGACCACTCACAATAAGATTTTGAGAGAACTATCGATCTACTATATCAGGAAAGGGCTCATTACGCCTTATTCAGCATATGAGAGAAAAACATAATGCAAATTCTGAATTATTAAAATTTGCTGGTTTGGAAGTTGTGCAATATCCACCACAAGGTGGTAATTACACTAAAATTCTGTTAAAGAATGAATCCCGATGGATCCTTAAAACAAATGCTCTGGGACCGCTGGGGTTAAATGATAGAATAGATTTATCTCTTTTCTTGTGAAATAATATTAATTATTAGTTGCTAGTCTGTGATCTCGTGTTACTAGTGATTACTTGTCATGCATGTTTTTATTCTTCACATGTGATATTTTGATTGATGCCTTAAAAAGGAAATTCAATCACTCGTTCACTCACCTGGACCCATTGAAGCTGTAACAAGCAAAATGGCCGTCGTCCACTCCTGTACTCCCCGCATTCTTCCCCAGCCTGCTTATCTGCTTTGAATGCCTGTACCATAAAGGTGAAATAAGTGCTTGTAAGGGTACCGTTACACCTAGCGATGGACCAGCGATCCCGACCAGCGATATGACGCGGCCAGGATCGCTGGTGCATCGCTAGGTGGTCGCTAGTGAGCTGCCACACAGGCAGATCTCACTAGCGACATCGCTGGGGACGGGGATCGCTACTTACCTGTCAGACACGGCGATCCTGCGTCCTCCCGCCCGGCTCCACGCGTCGCTCGTTGTCACAGCAGGAAGCGCCGCAGGAAGTGACCGACGAGAAATGATCCAGGAGCTTCTCGCGCGATCAGCGATAACCAGGGGGGGAGCGGGTCGGAGGTAAGTATCACATGCAGCGATATCGCTAGCAATATCGCTGCAACGTCACAAAATCGGTGACTTTACAGCGATATTGCTAGCGATATCGCAGTGTGTAATGGGGGCTTAAGATTTACTTCAACGTGGTGAGTGCTGCTTATTTCTTCTCAATTTTATTCAAATGGACATGTTTTTTCTATTCCTGAGTACCCCGGACTCGTTGAACATGCTATAAAGTCATTCAGTTAAAATACTGGACCATTCTTGAACAATTAGTGGAGAAATTCCCTCTGGCGCAGTTCATTTCTTCTTGGTTGGGACTTTATAAGTTTACCAAAGTGATTTCTAAAATAAATAAATAAATTAAAAATTGCTAAAGTGTTATATGTGACTTGGAATTTATAACCCATCACAGCTTTGTGGTTTAGGAGTTAGGTGGAAGTTGCAGACAACTTAAGGTGGACTCATTTTTACTCATAGAGGATGTAAAGCTTCATGGTGGTGAACAGGCTCGGCTTGGTGGCCAGCCTCAAGAACGTTGTAATGGTAACGTCAATCAGGGCCGGGCACAGTGGTTAAGCGCAGGAGTGGGGATAATAGGTTCATTTGTGCCCTGAAAGTTTACTGGCTCTGCTTGAATGGCAAGCCAATGCGTGCCACCCCTTTATGGCTGTCTGTGCTGGTGTTGTACATCAAACAGCTGGGGATATCACAGTACTTATGAATCCCAATGTACTAGCACTTCACCTGACTCCTACTGTGATTGTTTATTCCTGTAATTTAAATAAAGTTGTGGCCATTTTGACAACCAAAATAATTGTTTTGTGTATTTCTTCTAGTGTCTAGGCTTACTGTAGTTATGATTGTTTTAATACTGAGTTGGTGTCTGCCCCATATCCAAAAGTAGTGATGAATCGGAGGCAAAGTGCTCTGGGAAGAGACAATATATGACATTTTTGTTATGTTACTGTGATGTAATGCATTTATCAATGATTAAATAATTCATGCAGCTTCTCTTTTATTCCTTTATATGTAACTTAAACCAGTTATCATCAACCATAAACTGAAATCCACGCGATTTTTGAAAATAACTATCTTAAGTATATAACTTAATATTAAATGTATGCTTTTATAAGAACTTGAGATATTTGTGTCAAAACTGCAATTTAGAAATCAAAATCAATTTAGAAAAGGCAAAATGGTTTAAAGCATATTTCAAAATAGAAAATTTTGAAGTGGTTCTTATGATTGATGACATATAACAAGTCATTTGAGGGTATGTTAGCAACAAATCAGAACTTTGGAATTAATATGATTGTCAAGGGAATGTGGCAGAGAGAAGACAGCAGACAAATGTTTTTGAGGTACTTCAGAGTACACTTTGAGCACCTGTTAAATCCCAGATTCTAGCTTATCCCATGGAGATAATCACATTGGAGACAGAATATTTTTTAAGTCTGTGCTCAATCAATTCAGTTTGGAGTAGACAAGACATAAAAAGCGAATAGAAAAGTTGCACTCCATAGCCTGCTGTTCTTTTTAGCCATAGCACCTGATACATCCCTGTACAATGCAAAAGGTGGTATACCTTTCCTTACACAGTGTGCTCAAATTGACAATCATTTACCTGGAATGTTCTCAATTGCCAAGTTACCAAGAAATATAAAAGTAGAATGATGGCATAAAAAAACCTTATTTAACACTTTGAATCAAGTGATATATATGTTTCTACAGATTTTGCAACAGAAATTGCCCGCTAAGTTTAAATTCAGGATTTTGGCGCTGCGCATGATTCTGATTGCATGAAATGAGATGCTTTAGGTAGAGTTGTTGAAAGCCAACTCCTTAATCACTTAACGTTTGTGGTTCTACATTATTTAGACTTGCTGAGTTTACAGACAAGAAGCGTTGTAATGACAGGGTGGTTGTAAAGTAAGCAAATAATGTTGCAAGCAGAGGAATGACACAACAACACATGAAAACATAGGCTTCAGTGTTAAATGTCACTTTCCTGTTTTGGAAATTTCCTGTCCCCCAGCTGCAGTTTATTTAAAAATAAACACTTTACTCACCTTCCTCGGGTCCAGAACTCATTTTCTGGTGGTGTTTCTCCTGGTGATTGGTAAAGCCTGGTATTGGCGATATGTCAATAGCTGGACAGTCAATCAATGACCTCAGTGGATCTGAGTGGCTTGTGCCATCAACTTGAGTAGAGCCTTTGAACTCAAATACTGACTTCGGAGCTGTCCATGTGGCAATCAGTACAAGACCTGGGGAGGGTGAATAGAATATAGGTTTTATTTCTAAAATAAACTGCAGAACAGGGGACAGAGGTTTTCCAAACCCATTTAAGTAAACGGAACATCATCACTGTCAGTGTCATGAAGTTACAGCAACAATGTGGAGCCAGTAGACCACAGTGTCTGATTGTTCCTACTTCAGCGCTGAGAAGAAGCACTTCACCTTCATTTTAATGGTGTTTATTCCTTTTGGCAGAACAGGGGTTAGTCGGTTATGTTGGAAAACTCTGAACTTGCAGCTGAGCCCAGTTAGCCACTCCCTTCCCCTTTATATGTATACATGCAAGAAGAAGGAGTCTATATCCTCAGATAAAATCACATAGTTATTTTATTATTCATTAAATCTCAAATTTATGTAGACATAGTAATACAATAGTACAATGGCTGAGTGTCAGAAGGAGATCTAGGTGCAACAAAGATTGCAGTACCACAGATAGCAGGGAGGGATAGTACTGCATATCAATTGCAAGTGCAAATAGATTCAAGAGGCCCAAAAATGCAAATTAGCAAAGGTATTGTATTCCCCTAGAGAGGTGTGAATATAAGACTCATCCTTTGCTAATCCGTCATAGGGTCATAACCCCATCTTTATTCCTTACCCATGACTGTCAGGAGCACCAGGGGATTATGATACCTTTGCTAATTTGCATTTTTGGCCCTCTTGAATCTATTTGCACTGGCAATTGATATACTATTCCTCCTTGCTGAATGAGGTACTGCACTCTATGATGCACCTAGATCTCCTTCTGACACTCAGCCATTGTACTATTGTATTACTGTGTCTATGTAAATTTGTAATATAATGAATAATAAAATAACTATGTGATTTTATCTGAGGATATAGACTCCTTCTTCTTGCATGTATACAAATATTGGTGAAGTTTTCCTATGGCTAATGCCACTTGGTGGTTTGGGTAATTTTCTGATCACTAGAAGATAGTATGTTTTCTGCCATTGGGATTTTGTATTATTTCCCTTCCCTTTTATAATATGGGCTCTGATGCAAATCCATGTCAGAGCAATCATTTGCTGCATGGCTTCAGGAGGAAGAGGTGTTCATATGAGAAGGAGTGTTGGAGGAGTTATCTGTGACTTTTGTGTGTGGTTTGTTCCATGCTCCATATATTTTCTGGCCCATTTTGAATGCTCCAGTATATGAACGGCCTCATGGATGATGCTCCAGTGTCTGTTGGGCCCATATAATGCTCCATATATCAGGGGGTGTGTTAATGGGTTAACAAATGGGCCAGTTTAATAGGGCAGGAAGTTACAAACGTGTCAATACTAAATATGCTTTTCTGTTTTTTTTTTTTATTATTTTTCAAAATATTCTATTAGGGATGTTTTCAATTTTTTTTCTTTATATTTGTTAGGCATTATTTTTTTTATTTTTTACATTATTCCTTTTTTATTTATTTATTATTACATTGTCCAGGGGGGCATCGAGGGCATGTGTCAGATCGCCGTCACACAGCGATGTCTCAGATCAGCAATGTGACAGGCGCAGTACAAGGCCTCTGCCATTTATATCTCACAAGTGCAGTGAGTGCTGCTGATGGAGGCAAACTTATGATGGCTAATTATAACAACACTCACCACAATGGGATGCGCTCTGTGAGCGTATGCTGGCAAGGCGGTCACGCAATCTGTATCTCAGATCTGCCAGCTTTTTGCATATCTGCGTGGTGGAGCGGTGAATCCCGAATTGTGTTGCCTGGCTACGCTGTTATGATTGGGTCACCGAGGAGGAAAACAAAACCAAGCTAAGTCACAGAAAACCAGAGAGGTTAGCAACTACGCGGATTGCAGACCCCTGATCCTAACCACACAACTAACAGCAGCCGTGGCGCATACCTACGATGATTCTAGATGCCTCGTCACAGCCGGAGGACTAAATAAGCCTAAAGCAAGAAAAGGGGAAATCTAAACTGCCCCAGAGCAGACGCCAAAGGAATAGACAGCCCTCACACATGTATTGACGGTGAAACAAGATGAAAGCACAAACACAGGTAGGAAAATAGACTAAGCAAACGATGGGGCCCACACTAACTAGAAAGGACATGAAAGGAAAGATACTGTCTGCAATCATGCCAAAAAAACCCTGCAAAAAATGTCCAACACTTCTGAAAGCAAAAAAATCACTGACTTCACCCACTATATCAGCACTCTGGCATATTCTGAGAACAGAGCAAAAAGAGGCCAATCTAATAAGGGACAAAAAACAAACTGGCACATACAGTAACATAAGAGTGGAAATTCAGCACAGCCCCTATCGGGGCTGGCTGACCACACAAAGAATGAATAGACAAAACCAAATCAAATGTGAACATTAGCAGAGAAAACTTAGCTTGAGAAGACAGGAACTGAGCTGGAAACCAAGACCTCAGGAGGCAGGAAAAAATCACCAGCATGGGAATAGGGAGTCGGCTGTCTTAAATCCAGTCTGAGACTCCAGATGTCCAATCGTCGTCCTCATTATCAGGTGGCAGGTCTCTGTTAATTAGATCAACTTCATTACCTCCTGCCACCAACAGAGGGAGCCCGGAAAGAGAACTCATGACTCCTCTGTCAGCACAAACAGTTCCCTCACCAGAAACCAGAGGCAGACCAGAAAATGAGTTCACAACACCACGCTTAATCCTGCGCAGCACAGCCTGCTTGTGCTGAACCAGATGATCAGAGTGTTTTGCACACTCATAGTCTCGGGCAGTCATTTCTTCAATGAGGCAACGCGCCTCAGCCTCCCCCCACGGTGATGCACATCGCCTGGCCACCATTTTAACACATCTGTAAACAGACTAGGCTGCAATAGCGTTCTAAGACACGCCCACGATGCATAAGCTCCACCAAGTGTTATTGACGTGCGGTGGCTCTTAGAGAATGCTAATGCGTTCCTTAAAGACTCGCCTGTGATTTCGCTTTCATTACTGCGACACAATGGCGTCTTGAAATTGATGCTTCATCTATATACCTTCTGAGGTAATAAAATAACACTGGGATGCTGTATGAAGGATGTTTAGTGAACAGATATATATCTCTTTTTCTATATCCATATGACTATATATGTATGCATACATGTATGTCTGTAAGTTTGAATGTGTATATGTGGGTGTGTGTATATGTGTGTTTGTATATATGTGTGTAGATGTGTATGTATAGGAATATGTATGTTTTTATGTATATATCGGTATACAATTGTGGATACGTAGGTTTAAGAGCAGCACGTCCATGCTGAACTTTCCTCCCATCTCTCATCTAACATGCTCTTTGACAATCTATAATATGGTTTCTGCCCCCATCACTCCACTGAGACAGCCCTGACCAAAATTGACCACTTTACAAAATTGACAGTTGACCACTGCCTCCAAATACAGATCCTCTCCTCCTTTGGAATTAAAAACCTTGCCCTTTCCAACTGCACATTCAGCGTGTCCCACTTCCACACTACCGTCTCATCCCACCCTCTCTCTGTTGGAGTCCCCCAAGGCTCTGTTCTAGGACCCCTAATATCCTCTATCTATACACTTGGCCTGGGGTGACACAGAAAGTCCCACGGATTTCAGTACCATGTCTATGCCAATGATAATAATAAAAATAATAATAATATTAATAATAAGGGTCCTTACAAAAAGAAACAATGAGAAACCAAGGTTTTGTTACGTAAAAAACAAAGTTTATTAGACAAAACATTAGAAGAATGTAAAAAAGCTGAAGAGAAACATAATTATCTATAAACAAAAAACACATTATATTATCCAAATAAGTACAAAAATGAAAGTACTGTTAACTATATCAGTAGGAGTCCACTATAAGGTCTAGTGCTGCCAATTAACAGCACCAGGACCGCTAAAATAATTACAGTAATTGTCTCTGCAGGTCTTCGCATCCTGTGTGTTTCTTCCGGTCCCATAGGTCGAAGGCCAGCAACTGCATGTTCGTTTGCCCGCCATTCGCCGAGCTGAACTTCTACGTTACTCTGGTTCACAGAGTCCACAAAGCCAGGAGGACAGTATGAAATAGAATCCCGCCGGTGAAGAAAATTGTGAAGCACACAACAGGTCAAAACAGCAGAGTCAATAGACTCAAGTTTCATGTTAATGTGTGCAAAACCCGAAAGCGATTAGCCATGATTCCAAAGGCATTTTCGAACAACACGACGTGCCCTTGATAAATGGTAATTATAAATTCTCCGTTCCGGTGTGAGAGTTTTTTGAGGGAAAGGTTTTATAAGATTGGGATGAAGCAGAAAGGCCTCATTGCTAGAGATGAGTGACTTTGCCTTTTTTAGGGTCGAGTCGGGTTTCATGAAACGAAATCTGCCAACTATAGCGAAAAGTCGTAGGCCGACTGAAACATGAAACCCAATGCAAGTCAATGGGGAAGAAAAGTTGGCAGGGAGTGGAGTACAGTAAACACACCTACAGTGCCCATTTCAATGCCAAAAACATCAATTCTTATAACTGAAGCTTGTAAACCTTAATTTCCTTCCTAATAATAGTTACGCATTGAAAACTGGGGGTTATTTGGCTAAAGTTGTGGGGGGATTGGGTTGGCTCCAGGTTTTCATGTGCCCTTGGCCAAAGAGTGTCAGTGCACCCCTTTTACACATACCACAACTCATGATGCTCCGATACGCCACAGAAATATAGGTATAGTACAATGACACATACTTCACTGCTGACATGACATGACTGATCTATTTTAAATTGTACAATAGCTGAAAAACAGGACAGTATATTACTCCTTACAGTGTTATGGTCACCAAATTGTGTGCCATACAGAATAATGAGCCCCATATATTTCTCCATACCAAAAAATTAGTCACATATAATGTTCCATACAGTATCTGATGAGCTCCACATAATGCTCCATATATAATGGGCCCCATTTGTAATGCTCCAGTGTATAATGTGCCCCTTAGATGCTGCTCCAGTGTCTGATCTGCCCCATTTACATTGCTCCAGAACATGATGGGCCTCATGGATGATGTTCCAGTGTATGATGGGCTCTAATAATGCTCCATATATAATGGGCCCCATTTGTTATGCTCCAGTGTATAATGTTCCCCTTAGATGTTGCTCCAGTGTGTGATCTGCCCCATTTACGTTGCTCCAGAACATGATGGGCCCTATTTTTAATTAACCCAGGCATGGTGTGTGAAAAGAGCTCCATGGAGTAATCTGAGGTGTGTGCTTCCACATCCTTCACTTTTGGTGTGGGTGAAGGACACAAGGAAAGGGGTTGCTCCTGACCAGAAGCCTGCAGTTATGACACAGTGCTTGCATTTTTTACAACTTCAGAATAGGAGGCGATAGAGCTAGAGGCTGGTTCAGCAATGTAAGCCACAAACAGTTCCTGATACTCCAACTTTAAAAGCAGTCTACCTACTCTCAGAAAAGGGAGCATTACAGGCCTTCCAGAGCTACACCATGACGCTGGCTCAACACATCCTGCCTTAGCTGCTATTGTATTTTTGGCACTACCAACAGATGCACCACCACCACCATCAATACCAAGTGGCCCTCCACGCCCACATCCGCATCCTCTTCCACCATACTTCCTCATGTTTTGGAAAATGGACCCAAAATACAAGCAGTTACAGTGGGGAAAAAAAGTATTTAGTCAGTCAGCAATAGTGCAAGTTCCACCACTTAAAAAGATGAGAGGCGTCTGTAATTTACATCATAGGTAGACCTCAACTATGGGAGACAAACTGAGAAAAAAAAATCCAGAAAATCACATTGTCTGTTTTTTTTTTCATTTTATTTGCATATTATGGTGGAAAATAAGTATTTGGTCAGAAACAAGCAATCAAGATTTCTGGCTCTCACAGACCTGTAACTTCTTCTTTAAGAGTCTCCTCTTTCCTCCACTCATTACCTGTAGTAATGGCACCTGTTTAAACTTGTTATCAGTATAAAAAGACACCTGTGCACACCCTCAAACAGTCTGACTCCAAACTCCACTATGGTGAAGACCAAAGAGCTGTCAAAGGACACCAGAAACAAAATTGTAGCCCTGCACCAGGCTGGGAAGACTGAATCTGCAATAGCCAACCAGCTTGGAGTGAAGAAATCAACTGTGGGAGCAATAATTAGAAAATGGAAGACATACAAGACCACTGATAATCTCCCTCGATCTGGTGCTCCACGCAAAATCCCACCCCGTGGAGTCAGAATGATCACAAGAACGGTGAGCAAAAATCCCAGAACCACGCGGGGGGACCTAGTGAATGAACTGCAGAGAGCTGGGACCAATGTAACAAGGCCTACCATAAGTAACACACTACGCCACCATGGACTCAGATCCTGCAGTGCCAGACGTGTCCCACTGCTTAAGCCTGTACATGTCCGGGCCCGTCTGAAGTTTGCTAGAGAGCATTTGGATGATCCAGAGGAGTTTTGGGAGAATGTCCTATGGTCTGATGAAACCAAACTGGAACTGTTTGGTAGAAACACAACTTGTCGTGTTTGGAGGAAAAAGAATACTGAGTTGCATCCATCAAACACCATACGTACTGTAAAGCATGGTGGTGGAAACATCATGCTTTGGGGCTGTTTCTCTGCAAAGGGGCCAGGACGACTGATCCGGGTACATGAAAGAATGAATGGGGCCATGTATCGTGAGATTTTGAGTGCAAACCTCCTTCCATCAGCAAGGGCATTGAAGATGAAATGTGGCTGGGTCTTTCAACATGACAATGATCCAAAGCACACTGCCAGGGCAACGAAGGAGTGGCTTCGTAAGAAGCATTTCAAGGTCCTGGAGTGGCCTAGCCAGTCTCCAAATCTCAACCCTATAGAAAACCTTTGGAGGGAGTTGAAAGTCCGTGTTGCCAAGCGAAAAGCCAAAAACATCACTGCTCTTGAGGAGATCTGCATGGAGGAATGGGCCAACATACCAACAACAGTGTGTGGCAACCTTGTGAAGACTTACAGAAAACGTTTGACCTCTGTCATTGCCAACAAAGGATACATCACAAAGTATTGAGATTAAATTTTGTTTCTGACCAAATACTTATTTTCCACCATAATATGCAAATAAAATGAAAAAAAAAACAGACAATGTGATTTTCTTGATTTTGTTTTCTCAGTTTGTCTCCCATAGTTGAGGTCTACCTATGATGTAAATTACAGACGCCTCTCATCTTTTTAAGTGGTGGAACTTGCACTATTGCTGACTGACTAAATACTTTTTTTCCCCACTGTATATGGTACTGTATCATAAGCGTACAGCTCTATACAGTCTATCGATAACAGTAAATCTCCGTATATATTTCATGAGGCATTCACAGACGCTCACAGGCTTAGTATGGATTACTCAATAAAATAACAAGTTAAAAAAGGGTACAGTATCACCAGATAAAAGGTATATATAGTATAGTGTAAACATTCTGTTCTCCGTATACATTTCAGGAGACAGACACAAATGCTCTCATAGTAACATAGTAACATAGTTATTAAGGTTGAAGGAAGACTTTAAGTCCATCTAGTTCAACCCATATCCTATCCTAACTTGCCCTAACATGTTGATCCAGAGGAAGGCAAAAAAAACCCATGTGGCAAACAGTAAGCTTCACATTGGGGAAAAAAATTCCTTCCCGACTCCACATACGGCAATCAGACTAGCTCCCTGTATCAATGCAATATTAAGGAAACTAGTGTATATACCCTGTAATATTACACTTTTCAAGAAAGGTTTCCAGTCCCTTTTAAAATTTTTTAGGGAATCACTCATTACAACATCATATGGCAGAGAGTTCCATAGTCTCATTGCTCTTACAGTAAAGAATCCGCGTCTGTGAGTATGCTTAACCCCTTCACGACCCATGACGCCTACGTAGGCATCATGAAAAGTCGTGCCCAAACGACCCATGACGCCCCCGTAGGCGTCATGCTATAAATAGCGTTTCTGCGGGTCGGGTGACTGGGGTCTTTGAAATGTCACCCGACCCGCAGATACAGGACAACATGCAGTTAAGCCCAGGGGGGGTGACTTTGCACCCACGTGGTTAGGATCGCTCTGATTGGCTGTTAAAAGTGAAACAGCCAATCAGAGCGATAGTAATATTTCATCAAAGAAAATTGATGAAATATTACAATCCAGCCATGGCTGATGCTGCAGTAGCATCGGATATGGCTGGAGACACCGATTCGACCCCCCCACCGGCGATCGCCCCCCGCCACTGAATGACAGCAGCGATCTGCCACAGCTGTCATCATCTACCCCCCCTCCCATTCCCTCCGCTCCCTGCTAGCTTCCGATCCCCCTTACCCCCGGTACCTTCTGAGTCCCCCTGTTGCTCCCGGTGTCCGGTGGGTCCGGCTCATGGGCGCCGCCATCTTGGAAAATGGCGGGCTCATGCGCAGTGCACCCGCCCGAATCTGCTGGCTGCAGATTCCATTCTTTCATTTTGATCTCTCTCATAGTGATCAAAATAAAATAAAAAGTAAATAAATCCCCTGATTATCACCCCTATAGGTAGGCACAACTAATAAAATAAAGAAAATATTTTTATTTTTATTTTTCCATTTGGGTTAGGGTTAGAGTTGAAAAGAGGGTTAGGGTTGTAAAGAGGGTTAGGGTTAGGGTTGGAAAGAGGGTTAGGGTTGCAAAAGGGGTTAGGGTTGGAAATAGGGTTAAGGTTGGAATTAGGGTTAGGGTTAGGGTTGGGATGGAATTAGGGTTAGGGTGGAATTAGGGTTAGGGTGGAATTAGGGTTAGGGTTAGGATTGGAATTAGGGTTAGAATTAGGGTTAGGGTTGGAATTAGGGTTAGGGTTGGAATTAGGGTTAGAGTTGTGGTTAGGGTTGGAATTAGGGTTAGAGTTGTGGTTAGGGTTGGGATTAGGGTTAGGGGTGTGTTGGGGTTAGGGTTATGGTTAGGGTTGGGATTAGGGTTAGGGATGTGTTGGGGTAAGAGCTGCAGTTAGGGGTGTGTTGGGGTTAGGGTTGAAGTTAGAATTGATGGGTTTCCACTGTTTAGGCACATCAGGGGGTCTCCAAACGTGACATGGTGCAACCATTGATTCCAGCCAATTTTGCGTTCAAAAAGTCAAACGGTGCTCCCTCCCTTCCAAGCCCCGACGTGTGCCCAAACAGTAGTTTACCCCAACATATGGGGTATCAGTGTACTCAGGAAAAATTGCACAACAACTTTTTGGGGACTAATTTCTCCTGTTACCCTTGGGAAAATAAACAATTGGGGCTAAATAATTATTTTTGTGGAAAATAAATGATTTTTTCATTTTCACGTCTCTGCATTATAAACTTCTGTGAAGCACTTGGGGGTTCAAAGTGCTCACAAAACATCTACATAAGTTCCTTGGAAGGTCTAGTTTCCAAAATGGGGTCACCTATGGGGGGTTACCACTGTTTAGGAACATCAGGGGTTCTGCAAACGTAATGACGACCGCAGACTATTCCATCAAAGTCTGCATTTCAAAACGTCACTACTTCCATTTCGAGTCCTGACGTGTGCCCAAACAATGGTTACCCCCTACATATGGGATACCAGCGTACTCAGGACAAACTGGACAACAGCATTTGGGGTCCAATTTCTCCTGTTACCCTTGTGAAAATAAAAAATTGCAAGCTACAAAATCATTTTTTGAGGAAAAAAAATGATTTTTTTATTTTCACAGCTCTGCGTTATAATCTTCTGTGAAGCACTTGGAGGTTCAAGGTGCTCACCACACATCTAGGCAAGTTCCTTATTGGGTCTAGTTTTCAAAATGGGGTCACTTGTGGGGGGTTTCCACAGTTTAGGTACATCAGGGGCTCTGCAAATGTAACATGATGCCTGCAGACCATTCCATCAAAGTCAGCATTTCAAAATGTCACTACTTCACTTCTGAGCCCTGACGTGTGCCCAAACAGTGGTCATCCCCCACATATGGGGTATCAGCGTACTCAGGACAAACTGGACAACAACTTTTGGGGTCCAGTTTATCCTGTTACCCATGTGAAAAAAAAAATTGTGGCTAAAATTCATTTTTTTGAGGGAAAAAATGATTTTTTATTTTCACGGTGCTGCGTTATAAACTTCTGTGAAGCACTTGGGGATTCAAGGTGCTTACCACACATCTAGATAAGTTCCTTGGGGGGTCTAGTTTCCAAAATGAGGTCACATATGGGGGGTTTCTACTGTTTAGTCACACAGGGACTCTGCAAATGTAACATGACGCTTGCAGACCATGCCATCAAAGTCAGCATTTCAAAATGTCACTACTTCCCTTCCAAGCCCCGACGTGTACCCAAACAGTGGTTCCCCCCACATATGGGGTACCAGCATACTCAGGACAAACTGTACAACAACTTTTGGGGTCCAATTTCTCCTGTTACCCTTGTTAGAATAAAAAATTGTGGACTAAAAAATATTTTTTTTAGGAAAAAAAAATATTTTTTATTTTCATGGCTCTGCGTTATAAACTTCTGTGAAGCACCTGGGGGTTCAAAGTGCTCACTATGCATCTAGATAAGTTCCTTAGGGGGTCTAGTTTCCCAAATAGGATCATTTGTGGGGGAGCTCCAAAGTTTAGGCACACAGGGGATCTCCAAACACGACATGGTGTCCGCTAATGATTGGAGCTAATTTTAATTTCAAAAAGTCAAATGGCACTCTTTCCCTTCTGAGCCCTGCCGTGCGCCCAAACAGTGGTTCCCCCCACACATGGGGTACCAGCTAATACTCAGGACAAACTGGACAACAACTTTTGTGGTCCAATTTCTCCTGTTACCCTTGTGAAAATAAAAAATAGCGTGCTAAAAAATCATTTTTGAGGAAAAAAAATGATTTTTTTATCTTCACTGCTCCACGTTATAAACTTTTGTGAAGCACTTGGTTGTTCAAAGTGGTCACTACACATCTAGATAAGTTCCTTAAGGGGTCTAGTTTCCTAAATGGTGTCACTTGTGGGGGAGCTCCAATGTTTAGGTTCACAGGGGCTCTCCAAACGAGACATGGTGTCCAATAACGATTGGAGCTAATTTTCCATTCAAAAAGTCAAATGGCGCTCCTTCCCTTCCGGGCCCTGCCGTACACCCAAACAGTGGTTTATGACCACATATGAGGTATTGGTGTGCTCAGGAGAAATTGCCCAACAAATTTTAGGATCCATTTTTCCTGTTGCCCATGTGAAAATGAAAAAACTGAGGCTAAAACATAATTTTTGTGAAAAAAGTCCTTTTTTATTACGGATCAATTTGTGAAGCACCTGGGGGTTCAAAGTGATCACTATGCATCTAGATAAGTTCCTTGGGGGGTCTAGTTTCCAAAATGGGGTCACTTGTGGGGAAGCTCCAGTGTTTAGGCACACAGCGACTCTCCAAACGTGACATGGCAAGAGCTAAATATTCCAGCATATTTTCCATTCCAAAAGTCAAATGTGCTCCTTCCCTTCTGAGCCCTGCCTTGCTCTGAAACAGTGGTTTATGACCACATATGAGGTATTGGTGTACTCAGGAGAAATTTCCCAACAAATTTTAGGATCCATTTTATCCTGTTGCCCATGTGAAAATGAAAAAAAGATTCTAAAAAAAATTTGTGTTGGAAAAATTAAAATGTCCATTTTTTCCTTCCACGTTGCTTTAGTTCCTGTGAAGCACCTGAAGGGTTAATAATCTTCTAGAATGTAGTTTTGAGTAGCTTGAGGGGTGCAGTTTTTAGAATGTTGTCACTTTTGGGTATTTTCTGCCGTATACACCCCTCAAAGTGACTTCAAATGTAAGGTGGTCCTTAAAAAAATGGTTTTGGAAATATTGTTGTAAAAATGAGAAATCGCTGGTCAACTTATAACCCTTATTACTTCCTAACAAAAAAAATTTGTTTCCAAAATTGTGCTGACGTAAAGTAGACATGTGGGAAATGTTATTTAGTAACTATTTTGTGTCACATAACTCTCTAGTTTAACAGAATAAAAATTCAAAATTTGAAAATTGCGAAATTTTCAAAATTTTCGCCAAATTTCTGATTTTTTCACAAATAAATGCAAAAATTATCGACCTAAATTTACCACTATCATGAAGCCCAATGTGTCACGAAAAGACAATCTCAGAATCGCTAAGATGCATTGAAGCGTTCCAGAGTTATTACCTCATAAAGGGACACTGGTCAGAATTGCAAAAAATGGCCAGGTCACTAAGGTCAAAATAGGCTGGGTCATGAAGGGGTTAAACCTTCTTTCCTCCCGACGTAGAGGATGCCCCCTTGTCCCCGCCACAGGTCTAAGAGTAAAAAGTTCATTAGAAAGGTCTTTGTATTGTCCCCGCACTTATTTATATATTGTAATAAGATCACCCCTAAGCCTTCGATTTTCCAAACTAAATAACCCCAAGTGTAATAACCTGTCTTGGTATTGCAGACCCCGTAGTTCCCTAATAACCTTGGTCGCTCTTCTCTGCACCCGCTCCAGTTCAGCTATGTCTTTCTTATACACCAGAGACCAGAACTGTACACAGTATTCTAAGTGTGGTTGCACTAGAGACTTATATAGAGGTAAAACTATGTTATCCTCATGAGCATCTATGCCTCTTTTAATGCATCCCATTATTTTATTTGCCTTTGCAGCAGCTGCCTGACACTGGCCACTAAATGTGAGTTTGTGAGTCCACCCTTACACCCAGGTCTTTTTCATTGACAGTTTTTCCCAGTGTTTTACAATTAAGCACATAATTATACATCTTGTTTGTTCTACCCAAGTGCATGACCTTTGTAACGAATGGAAGCGGAGGCAGAGATGGTGAAGTTCACATTCGTTTTTATTTTTTAAGTGGAACCTCAGGACCACGGTCCGGGGGGGCTCCGAAGGGGGCGTGACTAGTGAGCCCCGGGTACCCGTAGTAAAGACCCTCAGGCAGGGCCAGAATGGAATACCCGGAGGACACAGGTGCTACCTCCAGTTAGACCCCGAACACGTGGCAGCTGTCCCAGCGGGACCAAAAGGGATAACAAAAGTTACAGCAGAGTCCGTAATACGCTGGGTCCTAGATCCGGTTAGTTGGTAAGGAGTCGGTTTCAGTGACCTTCACACAGTCCTTGGACTCGGATGGCTGTAGGCGGAATGGGATGGCTTAGGCCCAGATGGTTGCTGATATAACCAGGTAACACAGGATATTGATATGCTGTGGAAACAGAGAGCATTAGACAATGCACAGAGACTGCAGATGCAGTGCAGACAGGTTAGCATGAGAACCGGATGTAGCAATGGTAGATACTCGTTGCTCCGGCACTCTCCCTACGGAGGAGAGCCCAGAAATAGCAGCCAGTGTGCTCCCATTGGTTGATTGCCTTTTTGAATAATGCACGCCACCCCTTTAAGAAGGCAAGAGAGCGGGCGGCGTGCCCTAATAGCCTTAGCTACAGATCTCCTATCAGGACGCCAGGAGGAGGAGGCAGGAGGAAGGACAGAATGCTGAGCAGCAGCATGAGAGGCTCGAGGTGAGTGCCCAGAATGGAGAGCAGCAGCAGGCCTGGACGCAGCACCAGGATGGGGGCCAGATGGAACAGCGACAGACCTTGGCGCAGTGCCAGGACAAGGACCGGGTGTAACAACCTTACATTTATCCCCATTAAAGCTCATTTGCCATTTATCAGCCCAAGCTTCTAGTTTACATAAATCCTACTGTAATATAAAATTGTCCTCCTCTGTTTTGATTACCCTGCAGAGTTTAGTGTCATCTGCAAATATTGAAATTCTACTCTCTATGCCCTCTACAAGGTCATTAATAAATATATTAAAAAGAAGCGGGCCCAAAACTGCCCCCTGTGGTACCCCACTGCTAACCGTGACCCAGTCCGAGTGTGCTCCATTAATAACCACCCTTTGTTTCCTATCCCTGAGCCAGCTCTTAACCCACCTGCACATATTTTCCCCTATCCCCATTGTTCTCATTTTATGTATCAACCTTTTGTGTGGCACAGGATCAAAAGCTTTTGAAAAGTCCATATACACCACGTCCACTGCATTCCCTTGGTCCAGTCCGGAACTTACCTCTTCATAAAAGCTTATCAGATTAGTCTGACAGGAACGGTCCCTTGCGAACCCATGTTGATATTGCGTCATGAGGTTATTCGTCTCCAGATACTCCAGTATAGTATCTCCTAGAAAACCCTCCAGGATTTTACCCACAGTTGAGGTTAAACTTACTGGCCTATAATTTCCAAGTTCAGTTTTTGTCCCCTTTCTGAATATTGGCACCACATTTGCTATATGCCAGTCCTGTGGTCCTCAGGCCCAGTATGGATTGCACAAGAATATGAAAAGCTGTAAATGGGTTATGTAACAAAAGTGTACAGTTGTATATAGTGTTGGGGTAATCTTAAAGTTCCAAATATATTGCCGGAGTAACAGACAGACGTTTACAGGCTCATTATGGATTATACCAGAATCTAAATAGCTTAAAAGGTTACTGTATCAGAAGCGTTCTGCTGTATACAGTGTTGGCCAAATTGAAAATATCGGTATATATTTCCGTAGTCACCCTCAGACGCTCACTCAGTTTGGTTTTGACCATAATAAAAAATGTTGTAAAAAAGGTCCTGGATAACAAGATAGCAAGTGTATATTTTTTAGGGAACAATTAAATCTCCATATAAATAGTCCCGCAGTCACTCTCAGACGCTTACACAGTATGGATTGGACCGTAATGCTAAATGTCGAACAAAGCTACTGTATAACAAGATACAAGCTGTATCGAGTATAGTGTAAAAATTTGTTTCTCCGATTCACCATATATATAGAAGGCGTAACCCACACACGCTCACTCACTGTGGATGATGTAGGGAAGGTGGACTGACAGACAAACCAGCCTGCAGTGAGAAGCAGAGGTGTAGCGCAGAGTGGGTGTGAAACCGCTAAGATAAAGAGAAAGGGTGCAGTGTTTTAGCTTGCCCATTGGAGGGCAGTGGAGAGTGTAGGAGTGGGACTGAATAACTGCCATTGGTCAGAGACACTGTTAGGTGATGGTGGGCGGAGTTACCAGAACTGAAAGTATAAAAGGCTGAGGGAAGGTTCTGGAAGAGTCAGTCAGCGAAGGGAGCACAGTAAAGAGGAAGCTCTGCTGAGGAAATAGAGACAGTGGAAAGGCTCCAGAGAGGACTGACAGTTGAGGCGGTCACAGGGGGGTGGGCCAGAGGATGGTAGCCGCAGACGCAGACGGCCTACGGCTATCAAACGGACAGTGTGCTCAGACTGGTGCAGCGCTGTGGTGGTTGGGCCAAGGACAGCCACAGTCGAAGAGCCACAGAGGACGCCATGATTATAATTACAAAGGAAGTGAAGGTACCGGGGCCTGTGTACAGAGAAATGTGAAATGGCTGTGGTGAATTGCTGTTGTCGACAGAAGGATGGGCACTAAAAATGGACCTGTTCAATACAAACTCTGTCACAGTGTCATGTTTGTCTGCGGCAAGAAGAGGTCCCCCACCCACAGTGGGTTATCCTACAGATGATACCTTAATACAAATTTTTGAAATTGTGTCAAGTCTAGGGTTAAATTTCCGTCTATACTTCCGGAGTCAGAAACAGACACTCACAATCTCACTATGTATTACACCAGAATTAAAAAAGTAGAAAAAGGGAAAGGTATTCATAGCGTACATCAGAATGCAGTGTTGTGGTACTTTTAAATGTTCGTATATATTTCAATCTCAGTAAGCCAGTCAAGAATCTCCGCAACTGGAAACTATATGGATACAAGTATAGACGCAAAGTCGAGTGTTAGCAGAAACTTTGGAATTACTCATCGCGGGAAAACCTCCCGGTATATGTTGCAGAGGCGATGCAGAGCCTCAATTACTGTGTCTGTGGAGAAAGCGAAAAAGGTTCTTTGTGAAGAAAGGATTGCTTTATCGCAGTAGCGTGGATCACATCACCGTTACTCGTCTACACCAAATTGTGATCACAGGGACAGATGTACCCATGATCCTCACTGCCTATCATGATGTGTCTGGTCATTTTGGAGTGCAAAAGACAGAAGCCACAGGCCGTAGGCGATTCTATTGGATTGGCATGAGAGGAGACATTGAAAAATGGTGGCAGGAATGTCACACGTCTGTGACTATCACAACTGTGAAAGGTGATCATAAACCACCACTGCATCCACTTGTAAGTTGATGTCCATTTCAAATGGCAGCCATTGATCATCTGAAGGTAGAGGCCAGCAAGACTGGCCATAGCTACATCTTAACCATCATTGAGCAATACACCAAATTCCTAGTGGCCGTCCCTGTGAAGGATTTAACTGCCCAGACTACACAGCGGTGGAGCAGGGAGAGGTAACTATTGCAACTTTCAAGTGCTGTGGCCATGACCAAGCAGGGGGGCACAATCATGGTCGACGCTACTGACACAGGGCCCTTCATAGTACACTGGTGTGTCTGACGGCGAGTGGGCCCTCCCACCGTCTGAGACACTGTATTGTACTATGAGGGGCCCTTTGCCATTGCCATCAGCCATCAGTGGGCCCATCCATCTTTTCAGAGCAACGGCACTTGCCCGGGTGCACCAGGTCTTGACCCGAGCCGTTGGGGTCAGGGTGGGCAGCCCAGTTATGGAGGTTAAAAAATTGGCATATGTAGATGTGTTGGCTGGATGTTCAGCTGCTGCAAAGGGCGTAATTGGGCAAGTCCAAGGAAGAGGAGAAAAAAACCGAGGCACTTTTCTGGTAACCTATGTGTCATCAGGGGAAGGTGGGAAAAAATCCTTTTAAACCCATGCATGGTTCATTTTAATGAAGGTTAGATCATCAACATTTTGGGTCGACAGACGGGTCCTTTTTTCTGTCAGGATTGATCCAGCAGCACTGAAGACTATTTCAGATAACACACTAGCAGCAGGGCAAGCGAGCTCATGTAAGGCATATTGTGCCAATTCAGGCCAGGCGTCCAGTTTAGAGGCCCAATAGTCAAAGGGGAATGACCTGTGAGGGAGAACATCGATATGGGAGGAAAAGTAGTTTGTAACCATAGTTGACAACTGCTGCCTCCTGTCACTTTTAATCGATGCTGTATTAGCAGCCGTGTGAGTGGTACTTGCGAAATCATTCCACAACATGGTCATTAAACCCCTGTCTCCAACGCCACTTCTGCTGTGTGCACCACAAACACCTCTTCCATTGTGCCCACTACGGCTAGTGGGAGAACCAGCACCACTGCTGTGTGCTGGGAAAGCCTCAGCAAATGGTTTACCATAGTTGCCTGTTTGTTTGTCAATATTATCTCTAGGTTCTCCAATGGCATGATGTTGTGTTATTTGCCTTTGTAGCGTGGATCGAGGATGCTGGCCAGCCAGTAGTCGTCATCCCTCATCATTTTGACAATGTGGGGGTCCCTTTTTAGGATCCACAAGGCATAATCGCACATGTGGGACAATGCTCCAGGTGTCAATGATGCACTGTCCGTGGTGGGTGGAGGAGCAGTTTCTGACAAATCCACATCCCTACAGTCACGCACAAACACTGTCCCTGACCTTCGAACGCCAACATTTTCTCTTGCCCCCTGAGAAACATCCTCCTGCCCAAAATAATCATCCCCCTCATCCTCCTCTTCCTCTTCTTCCTCCACCTCGTCCAGGACAGTTCCCTGACCAGACAATGGCTGACTGTCATCAAGGCTTCCCTCCTCCTCCTCCTCCTCCGCCGCTGCAGACGCCTGATCCTTAATGTGCGTCAAACTTTGCATGAGCAGATGCATAAGTGGGATGCTCATGCTTATGATGTGCGTCGTCTGCGCTTACCAGCCATGTGCATTCCTCAAAACACTGAAGGACTTTACAGAGTTCTTTCAGCTTTGACCACTGCACACCCGACAATTCCATGTCTGCCATCAAACTGCCTGCCCGTGTATCCTCCCACAAATGCATTACAGCCTGCCTCTGTTCGCACAGTCTCTCAACCATGTGCAGGGTGGAGTTCCACCTTGTTGCAATGTCTTTGATTAGGTGGTGCTTGGGGAAGTGGAGCAATCGCTGCAGCTTCTGCATATGACCGGAGTGTTCGGCCGAGCGACGGATGTGCGATCACAGTCTTCGCACCTTATGGAGCAGGGATGTTAACTCTGGATAATTTTTAAGGAATCACTGCACCACAAGGTTCAAAGTGTGAGCCAGGCAAGGTAAGTGTGTGAGTTTTGCACTGGCTATGGCTGCCACAAATTACGGCCGTTATCACTGACTACCTTGCCTGCCTCAAGATGAAGACTGCCTAGCCATGACTCTGTTTGTTTCTGAGTTGTTTACCTCAGCTAGAGGTGACCTTTGCCTCATCAATAGGTTATGGACAAAGAAGTGCCACACTGCACTTTTCTGGCACGCGTCCGGCACTAAGCTCCACTCGCGGTTACCACTGTCAGCACTTTGTACCCAAGGATAACGGGGCCCCGCAATGGCCAAACTCGGTGCCACCAGGCAAGACCTATGTCTCCCCTCGCCTTCGGCAAAAGGTTCTTGCAAGTACACACGTGTCCAGGGTGGGTGGCCACTGTGGCTACATGCAGACCACAAAACTCCTGTCAGGGTCTTATTGGTGGCCGCTCAGGGCTTGGGACACTAAAAAGTATATTCCGGCATGTGTCTCTTGTGCTCGGAATAGCTTCCTTAAACAGAGCGTGATGATGCCCGCCGACACACTGTGGCGTTCCTTCAACTTCTGCTCCTGGCGATTTTTCCACTCCCATTGTCTCCCACGTGTCCCTTCTTAAACCTGGCGATCTTGCCGCCTCTGATACCTTCCACGTGTCCCGGTTTCTGTGTCACCTGCCAGGACATCAGACTTGCCCTCAGACGAGTCTGAGGCCTATGCCTCTGATGGGCACAAGGTGGTGGATTGGAAGGCTCAGAGGGGAGGAGGCCCTGGGAGGGGGGGTAATGTTAGGCGTCATGTTTCTACATCTGCTCTGCAGGAATCTGGAGCCTCACATTCTGCGGTCTCCTGCTGTCTATCTACCGCAGAGGAGATTACTTTGCAGCAGATCGCTCCAGAGACTAAGTCCCTCTGTTTTCCTACTGGGCATGCTCACGAGACGATCTCTCATTGGAGATCGGGAGTCATGTGCCCAGGTCCTTCTCCAGATCTCATTGGTCCATCTCGGAGATCTGGAAGCTTCCGGAAGGTCCCGGCTTTAAAAAGCGCGCCTGACCGTTCTGCCCTGTGCTAGTATAGTCTCTAGTTGCTACTGTGTGAATGATGATGGATGTATGAACCTGCGAATGACTCATTAAGATCCCTTCCCTCTGAAATTACAGGGACTTAGATTAGAGTCAGCGCCAGAGCGTGGCAATCCTCAAGCCACTACGGCATCATTCACAGTGCTAGTGTTTGACATTGCGCCTGCTTCCTTGCTTTGTCGACTAGCGGCAGTGTCCTATGCCACGCTGCAGTTGCAACCCTCTTTGGCGTCGCAGTAGTGATGCCGCACACATGGTTGGTCTAGACGGACGCAGCTCCTCTGTCTTGGGTCCCGTTCCTGTGACCAGATACCGTGTGTGCATTTACCTGAGACCTGTGACACTAACAGGCTCAGCCTTTTGTGTTTACCTCTGCTGACATCTCTGTGAGCAAACAGAGATTGCTTAGCGCACTTGGGTGATGTTCAACCCGCGTGCGCATTTCCGTCTCATTGCTCATCTGTCACTACTTAGCAGCAGTGTAACACCTACTGCACGGTGGACCCAGAGCGGCAAACACACTTTATTATTTATTTTTATTTCGTGTGCTCTGCCGTTCCTAACATTATACTAGCGCCAGGGTCTGGCTAGTAATGGCAGATCAGCAGCAAATCCTACAGTACATTCGGTAGCTAGAGGGCCGGTTGGCTACTCTTGAGAGTGCTATCTCAGCTGCGAAGTCTACTGAGGCTGCTGTACAGGCAATCGTAGAGGCGGTTTCATGTTTGTCCATGTCCTCCTCTGCACCAACAGTTTCCCGCCTCCCGTTGCCCGATAAATTTTCTGGCAATTGTGCCTCCTGTAGGGGTTTCATGAGCCAGTGCTCTATCCAGCTGGAGTTACTGGCTGCACGATTCCCTACTGAACGGGCTATGGTGGGGTTTATTGTTTCCCTACTGTCGGGCAGGGCGTTGGAGTGGGCCACACCACTATGGGAGCGTGGTGACCCAGAGGTTCGGACCACTGCTCAGTTGTTAACATCTATCAAGCAGGTCTTCCTGGGACCATGGGTCATGCACGATACCTCTCTTCAGCGACTTGCATTAACTCAGGGATCACTCTCGGTTAGCCAGTATGCCGTTTGTTTTTGGACACTGGCTTCCGGTGCCTGTAAGTCTGGAGGAGCTGATTGCCATTGCCACCCGCATTGATCTCCGTTTTTTGGAGCGTGGGTTGGAGCGTGCTCAGACCAGACGGAAGGTTACTTCAGCTCCCAACCTTTTTGAACCTCCAGAATTACCCAAGCCAGAGTGTTCACTCCCAGAGCACATGGAGGTGTCATGCGCCAGTCTCGAGGCGCGTCCGGCACTAAGCTCCACTTGCGGTTACCACTGTCAGCACTCTTCTCCCCAAGGATAACGGGGCCCCGCAATGGCCAAACTCGGTGCCGCCGGGCAAGACCTTTGTCCCCCCTCGCCTTCGGCCAAAGGTTCTCGCGTGTGCACACGCGTCCAGGGCAGGTGGCCACTGTGGTTACATGCAGACCACAAAACTCCTGGCAAGGTCTTATTGGTGGCCGCACAGGGCTCGGGACACTAAAAAGTATATTCGGGCATGTGCCTCTTGTGCTCGGAATAGCTTCCTTAAACAGAGAGTGATGATGCCCGCCGACACACTGCAGCGATCCACTTCAACTTCTGCTCCTGGCAATTTTTCCACTCCCCTAGTCTCCCACATGTCCCTTCTTAAACCTGGCGATCTTGCCGCCTCTGATACCTTCCACGTGTCCCGGTTTTCCGTGTCACATGCCGGGACATCAGACTTGCCCTCAGACGAGTCTGAGGCCTATGCCTCTGATGAGTACAAGGTGGTGGATTGCAAGGCTCAGAGGGGAGGGGGCCCTAGGAGGGGGGTAATGTTAGGCGTCAGGTTTCTGCATCTGCTCTGCAGGAATTCAGAGCCTCACATTCTGCGGTATCCTGCTGTCTATCTACCGCAGAGGAGATTACTTTGCAGCAGATCGCTCCAGAGACTAAGACCCTCTGTTCTCCTACTGGGCATGCTCATGAGATGATCTCCCACTGGAGATCGGGAGTCATGTGCCCAGGTCCTGCTCCAGATCTCATTGGTCCATCTCGGAGATCTGGAAGCTTCCGGAAGGTCCCGGCTATAAAAAGCACGCATGACCATTCGGCCAGGCGCTAGTATAGTCTCTAATTGCTACTGTGTGAATGATGATGGATGTATGAACCTGCAAATGACTCATTAAGATCCCCTCCCTCTGATAATACGAATGTGTACAGGGACTAAGATTAGAGTCCATGCCAGCGTGTGGCAATCCTCAAGCCACTTCAGCATCATCCACAGTGCAAGCGTCTGACATGGCGCCTGCTTCCTTGCTTTGTCGACTAGCGGCAGTGTCCTACACCACGCTGCAGTTGCAGCCCTCCTTGGCATCCGCAGTAGCGACGCCACACGCACGGTAGGTCTAGACGGATGCAGCTCCTCTGTCTTGGGTCCAGCTCCTGTGACCAGATACCGTGTTTGCATTTACCTGAGACCTGTGACACTAACAGGCTCAGCCTTTTGTGTTTACCTCAGCTGACATCTCTGTGAGCAAAGAGAGTTTGCTTAGCGCACTGGGGTGACGTTCAACCCGCGTGCGCATTTCCGTCTCATTGCTCGTCTGTCACTACTTAGCAGCAGTGTAACACCTACTGCACGGTGGACCCCGAGCGGCGACCGCACTTTATTATTTATTTTTATTTAGTGCGTTCCGCTGTTCCTAACACTTCCTACTATGGTATACATTTTCTGGCCTTGCACACTGTGCTAAGTTGACCGTCTGGCCAAGCTGTCCTCCAACTCTTTTAGTTTTTGGTCCACTTTTTTGGACAGCTACGGGCCTGGCAGATAACCACTTCTGCGATGTCAATGACTGCTGTGTATCTTTCTCCTTATCTGAACTATTCCCAGCGCCACCCTCCTCCCCCAATGGATGCCAATCCGGGTCAAGAACTGGGTCATCCATCACCTCCTCTTCAAAGTCATCTGCACCTTCCTCTTTACCTTCCTCTGTGTCACCTGAGTTTCATCAGGGTCAGATTCGGGCTCAGTAGACTGTGAGGGCAATGTATTGCTCTGTGTCAATGTACAAGCAGAATCATCTAGCAGTGGCTGCGCATCAGTGCACTCCATGTCAAATTCATCTTGGACTGGGGAATTCAGGATTTGACTGGATAACCCAGGCATGGTATGTGAAAAGAGCTCCATAGAGTTATCTGAAGTGTGGGCTGCCGCATCCTTAACTTTTGGTGGGGGTGAAGGACAAAAGGAAAGATATTTTTCCTGACCAGAACCCTGCACTGACGACTCCGTGCTTGCAGGTTTCGAACGTTCAGAAGAGGAGGCAATAGAGCTGGTGGCTGTTTTGGCAATGTACGCCAAAACCTGTTCCTGATTCTCCGGCTTTAAAAGAGGTTTTCCTACTCCAAGAAAAGGGAACCTTACAGGCCTTCTTGGGCCAGAGGATGACGCAGGCTCAACACCTCCTGCCTTAGCTGCTATTGTGCTTTTGCCAGAACCAGCTGATGCACCACCACCATCATTACAAGCTGTGCCCCTGCCCACGTCCGCGGACTCTTCCACCATACTTCCTCATGTTTGGGAAAATGTGCCAAAAATACCAGCAGAGAGATGGTACTGTATTAGGGATGGGCGAATCCTGAAATACTCGGAATTGCTAGACTCTAACGAGTCCGACTCGGAAACTCGCTACTCGTTGCGAGTCTAGCGAGTCCAATGTTAATGAATGGGGATGCGAGCATTGCAGCGATTCCTGTGCTGCCATTTTTTTGTTCCGCTTACTTCCCGCATGTGGCTGTGCACACAATGCGGAAAGTAAGCAGAACAATTGCGGATGGTACCCACGGTCCGGAGGAGAGGAGACTGTCCTCCGGGCTTTGGGCACCATATCCCTGTAAAAAATAGAATTTAAAAATAAAAAATATTGTTATTCTCACCCTCCAACGTCCCACGCAGCCTTCCCGCCTCTCCACGCATCCGTTCCCAGTAGTCCTTTGCGAAAATGCCCGCGATGGCGTCCGTTCTCGCGGGATCGCGAAGTCTCGCGGTCATTCGCGCGACGTCATCGCGAATGACCGCGAGACATCGCGATCCCGCGAGAACGGATGTCATTGCGGGCATTTTCGCAAAGGATTACTGGGAACGGATGCGTGGAGAGGCGGGAAGGCTGCGCGGGACGTCAGAGGGTGAGAATAACAATATTTTTTATTTTTTTTACATTTTATCTTTTACTACTGAGGCTGCATAGGCAGCCTCAGTAGTAAAAAGTTGGTCACACTTGTCAAACACTATGTTTGACGAGTGTGAACAACCTGTCAATCAGTTCTCCAAGCGATGCTACAGATCGCTTGGAAAGCGCTAGCATTTGCATTGGACTCGTTACTGTGCGAGTAATCGCTTGGAAACTCGCAGAGTACCGACTCCTGCGAGTCCCCTACTACTCGCAGAGTAACGAGTCCTAACGAGAAGATTCGCCCATCCCTGTACTGTATGATGAGCGTCCAGCTGTGTAAGGTGTATTAAAAAAATTAAATCTACGTCTATATTTTGTTAGTCACAGACACTCTCCCTGTATGTATTTGACCGTAATCCAACAAGCAGATATACGGAACTGTATCAGAAGTGTACAGCTGTATGCGTTTTTTGTGTATTTACGGAGTGTCACACACACACGCTGACTCTTTATAGATGTGACTGTAATGTGAACGGCAGATATACAATACTGTTTGAGAATCGGACAGCTCTATATGGTGTCTGTATGGAAAATTGGCAATCTCTGTCTATTTGTATACGGAGTGACACACGCTGTCCCTGTCTAGTTTTGACCGTTATCAAACAGCAGATATACGAAACTGTTTGAAAAACGGACAGCTCTCTAAGGTGTAGGTCTGGAAAAATGGGAAATTTCCTTGGCTTGTTTTTCCAGAGTCACACCCAGATAGCTTCTATTTGTCCGTGATACCAGCCAGTACACGGTAGTGTGTGAGGAACGTACACCGCTATACGGTGTCTGTATGGAAAATTGTCAGTCTCCGTCTATTTGTATACGGACTGACACACGCTGTCTCTGCCTATTTTTGACCGTTATCAAACAGCAGATATGCGAAACTGTTTGAAAAGCGGACAGCTCTCTAAGGTGTAGGTCTGGAAAAATGGAAAATCTCCTTGGCTTGTTTTTCCAGAGTCACACCCAGATAGCTTCTATTTGTCCGTGATACCAGCCGGTACAAGGTAGTGTGTGAAGAACGTACACCGCTATACGGTGTGTGAAAAAAAGAACGCTCGGTAACTCACCAGAACAAAATAATAAAAGTTGGAGTGCTTTGAAAAAAGCAGTTTGAACAGCAGTGTGCACACAGAAATGCAGCTATCAGGTAGCCTTAAAAGGCAGCCTAATCACCACCAGCGCTGCTGCACACAACAAAAATCCTCCCCTTTCACTGCACACTAACTGTACAGTGAAAAGCGCTATCAGCAGAAGCAATTTTTTTCTTCTTCCCTGCCTAACGCTCTCCCTATTCAGAATCAGCAGCAGCACCTCTCCCTATTCTAAGATCGGCAGAAGTAAGATGGCGGTCGGCGGTCACGGCCTTTTATACCCACTGTGACACCACACAAAGCCAGCCAATCACTTCAATGCCCTTCTCTAAGATGGTAGTGGCTGCTGCCCATGTCATTGCATTGCCCACAGTGTGCATACACCTTCATTGGCTGAGAAAAGGCACTGGAAGCATTATTTGAAACATGACTTTGGCGCTCGGCTCGGCAACCTCATGGCCGACCTCACACTATGGTCGGGTTTTGATCGGCAAAACCCAACTTTAGCTAAAGTCGGCGTTTTTTGAATTTGACCGAACCGTTTCACTCAACTCTGCTCATCGCCAATAAAAACAAAGTTCAGGTTTCCTCTAGTGTGTGAGTTGGGAGGCAAGTGAAGTTCAGAGTTATACAAACGCTCTCCAAAAAACATATTCTCCAAAATTCCACCATCGGAAACCCTTCCGTTCATTCCAACATCGACATAAATGAATTCGTAGTTTGCGTTTACAAGGGCCATCAGTATGATGCTGAAATAGCCCTTGTAGTTGAAGAAATATGATCCGCTATTAGGTGGTTGAGTTATATGGACATGTTTACCGTCCAAAGCCCCACCACAGTTTGGGAACTGCCACAGCTGATCAAAATCATTGGCGATCTTGCTCCATTCAGCCTCCATGGTAGGAAACTTAATGTAGCTCCGAAGACAACTAAATATCGCCTTACACGTTTCCGGAAAGAGAACGCTCAGCAGTGGCCTTGAAATGGCGGAAGAAAAATGCAAATCTTGCAAGTAGGGTACGGTGGCCAGGAATCGCAGCGTGACTGCCAATCTTTCATCTGCTGGGATGGCAGCACGCATCACTGTATGCTTGCGTTCGATTAGTGGAGTAATTTTTTCAAGTAGAAATGTGAATGATTCCTCAGACATCCGCAGATAATTGCGGAAATCATGAGGATTTTTATCCTGAAGCTCTTTCACCAGCTGCATGTGGAACAATTCGGACCTCTTCTGCAGCCATTCTCTTGTCCATATGTGATGCTTTCTTTTTGAATGCCTCTTCTGCATCCGTGACTCTTCTTGGCGTCGAGCTTCCTCAACAAGTAATGCAGCAACCAAGACAGCACAATCTGCATTATTCATGATGGTGCAAACTGAAACAAAAAAAAAAATAAAAAGTTACAATAGCTGTTTTGTTGGGGGTTTGGTGCGTGCACACAAGACCACCTAAAATAGCTGACCAGGCATTAAACATACGCACAGACAAAGAAACCACACCCTCCCTCCAACCAGAGCAATGAAAGCAGATAATTGGTAGCTGTTCTATAGTTTTGTAAAAATTGAAATGCAGATGAGATCACAAATGATGCCTACTGTGATCAGAAGAACCGTTGATGAATAGAAAAATCAGTGTGGAATCGCAGCAGGAGAACGTTAATTCGATCTGTAACCAGCAAGAAGGGACAAAGAACACAAATGTTGCTATGCTGCCTTCTTCACGGGGTCAGGTACAGAGAAGAAAAGCACCACTGTGTTTACTTCTTTAAAGGCAAGGACGCCAATCAGAACGCAGTAGCGACCACCAATCGGAGCTGAGGGGCACAGAAAAGGCACCGCTTAAGCACGCCTATGTTTCTCGTTTCAATTCGCTAGTGAGGTCGTTGGTTAGGTTAGTTAGGTTGGTTAGGTCGTTGGTTGGTTAGAGCGATGCATGCTATCCAGTGGGGCTTCAAAGACCAAAAAAATGTCCAGACTATTCCTAACCGACCAGCGATCTCACAGCGGGGGCCTGGTCGCCGCCACCTGTCACACGTAGCGAGATCACTTGTAAGGTCACTGTTGCGTCACAAAACTTGACGTGGCGGGGGCTTAAGTGTGGTAATTCCACTCCCTTTTCTACTTCTGTTTATTCCCCATCCTCCACTCCCCTGTGCATTCCTCTGTTACATGTAAGTTAATATTGTGTATGCCTGAAATTTTCTGTTAACCCTTGTTTGTATAGCCATATTTGTCGGGTTGGTGTGCTGTGGTGCACAATAGAGCCCCTCTTCCCTGGGCAGGGGAAATAAACAGACGGAGGGCTAGGATGAATGCCCTGGTATCTTTTCCTTCTGAAGTATCCCAGGGAATAGAGCCAACTGGGGCATCCCCTAGTGGTAGGGTCAGTGTAGGAGCCCATGGTCCCGGGTTACCAGACATCTGTGTCATGAATGTCAGACCGGCAAAGGACACTAGAGTGGCAGTGGCAGTGCAACAGAGAAATCAAGTGGCAATTTTTATTTCTTTATTTTAAAACATTTTCTGCTCCAAGAAAGATTTTGTAAAATCACAGAAACCTACATTAAATAGATCAATTGATTAAGACTTGATACTGCATAGTTAATAGTATTAGTAAATAATGAAAGGATCAATGTGAGTTCTGCTTTACTTAAATAACTGGAAATGTTCTTTTAAGGAAAAAATGTTTTTTACTATCTTATTTCTAAGATGTATCCAGAATATTTTATTGTTTGAATCAAATTCTCATGTAAATGTTTGGTGCCTAGCAGTTATCACATCTGAACACACAGTAAAAGAAATTTGGCAAAATTCCTTATTAATTTACTTCCAAAACAGTCTTTTTGTTGGATCCAGTGAAGGGTAAAACATATGCAAAACATTTATTTTCTTGCTGAAAGGGATTTATGTGCTAATCATATTTTATTAAAAAAAGGCAAATAGGTCACATTTTTTCACATTTTGGAACAAAGTGGCCAATTAGCATGAACATGAAAGTGAATTTTATTGAATTTATTGCATAAAGTATAGAAAAACACAACAGTCTTGGGAATCTATAAATGGATATGAATCATTTAGGTTATACTATAACCTGGAATTTTTGTAAAGAGTAATGTGGAAGGTTTAAATAATGCATTTTAATTCTTTATTTGTCTGCTTTACTGGATTACCTTCATTTCCTTGAATCTCTCACAAAAAAAAATGTTAATGAAAGGTTTTGGAAGGGTTATATCCCTCATTTCTCATCCCATGAAGCTGCCAGATTTTTCACTGTAAAAAAGAAAGATAGCGGCCTCTGTCCCAGCCTCGATTTCTGACAACTAAACAAAATCACAGTTAAAAATACTTACCCACTTCCACTCATCCCCGACCTATCCAGCTTCTGGGGCTAAGTGGTTTTCTAAACTTGATCATAGAGGGGCTTACAATTTGATATGCATATGGAAGAGTGATGAGAGAAAAATACCACTCTTAATGTTTGAGGATCTTTTCGAAAATCTTATCCAAAGCATCTGCTTCTTTTCAAAAAATTTTTAATGATGATTTTTCTGATTACATTGGAAGATTTGTTGTGATGTATTTGGATGATACTCTAATTTTCTCTCTCGATTTGGACTCCCACCAGAAACTTGTCCATTTGATATTACATAAGTTGAACAAGAATTCTTTGTGTGCAGAATTAGAAAAATGTGTTTTTTCTGTTCAGAATATTTTGTTCTTTCCGTTTATTAGGTTAGAAAAATTGTTTAAGATGAACACGTAGAAGGTGTAGGCCTAAATTGATTAGGTTCAACCTTATGACCTTAAGACTTTGCAACTATTTTTAGATTTGCCAACTATAATAGGAAATGTATTAAGGGATTTTTCTCAGATTACTAAAGCTCTTACTGACCTCACACGTAAAGGGCAAATCTAAGGGTTTTGTCTATGGAAACTATAAAGGCCTTTAAAAATTTAAGAGAGTACTTTACGTTTGCTCCCGTTCTGCAAGAACCGTTCGTTGTGTAGGTTGGATGCTTCGGATGTTGGGATATGATCAAGTTTATCACAAGGGCCCAAAACTCTGCATCCCATGTGCTTTTTTTCCTAAAAATATTCTCATCTGCAGAGAAAAATTATGATATTAGGAATTGTGAGTTACTTGCTGTTAAATGGGCTTTTGATGAGTGAAGGCATTATTGACGGTGGTTCATCAAGTTACTTTGGTTACTCATGACAAGAATTTATCTGACATTGAATCAGCTAAATTATTAAACTCCAGACAGACCAGATGATCCTTGTTTTTCTCTAGACATCATTTCCCTATCACATTCAGGCCAGATTCTAAGAAAATGAAAGCTGACCTGTTGTCTCTGTTCAGTTTCTCTTCCAGAACCTCCATTCGTCCTCAGGGTATTGTGGTTTCTATAGTAACCTCAGAGTTGGGAGAGGAAATCCGTAAAGTCCAGTCATTGACTCCTTCCGCTACTCCAGGATACAAATTATTTGTGCCTGCATACCTAAGATTGCATCTGTTACAGGAATTCCATAATTCCATCTTTAGTGGTCATCCTGGAGTTACTTCCACATGAAATCCATTGTTAGGCTTTTTTGATGACCATTCCTGCAAAATGATATTAAAGATTTTTATTCATTTGTAAAGTCTGTGAATGCACTAAAGTTAGTTGAGGCCAGCATGGGAATTGGCACCATTGCCAATTCCAGAAAGACCATGGACTCATCTGTCCATGGGTTTCATCACGGATTTGCCTATGTCTGGTCAGAAACATACTATTTGCTGATTGATTCAGCAAACAAGCTAATTTTATTCCTTTGTCAGGATTACCAAATGATGAGACACTCTCCAGGTTATGTCTCATATTGAAAGGTTACATGGAGTCCATCTTAACATTGCGTCTAATAAAGGAGTTCAATTTGTCTCTAAGTTCAGGAGAGCTTTTTTGTAAATTGGGGATTAACTTGTCATTTTTCTCTGCCTGACACCCTGAAACCAATCGTCAGACTGAGAGGACATATCAATCTTTGGAGCAAATTTTAAGGTATTTTGTGGCAACTCAGCAGAAAGACTAATAGTGGGTATGAAAAGTATTCAGACCCCTTTTAATTTTTCACTCTTTGTTTCATTGCAGCCATTTGGTAAATTAAAAAAAGTTATTTTTTTCTCATTAATAAACACTTTGTACCCCATCTTGACTAAAAAAAGCAGATATGTAGAACTTTTTGCATATTTATTAAAAAAAGAAAAAACAAAACATCACATGTTCATAAGTATTCAGACCCTTTGCTCAGACACTCATAACACACTTAACACCTGGTCTACGGGAACCTCGCCATTTTTCTGTAATTATGTTTTTCATCCTCATTTTATTGTAGGATTAGTTCAGGGGAGGAAGTCATTGTGCAGAAACTTAGGGATGTCTGTCGGGAGGTTCAAAAGAATATTGGCACCGCTCAGATTAGTCAAAAACTGAAGGATGATAAAAGACGTTATTTTGGTCTTGTTTTTAAAGTTAGGGATAGGGTTGGGCTGTTATCCAGAAACATTAAACTTAAGGTACCATCTGTGAAATTGGGTCCAAAGTTCATCAGTCCCTATGAAATTCTGGAAGTGGTCAATCTGGTTACAATTAGGTTGAAGCTTCCTCCATCTCTCGCATCCTTAACATCTTCCATAAATCCCTGTTGGAGGAATTTGTTCCTTTGGTGGTGTTACCCTTGTCCCTTCCTCCTTCTGTTGCTGTTAATGACAGTTTAGAATATGATGTGCAGAGAGTTTGGGATTCTTGTAGGGTCTGAAATTTCCTCCAGTACCTCATCCACTGGAGGGAATATGGACCAGAGGAAAGATCCTGGGTACCAGCTCGAGATTTGAAGGCAGGGCGGTTAGTCAAAGCCTTCCATCTGAAGTTTGCTGGAAAACCTTCAGAAACAAGAAGGACAATACATGGGCTCCTGTATTTTTTGATACCTTATTTTAACTATAATATCAAAAGCATTAATGCCTTTAGTCATCAAAATGTCAGAACTTGCTTTGCTAAGTCAAAAAGTTTTTGTGCATTGCTGAGTTATGCAAAAAATTTGTAAGTTTTGCATTTTCTTTATATTTTTGCCGAACTATAGCAAAATTCGCGGAGCTGCGGCTCGGAATGAGGTGGAAAGGAGGCGTGAAAAAGAAAGGTCATCTAATATACATATAGCTACATCGTTACATAAGTTGAAAAAGGACTTGGGTCCATCAAGTTCAGTTTTTGTCCACCAGTTATACCTTCTCTATCGTTTGGTTATTTCTGACCCATAATGCAATTTCTTGTGAGAAAAGCATCTAGCACTTCTGTAAATGCTGATGTAATGTCTACCATTACTACCTCTTGGAATAGGGCATGCCACAGTCTGCTTTAACTGTAAAGAACCCTTTCCCATTAAGCTGCCATAAGCGCCCTTCCCCCACCCCACACTTGTTGCATGTTAAATGATTATTTGTAAGGTCTTTAAAAATAATAAATCATGTGCCTCTCCTTCGTATTAACCACACATGTATTTACACATATAAAGGAGATTGTCTCTATGTAGCTAAACCAGCCAAACGTTTCCAGCTTCTTATCATAGGAGATGCCCTGTTATAATCTAGCTGCTCGCACTTAAGCTCACTCTAACTTTCAAATATCCTTTTCAAAATGAAGAGCCCAAAATTAGATCCTATATTCAAAATGTGGCCTTACAAGTGTTTTACAGAGAAGTATAAATACATTTGGATAACTGGATTTTATTTTCCTTTTTACTCACACTTAAATTGTGTTTGCTTCTGCAGCTGCTGCTTGACATTGAGTACTGCTGCTCAGCTTACTTTTAACCATACCAAGTCCTCCTGTTCTATAGTTGTGAGAATATTTCCATTTAATGTACATGCAGTATACATGTTGTCCTTTAGGCCAGAAATCTTACTCCTGTCCGCAACTGGAGTAAGATTTGTGTTAAGGTGCAAGGTATGCGCACAAAACTTTTCAGATGCTCGTGCTTCATTAAGTGGAGCATGCCAGTGAATCCTACTCCAGTCTTTATGAATTGCGAATTAAGATTTAACAGATTATCTCTGCACTGCTGGACACTCATTATGGAAGAAAAATTAAAAAATTGTACTAGAGTCAAAACACGGCATCACAAACAACATTTTTTCCAGATAAATAGCTATAAAATTTTATGTTTATCTGGTGTCTTATTTTTATACAATGAATACTGTAAAACCAACCCCCCCTCAAAAAATGATGGAATTGCATTTAATCACTGTATACAAATACAAGTACTTCTCATTAAATTAGAATATCATCAAAAATTTATTTATTTCAGTTCTTCAAAACAAAAAGTGAAACTCATTTATTATATACAGTCTTTACAAACAGATTTCAAGTGTTTATTTCTGTTAATGTTGATGATTATGGCTTACAGCCAATGAAACCCCAAATGTCATTATCTTAATAAATTAGAATAATTAACAAAAAACAACTGCAAAGGTTTCCTAAGCTTTTAAAAATCTGTGTCAGTATGTTCCACAATCATGGAGAAGACTACAGACTTGGCAGATGTCCAGAAGGCAGTCATTGACACACTCCACAAGGAGGGTAAGCCACAAAAGGTCATTGCTAAAGAAGCTGGCTGTTCACAGAATGCTGTATCCAAGCAAATCAATGGAATGCTGAGTGAAAGGAAAAAGTGGGGTAGAAAAAGGTTTGCAAGCAACCAGGATAACTGCAGCCTTGAAAGGATTGTTAAGAAAAGGCCATTCAAACATTTGGGGAGATTCACAAGGAGTAGACTGCTACTGGAGTCATTACTTCAAGAGCCACCACACACAGACGTGTCCAGGACGTGGGCTACAAGTGTCGCTTTCCTTGTGTCAAGCCACTCATGACCAATAGAAAATGCCAGAAGCATCTTACCTGTGCCAAGGAGAAAAAGAACTAGACTGTTGCTCAGTGGTCCAAGGTGTTGTTTTCAGATTAAATTAAATTTTGCATTTCATTTGGAAATCAAGGTCCCAGAGTCTGGAGGAAGAGTGGAGAGGCACACAATCCAAGCTGCTTGATGGCTAGTGTGAAGTTTCCACAATCAGTGATGGTTTAGAAAGCCATGTCATCTGCTCGGGTAGGTCCACTGTGTTTTATCAAGACCAAAGTCAGCGCAGCCGTCTACCAGGAAATTGTAAAGCATTTCATGCTTCCCTCTGCCAACAAGCTTTTTGGAGAAGGAAACTTAATTCTCCAGCAGGACTTGGCATCTGTCCAAACTGCCAAAAGTACCAATACCTGGCTTAAAAACAACAGTATCACTATACTTGATACTTGATTGGCCAGCAAACTTGCCTGACCTTAACCCCATAGAGAATCTATGGGGTATTGCCAAGTGGAAGATGAGAGACACCAGAGCCAACAATGCAGGCAAGCTGAAGGCTCAAAGCAACCTGGGCTTACATAGCACCTCAGCAGTGCCACAGGCTGATTGCCTCCATGCCACACCACATTGATGCAGTAATTGATGCAAAAGGAGCCCCGACAAAGTATTGAGTGCATTTACTGAACATACATTTCAGTAGGACAACATTTCGAATTTTAAAATCATTTTCAAGTTGGTGTTATAAAGTATTCTAATTTACTGAGATAATGACTTTTGGGCTTTAATTGGATGTAAGCCATAATCATCAACATTAACAGAAATAAACACTGGAAATTATTTGTTTACAATAACTTTGTATAATATATGAGTTTCATTTTTGCATTGAAGAACTGAAATAAATTAAATTGATGATATTGATGATATTCTAATTTAGTGAGAAGCACCTGTATAATCACCGTGTATATTGCACTGCAGGGAGGCTGGCTGTCATTTGAAAACTAATATTGACTCTGCTTTTTGATAAATTTGTCATTTTAACCCCTTCACTACCAAGGGTGGTTTGCACGTTAACTACCGGGCCAATTTTTACAATTCTGACCACTGTACCTTTATGAGGTCATAACTCTGGAACGCTTCTATGGATCCCGGTTATTCTGACATTGTTTTCTCGTGACATATTGTACTTCATGTTAGTGGTAAAATTGCATTCAAATAACTTGCGGTTATTTGTGAAAAAAATGGAAATTTGGCGAAAATTTTGAAAATTTCGCAATTTTCCAAATTTGAATTTTTATGCCCTTAAATCACAGCGATACGGCACACAAAAAACTTAATACATAACATTTCCCACATGTTTACTTTACATCAGCACAGTTTTGGAACCAAAATTTTTTTTTGTTAGGAAGTTATAAGGGTTAAAAATTGACCAGCGATTTCTCATTTTTGCAACACCATTTTATTTTTAGGGACCACTTCACATTTGAAGCCACTTTGAGGGGTCTATATGATAGAAAATACCCAAAAGTGACACCATTCTAAAAACTGCACCCCTTAAGGTGCTTAAAACCACATTCAAGAAGTTTATTAACCCTTTAGGTGCGTCACAGGAATTTTTTGAATATTAAAAAAAAATGAACATTTAACTTTTTTTCACAAAAAAAATACTTCAGGTTCAATTTTCTTTATTTTACCAAGGGTAACAGGAGAAATTGGACTGCAAGACTTATTGTGCAATTTGTCCTGAGTACGCTGATACCTGATATGTGGGGGGGAACCACTGTTTCGGCGCATGGCAGAGCTCAGAATGGAAGGAGCGCCGTTTGACTTTTTCAATGCAAAATTGGCTGTAATTCAGATCGGACGCCATGTCACGTTTGGCGAGCCCCTGATGTACCTAAACAGTGGAAACCCCCCCAAGTGACCCCATTTTGGAAACTAGACCCCCCAAGGAACTTATCTAGATATGTGGTGAGAACTTTGAACCCACAAGGGCTTCACAGAAGTTTATAACGTACAGCGGTACAATTAAAAAATCATATTTTTTCCACAAAAATGATCTTTTCACCCCCAATTTTTAATTTTCCAAGGGTAACAGGACCCTAAAAGTTATTGTGCAATTTGTCCTGAGTACGCTGATACCCCATATGTGGGTGTAAATGACTATTTGGGCGCATAGCAGAGCTCGGAAGGGAAGCAGCGCCATTTGACGTTTTTGGCTAGAATTGAGATCGGACACCATGTCACGATTGGAAAACCCCTGATGTACCAAAACAGTGGAAACCCCCCACAAATGACACCATTTTGGAATCTAGACCCCCCAAGGAACTTATCTAGATGTGTGGTGAGAACTTTGAACCCCCAAGGGCTTCACAGAAGTTTATAACGTACAGCAGTACAATTAAAAAATCATATTTTTTCCACAAAAATGATCTTTTCACCCTCAATTCTTATTTTTCCAAAAGTAACAGGACCCTAAAAGATATTGTGCAATTTATCCTGAGTACGCTGATACCCCACATGTGGGGGTAAACCACTATTTGGGCGTATGGCAGAGCTCGGAAGGGAAGCAGCGCCATTTGACGTTTTTGGCTGGAATTGAGATCGGACACCATGTCGCGTTAGGAAAGCCCCTGATGTACCAAAACAGTAGAAACCCCCCACAAATGACACCATTTTGGAAACTAGACCCCCCAAGGAACTTATCTAGATGTGTGGTGAGCACTTTGACCCCTTCAGTGCATCACAGAAGTTTTAACGACAGGGCGTGAAAATAAAAAAATCTTATTTTTTCCACAAACATGATCTTTTAGTCCCCATTTTTTTATTTTCCCAAGGGTATCAGGAGAAATTGGACCACAAAAGTTGTTGTCCAATTTGTCCTGAGTACGCTGACACCCCATATGTGGGAGAAAACTACTGTATGGGCACACGTCGGGGCTCGGAAGGGAAGTAGTGACGTTTTGGAATGCAGACTTTGATGGAATGGTCTGCGGGTGTCATGTTGCGTTTGGAGAGCCCCTGATGTACCTAAACAGTGGAAACCCCCCACAAGTGACCCCATTTTGGAAACTAGACCCCCTAATGAACTTATCTAGATGTGTGGTGAGCACTTTGAACCCCCCAGTGCTTCATAGAAGTTTATAACGACCGGGCGTCAAAATAAAAATATCGTATTTTTTCAACAAACATCATCTTTTAGTCCCCATTTTTTTTATTTTCCCAAGGGTAACAGGAGAAATTGGACCCCAAAAGTTGTTGTCCAATTTGTCCTGAGTACGCTGATACCTCATATGTGGGAGAAAACTACTGTATGGGCACACGTCGGGGCTCGGAAGGGAAGTAGTGACGTTTTGGAATGCAGACTTTGATGGATTGGTATACGGGTGTCATATGCGTTTGGAGAGCCCCTAATGTACCTAAACTATTGAAACTCCCCACAAGTGACCCCATTTTGGAAACTAGACCCCCCACCGAGCTTATCTAGATGTGTGGAGAGCACTTTGAACCCCCAAGTGCTTCACAGAAGTTTATAACGCCTGGGCGTGAAAATAAAAAAAACATTTTTTTCCGCAAAATTATATTTTTGCCCCCAATTTTTTATTTTCCTAAGGGTAACAGGAGAAATTGGACCCCAAAAGTTGTTTTGTAATTTGTCCTGAGTAGGCTGATATCCTACATGTGGGGGTAAAACACTGTTTGGGCACATGGCAGAGCTTGGAAGGGAAGGAGCACCATTTGACTTTTTCAACGCAGAATTGGCTGGAATTGAGATCAGACGCCATGTTGCCTTTGGAGAGCACCTGATGTGCCCAAACAGTGGAAACCCCCAATTATAACTCCAACCCGAACCTCAACACACCCCTAACCCTAATCTGAGCCCTAGCCCTAACCCTAGCCCTAACCCTAGCCCTTACCCTAACCCTAGCCCTAACCCTAGCCCTAACCCTAGCCCTAACCCTACCCCTACCCTAACCCTAGCGGGAAAATGGAAATAAATACATTTTCTTTTAGTTTTATTATTTTTCCCTAACTAAGGGGGTGATAACGGGGGGTTTGATTTATGATTTATGGCGGTTTTTATGTTTGGCGGCTGTCGCACGCTAAAAGACGCTTTTTATTGTAAAAATAGTTTTTGCATCACCACATATTGTGAGCTATAATTTTTCCGTATTTTGACACACCGAGTCATGTGAGGTCTTATTTTTTGCGGGACGAGTTGACGTTTTTATTGGTACCATTTTCGGGCACGTGACATTTTTTGATCGCTTTTTATTCCGATTTTTGGGACGCAGAATGAACAAAAACCAGCGTTTCATGAATTTCTTTTGGGGGAGTGCGTTTACACCGTTCCGCGTGCGGTAAAATTGATAAAGCGGTTTTATTCTTCGGGTCAGTACGGTTACAGCGATACCTCATTTAGGTCGTTTTTTTATGTTTTGTCGGTTTTTTGCAATGAAAACTATTTTATATAAAAAATAATTATTTTTGTATCGATTTATTCTGCGAGCTATAACTTTTTTATTTTTTTGCGGATGATGCTGTATGGTGGATCGTTTTTTGCGGGACAAGATGACGTTTTCAGCGGTACCATGCATATTTATATGCGTCTTTTTGATCGCGCGTTATTGCACTTTTTGTTCGGTGGTATGATAATAAATCATTATTTTTTGCTTCGTTTTTTATTTTTATTTTTTAAGGGGTTCGCTAAAGGGGTTAACTAATGGGACAGTTTTATAGGGCAGGTCATTACGGACGCGGCGATACCAAATATGTGTACTTTTATTGTTTTTGTTTTTTTTTATTTTGAAAAAATGGATTTATTGGGGAATATTTTTTTTTTTTTTACTGATTTATTTAGCGATTTTTTTTAAATTATTTTTAACACTTTTTTTTTTTTTTACTTTATTACCTTGTCCCAGGTGGGACATCACTGTCCTGTGACAGATCGCTGATCTGTCACATCACAGATCACTGTGACAGATCAGCGATCTGTCACAGGCACTGCTGCAGACTTCCTCATGCCTGCGCTTTGCAGGCAGTGAGGAAGTCAGCTCCCTGCAGGCCCCCGTCGCCATCTTGGATCCGGGGGCCTGTAGGGAAAGAGACCCCCACAGCAGCGCTGCACATTGCGCTGCCGTGGGGGGCTCAGGGAAGCACGGAGGGAGCCCCCTCCCTGCCGATGCTTCCCTTTAACCCCCGGTACACCGCGATCGCGTTTGATCGCGGTGTGCAAGGGGTTAACGTGTCGGGGGCGGTCCGTGACCGCCCCTGACACATTGTGCCGAGTGTCAGCTATGATAATTAGCTGACACTCGGCCGCGATCAGCGGCGCTCACCACGTGGGCGCCGCTGATCGCGATGACGTAATATTCCGTCCATGGTAATTAAGTCCATGGTCACATGGACGGAATATTACGTCAATTGTAGGTAAGGGGTTAACACTGATTACCATTGTCTAAAAATTTGATAGTATTTACAAATATACTTGTTTGAATGTACCTGAAAATTACACCATTAAAAACATTCTCTTGGTCTGTCAATGGGTCCTTGTAAAAGGATTGTTTTCCATGGTCCATTATCCATGGGTAAGCATCAGCTAAAGATTTCTTGTCTTTTCAGCTTTTAAACAGAGCTAAATAGATTATGAACTATTTATAGATGTTTGATCATTAAAAAAAATATATATTAACACTTATCGCACATATTATTTTAGCAAGACAAAAATGTATTACTCCATTCTTTCACTATGTAGGATTATAAAATAATATCAAACCATTAATTTGATTGAACAATGTAAAGGTCATCAGAATAAATTGCTTTGGTGGCATGAAAGGCTACTTTCTGCTTGAAGGCATTATCTTAACTATGTGCTCCTAATGTTTTCCCCGGTAAGGTCAAAGTGATTATTTAATTTCTCAATGGAACAAGTGTTTTCATTCATTCACATGTCAATTAATATGTCATATAGAAAGAACAGATTTAGCAATATTTACATAAAATTATTTTAGTCTTTGCAAAATGAAATAGTTACCCTTTAACCTTTCTTTGTATTATGAAAGTAACAATGTATCAACAACATATCAATATCAATGGAGAACAATATTCTGTGCGGTTTGGTGTTTTACATCAACTGATTAGATTTAATCACTTTGTTTTTAGGTAGTAATTTACTCATGGTCATGTCTACAAGCAAACAAAATGCTTTTATGTACCTCTATTGCTAAAAAGAGATTTCTGCTTACACGACTTCTGATCTTTGGCTCCTGCCAGTCTGTGCCCAATTTGCTCTACACAGAGTGGCTTTAGGAAAGAGAAGAAGGGCCAGAAATTGGAACATACCTGCACCCACACTGAGTGTGCACTAGGGTGACCGGATCTCATATGGGGGGGAAAAAATGTCAGAATCTTGTTCGTCTGGACCCCACAAAACGATTCCCCTTTCCAGATATTGAGAGAGCCAAAATTTGAGCTCGATCAAACGACGTTAACCTGTGCCGCTCGTCGCTCAAAGTTTGAAAAAATCCAAATTGAGGTATTTTAAAATTTAGGTATTTTGCATAGTCTGTTAGACTATAAAGAATGTGACAACAACATTGCAGAAATAGCTCTGACCAAATTTTCGAACCATTTGTGGTATTTGAATGCAGAGTTGGTGGGATTGTCGTTTTTTGATCCCACCATTACAGACAATAGGGTTGTAAATCCAAAAGTTAGGAAAGAAAAATTAAAAGAGGTAGGAAGTAACCGACTTTAACGACCTTCTGACAAAAGATGAAGAACAAAAGAAATATGTCCTGCAAGTTGTAAGCAAATGCCGAGCATTATATTCTGACATTTCAAAAACTACTTTAACAAAAGCTCTAGAATAGATTAGATAACTATGTAAAATTATCAACTCATGTAGGTTAGCGTGCTCTGATGGTTCATCTGTGCTACTGAGCAATTTATTAGCCATTAACAACTTTTCATTGTCTGTAATGGTGGGATCAAAAAACGATAATCCCACCAACTCTGCATTCAAATACCACAAATGGTTCGAAAATTTGGTCAGGGCTATTTCTGCAATGTTGTTGTCACATTCTTTATAGTCTAACAGACTATGCAAAATACCTAAATCTTAAAATACCTCAATTTGGATTTTTTCAAACTTTGAGCGACGAGCGGCACGGGTTAACGTCATTTGATCGAGCTCAAATTTTGGCTCTCTCAATATCTGGAAAGGGGAATCGTTTTGTGGGGTCCAGACGGACAAAATTCCGACATCGATTTTTTGCGGTCACCCTAGTGTGCACCTACCCTAAGTACAGTGTCCATTTTAGGACATGATCATATATCAAAATCAAACAACAGAAATACTCTGTCTGATACCTGATGTCTGATACCTGATGTCTGATACCTGATGTCTGATACCTGATACCTGATGTCTGATACCTGATGTCTGATACCTGATAACTGATACCTGATAACTGATACCTGATACCTGATACATGATAACTGATAACTGATACCTGATAACTGATAACTGATAACTGATACCTGATAACTGATACCTGATACCTGATAACTGATACCTGATAACTGATACCTGATAACTGATACCTGATACCTGATACCTGATAACTGATACCTGATACCTGATACCTGATAACTGATACCTGATAACTGATACCTGATACCTGATAACTGATAACTGATACCTGATACCTGATAACTGATACCTGATACCTGATAACTGATAACTGATACCTGATAAGTGATACCTGATACCTGATGCCTGATGCCTGATGCCTGATGTCTGAGACTTGATTACTATCAAAAATCAAACATCAAAATGCTTTTCAGATACAGTACTTAAGTGGATCATTTCATAAGGGAAGAAAAAGGATCCTTAAACAGACTGTAGAGCTGTTGGCTGACTGGTTAAGCAACTGGTTTATAGAAAAGGAAATTGTTGGTTCTAATCGCACATCAGATTTTTAATTATTTATATATTTTTTTTTTTTAACTAGCAGATTATCACATAAAATCCTATCGTGCTTCACTGACGGGTTACAATAGAAAAGATGGAATAGATATATAAAATTGTCAGTGACACACACATATGTATATATATATATTAGATAGATAGATAGAAGAAAAGCCGGTAATTCAGCAGTCACGGCAGTGTGACATCACAGCAGGAGCCGCCAGGATAGAAGAGATGGATTACATACAGTAAATACACACAGAATAGGCAGATATATGGATGTATGTGACATATACAGTTAGTACAGTGTGTGTGCAGCTTACTGTACTTGTTTTTAATTAATAAAAGATTATTTTTCTAGCAAAAGTGGCGTGAGCTCCCGTGCAATTTTTGTAACCAGCAGAAGGAAAGCTGATGACTGAGCAGTGGCGTATCCAGGGGGGGGCAGTTGCCCCGGGCGCAGCCAGCAGGGGGGCGCAGTCGGGCCGCCTAATGCAGCGGTCCGCAGAGTCTCCCCCCCGGCGGCTGCGCTCTGCCGCCCCCCATCCTGTGAGCCGGCTGTTCTCTGTGACGGCTGTCAAGCTGACAGCTGACGCAGAGAGGGAGGCCGCGCCGGCTCCCAGGCAGCAATTGTACTGGCGTCTATACAGACGCCTGTACAATTAGCTCTGACCGCCGGGTCAGAGCGACGTCAGCAGCGTGATCATGTCATGTGATCACGCTGCTGACGTCACTCCCGGCGCCCAGAGCAAACGCTGGTGGTAAGTGTGCTCCTCTGTGGAGCTGAAGAACCACCGAAGATGGGAGATGGGGGGTGTTAATGAGTGGGGGGGTTATTGAGTGGGGATGGGGGTTAATGAGTCGGGGGGTTAATGAGTGGGGGTTAAAGTGTGGGGGTTAATGAGTGGGGGGTTAATGAGTGGAGATGGGGTTTAATGTGGGGATGGGTGTTAATGAGTGGGGGGTTATTGAGTGGAGATGGGGGTTAATGTGGGGATGGGGGTTAAAGTGAGGGGGTTAATGTGGAGATGGGGGTTAATGAGTGGGGGGGTTAATGAGTGAAGATGGGGGTTAATGAGTGGGGGGTTAATGAGTGAAGATGGGGGTTAATGAGTGGAGATGGGGGTTAATGTGGGGATGGGGGTTAATGAGTAGAGATGGGGGTTAAAGTGTGGGGGTTAATGTGGGGATGGGGTTAATGAGTGGGGGGGTTAATGTGTGGGGGTTAAAGTATGGGGGTTAATGAGTGGGGCGTTAATGAGTGTGGGGGTTAATGAGTGGCGATGGGGGTTAATGTGGGGATGGGGGTTAATAAGTGGGGGGTTAATGTGTAGGGGGGTTAATGTATGGGGTTTAATGAGTGGAGATGGGGTTAATTAGTGGGGATGGGGGTTAATGAGTGGGGGTACATAATGTGTGGGGGATTTGGGAGTGGGGATGGGGGATACTTAATGTGTGGGGGGATTTGGGAGTAGGGACAAGGGATTATTGAGTGGGGATGGGGGATACTTAATGTGTGGGGGGATTTGGAGTGGGGATGGGGGGTACTTAATGTGTGCGGTGGATTTGGAGTGGGGATGGTATTTAACGTGTGTGGAGAGATTTGAGGACACAAAATGAAGAGTATGTATGAGGGCATATATGAGGAAGCAGTATGGGGGATGGGTGCAGACAGTAAGGGGTGCGAACAGATGAATTTATGTGGGCACAGTATGGGGAGTGAGGGTGATGGGATGTGTGCAGACACAGTATGGGGAGTCGAGGATATGTGTGAGCAGACAGTATAGAGAGTGAGGGGGTAAATATATAAGGAGACAGTATGGTGAACAGGAGGATGATAGAGGAGACCGTATGAGGAGGGAGGGGAATAGTGTGAGGCGACAGTATATTGCAGACATTTTTATTTAGGAGCATTATAATGACACTTCTATATTTAAGGGCATCATGTGGGGATTTGCTGCAGAAGACTGGAGAAGATGGAAGTCTGCTGAGACGAGATGTGGATGAGAAAACTCATCATGGGGTCTAGAAGAAAAGGTGACTGACTGCAGAGACGATGTCATCTATAAGGTAATTGGATGTAAATGTTATTTGTGATACTGACTAATTCTCATGTTTTTATTTGTTAGGAACATTACAGGGGTTGTCCAGGTTTGTACGGAGTCTGCAGACATTCTATGTGACTGCAGACTTCTGAATTCTCACAGTGCTCACTGAACACTGTCAGGATTCTCTCATGCCGGTAATTTACATACATGCGGTCACATGCTGACTAGACATGTGTGGCCTCACTCAATGAAAATTAACGGAGCGAGGCCGGGCACGTCTAGTCGGAATGTGGCCAGAAGTATATAAATCACATACTTGTGCTGACATGACTGTACATCGGCAAGGGAGAATTCTAAAAGTGCAGTGCATTCGTTGTGAGAATTCAGAAGCTCCAATGTCAGGACTCAGCTCTGCAGGTTCCAGTGTCATCACATGGACACTTCACTCATATGCGATTTTCATAGATATGGTCTTGTGACAACGAGCTTCTCTTCCTGCTTTCAGTTTTTTACTGAACATTGAGAGCATTAGGGAGAGCAGCTCGTGGGTACATGGCTAAGTGTGCAAGTCACATATGTACTTTTTTTTTGGGGGGGGGGCACCGAACCAAATTCTTGCCCCGGGTGCCAGAAAGCCTAGATACGCCTCTGTGACTGAGGGCTGTTTTTTATAGCCTGTCAGTGATCTGACATTACATAGTGATGTCCTATACTGGGACAATGTAAAAAAGCAAAAAAAAATAAAAAAATTACAATGTGTAAAAATATTTTTTTGAAAATCCCTAAATAAAGAAAAAAGTTTCCATTAAATACATTTATTTATGTAAATAATAAAAAATTAAATGTCCACATATTTGATATCACCACGTCCGTAACAATCCGCTCTATAAAACTGTCCCACTAGATAACCCCTTAAATGCACACCGTAAAAAATTAAATAAAAAACAATGCTTTGTCATCATACCGCCAAACATAAAGTGCAATAAAAAGCGATTAAAAGGACAGATGTAAAAAAAAATGGTACCGCTGAAAACATCATCTTGTCCTGCAAAAGACAAGCCGCCATACAGCTCCATCAGCAGAAAAATATTAAAGTTATAGCTTTCAGAATAAAGTGATGCAAAAATAATTATTTTTCCTATAAATTTGTTTTTATTGTGTAAAAGCGCAAAAACATAAAAAAAATAAATGAGTTATCGCTGTAATTGCACTGACCTGAAGATTAAAGCTGTCTTACCAATTATACTACACGTGGAATGGTTTAAAAAAACAAAAACAAAACGCAATTCCTGAATTGTTGGTTTTTGTTCATTCTGTCTCCCAAAAATCAGAATATAAAGCGATCAAAAAATGTCATGTGCCCGAAAATGGTACCAATAAAAACATCAGCTCGTCCTACAAAAAACAAGCCCTCAAACGACTCTGTCAGTCGAAATATGAAAAAATTATGGCTCTCAAAATATTGTGATGCAAAAAATATTTTTTGCAATAAAAAGCGTCTTTTAGTGTGCGACAGCAGCCAAACATAAAAACCCAAGATAAATCTAGCATCGCTGTAGTCGCACTGACCTGAAGAATAAAGTCGCCTAATCACTTATACCGCTCGAGGAACGGCGTAAAAAGTAAATAAAACCAATTCTTCACCTACTGTTGATTTTTTCATTCTGCCTCCCAAAGATCACAGTAAGGCTCGGTGCACATTTATCCTGCGCTCTGCGCTTACACTGGGGTTTCAATGTAAATCTCTGAAATAAGTGATTCAAACAGAACCCCCAGCGGAAAATTCCCTATAATGAGGCAGATGTAGTCACTTTGGACACCATAGGACCAGTGATCCGGGGGTGTCTGTCTTTTTAGGATTGCAAAGTTTTGTGCACTTCTAAAAAGGACACCGCTGAACAAAGGCCAGACAGAGTCCAGAGTAACTCTGACGCCTCATTATAGTGAATAGATTAATTAGGGGTTTCATCTGAATCACGTCACTCGGAGATTTAGATGGAAACCTCAAAGTAAGTGCTCATCGCAGAGCGCCAGGTAAAAGTGATCCCAAATGTTATGTAAAATGTTCCCAATAAAAGCTTACACTCAATCCACAAAAAAATCAAGTCCCCACTTAGGTCCATCATCTGTAAACAGAAATATAGGGGGCTTCCACGTTACTGGAACAGCTGTTTGTATGTGTGTATATATATATATATAGTGAAACACACAGTACGAGCACAGCCCCCTGTGGAAGCCAACGCAAAACGCGCGTTGGGGCTGCTGTGTGCATGGTATACTGGGACTTATATAGGTAAGAACTCCCCCTTTTGATGGCACTTTATTGATTTGGAGTGATTTATATTGTTTACATTTGGTTAAATTACCAATGGGGACCTCTATTTAATGTGTTACATTTAACTGATAGAGTCCTTATTATTATTTTTTTACGGTGTGCAGTTAGGAGGTTATCTAGTGGGACTGTTTTATAGAGTGGATTGTTACGGACGTAGCGATACCAAATATGTGTACTTTTATTTACTTTTTATTATTTGCATAAATAAATGTATTTATTGGAAACTTTTTTTCTTTATTTAGGCTGTGTGTCCATGATGCGATTTTTAAGCGTTTCCGCTGCGTTTTTAAACGTGCGATTCTGCCGCGGAAACGCTTAAAAAAAGCATTACATGCATTTGTAATAGAAAACGCACATGTTGTTCCAATGGTACGTTTTTTACCGCTGCGGAATCGCTTAGCGGTAAAAAACGCAGCATGTTCATTAATTTTGCAGAATCGCCCGCGATTCCGCATACCATCAATTATATGGGCAAGAATGCATGGGAAAACGCATGTCAAAACACTTGACAATCGCGTCAAAAACGCGTGTCAAAAAGCGCATGTATTTTCCCTGGCAAGGGCATGCATTTCTGCTCAGGAAAAAATCGCATGAAAAACCCTACGTGGGCACATAGCCTTAAGGATTTTTTTAAAAAAATTTTATGCTTTGTAATTTTTTTTAACTTTTTTACATTGTCCCAGTATAGGACATCACTATGTAATGTCAGATCACTGACAGGCTATAAAAAAACAGTCCTCAGTCATCAGCTTTCCTTCTGCTGGTTACAAAAATTGCACGGGAGCTCACGACACTTTTGCTAGAAAAATAATCTTTTATTAATTAAAAACAAGTACAGTAAGCTGCACACACTCTGTACTAATTGTATATGTCACATACATCCATATATCTGCCTATTCTGTGTGTATTTACTGTATGTAATCCATCTCTTCTATCCTGGCGGCTCCTGCTGTGATGTCACACTGCCGTGACTGCTGAATTACTGGCTTTTCTTCTATCTATCTATCTATCTATCTATCTATCTATCTATCTAATATATATTATATATACACACATATATGTGTGTGTCACTGACAATTTTATATATCTATTCCATCTTTTCTATTGTAACCCATCAGTGTGATTTTACTGTGTGCGGCACATGAATTGCTGTTTTTTCAAAGGACACTGGTGCATAGAAATCGGACAGGCCTTGCACGGTGCGAGTGCTGTGTGATTTTTTTCTCGCACCCATAGACTTGCATTGGCGAGTCTCATCCGAATCTCGGTGCCAATCACAGACTGCTGTGATTTTACACGCACACTGAATACGCCTGATAAAATAAACACTGATGGGAGCTGCCCCATAGATTAACACTGGGCCGATGTTTTCTCGCATAGCACTCTGCCGTATTCTACGGTATTTTGTGACGCCGGCCTTACAGAGAGAACCGATGCTCCGCAGATCTGTGAGATGGCAATGAACAGATGCATGTCCCCTGAAGAACCAGGCAGTGTAGGACACACCCATAGCTCTGTTTTTTGCTGCTACAGGAGGACCATGCCTTGTACACAGGGGATTAGTGACACCACCGAGTGCTCATGAGTTTGTAGCCAGTTCTTGGGTGAATGCAAAGAAAAAATTCTATGAAGTAATTTGATCATTAGACACAGCATGTCCGAAACTCTTTACTAACACATCAGGAGGATAAAAAGAATGTCAGATGTTAAAAGTGAAGCACGATTGGATTTTGTGTGGTAATCTGCTGTAAAAAAATCAACATGTGGGATTCAAACCCATGTTTCCCATTCCATAAACCATTTGCTTAACCACTCAGCCTACAGCTTAACGGGCTGTGAGCGGATGCTTTTTCTTCCCTTATGAGATGATCCATGCAAGTACTGTAGTGAGGTGTATCTGAAAAACATTTTGATTTTGATCTTTGACTGGTCAAGTGTCAGGTCTCAGACAAAAACATTTTGATGTTTGATAAAGTATCAAGTATCAGGTATCAAACGAAAAAATTTCGATGTTTGATGTTTGAATGAATTACGTCAAGTATCAGTCTCATTCTCAACAACTATGCATTTGTCACTATAGTGTAGTGGTAATGTACTGTGTATAGGATTATAAACAAGGGGTTGTGAGTTCAAATCCTAGCAGTGGAACTTAATTTTTTATTTTTATAATTTTTCTTATTATTTTAAACCAAAACTATGTTTCATGCAGATACTTCACCCTTAGGCTATAGAAGATTATTTAACTAGAAATCAGGAGGATAATAAGAATGTCAGATATTAAAAGTGGAATGCAGATGGTTCACCCTTAGACTAGAGATTATTTTATTACAAGAGAGGAAGAATGTCAGATATTAAAAGTGAAGCACGATAGGATTTTGTGTGATAATCTGCTAGCTAAAAAAATATATATATATATATAAATAATTAAAAAACTGATGTGCGATTAGAACCAACAATTTCCTATTCCATAAACCAGTTGCTTAACCAGTCAGCCAACAGCTCTACAGGCTGTTTAAGGATCCTTTTTCTTCCCTTATGAAATGATCCACTCAAGTACTGTATCTGAAAAGCATTTTGATGTTTGATTTTTGATAGTAATCAAGTCTCAGACATCAGTTATCAGTTATCAGTTATCAGGTATCAGGTATCAGGTGTCAGTTATCAGGTATCAGGTATCAGGTGTCAGTTATCAGGTATCAGGTATCAGGTATCAGGTGTCAGTTATCAGGTATCAGTTATCAGTTATCAGTTATCAGGTATCAGTTATCAGGTATCAGTTATCAGGTATCAGGTATCAGTTATCAGGTATCAGTTATCAGTTATCAGTTATCAGGTATCAGTTATCAGTTATCAGTTATCAGGTATCAGTTATCAGGTATCAGGTATCAGTTATCAGGTATCAGTTATCAGGTATCAGGTATCAGGTGTCAGTTATCAGTTATCAGGTATCAGTTATCAGGTATCAGGTATCAGTTATCAGGTATCAGTTATCAGTTATCAGGTATCAGTTATCAGGTATCAGGTATCAGTTATCAGGTATCAGTTATCAGGTATCAGTTATCAGGTATCAGGTATCAGGTATCAGACATCAGGTATCAGGTATCAGACATCAGGTATCAGGTATCAGACATCAGGTATCAGGTATCAGACATCAGGTATCAGACAGAGTATTTCTGTTGTTTGATTTTGATATATGATCATGTCCTAAAATGGACACTGTACCTAAGGGCCCCGTCACACATAGCGATCTCGCTAGCGAGATCGCTGCTGAGTCACAAGTTTTGTGACGTAACAGCGATCTCACCAGCGAGATTGCTGTGTGTGACAGCGATCAGCGACCGGCCCCCCTGCCGGTTGTTACCAGTTCCCTGCATCAGCGCGCTGGTAACTAATGTACACAGCGACACCGCGCACTCGGCATCGCTGGTCCTGATCGCTGGTAAAGCTGTCTGTTTGACAGCTCACCAGCGATCACGACACACCAGCGATCCTGACACGCTGATATCGTTGTTGGGATCGCTGGTGAGTCGCTAAGTGTGACGGGGCCTTAAGGCTGTGAACATTTCACTGAGATACTCAATTGTCAGTGCACATACAAAGGAACAGAGATTTGAGTTTAGGGACCACTTGCTATGAGAAAACCAGCACTGTCAACCAAGATTAGAGATAGTGCTTGATATGGAAGCTGGGGGTGAAAAGGTGCTCACGGCCATTGAACAAGCTAAGGGTGCACCGTAGTGCCCTCATTGTGTATCAATTAAAAGTAAATTTATGTACAACTATAATACTAAAAATTATATTAGAGTTATGAAATTTACAGTAAAATCTAATTTAAGCCCCTTGTATAAATGTTTAAGCAGCTAAGTTTCCATTTTGAGGGTGGCACACTACATTTAAGTATTTTGGACATTTTGCAGCTGGACATACCTGTGTAGTGGAAAGCAGGACTTCAGCAATTATTAAAAGAATACCGTTAGACTTTTTTTTGTATATACCGTACCTGTTAAATGCTTATTTTACCTAATGAGTCATTTTAGGTTGTTTAACATTATGATTCCTTATTTCCTATTTTTCAAAGCAGCATTTAAAGTGAAAGCTGCACTCTGCTTGAATGGACAACAAAGAAACTTTACTTTTAAGATTGTTTCAAAAGTCTTGACATTGTCAACATTGTCTACACAAAAAACTGAACATGTCATTAGGATTTACCCCTATAATATTTTAGAAGTGCTTTATTAACCTATTTTTTCCCATTTTTACTAATTAGCCCTAACCACTAAAAGCAAAGCCCCAATTCATCATTTACATTTTTTAAAGTCCTTCCTTTTTTGCATCATTATTAATTACTGTATTTGGTTCCAAATTCGTCTGGAGCACGATTCATAACTTTGACGCAAAGTCAAAAATGGGCATTTTTCCTGTCTTGCAATGCTTTTGTTGCCAAAAGTTGCAACTTGGCAGAAGAGTTAAAAACAAATTGTACCAAATGATAATGACATACTCAAAAATACACCAGGAGTGGATTGGAGTGAAATTGCGCCAAATTTTGTGTGACTTCTTAAAAAAGTCGCAATAGATGAATCAGGCTAAAACATGTGTAATCGCTAAACTCTGCCCACAAAGAGGAAAAAAAATAAGGCAAGCACTTACAAATAGAGTTAAAAAAGCACAAGTAGAAAAATGAGGTGGGTACAAATATAAAAAGGTCAAAAACACAAACAAAACAATACAAAAAAAAAACAAAGGTAATGATGAATCGGTACCTGTTTCAGGCTACTCTCCCAACCTGTGATCAGGAGAATAGTGTGAGACTGCTGTCAAATAAATTGTATGCAATTTTTGCTTTACGAAGTGTAAATGTGAACTGTAAATGCAAAATTGCAAATTAACTAATATTACATGGCACAAACTTAATGTTTTAATAATAATAATAATAATAATAATAAAAATAATAATACTATATCATCACACTTTCACTTTTCCTATGCATTATTCAGATTAATTGGCACTTTGTATTTTGCCACAAGGCAGCATATATACTAACTGTAACTTATACATATAGTGCAATGTCTCTAACTTTTCAAACTCATTTATGACACGCAATGTTATTGTAAAATTTTGCATTGACTACCTGTGTGATAGAAATATATATATTTCACATAGAAAAAGGGAAAAAAATTGTAAAAAAATATTTTTTAAAATTATAAAATATTAACAAAAAATATATATCGATAAATATTAGTATATGTATTGTTATGTAAAAAAAAGTAAACAAAAAAGTACACATATTTGGTATCGACGCATCTGGAAAGACTCAACCCATAAAACTGTTACACTAATTAACCTCTTCAGTGAACACCCTAAAAAAAAAAAAAACAGGCTAAAACTTTGCTTTTTCATCATAGCAAACAAAAAATGAATAAAACACAATCAAAAAGATGAATGTAAATGAAAATGGCATCTAAAAAAAGACATCTTGTCCTGCAAAAAACAAACCACCATACAGCTCCATCAAAGTAAACATGAAAAAGCTATAGCTCTGAGAATAAAGCAATGTAAAAATAGTTATTTTTTATGTAAAATAGTTTTTTATTTTATAAAATCAAAGCATAAAAAATGATATAACTGTGGTATGTCTGTAATTTTATTGACCTGAAGAATAAAGCAGATAAAGCTGTAATCGCACCGACCCAAAGAATAAAGTCATTTAAGAGCTTATACCGCCCGAGAAAAGTTGTAAAAAAATTGTGTACCTACTATTGATTTGTTCATTTTCCCTTTCAAAGATTGCAGTAAGGCTGTGTGCATATTTATGCCGCTATCTACCCTGATTGCTTACACTGAGGTTTCCGTGTAAATCTCTGAAGTACATGATTCAGACAGAACCTCCGGGTGAAGGATTATCCATAATGAGGCAGATGTAGATACTGCGGATGTCGTTTGGCTATGATCCAGCATTGTCCGACTTTTTAAATGTGCATAAAAGAGCAGATCGGCCACAGTTTTGTGCACTTTTGAAAAGAAGGACAATGCTGAACAGAAGCCAGATGGAGTCCAGAGAAACTCTGCTGACTCATTATAGTGAGTGGATCCAGACACTGTGGATGCCATTTGGCTATGATGCAGCATTGTCCATCTTTTTAAGTGTACATAAAAGAGAAGATTGGCCTCAGTTTTGTGCACTTTTGAAAAGAAGGACAATGCTGAACAGAGGCCAGATGGAGTCAAGAGAAACTCTGCTGCCTTGTTATAGTGAATAGATCGATCAGAGGTTTTATCTGAATTACATCATTCGGAGATTTAGATGAAACTCTGATGTAAGTGCTCAGAGCGCTGTGGTGCAGGAAAAATATGATTCAAAATGTGATATAAAATGTTCCCCCCAAAAAAGCTTAAACTCAATCCACAAAATTAGCAAGTCCTTACTCAAATCTGTCATCTATTAATGGAAATTAAAAGAATTTATCATGAAATGTCTGTCTCATTGGTCCACTTTAGCTTAAATATTTCCAGCAACATATTGCGATGTTCTCTTGTCAAGGCTAAGGAAAAATGTAAATTGGGCACAACATCTCTGCAAGGTGTGTGCAACCAGTTGATACATTAAGCGTTCCTTCAGATATTTTATGTTGGAAATTTTGATTACTCACTGAATGATGAATTATATTTATGCATTGTGTATTTGCACTTATCACTTTATCCTTTATTATTATACTTTGATTATAGTATTAACTCATAGTCACTCATGCAGCCTATGCACATGGCAATTCTTCTGAATTGTTTACATATCTAGAATCACTTTATGTACATTAACTTATTGACATATAATATAATTATATCATCATCGGCAGAATATTGACTGCTATTTTCATAATTATGGTAACCCCTATAGCATGTTTTTTTTAAATTAAATCTTTTTTTCCACCACGTGTAACAGGTCGAACATCTGGGACCAGGGAGGGTTGTCCCTTTCATAGCCTTAAAAGTCCTGGGACTACAGGGTGACATCCATAAGTATCATATTCTCCACCATCAACTTGTCGTACTCCTTGGCATTCTGCAGGGCTATGTCGTCATATGCTTTATGCAGTTCTCCCATACGTTATGGAGCTAGGACCTCTGCCAATTGATCTGGAGGCAATTTTTCTCTGACATCCTCTTAATTACAGTCAGGAATGCCTTAATGTCATCTTCCAGAGTCATCTTCTATAAGGTCTCCAGTACTGTTTGCCTCACCTGCATACCTACATTTTGGCTTGAGAGTGAAGCCATTTTCTGGGCCAAACAGTTTCTGACAAGAGAGCAATCTCCTGCTGATGTTGCTGCTGAATCTGCTCTAACATTTGCTTATGCTTTTGCTGAAACTGCTACTGCTATTTTTTACTGATGCTCTTGATACTGCTGGATCAGGAGTTTGCTGGTTTCCTGTTGGGTCTGCTGCTGCTCATACTGCTGTTGCTGCATTTGGATTAATTGCTTAACAGTCTCCTCCATGCTTTCAGACTGTGTTTGCAATGCTGTAGCTGCCTTTACCCAGGACATTCAATCTTTACACTGCAATTGATTGTGCTGTGCTCTCTGTTACTTTACACCCTCATTACATCCACTGACTACAGGGATTCACTTTTTCTGGTAGGCATTAGGTAGTAGCCGTAGGCATTAGGTAACAGTCACATGGGCAATGCAGTTTTTGTCCAAATACGTGCAGTTTTATTGCTTTCCACAGGTTGCAGAGTACCAAAATAAACTCATATGCTTAGGCCTGTCCAATTGCTAACTAAACAGAATAGACCCTGGCTACTCATACACGGTTGAGCTAGCCCCAGTTTGGTCAAACAAATGAGCTATTGTCCATAGTAACCACTGATACAATTCTCTGCACACAACCTGTGCAGACTTTTCTCATAGAAGGATACTGGCATGTGTCTCTCTTTAACTCCAAGACACATCCAGTCTGGTCAGTTTCCCTGAGCTAACTGACTAAGGAGAACAACTAGCCTGGTTTTATGCAGGGCTAGGCAGGTGATCTAAGCAGAGTCTAATCAAAGCTATCCTACCTGATTTTGCTAACTATCGATTGTTATATTGCATTTTTGCTAGTCTGTGTGGAATTTTTTGTATAATTATTTTGTTGAATTATTTTTGTGTATTTGCGGTTATATGCTTTATTTGCATTTTAAAGCACATTTATAGAAGTATTTTAAATTATTTGACTGCAACGCTCTATTAATTGGCCACCCCGTTACTTTCCCCTCTCCAGTCTATACTTAATGCAGCAGCTAGGGTCATCCATCTGGCTAATCAGTACTCATACGCATCCGCTCTTCGCCAGTCCTTACATTGGCTGCCCATTCATTATAGGAATCCAATTCAAAGTACTTGTTCTCACCCACAAAGCTCTCCACAGTGCAGCACCCCTCTACATCTCCTCCCTCATTTCTGTCTATTGGCCTAACCGACCGCTGCATTCTACAAATGACTTTCGACTAACCTCTTCACAAATCTGCACCTCCCACTCCCGACTCCAAGACTTCTCCCACGTTGCGCCCATCCTCTGAAATGCTCTACCCCGTGAAATTAGAACTATCCACAATTTGCATGGTTTTAGGCGCTCCCTCAAAACACATTTGTTCATAGCGGCCCTCCTAGGCTATGAATATTAGCCCGCAGCTGTCTGCATAACCTTTCTGGCTATAAAATATAGGGGGACTTCATGTCATTTTTTTGGGGGGTCCCCCTATTTTAATAGCCAGTAAAGGCTATGCAGACAGATGTGGACTGATATTCATAACCTGGTAAGGAGCTATCGATATTACCCCCTTCCTAGGCTACAAATATTGGACCCCGGCCATCGGCTTTCCCCATCTGGTGCAGAAAATTGCGCTGGAGCCCACATCATTTTTTTAAAATATATATGGCTATATATCTATAATATCTTTAATGGAAAAATATATATCAAGTCTAAAGGGCCAGAGTAGTATGGAAAGTGCAAATGCAGAGAAATATGTAAACAGCAATCTACTGATCAAGGAAAGGACCCTGCAGCATCCTGCAGCAGCCTGCACCTGCCCAACGCATGTTTCGCCTGAGGTTTTGCACTTTCCATTCTACTCTGGCACTCTGGCACTTTAGACTTGATTTATATTTTTTACCTATCCCATTAACCCCTTAAGCCCCAAGGGTGGTTTGCACGTTAATGATCGGGCCATTTTTTACAATTCTGACCACTGTCCCTTTATGAGGTAATAACTCTGAAACGCTTCTATGGATCCTGGTGATTCTGACATTGTTTTCTCGTGACATATTGTACTTCATGTTAGTGGTAAAATTTCATTCAAATAACTTGCGTTTATTTGTGAAAAAAACAGAAATTTGGCAAAAATTTTGAAAATTTCGCAATTTTACAACTTTGAATTTTTATGCCCTTAAATCACAGAGATACGGCACACAAAAAACTTGATAACTAACATTTCCCACATGATTACTTTACATTAGCACAATTTTGGAACCAAAATTTTTTTTGATAGGAAGTTATAAGGGTTAAAAATTGACCAGCGACTTCTCATTTTTGCAACACCATTTTATTTTTACGGACCACATCACATTTGAAGCCACTTTGAAGGGTCTATATGATAGAAAACACCCAAAAGTGACACCATTCTAAAAACTGCACCCCTTAAGGTGCTCAAAACCACATTCAAAAAGTTTATTAACCCTTTAGGTGCGTTACAGGAATTTTTTGAATATTTTAAAAAAATGAACATTTAACTTTTTTTCACAAAAAAAATACTTCAGGTTCAATTTTTTTCATTTTACCAAGGGTAACAGGAGAAATTGGACTGCAAAATTTATTGTGCATACCTGATATGTGGGGGGAACCACTGTTTTGGCGCATGGCTGAGCTCAGAAGGGAAGGAGCGCCGCTTGACTTTATCAATGCAAAATTGGCTGGAATTCTGATTGGACGCCATGTCACGTTTGGAGAGCCCCTGATCTACCTAAACAGTGGAAACCCCCACAAGTGACCCCATTTTGGAAACTAGACCCCCCAAGGAACTTATCTAGATATGTGGTGAGAACTTTGAACCCACAAGGGCTTCACAGAAGTTTATAACGTACAGCGGTACAATTAAAAAATCATATTTTTTCCACAAAAATGATCTTTTCACCCCCAATTTTTATTTTCCCAAGGGTAACAGGACCCTAAAAGTTATTGTGCAATTTGTCCTGAGTACGGTGATACCCCACATGTGTGGGTAAATCACTATTTGGGCGCATGGCAGAGCTCGGAAGGGAGCAGTGCCATTTGACGTTTTTGGCTGGAATTGAGATCGGACACCATGTCGCGATTGGAAAACCCCTGATGTACCCAAACAGTGGAAACCCCCCACAAATGACATCATTTTGGAAATTAGACCCCCCACGGAACTTATCTAGATGTGTGGTGAGAACTTTGAACCCACAAGGGCTTCACAGAAGTTTATAACGTACAGCGGTACAATTAAAAAATCATATTTTTTCCACAAAAATGATCTTTTCACCCCCAATTTTTATTTTCCCAAGCATAACAGGACCCTAAAAGTTATTTTGCAATTTGTCCTGAGTACGCTGATACCCGAAATGTGGGAGTAGACCACTATTTGGGCGCATGGCAGAGCCCAGAAGGGAAGCAGCGCCATTTGACGTTTTTGGCTGGAATTGAGATCGGACACCATGTCGCGTTTGGAGAGCCCCTGATGTACCAAAACAGTGGAAACCCCCCACAAATGACACCATTTTGGAAACTAGACCCCCCAAGGAACTTATCTAGATGTGTGGTGAGCACTTTGACCCCTTCAGTGCATCACAGAAGTTTTAACGACCGGGCGTGAAAATAAAAAAATCTTATTTTTTCCACAAACATGATCTTTTAGTCCCCATTTTTTTATTTTCCCAAGGGTAACAGGAGAAATTGGACCACAAAAGTTGTTGTCCAATTTGTCCTGAGTACGCTGACACCCCATATGTGGGAGAAAACTACTGTATGGGAACACGTCAGGGCTCGAAAGGGAAGTAGAGACATCTTGGAATGCAGACTTTGATGGAATGGTCTGCGGGTGTCATGTTGTCTTTGGAGAGCCCCTAATGTACCTAAACAGTGGAAACCCCCCATAAATGACCCCATTTTGGAAACTAGACCCCCTAAGGAACTTACCTAGATGTGTGGTGAGCACTTTGAACCCCCAAGGGGTTCACAGAAGTTTATAATGCCCGGGCATGAAAATAAAAAATCTTATTTTTTCCACAAACATGATCAATTAGTCCCCAATTTTTTTATTTTCCCAAGGGTAACAGGAGAAACTGGACTCCAAAAGTTGTTGTACAATTTGTCCTGAGTAGGCTGATACCCCATGTGTGGGGGTAAAACACTGTTTGGGCGCATGGCAGAGCTTGGAAGGGAAGGACCACCATTTGACTTTTCAACTCAGAATTGGCTGGAATTGAGATCAGACGCCATGTTACATTTGGAGAGCACCGGATGTGCCCAAACTGTGGAAACCCCCAATTCTAACTCCAACCCTAACCCCAACACACCCCTAACCCTAATCTCAGCCCTAACCCTAACCCTAGCCCTAACCCTAGCCCTAGCCCTAACCCTAGCTCTAACCCTAACCCTAATGGGAAAATGGAAATAAATACATTTTCTTTTAATTTTATTATTTTCCCTAACTAATGGGGTGATAATGGGTGGTTTGATTTACTATTTATGGTGGTTTTTATGTTTGGCAGCTGTCACACGCTAAAAGACGCTTTTTATTGTAAAAATAGTTTTGCATCACCACATATTGAGAGCTATAATTTTTCCATATTTTGACCCACTGAGTCATGTGAGGTCTTATTTTTTGCGGGACGAGTTGATGTTTTTATTGGTACCATTTTCGGGCACGAAACGTTTTTTGATCGCTTTTTATTCAGATTTTTTTGGACGCAGAATGAACAAAAACCGGTGTTTCATGAATTCCTTTTGGGGGGGTGCGTTTACACCGTTCCGCGTGCGATAAAATTGATAAAGCGGCTTTATTCTTCAGGTCAGTATGGTTACAGAGATACCTCATGTAGGTCTTTTTTTATGTTTTGTCGGTTTTATGCAGTGAAAACTATTTTATATAAAAAATAATTATTTTTGCATCGCTTAATTCTGCGAGCTATAACTTTTTTATTTTTTCGCTGATGATGCTGTATGGTGGCTCATTTCTTGCGGGACAAGATGACGTTTTCAGAGGTACCATGGATATTTATATGGGTCTTTTTGATCGCTCGTTATTGCACTTTTTGCTCGGCAGTATGATAATAAATCATTATTTTTTGCTTCGTTTTTTATTTTTTAAGGAGTTCGCTAAAGGGGTTAATTAATGGGACAGTTTTATAGGGCAGGTCGTTCCGGACGCGGCGATACTAAATATGTGTACTTTTATTGTTTTTTTTATTTCCAAAAAATGAATTTATTGGGGGAATATTTTTTTTTTCTAATTTATTTGGCGATTTTTTTTTTAATTATTTTAACACATTTTTTTTAACTTTATTACATTGTCCCATTTTGGACAGCACTGTCCTGTGACAGATTGCTGATCTGACACATCACAGATCACTGTGACAGATCAGCGATCTGTCACAGGCAGTGCAGCAGGCTTCCTCGGGCCTGCGCTTTGCAGGCACTGAAGAAGCCAGCTCCCTGCAGGGAAGGAGCCCCCCGCAGCAGCGCTGCACATTGCGCTGCCGTGGGGGGCTCAGGGAAGCACGGAGGGAGCCCCCTCCCTGCCGATGCTTCCCTTTAACCCCCGGTACACCGCGATCGTGTTTGATCAAGGTGTGCAAGGGGTTAACGTATCGGGGCGGTCCGTGACTGCCCCTGACACATTGTGCCGGGTGTCAGCTGTGATAATCAGCTGACACCCGGCTGCGATCAGCGGCACTCACCACGTGGGCGCCGCTGATCGCTATGACATACTATCTTATCCCTAGGAGTTAAGTCCCAGGGCACATGGACGGGATAGTACGTCTCATGGCAAAAAGGGGTTAAAGATATTATAGGTCACAATTATAGGGATATTTGTATGCCTTCACTTCAGTAGAGTCTAGTCAATTTTGTATTATTTTATTAATTTTTGGGGTGATTTTTGCCTCTGCAACTGACTTATTTATTTTATATACACCTTTTCGTACTGATCCTAAATGGTGAATTAACTTGTGATTATGATTATTTTAATGATATTTATATGAACTATTAATTATTATTATACACTATCATATTCCTTTTGGATCATGCACCTAAATTTACTGAATTTTCATGATTGATGAATTTGTACCTTGACATCTTTTAAGATACATAAGATTTTTTGATCGTTATTATAATTAATACTATCATTTGACAGATTAATACATAATTTTGTGATCATGTTTTCCGTTATATGAATGGTGCTATATTTTTTAAAAAGTTTTCTTGGTGTATATTTTTTTACCCTGTACTTCCCTGCACAGATTTACCACCTGTTTTGCTTCCCCCTAGTTTTCTTCTTTCTTTATTTTGTATTGTTTTATACTTAAATCAATAAATATGTCTTTTAAAGATTGTTTAGTTGTATGTCATTGTTTATAGGTTTATATGTATTGTACATCTTGACAGATCGGGCATTTCGGAACACAGCAATACCAAATACATGTATTTTTTACTTATTTTTATGGTTTTATTTTGAATTGGGGCAAAAGTGGTGTGATTTGAACGTTTATATTTTTGAAACATTTTTAATTATTTTTAAAATCATTTTTTCCTACATTTTACTTGCTTAAATATTCTTCTTAGGAGACTTGAAGCTGTGTTCATCTGCTTTTGCTATACATAGGAAGGCTATGTGTCATAAAAAAATATGTATTTGCCACAGGCTGGTGTTCATAGCAGATCAGCAATGACAAGCATGGGAGTTTCCTGCAGACCGTCGGTTGTCATGCCCACCCATCAGCGCCCCACGATAATTTAACAGGAGGGCCAATAGGTGTGATTTGGATGCGTTTCTGGCCCAATCATGTTACATACCGCTGTCAGAGATTGACAGCGACATTTATCATATTAAGAGGCGTGAGTGAGTCGCAATTCCACCCGCAGCTGTTAGGGGCACATGACATTCATCATATCAGCTGTCATGTGACGTGGGATCATTGCCAGAGCCCATATCAAAGGTGGATACATGACCTGTGATGTACCTATACATCATAGGTAGTGAAGGGGTTTAAGATGATCACAAAGTAAAAATATATATTTTTTCTTACATATAAATATTCTGTTATTCATCATAGTAAAAAAAATGAAAGCATAATATTAAAACAAAGTCTAAAAACATTTTCAGAGGCTAGACACTTTACTAGCGGGTCTGCCATTTGAAATGCTTCATCTTCTGGTTCATATTCTGTCTGTGTAATTCTGCCAGTAAATGTATCCAATTAACCTCACTAATGAGCTAATCAGCAGTATAAAATCTGTGTAAAATCACAAGGAGTATTTGATGAATTGAAATGCACTGAACTCTTTCCATTTGAAAAGTGCTTTATTGCACATATAAACATAGATCTGTCTTCTGTCACAACGCATAATTTGTCACTAGGGTACATAGCAATGCTGTGCCCTGATAAGGAAGATGTGATAATAAACCTATCATAAAATGATTACCCAAGAATAAGGAGCAATTAAAGTGTCTGTGCACCAGAAGCCATAGCTACAAAACAGATGGAAAATCTGGATGGTATTATGGTCTTTCCATGATTGACTTTTAACTGCAAGTTCTTAAGATTTCAGGGGCGCTATAATGCTCTCAAAAATAACATTTATTTACAGAGAAAAACTCCAAAAATAGAAATTTAAAAAGTTTGATTTTTTTCGGACCATTTCTCAATAGCTGAAATGATTTATTTTATCTACTGCATATACTTCTTTAATTATACATATATCTTTTTATTTAACCATGCTGACACTCAATACGTTGGACACAGTAACTATAAGATCTTATGCACATAAATGTATTACATAGAAACATAGTTTTGAAGGCTGAAGGAAGACCTTATGTCCATCTAGTTCAGCATATTTTTAGTGCAGCTGTTCTGCATTGTTGATCCTGGGGAAGGCAAAAAACCCACAGAGTAGAAGCCAATTTTCTCCATAGGGAAAAAAATTCCTTCCCCTACGCTGGGTCAACCATCTACCTATAATGTTATGTTATTCATAACCTTCTATACTGTTACTCACAAGAAAAGCATCCATTACTTTCTTAAATTCATTCAGTGAGTTGGCCATCACCACTTCCTCAGGAAGAGAATTCCAGAGCCTCACTGCTCTTACCATGAAGAACCCTCTTCTATGCTGGTGCAGAAATTGTCTTTCCTCCAAACGAAGAGAATGACCCCTTGTTCTTGTCGCAGTCCTTGGTACAAACAGTTCATTGGAGAGATCTCTGTTTTGCCCTCTGATATACTTGTACATATATATTAAGTCTCCCCTAAGTCTTCTCTTTTCTAGAGTAAATAGACCTAATTTTGATAACCTTTCTGTGTATTGTAGTGAGCCAACGCCATTTATCATTTTAGTAGCCCGCCTTTGAACCCTTTCAAGTTCAGTAATGTCTTTCTTGAGCACCGGCATCCAAAATTGCACACAATACTCCAAGTGTGGTCTGACGAGTGATTTGTACAGAGGGAGAATTATGTTTTCATCTCGTGTCCCCAGACCTCTTCTAATGCATCCCATGACCCTATTTGCTTTGGTGGCAGCTGCCTGACATTTGGCACTCCAATTTAGCATCTTATTGACTAAGATGCCTAAGTCTTTTTCCATGTCTGATTTCCCCAGCAGTTTCCCATTTAGTAAGTAATGCAACTCTTATTAACGGGGTGTTCTATAGATAGATTGGTGTGGGGTCAGTCCCCAAGAATATCCAGAATAGGACACTTTTATTTCTTTTAGAATTAGGAAAAAGCAGAGTACAGTACTCAGGCAGTACAATAAATGAATTAAGCAATGATCAGTAGGGCAACACGCACTATGAAATTAGAAGTCTGCTCAATGCTGGAAGCCAACATGCAGAATAAAGCAGTCAAATGATGATATCATGCGCTGGAGAAAAAAAAGAAAAAAGGGCTGGATGGATCAGAGGACCGAACAATGAGTTATGGCAGAAGCAGTACATGTGAGTACTAGACTTAGGCTGGAGTCACACCTGCTGTGTGAAAAATTGGTCCAATTCTCTCACCCGAGAATCTCACCAATGTTCTCCCATATGGTGATCCGCATGTAATCAGTTTGCAATGCGTTGATGCAATTTCCTCACATCTAATTATCCATGTGACATCCGTATGGCATCCGTATGTCATGCATATGCCGTGATTTTATCATAGCCTTGCAAAATAGAAAAATAACGGGTCCATGGCCTGAAAAAAATTAAATTCCTAATTATCAACCTTATTTATCGGCTCAACAACAGGTTTCACCCTCCAATGTTTGCATTAGAGTCCGTGCTTGTGTTTTGGTATTGCTGCTTTGTTTCAAACATGTCAGACAGGCTTACTATCAACACTACTGAGCGGGATCTTTTCCACTGGGTTTTGTCCCAACGTTTTGGGGAGCCTTACCCAGTGATTGTGGATCCGAGGAGGCAGAAAACAATGTGGGTACATCCGCTTATAAGGCGACGGCTGACTAGAGGGCATTTCCACCATCTGTATGCTTCTCTATGCAGCCATCTTGACAAGTTCTACCAGTATTGTCGGATGCGTGTGCCAACATTTGACATTCTGCTGGAGGCTGTGCGCCCTGGGATCACCTTCAAGGACACCAAGATACGCAAGTGTATTTCCGCAGAGGAGCACCTTTTACTTACTTTGCGGTATGTTTTACTCCTCTATGTTGGTGATGTTTTTTTATTTGTGTTTTAGGGAAATACAATGATCCATTCCTTTGGTTGTAGTGCTTTGTTTCCTTTTTTGGCTAACATTTTTTTGGTCACATTTTGCCTTTGACATTCCTTGCTATTTTGTAATTGTTCCAAAGGCATTGAATTGTGTGGTATTTTGGTTAGACAGGGCTTAGTTTACACTGGCCATAGCTTTTAGGTAGTCCTAAACTGTTTTTTTGAGGTCTGGATATGTTAATCTTTTTTTTTCTCTCTTCACTTATAGATTCCTATCCACTGGGCTCTCCTATGCAGCTTTTCATCTTGAATTTTTAATTGGGAAATCTACCATCTCTGGCATTGTCCATTCTAAGTGATCTGAAATATGGTCCCAACTGCATCAATCAGTAATGCCTGACCCAAAAAAACAAGACTGGCTGCAGATAGCCTGTGGCTTTGAGGACACGGGCCAGTTTCAAAACTGCATTGGATCCAATACCTGGATGGGAAGCACATCCATGTGCGTAAGCTGCCAAACTCAGGGTCCCAATATTATAGTTATAAACAGTTTCTTTTCTGTAGTGCTGTTGACCCTGGTCAACAGCACATACAGGTTTATAATTGTAGATATTGGGGCCTATAGAAGAACTGGAGACTCCAGAGTCTTCAATTCTTCTATAATGGGTCGGCGGCTGTGCAATAATGAGTTGGACCTTCCACCCCCACGTCAGATTCCATGGTCTACAATGAATGTGGTGCCTTATGGGATTGTTGCTGATGAGGCCTTTGAATTAACCCACAATATCATGAGGCCCTATGCACATAGAGCCCTGTACCACCGGGGAAGTCATTAATTTCCATCAATCACACGCACGACGACTGGTGGAGTGTGCCAAATTGGTGGGTCCTGCAGTCTGCCTTTCAACTTGGTGAAAGAAATGTGAATGAGGTTATAAAAACCTGTGTGATACTTCATAACTTCACTAGAATCCATGACTGTACATCAAATAATGGTGATGAAGTGGAAATAAAGGCATGGCTATTACACATAGAATCGTAGAGTTGGAAGGGACCTCCTGGGCCATCTGGTCTTCATCCACATCATCAGCCCTCTGGCCTTAAAGTGTAAGAAGTGTTTTCTAATTATTCTCTTTCACCAGAAGGATATACTCCATAGCAAGACAATGCAGTCTCTATGTTGTGATTTAGTAAATTTTGTAGGCCATAATATAATGTTAATGTTTGAAGTGTGTGTTAAGTTTGGCTAATAATGATTAAAAATTGAAAGAAAAACACCATCAATATAGTCATAACACCAAAAAGCACTCATATTGATTGAACTTGTTTTAATCAAAACACATTTTGGGATAACAAATAAACCATATTTGTAGCATATGGCAGATGGGGCCAACAAAACTGGGCCTATAGAAAAGTAAAAAGTAACAATACCACTTTGCCTTACAAGTTATGGTAGCTTGAGGGTGGTGATGTCAGCTGGCCAGCATGTGAGATTTGGCTACTTTGTGGGCCAACTTGACTTTGACCATGCGACATAGCTGATGATGACCCAGGATTACAGACCAAAGAAGGATCCTGATGGGGAGCATAGTATTGGGAAGTAGGGTATGGATGATGGTAATCATAGGTTGTGGCATGCACCATTTTTTCATACCCCCAATATGGCCATGTCGAGCATACTCATGTTGGGATCAGCCTCCAACAGTGGGTCTGCTCAAGTGGCCATATTGGGAAGGTGCAGCAGTATCAGAATATTGTACATGCGTTGTGCCATGTTGGGCTTGGGCATGCTGTGGCTAAGGTGTTGGCATTCATGGATGAGGTGGCTCAGCAACTGCTCATCTTGTACTCCAGGCATTTGAAGTTAGTTACTGCTTGACATTTGCCACCTTTCTAGGAATACAAATACTTGGTTGGGATTATTTGGGAGTGTGCAAACATTGATCAAAATTTGGATCACCCCTCTGGCCCGCAGCCTCATCTCATGTGGAATTGGACGTAGGTAGCACTCCAGACTGCGTACATAAGCTTCCACCCTATCATCATTCACAGTCCATGAAAGATAGTCTAACACCCTAGTGTCCACTCATCTCCTGTTGCCTGTGGTGGAAAACTCCTTCCTGCGCTGGCCACGCCATGGGTTTGTGGTAGCCTGGGGTGATGTATCCAGTGGCAATGTTGGACTGATACTGTGGCCCCGATTCTCATCTTCTGGATTGGCCTCATGTTGTGCAGAAGGCATTGCTGGTGGTGGTGATTGGGTGCTGGATGATGGTGCCAAAGATGGGCCAGCCGCTTCGTCACTTTCACCAACTGGATCAATCTTCAGAAGCAGTTTCCCTCTCAGTAAGGTTTGAGTCAGTTCTGTTTTTAAGCTCAAAGTGGTAAAAAAAAGTATATTAAGATTTGGCCTTAAGCCCATGTGTAAAATGTGGGGTCATGCATGTACTTACGGTCTGAGATCCATAATGAGAGCCAGAAAATTAAGTATGTCATAATATAGATAGTTGCATTTTTGGGGGGCTGCATCACCACTCTTGGCCTGCTGCTGGCGCTCACGCCGGTACTGGTCTCTGTAGCTGTGCCACCGTCTAGTGACATCAGACACTGCAAAGTAACACAATAAAGGTTTTAACTTTCAGACACACTGTTTGGCTCGGAAAATGTAGGTTATAGTGTAATGTGGCATGCTACTTGCCAAGTGTAATGTCTGAAATAGGCCAGATATTACAAACTACATTACATATGATTATGTTATGTTCATTTGTTGCTTCATGTGTAACTTTTTATATGACTTTTTTATGATTGTACTAATTAATTTCTTGCTGGACCTCATGGACTTTCCTCAAATTAGGGAACATTTGGGTGCAGATTCACTTCCATGTGGCATCCTTACATGCACTGTCAGAATAATGTGTGTCACACTGGTCCCATAGTTCTGGCCTCTCCTCTACCAGAACTATCAGTATCTCATCATTGATGTGTCTGGCCATGCTGCTGGACTCCTTGGAGGCGTGTCCTGCTGTTTTTCTAGAGGTTGCCAGGGAAATTTGCATGCCATAGTTTCCTGATAATGGATGAGACAATTTCCTGTCACCTGGAAAATGCTTGCATATTTCTCTCAAGTCATATGGATGGTCTATGTGGTGTCCAATTTTTTTCATCCAGTCATAGACTTGCACTGACAAGACTCGGACAATATACGTGTACAATTGCAGCATGCTGCGATTTCACTCCCATGTATAATACAGCCAAGAAAAAAAACGGTGCTGGGAGCTGCCCCATAGATTAACAGCGGTCCGAGTGCTATGCGATGTTTTATCGAATAGCACTTGTCTGTATTCCTCACTAGTGTGACTCCGGCCTTAGGCAAATTTATTCAAGTGGAAACAAATTATACTCAGAATTTACAAAAAGCTGTTTTTATCAGAATGCAGAATTATTCCAATTCACTTCATGCAAATTCCGCAAAATAGCAGCCAGTTGGATGCCATTTTTCTGAACCACAAAGAACCAGAAAAAGTTATTAAAAAAATAAAAAACAATTGTCATCTCACAGCTCACCTGTACATCCATGTCTACAGCTCACTCTACTTCATGTAATCTTCAGCGCCTTTTCTTAGCATCACCTTGCAAGGAAAGCCATTCATATATGTTCCTTCATGTCATAATGTAGTGATGTTGTGATATCATGACATGAACCGCAAATTTACGAAGCAGATTCTAGGCAGGGACTTATGGCTGCAACTAAGCTATGGGCACCCAACGTCATGAGCGTGGTCAGCTTAGAATTGCTACCTAGCATGAAGATGCATGGGATTTCAGTGCATGTTACCAGTAAGCTGATGCTTCGATGGCCATATTGGGAACAGCCAACAGAGGAGGTAGGTAGTGAGGTTTTTATTTCTTTTACTCTATCTTAGGCTTTATTCATACATCATTTTTTATGGTCAGTATTTCATCAGTATTTCTATGCTGAAACCAGTCGTATCTCCAAACACAGAACACGTGTTAACTTATACAGTGGGTACGGGAAGTATTCAGACCCCTTTACATTTTTCACTCTTTGTTTCATTGCAGACATTTTCTCATTAATGTACACTCTGCACCCCATCTTGACTGAAAAAAACAGAAATTATTAAAAAAGAAAAAACAAAATATCATATGGTCATAAGTATTCAGACCCTTTGCTCAGACACTCATATTTAAGTCACATGCTGTCCATTTCCTTATGATTCTCCTTGAGATGTTCTACTCCTTCGTTGGAGTCCAGCTGTGTTTAATTAACTGATAGGACTTGATTTGGAAAGGCACACACATGTCTTTATAAGCCCTCACAGCTCACAGTGCACGTCAGACCAAATAAGAATTATGAGGTCAAAGGAACTGGCTAAGGAGCTTAGAGACAGAAATGTGGCAAGGCCCAGATCTGACCAAGGTTACAAAAGAATTTATGCAGTATTCAAGGTTCCTAAGAGCACAGTGGCTGTCAAAATGCTTAAATAGAAGACGATTGGGACCACCAGAAGTCTTCCTAGACTTGGCCATCCAGCCAAACTGAGCAATCATGGGAGAAGAGCATTGGCGAGAGAGGTAAAGAAGAACCCCAAGATCACTGTGGCTGAGCTCCACAGATGCAGTAGGGAGATGGGAGAAAGTTCCACAAAGTCAACTACCACTGCAGCCCTCCACCATGTCATGCCTTTATGGCAGAGTGGCCAGACGGAAACCTCTTCTCAGTACCAGACATATGAAAACCCGCATAAAGTTTGATAAAAAACACATGAAGGACTCCCAGAGTATGAGAAATAAGGTTCTCTGATCTGATGAGACAAAGATAGAACTTTTTGGTGATGATTCTAAGTGTTATGTGTGGATAAAACCAGGCACTGCTCATCCCCTGCCCAATATAATCCCAACAGTGAAACATGGTGGTGGTGGCATCATGCAGTAGCGGTGAATGTGGCCAAGTACAGAAATATCTTGGATGAAAACCTTTTCCAGATTGCTCTGGACCTCAGACTTGGCCAAATGTTTACGTTCCAACTAGACAATGACCCTAAGCACACAGCTAAAATAACAAAGAAGTGGCTTCAGAGCCCTGACCTAAACCCAAATGAGCATCTCTGGAGAGACCTGAAAATGACTGTCCACCAACGTTCACCATCCAATCTGACAGAACTGGAGAGGATCAGCAAGGAAGAATGGCAGAGGATCCCAAAATCCAGGTGTGAAAAACTTGTTGCATCATTCCCAAGAAGACTCATGGCTGTACTAGCTCGAAAGGGTGCTTCTACTAAATACTGAGCAAAGAGTCTGAATATTTATTACCATGTGATATTTCAGTTTTTCTACATTTTTTAAAATTTGCAAAAATTTCAACATTTCTTTTTTTTCAATCAAGACGGGGTGCAGAGTGTTCAGTAATGAGAAAAAAATGAACTTTTTTGAATTTACCAAATGGCTACAATGAAACAAAGAGTGAAAAATGTAAAGGTGTCTGTATACTTTCTGCACTCACTTTATGTTTCTGTGTTAAAAGCAAAGTGAACAATTTTTTGAAGAACATGGAATTCATCTGTAACTGTCAGCATAAGCCAGAGAATATTTGTTAGAGCCTGTAAAAAAAAAAAATCCAGAAATTAATCTGTGTTGATATATGAAAGCAATTTAAGGCGGCAGCAAAATCAGCACACGGAGCATACATCCAGCATGTACTATAGGTAGAAATCACCCACAAAAGAAAAGATCTTGTAGGCTCTGAACAATGTATCAAAGTGTCTGAAGCTTCATTTTTTCATTTTATTAAAGGGAATCTGTCACCCCATTTTTCGACTATGAGCTGCCGACACCGCCATCAGGGGCTTATCTACAGTATTCTGTAATGCTATAGATACAGGGGTTGGACAAAATAATGGAAACACCTAACGTTTTGGCATCATAATCTTCAAACATGTTATAAACATGCAAACCGTGACATATGGTGATGTTTTGTAGTTGATTATTTGTGTTATGTGATATGTGTATGTAAATTAACTGTTTGTTTTGCAGAATTGTAAGAACATTGATGAGAACCTGATACCAATGGCAGACCTCTCGGATTTTCAAAGAGGCCAAATTGTTGGTGCTCGTATGGCAGGCGCTAGTGAATCAGAAAGTGCCCGAATGCTTGGCGTGTCAAGAGGTACTGTCTCCAAAGTAATGACTGCGTTTGAAAGAGAAAGAAAAACGTCCGCAGCAAAGAACAGGTCCGGCCGAAAGTCAAAGCTGGCTGAGAGAGACCGTCGGATTCTAAAGCAAATTGTGAGAGGACCGCAAGACCACGGCTCCGAAAATCACTGCTGAACTCAATGAACACCTACAGAACCCAGTTTCCACGAAAACTGTTTGTCGGGAGCTGCACAAATCTGGATTCCATGGAAGAGCAGCAATTAGAAAACCGCTGCTCTCAGTGACAAATGTTTCCAAGCGTTTAGAGTGGTGTAGAAACCTCCAGAATTGGTCCCTCGAGCAGTGGAAATGTGATATTCTCAGATGAATCATCATTTACCCTATTTCCGACCTCCGGCTGAGTTTACGTTTGGAGACAGACGAAAGAAGCATTCCATCCAGACTGCCTTCTCCCAACCGTAAAACATGGTGGAGGTTCTGTGATGATCTGGGGTGCTATTTCGTGGAGATCCGCCGGGTCAATGGGTTTTGAACCCCTCTCCATAATCTTTGAAAATTCTTGGAGAACAGGAGAAGTGCCAGAAGACTGGAGAAGAGCAAATGTTGTTCCTATCTTCAAAAAGGGGAAGAAGGTGGACCCAGGCAACTATAGGCCGGTGAGTCTGACTTCTATACCAGGAAAGATCTTTGAACAAATTATTAAACAACATGTATGTCAATACCTGGATAAGAATGAAGTGATTAAACAGAGTCAGCATGGGTTTGTAACTAATAAGTCATGTCAGACTAACTTAATTTCCTTCTATGACGGTATCACTGATTGGGTGGATCAAGGAAATGCTGTAGATATAGTATATCTTGACTTCAGCAAAGCATTTGACAAAGTCTCTCATACAATCTTTATTGAAAAAATGACTAAGTATGGAATGGACAAGGCAACTGTTAGGTGGATTCATAACTGGCTTAGTGATCGGACCCAAAGAGTGGTCGTAAATGGCTGCACATCCAGTTGGAAGAATGTCTCAAGTGGGGTACCACAGGGCTCTGTCCTGGGCCCTGTATTGTTCAACATCTTTATCAACGATTTAGATGAAGGAATTGAGGGTAAACTGATTAAATTTGCTGATGACACAAAGCTAGGAGGGATAGCTAATACTAGAGAAGAGAGAGAGAGGATTCAAAAAAATTTAAATAAACTGGAGAAGTGGGCAGCAACTAACAGAATGGTTTTTAACAGGGAGAAATGCAAAGTACTACATCTGGGCAATAAAAATGAAAAAAGCATATATAGAATGGGAGGAATAGGGCTAAGTGACAGCACATGTGAAAAAGACTTGGGTATACTAATAGATCACAGACTGAATATGAGTCAACAGTGTGATGCAGCAGCAAAAAAGGCAAATGCAATTCTAGGATGTATTAACAGAAGCATACAGTCTAGATCACGTGAAGTCATTATTTCCCTCTACTCCTCTTTGGTCAGACCTCATCTGGAATATTGTGTCCAGTTTTGGGCACCACATTTTAAAAAAGACATCAACAAACTGGAGCAAGTTCAGAAAAGAGCGACCAGAATGGTGACCGGTCTGCAAACCCTGTCTTATGAGAAAAGGTTGCAGGATTTGGGAATGTTTAGTTTGCAAAAGAGAAGACTGAGAGGAGACTTAATAGCTGTCTACAAATATCTAAAGGGCTGTCACATTGTAGAAGGATCAACTTTATTCTCATTTGCACAAGGAAAGACTAGAAGCAATGGGATGAAACTGAATGGGAGGAGACACAGATTAGATATTAGAAAAAACTTTTTGACAGTTAGAGTGATCAATGAGTGGAACAGGCTGCCACGAGAAGTGGTGAGTTCTCCTTCAATGGAAGTCTTCAAACAGAGGCTGGACAGACATCTGACTGGGATGATTTAGCGAATCCTGCTTTGAGCAGGGGGTTGGACCAGATGGCCCAGGAAGTCCCTTCCAACTCTACGATTCTATGATTCTATGATTCTATCCCTTCATGGAAAAATTAACAGCCGAGATTATTTAGGCATTTTGGGCAACCAAGTGCATCCTATGGTTCAAGCACTGTTCCCGGAGGGGAACGCCATCTTTCAGGATGATAATGCACCAATTCATACAGCTAGAATCGTTAAAGCATGGCACGAGGAACATTGTAATGAAGTTGAGCATCTCATCTGGCCCCCACAATCCCCAGACCTCAACATTATTGAGTATTTATGGTTGATTTTAGAGATTCAAGTTAGCCATCGATTTCCATCACCATCGTCGCTCAAAGAACTGGAGGGTGTTTTAACTGAAGAATGGGCTAAAATTCTTTTGGAAACAATTCACACCTTGTATGAATCCATACCTCGGAAAACTGAGGCTGTAATTGCCGCAAAAGGTGGACCTACACCATATTAAACTAACTTTTGTTGATGTTTCCTGGTGTTTCCATTATTTTGTCCAACCCCTGTAAGTCCCCCAAGTAACCTGAAAGATAAGAAAAATGAGTTATATTATACTAACCGGGGGGCGGTCCGGTCTTGGTCCGATGGGTGTTGCGGTCCGGCGCCTCCCATCTTCTAATGGTGACGTCCTCTTCTTTGCTGCCTGTTGTGGCATTACAGAATGCTGTAGATGAGCCCCTGATGTCGGTGCCGGCAGTTTGAAAAATGGGGTGACAGATTCCCTTTAAGTGTAAAATCTTATGTTTTTTTGTCCTTGTACTCTGTGTAAAATGATATGGAAAAAATGTATTTTAGAATAAATATAATATACCCATCTGTATTGTCACCTTTATTACAATAACAGTATGAATATGCAAGGCAGATTTGGCAATGGTAGTGTTGTGAAAGAGGCATTAATTATGATTATTGTTAACATACTCTCAAGGTGTGCTAATGTGTCATGATTAATACTGGAAGTCAGTTCATAAGTGAATTCATTATTGCATTCATTAGAAGATTCCATTTATAAAATTGCTGTTTTACATCAACAAGTGAAGGGTGTCACATGAGGTAAGATAATATAAATCAAGCTAGTTATGTTGATTTAAAAACCAACCCTTTTCCATCCATGAGAGCCATAGATCTAACATAATGCACTAATTTCAACAAGAGAGATACAAATTAGTTATCCGTCACCATGTTCGAGCTTTAGGGCATTTATATAATGTCATATCAGTGATTTTTCTTCAGCTTGTATCAGTCTTTAAAAATTAATCAGGTCAACAATAGCAAAAGCAGACAATACTTTTTGTGTCAGTGCTGTTTCATCTTTCATTTATTTTAGTTTGAAATAACAGAGTGAAGCACTAAAGGTATATAAAATGAAAACAGGTGTCTTGTTCTCATGAGATGAGCGAATGTGTTTGGAAAACATTCGCCAATCTCAAATTCGGCATGTACGCAGGACATTCAGATTCATGTTCACTTTCACAAGCATTTTTACGCAAAAATCAGCAAAAGTCGGTCACAATTCCATAAATCATTGCGTTTCCACTAATACTTTTGTATAACTTTGGCTAGGATAGTGGTGCTGTGTGATGAGGGGGGGAGTGTTAAAGGAGTGTCTGAAAAGATTACAGGAGCAGTGCGTGTTTTTTTTACTTAACTTTATGTGTATTGATTCCAATCAGGCGCAGAAACCATCCACAACGTCATGACACAAGGTCTTCTGTGTTTGGATTCCGAAATCACATGGCCCTGGCCATAACAAAGCGGACATCTTGCTTTTCTGGTGCCATAAGCTCAATTTCACAATGCAGAGAGGTCACTCTTGCGCTACTTCTGCTGATGAATTTGAACTTGTCATTGAAATAGATAGGATCCTGTCTTGTGTGAAGTCGTTCTTTCAGCATCAAAATAGATTGTGCAAATGCTGTGTGGCAGTCTCAAGAAGTCCCATGAGCTACTTCAAATTGTTTGTGCTAAAACTGTTTCAGTGGCAAATCAGAAGGCCAAATTTCCACTTAAAAATTGTTAGGCCTAATATAGTGGTGCAGGCACAAGGCTCAATTAGCTACTCCAAATTATGTTAAAACTGTGTTTCAATGGCAAATCAAAATGCCTGATTTCCACATAAAAATTATTATGCCTATTGTAGTAGTGCAGCCACGAGGACCAAATAGCTACTCCTATTCATTTGTGCCAAAACTGTGCTTCAGTGGCAAATCAGAAGGCCACATTTGAAAATATAAATTTCTTGTACTAATACCATTGTCCTGAAACAATGCCACATTTTGCTAGAATAATATGTTGTGCTGGTACTTTTTTGGCCTAGGCAGGAGTCCACATTTCAAAATATAAATTATTTGTGGTAATACTGCGGTCAAGAAGTAAGGCCACATTTCTCTAAAAAAATATTTTGTGCTGGTAATATTTTTTGCCATGCATCAGTCCATATTTGGAAATAAAAATTGTTAGTGCTAATAGCATGTTCCTGAAACAAGGCCACATTTAAGTATATAAATATTTTGTGCTACTAGTTTTTCTTCAGTTAGGAGTCCACATTTCTGAATCTAAATTGTTATGACTAATAGTGTGCTATAAAAATCAGGCTACATTTCAGTAAAGAAATTCTTAGTGCTAATTGTGTGCTCCAGCCAGCAGGCCACATTTCAGCATGGGACAGGACCTGGGACAGAGCTTAGAGCAACATTTTTAGTTTAAACATTGATCAGTAATAGGTGGATGAATGACAGGTGTAGATCTGGTGGTCTGAGAGCCTTACCAAATTCAGGCCAGACACATTAAGGAGACTTAACTTGGAGTCCAAACATTTTCCAAAATTAGGAATAGGCATCACTAAAGTGCCATCAATATATTTTATTTATTTATTTTACTCACTTACATAGCATCATTAATTCCACAGCGCATTGCAAACATTATCAATTTCCTCCAGAGGAGAAATAGTATAATGGGGCTCTGACACCCTTTCCACTACAGACAGTCCACTAGATGGAGACCCAACTTGGAAGCTCCACATTTCATAAAATTGTTGGTAACATCAGCAGCAGTAGCAACAGCAGGCACAGAAGACATGTCAAAGGTGTCAAAGACTGCAATAACGTGAGATCAATGCAGCACACTAAAAACATCACCATGGTCTAGTCTGCCTAGTCTGCCCAGTCTGAGACTGGGGTGAAAAAGTCATTGGAGGTCCATGACTCATTCATCTTGAGGAAAGTTAGACAGTCTACACTATCAAGGGACAGGCAGATGTGCTTATCCATCAGGACACCACCAGCAACCTCGAAGACCAATTCTGAGAGAAAGCTATCTGCGGGGCATGACAAAGCCTTCAAGGCGTGACAGGTAAGCTTAAGCCACTATTACATTTTTAAAGACCAAAATGCAAAGGGTCCAACCCCCCCTTATGGCATTGATATTGAGCTCGAAATATTCCTGCACCATCTTCTCCAGTCGTTCATTACGTGTCAGACTTGTACTTTGTTCTGCTGGTGCACTGGCTGGTCTAAAAAAATATGTGAAATGACTCACAGAAATTGATTATTTTAATTTTTAGTTACTTTAATCACTTAGCGTTTCACAAACATTTTTATCACTATCCCCATTGGGGCTCACAATCTAAATTTCTTATAGTAACTGGAGAAAACACACACAAACATGGGGAGAACATATAAAGTCCTTACGGATGTTGTCCTTGGTGAGTTTTTAACCCAGGATCCCAGTGCTGCAAGGCTGCAGTGCTAACCACTAGACCATCATGCTGCCTTTGACAATGTTTTTGCATTGACTACTTAAAGTTAGCATGGTTGGAAGTATATAACTATGATGCACACTGTATGCCTCACTGTTGTCTTCTGAAAAATCACTCTTAATATTGTCAGCAAGCGTGTTTTGATACTCCAGCATATGCACGTCCATTTTGAGGGTGAAATATCTGGCTAAAATTACTCTTGTATCACGAATCGAACAGAGTGTTAACCGAGTAATCAGCACTATTTCTAATCCTAACACTATGGCCAACATTCATGTTGCAGATAGTGCATCAAGACGGCGCTCTTGTGTCGGCTGCTTCCATGAGGTCCAAATACTTGGCATGTTAGTGGTGCGGAAAGACGTAAGCTGGCTTCTTCTATCCTCACCAAATAAGGACAACAGAGAGGTATTCATTATCTTGTTCATCACCTGACTGTGCCCATCGTGCCCATCACCTCTTCCTCTTCACCTCCTCTATTTGTTCCTTATCTCCTGAACCTTTACTAACAGTTTGTCTGGTATCTTGAGTCCCCCTAAATCACTATAATTCAACCTTCCATGGCATCTGCCTGTGTGATGACAGCCTAAAAGTTAGAGATATTGTTTTCACTTCTGAATCCTCCTATGCTTCCTTCTCTTCCTCTATGAGCAGCACCTACTCCTGCAGACTATTCAAACTATGCTCCAGCATGTAGATGACCGTAATAGTGCTGCTGCTGATGGCAACATCAGTGCTAACCATCTTAGCAGCGATTTCAAAACTGTGCAAAAGGGTGCAGAGGTCCTACATCTGTGCCCACTCCTCAAGCAGTTGCACATTCATACTGCAATGGGACAGACTTTACAAAATGTCATACTTTGTCAGAGGTCATCGCTGCTTCCACACTTGCTGCAACATGTGCACAGTGTAAGGCTGGTTTCACATTTGCGTCTGTTTGTGCAGCATTTCATCCACAGCAATCCCTATGTGTCATGTTTTCCTATCTTTAACATGGTGTATGCAGGGGTATGCATTTGCATCAGTTCACATGCGTCAGCATACCCAAGCATTGTTTTTCAGTGTGCGGCGGGGTCCGGTGAACGCATCATGTTGGATTTTTGGAAGCGGCAAAAATCCATCAAATATGCGCATTCATGCGCATGTGGATGAATGCATCAAATAAACACACTACTGTATTGTCTATGGGAACGCATGCGTACGAAAGGACATGCATACGCATGCGATCGAAATGCATGCGTTTTTCACATAATCATGTCCGGTAAATGAGAGATGCCCATTGGGTGTGGCTTGTGTCAAGGAAATTTTCCAAACGCATGCGCTGAAAAAATGCAAATGCATGCACAAACCGCATGCAAACGCAGCATTTTTTTGCCATCATGTGTAAGCTGATGCTGATAAAAACATGGCGTAAACATGCGTTAGTATGCATTTTGACATGCGTTTGCGCATGCAGACGAATCACTGCGCACACAAATGCTAATGTGAACATAGCCTAATTCCACGGTGTCAGCACAGCTCATATCAACCAGTTAACTGGTAGCATGAAAAACCTCTGTAGCAATGTAAGTCGATAACCATAAGTGGTGTAGACACTAGAAATGAGCACGCAGCAGCTGGGCTTTCTGTTTCTGCAGCAGCACATCCAGGCTGGGATAATGATGTAGAAATTACTGTACCACCAGTTTGAGGGCGTGAGCCATGCAAGGCACATGTGTAAGGTTGCCCAGTGAAGGTTCCCCACCAGGTTTGCATTGTTATTGCACATGGCCTTCACTGACTCCAGATTCAGTGGAGACAGCCATTGCTCTATCTCGGCCTGGATAGCTGTCCACAATAGAGTTGAGCGACTTTGGTCGGATCGGGTTTCATGAAACAAAATTTGTTTCAGATGAAACTGGTCCGACTAGGGCAAAAAAAGTCAGAGTTTCGTCCGAAACCCGACCCCAATGCAAGTCAATGGGAAATAAAAGTCGGCATTGAGCGGATGGCATTCATCCATTCAATGCCGACTTTTATTCCCCATTGACTTGCATTGGGGTCGGGTTTCGGTCGAAACTCCGACTTTTTTTGCCCTAGTTAGACCAGTTTCATCTGAAACAAATTTTGTTTCATGAAACCCGATCCGACCAAAGTCGCTCAACTCTAGTCCACAACACTTGAGCTGTGTGTCTGAGTTCTCCAAGGCATATGAATTTAAATACTGCCTGATTGCATTTTTTCCTTTCTGTGCAGTCCAGTAGCTGGGGGCATATTCTCTGCACTGTTGGAAAGTGTGTCTCATAAAGGTAGAGATTGAGGGCACAGGTGGAGTACCTACAGGAGGTGAAGGAGACAGAAGTAGTGGAGGAGGGTTTACATGCAGAGAATTTTCCCACAAACCTTGGGGATTCCAAGATTTGCTGTCTAGTAACACATTGGTGTCTAGTGTTCTAGTTTACCATCCCCTTAGAGTGTAGTGGTTTAGTTCTCCAAAACTATGTGTTCAGTAGATTAGTTCTCCAACCCGTGTTGTCATTTAGTTCTCCATCTCTGTTGTGTATTGCTTGATGTGAGGCATCGGGTTCCTGCAGCTGCACAGCAGGAATCCAGAACCATACATCCAGTGGTCTCCCATTCCTTTCCAACTGCTCAGGGACCTGCACAGCAATCTGGCAATCCAGGTGCCCTGCTCAGACCAGCTCTCTGGGTCTGGATGTTGCTGCTACCTCTTGACCAGCAATGGTAGCGCAACCTGCTTTCCAGGAAACCACTCCAGAGGCTAAGTCCTCTCGCCGCGCTACTGGGCATGCCCATGAGATGATCTACCAGTGTAGATCGGGAGTCACGTGCTCAGGTCCTTCTCCTGATCTGATTGGCCCATCTCAGAGGCTTGGAACGTCCGGGAAGCGCATTACTATAAAAGACCCGCAAGGCCGCTCAGCCATGCGCTAGTATAGACTATACTTGCTATGTGTGAATGGTGATGGATGTATAATTCTGGTGACTGACTCATTAAGATTCCCCTCCCTCTGATATTACGTATGTGGATAGGGAACTAGATAGTCAGTACCAGTCAGTGGCAAGCTATAGGCCACAATGCATACCACACCTCTACACTAGCGTCCGATGGTGTCACGCCTCACGGCACTATCGTATAGCGGCAGTAGTTACCACCGTGCTGCAGTTAGCAGCACATACCGGTGTCCACGGTAGCGACGCCGCACACACGGTAGGTCTAGATGGACACCGACCTCAGTCTTGGGCCATGTCCTGTGACCGTATACCGTCCGTGCAATTCAGCTGAGACCTGTGAAGCTAACAGGCTCAGCGTTTATGTTTCATTTTCCCTACAGCGCCTCTGTGTGTTAACAGAGTCCGCTCAGCGCACATCGGGTGGCAATTAACCCGTGCGCGTTGTACCGCCATATAGCGCGTCTGCCATTGTCTAGCAGCGGTTTTTACACCTACTGCACGGCGGCGAGCGCACTTTCTATTATTTATATTTAGTGCGTTCCGCCGTCCCTAACAGTTTTAGCTATCCAACTTTAGGTGTTTAGCATTTTATTCTCCAAGCCGTTTTGTCTAATAGTTTAGTTCTCTACCTTCTCGTGTGTATTGTTTTAGTTGTCCAACTTTAGGTATTTAGTACTTTATTTCTCCATGACCTGTTGTCTAGTTGTTTAGTATTCCTTCTTATGGTGTGTAGTTTAGTTTTCCATACTCAAATGCCATGCAAGTCTTGGGTATTCCAAGACTTGTGGAGCAGCCCCTTCCCCACATGCGCCCACAGCCACCAGAGTCAACCATTGTCGAGTCAACAAGATGTAATGCTCTTGTCCATCCTTGCTTGTCCAGGTGTCAGTGTTGAAATGCACTGTGTCAAACATAGATTTTTTCAAGGAATGGATGATGTCTGCAACATTCTAGTGTAGGGCAGGGACATGTTTCTTAGAGGAGTAATGGTAACTGGGCAACTGGTACTGGGAGACTGCAGCATCCATCAGCATTTGGAAACCATCTGTATCCACAAAGAGGAAAGGCTGCATTTCCCTGGCCAACAGATTGGATTCGATATTGAATTATCACAAAGATCACAGGCTGGGACTCTCACAGAGCCACCTGTGATTATTGGAGAAAGAGCTCACAATTGTCCCCTATAGTCCAGACAATTACATGATTGGGTGACGATCAACGGCAGAGGTCGCTGGCTGTTAACGATAGTTAGTTATTGGAAAACTAATAGTGAGCGTATGGCATATACACTTCTGGATTACAATGCATGGAATATGTGTATATACCGCAGTACAATCACCTATTGTATGCTATTCTTCTTTTGAGGTTCACACAATCAGTGTCTTCCATCCTCTCTCCCTCAGAGTAGTAGTTATATACCATCCCCCAGGCTCACCCACCCACTTCCTTGACCACTATTCTGCCTAGCTGCCACACTTCATGCCCTCACTCATTTCATCATTATCATCCTGGTAGATGTCAGCAGATTTTTATCATAAATGTTTTGGTAAAATTGTCCAGTCACCTTTCCTTCAGTGATATGAATTTTGCCAGTGATGTATGCTGAAAAACAGCCTCAAACCATAATGTTCTCACCTCCAAACTTCACTGTTGGAATGGTGTTTTTTGGGGTGATATGCAGTGTCTTTAGGCCTTTAAACATGGTGTCTATTATTGCATCCAAAGAGTTCAATTGTGGTCTCATCAGACCAGACTATATTCTCCCTGTATTTTGCAGACTTGTCCAGGGTTGGACTGGCCAGGCGGCATATTGGGGAAATGCCCAGTTGGCCTATATGAAAGAGAATTGGTAGCACAGGCCCTTTAAAAGCACAGAAAAAGTATATGCAGAGCCACGAGCATGTACCTTTCATTAGCTGTGACCACAGTGATGCATACATATAGAAAGACATTGACGTTGTTTGAGACACCGCAATCTGCTCTCCCACTGTCCTGCACTGTAAAGCTGACTATAGCAGTGGTGGAAAGTTTGCTATGTGGTGATACTGCTCCCTATTCTCTCCGCTTTTCTTGACCTGGTAACGCGCTACAGCAATGATGACACTGTGCTTTGCCCTTCTGCCTTTGAAACAGCTCTCCCGGTTTCTAAGAGCAATAAAATTTTTCAGGGTGAGTGTTCCCAGCATTGGCCTACAATATCATATAGATTTATACATGCATCATAATAATGACAAATACAGTCTATATGTCATATAGGAGGATGAGCATGAGGTCTATATGTCATTTAGGAGGCCAAGAGTGCTGTATACATCATATACGAGGCTTAGAGTTCAGGCCTATAAGATGTATAGACTGCACTCTTGGCCTCCTATGTGATATATGCAAAGCATTCAGCCTCCTATATAAAGTATATGTTATAGGAAACCAAGAGTTCGGTCTGTATGTCATATAGGAGGCCAAGAGTGTAGTCGGTATGTCATATACAATGGGGAAAATAAGAATTAGATACACTGTCGATTTTGCAAGTTTTCACAGCCCAAGCTGGGACTTCTGTTTTCTTTTGTCTAGTACAACTTATTGGTGACTTTCTCTACTTCTTAGGGCTCATACGCACATGCGAGATACTCGGATGAGTCTCGCATGTCAATACCCGACACATGACTCGGATCAAAGCACTCAGCTGCATGTATTTCTATGCAGTAATCAAATTGAAAAAAGCCTAGGCAAAAGAAAGCTTCAAAACTAAATCATCCAAATAGAGAGAAGAAGCCATATCCAAAATGTAAAAAATACACAATCTTTATTGAAATATGATTAAAATTACATCTGAAAATCAATGAAAATATAAAATGTGGGTACTGTAAAAGTCACCACAACAACAGGTAAAATACAAAGACGATGTGTAAATTTTCTTGAAAAATACTGATCCAAGTATAAATTGATAAACATTTACTCATTCAAGAACATACCAAAGTTTTAAGTATAAACAATAGCTGCAAAAGTGCATATGCACAAGTAATAACATGAATAAAGGAGTGAGATATCAAATGGCCAAAATGTGCCTGTGCAAAATATGGCGGAATGAGATAAAGTGGTCAGTATATATTACCTCAAGTGGTGGGCTGGAGGGTCCCTGACGCGCGTTTCGCGGCTGCTTTCTCAAGGGGCGCAAAGAGGGGCTGCTAGATCGTCCTTTTATATCATAACCAAGCATTGGTGGTCAGCGTGTGACAGCGCTTCCGGTAGGCGGGCCAGGACAGAGCCGTCATGGGTAGGCGTCATGCCTTGCCGCGCCTCCTATTTCTATGCAGCTGAACGCTCCGATCCGAGTGCCGGCGGCAAAACCGGGTATTGACGTGTGAAACTTGTCTGAGTTTCTCGCATGTGAGTATGAGCCCTTAAGGTCAGTATTTTCTTCTTCTAGCATGTCTTCACATCACCTACCAGCATCTAATGTGTTAAAATATGTATAGATCCCAAACTCCTAAGCATCTCTTTTGTAATTATGATTTATACTGTGTTGCTCTGGTATTATGTGCTCCATTAGTTATACCTTAGGGACTATGTATTTAAAAACATTTTCAGACCATGTACAGCACATATCTTTTTGCATGTTAAGTTGTATATTTATTTTTTGTGTGCCAACTTTTGTATGTTTGTTTTTTACAGTGAGGTTTGATAAAGACCCGGAACTGGGTCAAAACGTTACCTCGTTTCCCTCACTACCTCGATAATTTTCCTGTGGTGAAATTATATTGTACACAAAATAAACTCTAGTGTTTTCTATCTGCAATTATAGCAAAATCTTTTTGAGTGCGTCTGTTTACTCTTGGTGAGAATGTGTGTCATTTACTTCTTTATGGGAACAAAAATGCTAACAATAAAAAAGTCAGCTTGCTCCACAAAAAACAAGCCCTCACATGACTATGTCGGCCTAAATATGGAAAAATTATAGCTCTCAAAATATGGTGATGCAAAAACTTCTTACAAAAAAGCATATTTTAAGCTTGTTTCACATTAGTGTTTTTTAGAGCAGCGCATCGTGCATGCGCCATGCGCCCCTATTTTTAGCATGGCGGGCGCATGGTCTAGCGTTTGCACACATTCGTATGCGTTTTCATGCGCATGCGGCTTTTTGTAGTGTGTGCCTGGGCACCACCGACGCAACCTGTTGCATTTTTGGGTCCGTCCAATGGCAAAAATAACGCATGCGCACGCTTGCGCACGGAATGCACAAAAATAACACATTACAGTCTATGGGAGCGCAGGCATGCGCATGGACATGCGCACGCCTGCGTTTGAAATCGCATGCGTTTTAAGAGTTAACATGGCTAGACACTGGTTAAAACGCATGCGCCTAAAAAATGCAAATGCATGCAAAATGCGTGATGCGGTTTTTGCATGCATTTCTATTGCACATGAAGCGCAGCACTAAAAAACGCTAATGTGAAACTAGCCTTAGTGTGTGACAGAAGCTAAACGTAAAAAAGGATATAAATCTGGTATGTCTATAATCGCACTGACCCAAAGAATAAAGTCACCTAATCACTTATACCGAACGAGGAACGGTGTAAAAAATAAAACCAATTTTTTCACCTTTTGTGGATTTGTTAATTCTGCCCCCAAGTTCGCAGTATGGCGATCACAGTGGTTTACCCCCACAAATGGGGTATCAGCGCACTCAGGACAAATTGCACAACAACTAATGGGGTCCAGTTTCTCCTGTTACCCGTGGGAAAATTAAAAATTGGGGGCAAAAAGATCATTTTTGTGGAAAAAATATGATTTATTATTTTCACAGCTCTACATTATACATTTTTGTGAAGCACTTGGGGGTTCAAAGTGCTCACTACACATCTACATAAGTTCCTCGTGGGGTCTAGTTTACAAAATGGTGTCTCTTGTTTGGGGTTTTCACTTTTTAGGCACATCAGGGACTCTGCAAATGCAACATGGTGTCCGATCACAATGCCAGCCAATTTTGCTTTGAAATAGTAAAACAGCGCTCCTTCCCTTTCGAGCTCTGCCATGCGCCCATGCGCACAAAGAGTGGTTTATCCCCACATATGGAGTATCAGCATACTCAGGACAAATTGCAAAACAACTTTTGGGGTCCAATTTTTGCTGTTACCCTTGGGAAAATAAAAATTGGGGGCAAAAATTCATTTTTGTGGAAAAAATATGATTTTTTATTTTCACGGCTCTACGTTATTAACTTCTGTGAAGCACTTGGGAGTTCAAATTGCTCACCAAACAGCCAGATAAGTTCCTTGGGGTCTAGTTTCCAAAATGTGGTCACTTATGGGGGTTTCCACTGTTTAGGTACATCAGGACCTCTCAAAATGCGGCATGGCGTCCGCTCTCGATTCCAGCCAGTTTTACGTTCAAAACCTCAGTTGGTGCTCCTTCTCTTCCGAGGCCTGCCACGAGTCTAAGGATAGGTCTTCCTCCACACATGGGGTATTGGTGTACTGAGGAGAAATTGCTCAACCAACATTGTGGTTCGTTTTCTCCTGATACCCTTGACAACATAAATAAAATTGTGTCCAACGTAAATTTTTTGTGAAAAAAAGTTAAATGTTAATTTTATTCCTTCCACATTGGTTCAATTCTTGTGAAGCACTGAAGGGTTAATAAACTTTTTGAATGCAGTTTTGAGCACCTTGAGGGGTGCAGTTTTTAGAATCGTCTCACTTTTGGGTATTTTCTGTCATATTGACTCCTGAAAGTGACTTCAAATGTGAGGTGGTCCCTTAAAATAATGGTTTTGTAAATTTTGTTGAAAAAATGAGAAATTGCTGGCAAAATTTTAACCCTTATAAATTCCTAACAAAAAAATTATGCTTCAAAGATTGTGCTGATGTAAAATAGACATGTGGGAAATGTTATTTATTAATGATTTTGTGTGACATAACGCTCTGATTATGGGGCATAAAAATTAAAAGTTTGAAAATTGTGAAGTTTTCCAATTTTTTGACAAATATACAGTTTTTCACAAATAAACACAAGAAATTTTGAAGAAATTTTACTACTATCATAAAATACAATATGTCATGAAAAAACATTCATAGAATCAGTGGGATACGTTGAAGCTTTACAGACTTATAACCACATAAAATGACAGTGGTCAGATTTCAAAATTAAGGCCTGGTCATTAACCTCCAAAGTGGCTTTGTCCTTAAGGGGTTACATGGAAAATCGTTCCAGTGTGCCTTAATCCAGCTATCAAGTGAGTGTTCCCCAACACATTCAGTGAGCGCTACCTCACACAGTATATATGGTTGTACCAGATTTATCATGAAAATAATAAATTATATATTTATAATGTCCACACGTTTACTATATTGCTTGAGCATGCAAGGGCGAAAATTAATGTCTTTGTTTATGCAGCTGAATGTAAACTGCTCATTCAGGCATGCCCTCAAAAGAGACTAAAGGTATTGTCACACTTAGCGATGCACCAGCGATCCCGACCAGCGATATGACGCGGTCAAGATCGCTGGTGCATCGCTAAGTGGTCGCTAGTGAGCTGCCAAACAGGCAGATCTCACCAGCGACATCGCAGGGGTCGGTGGTTGCTACTTACCTGTCAGATGAGGTGATCCTGACATCCTCCCGCCCGCGTCCACGCGTCGCTCGTCTCCACAGCAGGAAGTCCCAGCAGGAAGCTGATGACGAGAAACGGTCCAGGACATTCTCGCGCGATCAGCGATAACCAGCGGGGGAGCGGTCAGAGGTAAGTATCACACATAGCGATATCGCTAGCAATATCGCTATAACGTCACAAAAACCAGTGACGTTATAGCGATATTGCTAGCGATATCGCTTAGTGTGATAGGCCTTTAACAATAGTCATAGTCAACCTATTAAGACACTAAGCTATGGACAACAATTCTTGTAAGAATAGTAATTTAGCATATCCACTTAAGGTTATTAAAATAGCTCCACCTAAACAGGAATGGTTGCGTAACAACTACATGTTAGATAGCATAGTAGAAATAAGTGAATTGGTTTACGGTGAATCAAATTTGCCTCAAATAAAATAAAAAAATAGATGTGCTAAAATACAAATAGTATGTGATTGCTTTTACGCAAATCCTATTAAAGGGGCAACCTGATAGCCTCCAATTTTGCTGGTTTTGAAGAGGTCAGAGAAAGGGCTACAAAATTAAAAATGGTATACTCACTTTGCCTGTCACTTGTCCCGCCAATTTCTCCGCAGTCATCTTCTTGTTCCTTCCAGCTGCTATCTTTTCTGGTCTTCCTGGCAGGTGATCTCTTCTTCACTGCTTTCCTTCACTCACATGGGTTCTCTCGGCATTTACTGGGGCTCAAGTAACCAACAAACTGAGATGGGCTTTGGTGTCTCACATTATGACATTACTTGAGGCACTCCCAGCTCAGGAACCCAAAGGAGGACAGTGTGGGGATCTGAGATGGTGAGACAAGTGAGCAGCAAAGTGAGTGTGCTATTGTTTATATCTCCACCTCTACATTTATTATGCTCTGGGAGGCTAGGGCAACCCTAAAGCATAATAAGTCATGCTTTATTTGCAAAGAATAAATTTTCTGCAAATAAAAATTACCAGCCAAATTTGAAGAAATTGTCAATATGAAGTTTGGCAGGTTTGATCATCACTATCATATAACAATATTGTTCACCAAGTTTACTATTCATTAGTGCATGGGTCATTTGTTGCTCTTCACTGATGAACTCTATAATTAGCAACAATTGTCCCAGTATGTAATTGGAAACAGATTTGATCAAATTAGATGAATCCCTATGTACCCAATCCTTAGTTTATCAATTTACATGAAATCATTTGTTTCTATGCGATTGACACCTGCAACACGTGGTTATATTTCTTGAAAGTACATTAACTCCTTTGCTGTGAATGTACGTTAAACAATTAGCGTGTATAATCATTATTTAACTGCATTAGATTAAAATCTTCTAATCTAATTGACATTCTCCCGTAGGTAAATGCAGACGAAAGACGGGAAATGATTGCGAAAATATAAAATCATGTTATACAAATAGACTATTTAAGTGTATGAAGATTTTGAGAAACGAGTAACATTTTGAAAAATCAGTAAATTGTAATCACCTATAATTTTTCATTATTTATAAATTAATGTGTTTACACATTTTATTGAGATACCTTTTCATATTTCTCTTATTTTAGCCAAGTTTTATATGAAGGTGATATACTAGCTTTGATCTTTGCATTTTAAAAGTTAAGAGGCAGGCTGCAGATTTAAAGGGTTTGCTCCTTTGCCTTTGAAATTGTTTAAATATGATTATGTTTCGTTATGTCATTCTAACTACAAGAAAGCCCTTTCTCCATTATTAGGACTTCTATCTGCATCTCTCAGACTGCTTGTCCTCTATAGCAATAACTGTGATTAGCCGAACCCCCACTGGCAGCAGATGGAATGAGGCTGTGTGATAAGCCAATGTGCCTTTCTCTTGTGTTTCAAATCAGCTCTGGAGCAATGGGAAAATCTCATCTTCATAGGGAACCCAAGTGGGAGCTATTTTAAACAAGTGTGAAGGAAATATTGGGGTAATTACCAAACACATGGAGGGGGTCTGCGGCTATCAACTGTTGTGAGAATGTATTTTAAAATTCATTTAGCGGATTAGTTGATCCTCTCTCGGCAGTATGTCTTTTAAACTAATTTATGTGCAAACTTTGCATTAAAATCTTGGATAGATTAAAAAAGGCATGTACAGTGCATTATGCATGCTGGTATTACACCGCAAAAGGCCGGGTTGTCTTCCTATGAAGATAAATAGCTATCACAGATCCACGCTTCTAGTATAATTGTTTATTCACTAAAAAGCAGTGAATTAAGATATTATCCCCTGATTGAACATATTTCACGTGTTTCATAATGGAAATACAATGTTAGTTAGTCAAGTTCCCATCAATGCTAAAATCTTTTGGATACGTGGTCAAAATAATTTATTTTGTATGTTTAATAATTTATTTATGCTCTTATGTAGCAATTTACTATTAGTTTCTTATAATTTGAAGCACTATAAAGAGCTTGCCACCATTCACACCAGTCGCGGGGGCTAACACTATATAGAGCAGTCTCCTACCTGTAGAATTCTATGGACATATTTTTATTAAAACAAACGTGAAAAAGAAGAATCTGGCACTCACCATCCCATAAAAATTGGCCTTTATTGTGGAATCATGTGACCCATAGTAGCGCAATGTAGAGCAAAATGGCCGTCATCTAGCACGTTTTCACTGATATGCCTGCCTGCTTTGTTTTCACATTATTCCACAATAAAGGACAATTTTTATGGGACTGTATTAGGTGTCGGATTCCTGAGACTGCACGACAGGAATCCAGAGCTGTACATCCAGCGGTCTCCCATTCCCCTCCGACCGCTCTGGGACCTGCACAGCAATATCGGCGATCCAGGCGTCCTGCTCAGACCCGCTCTCTGGGTCTGGATGTTGCTGCCAGCTCTGGTCCAGCAATGGTAGTGCAACCTGCTTTGCAGGGAATCGCTCCAGAGCCTAAGTCCTCTCACACTGCTACTGGGCATGCCCGCAGGACGACCTCTCAGTGGAGATCGGGGGTCACATGCTCAGGTCCTGCGTCGGATCTGATTGGTCCTTCTCAGAGGATTGGAAGGTCCCGGAAGCGCATGGCTATAAAAAGCCCGCATGTCGGCTTGGTCATGCGCTAGTGTAGACTTATCTGCTATGCATGTATGGTGACGGATGCATGTGTCTGGTGACTGACTCATTTGAAACCCCTACCCTCTGATATTATGAATGTGGACAGAGTGTTTGTGTTAGTTAGTAGCAGGTAGTGGCAAGCTATGCGCCACTGTGCTCACCGCACCTTATACTAGCATCTGACGGTGTCCGGTACCCCGGCGCTGTTGTTTAGCGGCTGTAGTTTCTGCCGTGCTGCTGTCAGCAGTATCTATTGGCGTTCGTGGCTGCAACGCCACACGCCGACTGGCCCTGTGGAGTTAACAGGCCCGGCGTCTACGCCTTAGTTTCTCTAGGGTGTCTCTGTGTATTTAACTGAGTCTGTCCTAGCACCTCGGGTGACGTAAACCCGAGCGCAGTACTTCGCCACCCACCTAGTCTGCCATTATTCAGCAGCGGTCCTTACATCTACCGCACGGTGAACCCCGGGTGGCAAGCGAACCTCCTACTATTTATATTTGGTGTGTTCCGCCATCCCTAACATTACACTAGCGCCAGAGTCTGGCTGGTAATGGCAGACCTGCAGCAGCTGCAGCGCTACATTCGGCAGCTGGAGAGCAGGTTGGCGGCTATTGAGAGCACCACTTCAGCAGCGAATGCTGCGCTAGCCGCTGCTCAGACAGTCGCAGAGGCTGTCTCACGCGTGCCCGCACTCACACCCACGTCGACAATTTCTCGCCTCCCGTTTCCTGACAAGTTTTCGGGTGACAGTGCCACCTGTAGGGGATTCGTGAGTCAGTGCTCTATTCAGCTCGAGTTACTGGCTGCACGGTTTCCTACAGAGCGGGCTAAGGTGGGATTTATTGTCTCCCTTTTGTCTGGCAGGGCATTAGAATGGGCTACGCCATTGTGGGAACATGATGATCCCATGGTTCAGGGTGCTGCTCAGTTCCTCGCGGCCCTGAAGCAGGTCTTTTTGGGACCATGGATTACGCACGATACCTCTCTTTAACTACTATCCCTAACACGGGGGTAATTCTCGGTTAGCCATTATGCCGTCCGGTTCCGGACTCTGGCTTCTGAGTTAGAATGGCCGGAGAAAGCATTAGTCCCGGTGTTTTGGAGAGGATTAGCAGAGCACGTAAAAGATGCTCTAGCTACCAGAGAGGTTCCCACAAGTCTGGAGGAACTGATTGCCATCTCCACCCGCATCGATCTCCGGTTTACGGAGCGCGGGCTGGAACGTGCGCAATCCAGACATAGGGTTAACTTGGCTCCTACCTTCACCGAGCCGCTGAGATATCCTGCAGAGGAGCTCTCATCCTCCGAACTTATGGAGGTGTCTCACACCGATCCCAAGCCACGTCTGATGCGAAGCTCCGTACGTTGTTATCAGTGCCGACAGTTTGGTCACCCAGTCAGCACGTGCCCTCAGCGGTTGAAAAAACAACCACATCCAGTGGCCGTAGGTGGTGGTCAGTCCAATATAGAACCCATTTCACCCAAACCGGTATTCCGGGGCACTTTAGATAGTGGCTCCTCCACCTGGGAGGCAGAGGTTACCGTGGATTCCGGGGCCGAGGGGAACTTTATGTCCTCGACCTTTGCCCGGAAACACGCTACCCCACTGGTGTTACTACCTCAGCCTCTGACCATCAGGGTGGTTAATGGTGCACCTTTACCATCTCAGGTGACCCATCAGACAGCTCCACTCGGGCTCTCTATATCACCTTCTCATCGTGAGATTCTGTCTCTGCTCATTTTACCAGATGGTATCGACCAGGTGCTTCTCGGGGTACCCTGGCTCCGTTACCACTCCCCTCATATTGATTGGGCTTCGGGGAATATTCTGGGTTGGAGCAAGGCCTGTGAGGGAAGATGCTTGGGGGGCAGTGTTCAGGTAGCTTCTACTGAAGTGCCCACGGATCTCTCCGCGGTCCTTAAACCCTATCACCAGTACGCGGACGTCTTCTCTAAAAAAATCTGCGGAGTCGCTCCGGCCGCATCGTCCTTACGATTGCCCGATAGATCTTCTGCCAGGCACAGAACCTCCGAGAGGCTGTGTGTATCCGCTCTCACTCCCTGAGACAGAGACTATGTCTCAATATATCCGGGAAAACCTGGCTAGAGGTTTTATCAGAAAGTCGGTGTCGTCAGCTGGTGCAGGGTTCTTCTTCGTACAGAAGAAGAGCGGAGAGTTACGCCCCTGCATTGACTATAGATGTCTCAATGCCGTAACGGTTAAAAACAAATACCCTCTACCGCTGATCTCTGAGCTATTACACAGGTTGCGAGGGGCCCGGATCTTTACAAAAATAGATCTCCGAGGGGCATACAACCTGATCCGCATTTGCAAGGGAGACGAGTGGAAGACAGCCTTTAATACCAGGGATGGCCATTACGAATATTTGGTCATGCCCTTCGGCCTTTGTAATGTGCCCGCTGTCTTCCAGGATTTCGTCAACGACGTCTTCCACGACATGCTCTCTACCTCGGTGGTGGTCTATCTGGATGATATTCTCATCTTTTCACCAGATTTGATCACCCACCGGAGAGACATCTGCAGGGTCTTCGACCGTCTGCAGGCGAATTCTCTTTTTGCCAAACTAGAGAAGTGTCATTTTGAGCAGGAGTCCTTGCCATTCCTGGGCTACATCATCTCGGCCCAGGGGTTGGCTATGGATCTGGCCAAACTGCAAGCGGTCATGGATTGGCAGGAACCCCATTCACTCAAAGCAGTGCAGCGCTTTTTAGGGTTCGTCAATTATTACCGCCAGTTTATACCTCATTTTTCCACACTGGTAGCTCCTTTGGTTGCTCTCACGAAGAAAGGAGCTAACCCTAACGCATGGTCTGAACAGGTCTCCAAGGCCTTCTCGTCTATAAAGTCTCACTTTGCTGGCGCCCCCATCTTACATCGTCCCGATGTGGATAAACCGTTTATTCTGGAGGTGGATGCCTCTTCCGTCGGTGCAGGAGCAGTCCTTTTCCAGAAGGACGGTCAAGGTCGGAAGCATCCCTGCTTCTTCTTCTCTAAGACCTTCTCACCGGCGGAGAATAATTACTTTATCGGTGACAGGGAGCTGCTAGCAATGAAGTTGGCCTTTTCTGAGTGGAGACATCTCCTGGAGGGAGCTCGGTTTCCCTTCCAGGTGTATACGGATCATAAAAATCTGGTCTATTTACAAACGGCCCAGCGCTTGAACTCTCATCAGGCTAGGTGGTCGCTCTTCTTTTCCCGCTTCCGCTCCACCTTGCACTACCTCTCAGGAGAGAAGAACGTCCGTGCGGATGCTCTCTCGCGCTCGGTGGTTTCAGCGGAAGAAGGAGAGGCTGAGCCACGGCTAATTCTCCCGTCAGAGAGCTTTACGACCATGGCTCCAGTTGCGCTCGAGTCAGTGCCACTGGGCAAGACCTTGGTGCCTCCTCGACTACGGCCGGAGGTTCTCGCCTGGGCACACACCTCCAGGCTGGGTGGTCACTTTGGCAATAAGCGGACCACAGAGCTCCTGGCAAGGTCATATTGGTGGCTGCACATAACTTGAGATATTAAGGAATACATACAAGCGTGCGTCTCGTGTGCACGGAACAGATCCTCTAGACAGAGGCCGGCTGGGTTATTATATTCCCTGCTAGTGGGGGATAGACCTTGGGAGATGGTTGGCATGGACTTTGTGGTTGGTCTGCCCAAGTCTGGTGGCAGTACAGTCATCTGGGTGGTCTCCGACCATTTTTCTAAAATGGTGCATCTGGTGCCACTCGCATGATTGCCTTCCGCTCGTGGTCTTGCCACACTGCTCATAAAACATGTATTCCGTCTACATGGCATGCCGGACAAAATTGTTAGTGATCGAGGTCCCCAGTTTGTGTCTTGGTTTTGGAGGGAGCTCTGCAGTCTACTCAGCATTGAGCTAAACCTGTCCTCCGCTTACCATTCCGAGACGAACAGCTTGGTTGAGAGCGCCAACCAAACCTTGGTCACATATCTGTGACATTTTGTCTCTGCCAGGCAGGATGACTGGGCATCTTTGCTACCATGGGCAGAATTTGACCTGAACAATGCAGTGGCTGATTCCACTGGACAGACGCCCTTTCTTCTAAACTACGGCCAACATCCACGCGTCCCTGTCCCGATGCCAGTGTCCTCCGCTGACTCCAGGGTGGCAGACTGGGCAGTGGAGGCGCGCGACATCTGAGATTGCACTCAGGATGCTATCCGTACCTCTAAAGAAAGGATGAGGGCGTCCGCCGACATGCATGGGCGACCCGCTCCAAGTTTCTCCTCCGGCGACATGGTGTGACTCTCTACTCGAAACATCAAGTTGTGAGTCGAGTCCATGCCGCGATACATTGGACCTTTCAAGGTTCTCGAGCGAATTAGCTCGGTGGTCTACCGCCTGGCTCTTCCTCCACATTAAGCCATTTCGGACGTTTTCCATGTGTCCCTCCTCAAACCAGTTCATATGGTTCGGTTTTACAAGTCATCTGCTGGGTCATCAGACTTATCGTCTGACTAGTTCGAGGTTAACGCCATTGTGGGATGTAGGATTGTCCATGGAAAAAAGTTTTATGTGGTGGATTGGAAGGGTCATGGGCCGGAGGCTCGGACCCAGTGGAGAACATCCATGCCCTGCTCCTGATTGTGGCCTTTGAACGTAGCGAGGCTCAGATGGGGGCCCTAGGAGGGGGGGTAATGTTAGGCGTCGGATTCCTGAGACTGCACGACAGGAATCCAGAGCCGTACATCCAGCGGTCTCCCATTCCCCTCCGACGGCTCTGGGACCTGCACAGCAATATCAGCGATCCAGGCTGATATTGGCTAAAGGTTGTGCAACCAAGTATTAGGCTGAGGGTGCCAATACTTTTGTATGGCCCATTTTTGAAGTTTTGTGTGAAATGATCAATGTTTTGCTTTTTGCTTCATTCTCTTTTGTGTTTTTTCATTTAAGACAAATTAAATGAAGATAAAAATAGCAAAGAATTTGCGTTTGCAATAATTTTCAGGAAGAAACTGAGTATTATCTGACAAAATTGCAGGGGTGTCAATACTTTTGGCCACAACCGTAGATAAGGCACAAGTAAAAAAAAGCCCTAATTTAATGTGTGTGCTTCAGTTACGTTTTCCCAGGTATTTGTCTAATTATTGCATATGCATAGTATCTAGTTATTACTAATCGGAATATAGGTGCTATTATGACATAATGTTTGAGGGATTTCTCTTCTCTAATCATCTTATATGCATGTTGTCGTGTTATCATTAAACTGTTAGGAACGGCGGAACGCACTAAATAAAAATAATAATAAAGTGTGTTCGCCGCTCGGGGTCCACCGTGCAGTAGGTGATATAACCGCTGCTAAGTGGTGGCAGGAGCAATATGGTGGCAATGCACACAGGGTTAAGCTTCACCCAGGTGCGCAGAGCAATCTCAGTTAAGTCACAGAGATGCAAATTAAACACAAATACAAAGATTGAGCCTGTTGAGGTCACAGTACTCAGTATGAATGCACACACGGTATCCGGTCACAGGAGTAGCCTAAGACGGTGGCACTACGTCCATCTAGACCTACCATGTGTGCGGCGTCTCAGCTGCGGACGCTAAGGAGAGCTGCTACTGTAGCGCGGCGTGGACACTGCCGCTGAACGACAATGCAATGACGCAAGCGCAATGTCGGACGCTAGCAGCTGTGGATGTTGCAGCAGAGGAGCGCTGGCGCTGATTCTAACTCAGTCCCTAACCACATACGTAATATCAGTGGGAAGGGGCTTTATAATGAGTCATTCACCAGAATCATACATCCGTCCTCATACACACAGCAGCAAGTAAGTCTATACTAGCGCATGGCGGAACAGCCATGCGCACCTTTTGTAGCAGCCGGGACCTTCTGCAAGCCTCCAGATCTCTGAGATGGACCAATGAGATCTGGAGCGGGACCTGAGCACATGACTCCCGATCTCCTATGGGAGATCGTCCCATGAGCATGCTCAGTAGGAGGACACAAGGACTTAGCCTCAGGAGAGATTTGCTGCAAGGCAATCTCCTCTGCAATCTCCTCTGCAGTAGATAAAGAGCAGGAGACTGCTGAATGTGAGGGTCAGGATCCCTGCGGAGTAAACGCAGAAATCTGACTCCTAACATAAACAAATTATACTTGCATTTTTGGGCATATTTATTGAGGGAGTCTTGTTAATTTATTTCAGATGTTGAAAGTATACATTAAAACATTTTTTAATATATTTTCTTGCCTATGTGACAAGTTTATACTATAAGTCAACACAAATAATCGTCATCTCACCACTTCCAGATCATTTTTGGGCATTGAATAGAATGTGTACTTTTTTGTTTAGACCCTTCTAGTGAGATATCATTATAGCTTCAACTTCTGGTCGAACTTACCAGATACCGTCGGTTGCTGCTATATATATTTTTTTACCCACTTAGCATATTTTTTCTATTTTAAGAACACTTAAAAAAGTTACATTTTGTCTTCTAATTTTGCTTTAATATGCCATTACTTTAAAGGTTCTGGAGCTTTATGTATAGTGGTGAATGATTGCAGAATCCTCTCCATGGTGAACAAACCCCCTTTATGACATTGACCCAAGTGATGAACACTTTCCAGGAAGTAGGTATTTCAGTATGTTAGCCTACTATAAAGAGAATACTTCATGAGAGCAAATACTGAGGGCTTACCACAAGGTGTAAACCATTAGTCACCTTTAAAAATAGAAAGGCTAGGCTGATTTGCCAAAAACATCTTAAGATGCCTGTTTAGTTCTGGAAAAATAGTCTTTGGACAGATGAAACTAAGATAAACCTGTAACTGAATGATGGGAAGAAGAAAATATGGAGAAGGCTTGGAACGGGTCAAAATCCAAGGCACACCTTCTATAAAACATTGTGGAGACAGTGTGATGGCACAGATATGCGTGGCTTCCAATGACAATGGGTCAATAGTGTTTATTGATGATGTGACTGAGCATATGAACATAGAAGTAGCCTGATGAATTCTGAAGTGTACAGAGCTATATTTTCTGCTCAAATTCAGCCAAATACAGCAAGGTTGATTAGTCTGAAATTCACAGTACAGATGGACAATGGCCCAAAAATATACTGCTAAAGAAACCCAGGAGTTTTTTAAGGCAAAGAAATTGAATATTCTGCAATGGCCGAGTCAATCACTAGATCTCAATTCCATTGAGCATGCATTTCACATGCTTAAGACGCAACTTTAGGCTAAAAGACCCACAAACAGGCAATAAATGAAGTCAGCTGCAGTCAAAGCCTTTCAAAGCATCACAAAAAAGGAATCCCTGTGTTTGATGATGTCCAAGGCTTCCAGACTTTAGGCAGTCGTTGCTTGCAAAGGATTTTCTACAAATTATTAAAAATTACCATTTTATTTATGGTAGAGTTAATATGTCCAATTATTTTTGAACCCTTGAAATAAGGAGGCTTTATAGAAAAATGGTTACAATTTCTAAACGTTTCATAGGATATTTTTGCTTAACCCTTTAAATTAAATCGGAAAGTCTACACTTAAATAGTTTTTTTCATTATAAATACAAAATAGTGGCGTGCAGAGCCCAAATCACAAAGATTTAGTTACTGTCCAAATATCTATGGACCTTACTGTATACATACATTTTATATACACAGTATTGTGCAAAAGTTTTAGACAAGTGTGGAAAAAATGCTGCAAAGTATGAATGCATTCAAAAATAGAAGTGTTAAATAGTTTATAGTAGTAAAGAAAATGCAAAGTGAATGAGAATTTTAAATCAAATCATCATTTGGTGTAACCACCCTTCTCTCTATAAAAGCATAATTGAAGCATCATTTTTTCTAGGCATACTTGCACATAGTTTTTTTAATGAATTCAGTAGGAAAGTTATTCCAGGACTAACCACATATCTGTAGATGGTAATTTCTGTATACTGTATACTTCTGTTTTTTTAATGCAATCTCCGACAAACTCAATAATGTTGAGATCTGGCCTTTGTGGTGACAATATCATCAATTTCAGGACTCATGATTCTTCTTTACACTGAAGACAGTTTTTAATGACATGTATATTTAGGATCATTCACTTGCTGCAGAATACAGGGTGGGCCATTTATATGGATACACCTATATAAAATGAGAATGGTTGGTGATATCAAATTCCTCTTTGTGGCATATTAGTATATGGGAGGTGGGAAACTTTTCAAGCTGGGTGGTGACCATGTTGGCCATTTTGAAGTCACCCATTTTGGATCCAAATTTATTTTTTCCAATGGGAAGAGGGTCATATGACCATCAAACTTATTGAGAATTTCACAAGAAAATAGTGTGCTTGGTTTTAGCGTAACTTTTTATTTCATGAGTTATTTACAAGTTTATGACCACTTATAAAATGTGTTCAAAATGCTGCCCACTGTGTTGGATTGTCAATGCAGCCCTCTTCTCACATTAGTGTTCCATTATTTTTTTGGTGACTATCTAGAAAAGAGTTGGCACTAGAAAGATGAAAGCTGGTCTCAAACCAAAGCATCTGATTTATCTAGTGTCAATTTTGGTGCAGATTAGTCTAATTGTATGACCATAAATTAATACTTGCTTTCATGGTCTGTTTTTTTAAGCAAATATTTTGAGAACACTTGTATTCCATTGATTGTGAACATGTTGATAAGGTTTGGTCCTCGAGAGCTAAAACTTAATGTAAAACCTTCTAAATTGCCTGATTTAAGAATGTGCAAATGTTAAGCAGATTATTCCAGTCATTTGGCTGTAAATTAATTTTTGCTTTCTTATTCTTTTTTTAAAAATGTCTTGAAAATGGTAGGTCCCTTTGAGCCATAACACAAAGTAAAATCTTTGAAGCATTTGATTTAACCATGTGACAAATTTGCTGCACATTGGTACAGTCTTTTTTCAATGCATAAAGAATAGAGTGTATTAATAAAATAATGGAATTGTAAATGATGTTAGCTCTATATAGAGCTGTGCAGGCTGTGCACAAACCACTGCACTTAGCAGATCCCAGGTTAAATGTTGCCTTTACCTATTAATCCCTATACAAGGATCTGTATTTACATATGAAACGCAAAGTTACAAACACAAAGTGACTGTTGGTCAGACACTAGTTGAGATGTAGGATTAAAACTAGGAGGTTGATGTCAAGACATGATCAGTTAGATTATTATTATTATTATTATTATTTATTTATATAACACCATTAATTCCATGGTGCTGTACATTAGAAGGTGTTACATACAAAATTATGGATATCGTTAACAGTAAACAAATTTACAATGACAGACTGGTGCAGAGGAGAGAGGACTTACATTTTACATGATAATGGGGAAGAGACAGAAGGTCGGGGGTGCAGCAGCTCTGGGGGTGATGAGGCAGCAGCTCGGGCGGTGGTGAGGCGACAAAATGGTTATTGCAGGCTGTAAGCTTTCCTGTAAAGATGGGTTTTCAGGTTCCGTTTGAAGGATCCGAGGGTGGTAGATAACCGGACATGTTGAGGCATGGAGTTCCAGAAGATGTGAGGAACAAATAAGTGTGGAGGAGAGGACTTGGGAGGATCAAAAATTACGTGATGGCGGATATTGGGAGATTAGATCAGAAACACAGGGAGGGGACAGGTTGTGGATGGCTTTGTAGATCAGTGTTAGTAGTTTGAACTAGATTCGTTGGGAAACTGGAAGCCAGTAGAATAGTGAGACAATGGAGTTTTCATGAATACAAATCAAAATCACGAACTAGTATCTGTGAGGTTCAAGAGGCAGAAAAATGTAAGTATTATAAGTATTATCTTATTATTGGCAGCTTCACAAAAGTTACTGGGGGTTAAATAGGTTGTGGTCTCAACCATGACTACAGAGAACTAATTACAGATGATAATCAACACGATGCATTTATCACTTTCCACAATAAGTATTTGTTGAGTGTTTGGTGTTGCAGATTTTCTGGAGCATTTCTGCTTTTATTACTTTTATTAGTTTACTTGCATTTTTAGTGCATTTTTTAACTTGTATTTTATCTAATTTTTGACTTTACTGTATTTGTCTCTTGATAGTATGTCATGTTTTAATAAAAGCTGCATTGTTTTTTATATTTTCTGGTATTTGGTTTAGACAAAACGTATTAATCCCTTATTGACCACCAATACATCTTTCTACTGACTTGAAATATAAGAGACTAGCATCCCCCCAGGGGTGACAATCCAGCAGCTATCAGCTGTACACTATAGCTGACAACTTGCTAAATCATCAATGATCACTGTTGGTACCGACAATAGTCATTTAACCCCTTAAATGCTGCTGTCAATAATGACTACAGCATCTAGATGGCTCACAGAGTATGGGGGACTCCCTTTTTAAGCCCATTGGCACCCTGAAATCTTGATTGTGTGCTCCTGATGTTTGCCATGGCAATTCATGGCCAAATAAATCCCTTAAAGTCTGCTGACTATAGTGGCCTGTTCAGAAATTATCAACATTTAGGTGGTAAAAATACTTTTCTTCATTCTTTTAATGCCACATTGCATTAATTCCTGAAAAGCACCTGAAGGGTTAATAAACTACCTGAAAGCAATTGTGAATATGCTAACTGGTGCTGTTTTTAAAATGGTATAACTTTTGGGGGGTTCCAATATGTGGGACCCCCAAAGGAACTTCAAAACTTAATAAGTCCCTAAAAAAATAAGTTTTGTAAATTTCCTTGAAAAATTACTGCTACATTTTCAAACCTTCTAAAATTCTTACAAAATTAAACAACATTTTATAAATGGTGCTGATGTAAAGCAGACATGAAGGAGATGTAATTTATTAATGGGTTTTTTGTATGACTATTTAGATTAAAGAGATAATCATTCAAAGTTCGACAAATGAAAATTTTTTTGAAATTTGTGTAAAATTTCTGATATTTTTATAAATGAAAGAGAAAATATTTACATAAATGTACCATTATCACGAAAAAAACATCTGAAAATCAATGGGATATGTTTAAGCATTCCAGAGTCATCACCATATAAAGTGACACCGGTCAGATTTGAAAAATTTGGCCCTATCACTTAGGGGTTAATACAGTCATTAGCGGGTTTGTGTTTTTAGTTTGTTTTCACAACGGAAATGCACTAAACATTCACATGCATATTTTACATGTGGATTTTCTTTATCTAATCCACACACAAAATTTGGTGAACTCGCAAGAGAAATTGACATGTTGCGGATTTCAAACACGCACCGCAGGTTAGTTTGCACTGCGCAAAACAAATCACAGTGGGAAAAAGATTTCTATAAATTACAACCACTTTGCTTGCACAGCGAAAATATACATGATCAAAAGCTCAACAAAAACTCATTATTTTAACCACTTCACCCCCAAGGGTGGTTTGCACGTTCATGACCGGGCCAATTTTTACAATTCTGACCACTGTCCCTTTATGAGGTAATAACTCTGAAACGTTTCCATGGATCCTGGTGATTCTGACATTGTTTTCACGTGACATTTTGTACTTCATGATACTGGTAAAATTTCATTCATATAACTTGCGGTTATTTGTGAAAGAAACGGAAATTTGGCGAAAATTTTGAAAATTTTGCAATTTTCCAAATTTGAATTTTTATGCCCTTAAATCACAGAGATATGGCACACAAAAAACTTAATAAATAACATTTCCCACATGTTTACTTTACATCAGCACAATTTTGGAACCAAAATTTTTTTTTTTTAGGAAGTTATAAGGGTTAAAAGTTGACCAGCGATTTCTCATTTTTGCAACACCATTTTATTTTTACGGACCACATCACATTTGAAGTCACTTTGAGGGGACTATATGATAGAAAATGCCCAAAAGTGACACCATTCTAAAAACTGCACCCCTTAAGGTGCTCAAAACCACATTCAAGAAGTTTATTAACCCTTCAGGTGCGTCACAGGAATTTTTTGAATATTTAAAAAAAATGAACATTTAACTTTTTTTCACAAAAAAATACTTCGGGTTCAATTTTTTCTATTTTACCAAGGGTAACAGGAGAAATTGGGCTGCAAAAGTTATTGTGCAATTTGTCCTGAGTACGCTGATACCTGATTAGTGGGGGGACCACTGTTTCGGCGCATGGTAGAGCTCAAAAGGGAAGGAACGCCGTTTGACTTTTTCAATGCAAAATTGGCTGGAATTCATGCCATGTCACGTTTAGAGAGCCCCTGATGCACCTAAACAGTGGACACCCCCCACAAATGACCCCATTTTGGAAACTTGACCCCACAAGGAAATTATCTAGTTATGTGGTGAGAACTTTGAACCCATAAGAGCTTCACAGAAGTTTATAACGTACAACGGTACAATTAAAAAATCATATTTTTTCCACAAAAATGATCTTTTCACTCTCAATTCTTATTTTTCCAAGGGTAACAGGACCCTAAAAGTTATTGTGCAATTTGTCCTGAGTACGCTGATACCCCACATGTGGGGGTAAACCACTATTTGGGCGCATGGCAGAGCTCGGAAGCGAAGCAGCGCCATTTGACATTTTTGGCTGGAATTGAGATCGGACACCATGTCGCATTTGGAAAGCCCCTGATGTACCAAAACAATGAAAACCCCCCACAAATGACACCATTTTGGAAACTAGACTCCCCAAGGAACTTATCTAGATGTGTGATGAGCACTTTGCACCCCCCAGTGCTTCATAGAAGTTTATAACGCCCGGGCATAAAAATAAAAAAATCGTATTTTTTCAACAAACATGATCTTTTAGTCACCAATTTTTTTATTTTCCCAAGGGTACCAGGAGAAATTGGACCCCAAAAGTTGTTGTACAATTTGTCATGAGTACGCTGATACCCGATATGTGGTAGAAAACTAATGTATGGGCACACGTCAGGGCTCTGAAGGGAAGTAGTGACGTTTTGGAATGCAGACTTTTATGGAATGGTCTGCGGGTGTCATGTTGCTTTTGAAGAGCCCCTGATGTACCTAAACAGTGGAAACCCCCCACAAGTGACTCCATTTTGGAAACTAGACCCCCTAAGGAACATATCTAGATGTGTGGTGAGCATTTTGAACCCCCCAGTGCTTCGCAGAAGTTTATAATGACCGGGCGTGAAAATAAAAAAAACGTATTTTTTCAACAAACATGATCTTTAAGTCCCCTTTTTTTTATTTTACCAAGGGTAACAGGAGAAATTGGACACCAAAAGTTGTTGTACAATTTGTCCTGAGTACTCTGATACCCCATATGTGGGAGAAAACTACTGTATGGGCACACGTCAGGGCTCGGAAGGGAAGTAGTGACATTTTGGAATGCAGACTTTGATGGAATGGTCTCCGGGTGTCATGTTGTCTTTGGAGAGCCCCTAATGGAGCTAAACAGTGGAAACCCCCCACAAATGACACCATTTTGGAAACTAGACCCCCTAAGGAACTTATATAGATGTGTGGTGAGCACTTTGAACCCCCAAGGGCTTCACAGAAGTTTATAATGCCCGGGCATGAAAATAAAAAAAATCGTATTTTTTCCACAAACATGATCATTTAGTCCCCAATTTTTTTATTTTCCCAAAGGTATCAGGAGAAAATGGACCCCAAAACTTGTTGTCCAATTTGTCCTGAGTACGCTGATACCTCATATCTGGGAGAAAACTCCTGTATGGACACACGTCGGGGCTCGGAAGGGAAGTAGTGACGTTTTGGAATGCAGACTTTGATGGAATGGTCTGCGGGTGTCATATGCGTTTGGAGAGCCCCTGATGTACCTAAACTATTGAAACTCCCCACAAGTGACCCCATTTTGGAAACTAGACACCCCAAGGAACTTATCTAGATGTGTGGTGAGCACTTTGAACCCCCAAGTGCTTCACAGAAGTTTATAACGCCCAGGCGTGAAAATAAAAAAATAATTTTTTCAACAAAAATTATATTTTTGCCCCCAATTTTTTATTTTCCTATGGGTAACAGGAGAAATTGGACCCCAAAAGTTGTTTTGCAATTTGTCCTGAGTAGGCTGATACCCTATATGTGGGGGTAAAACACTGTTTGGGCGCATGGCAGAGCTTGGAAGGGAAGGAGCACCATTTGACTTTTTCAATGCAGAATTGGCTGGAATTGAGATCAGACGCCATGTTACATTTGGAGAGCACCTGATGTGCCCAAACAGTGAAAACCCCCCAATTATAACTCCAACCCTAACCCCAACACACCCCTAACCCTAATCTCAGCCCTAACTCTAGCCCTAGCCCTAGTCCTAACTCTAGCCCTAACCTAGCCCTAGCCCTAATCCTAGCCCTAACCCTAACTCTAGCCCTAATGGGAAAATGGAAAAAAATACATTTTCTTTTAATTTTATTATTTTTCCCTAACTAAGGGGGTGATAACGGGGGGTTTGAATTACTATTTATGGCGGTTTTTATGTTTGGCAGCTGTCGCACGCTAAAAGACGCTTTTTATTGTATAAATAGTTTTTGCATCACCACATATTGAGAGCTATAATTTTTCCATATTTTGATCCACCAAGTCATGTGAGGTCTTATTTTTTGCGGGACGAGTTGACGTTTTTATTTGTGTCATTTTCGGGCATGTGACATCTTTTGATCTCTTTTTATTCCGATTTTTGGGATGCAGAATGAACGAAAACAAGCGTTTCATGAATTTCTTTTGGGGGGTGCGTTTACACCGTTCCGCGTGCGGTGAAATTAGTAAAGTGGTTTTATTCTTTGGGTCGGTATGGTTACAGCCATGCCTCATTTAGGTTTTTTTTATGCTTTGGCGCTTTTATGCAATGAAAACAATTTTATATATAAAATAATTATTTTTGCATCGCTTTATTCTGCGAGCTATAACTTTTTTATTTTTTTGCTGATGATGCTGTATAGCAGCTCGTTTTTTGTGGGACGAGATGACGTTTTCAGCGGTACCATGGATATTTATATGTGTCTTTTTGATCGCGCGTTATTGCACTTTTTGTTCAGTAGTATGATAATAAATCATTATTTTTTGCTTCGTTTTTTATTTTTATTTTTTAAGGGGTTCGCTAAAGGGGTTAACTAATGGGACAGTTTTATAGGGCGGGTCATTACGGATGCAGTGATACCAAATATGTGTACTTTTATTGTTTTTTTTTTATTTCCAAAAAATGGGAATATTTTTTTTTTAATTTATTTAGCGACTTTTTAAAAATTATTTTTACACTTTTTTTAACTTTATTACATTGTCCCAGGGGGGACATAACTGTCATGTGACAGATCGCTGATCTGTCACATCACAGATCACTGTGACAGATCAGCGATCTGTCATAGGCACTGCACTTGGCTTCCTCATGCCTGCGCTTTTCAGGCACTGAGGAAGCCAGCTCCCTGCAGGCCCCCGAAGGTCCCCATCGCCATCTTGGAATCGGGGACCTGCAGGGATGGAGCCCCCGGCAGCAGCGCTGCACATTGTGCTGCTGTGGGGGGCTCAGGGAAGCACGGAGGGAGCCCCCTCCCTGCCGATGCTTCCCTTTAACCCCCGGTACACCACGATCGTGTTTGATCGTGGTGTGCAAGGGGTTAACATGTCGGGGGCTGTCCGTGACCACCCCTGACACATTGTGCTGGGTGTCAGCTGTGGTAATCAGCTGTCACCCGGCCGCGATCAGCGGTGCTCACCACATGAGCGCTGCTGATCGCGCTAGACCTACTATCCTGTCCATGGGCATAGGGGCCCGGGTCCCATGGACGGGATAGTATGTCTGATGTCAGAAAGGGGTTAAGGCATCCATAGACTTCCTAGCTTGATGGCACATCAAGTCCTAGTCAATCAAATGTTAAGCAGGATTATGCCTGCATTATCCACCATTGTCCACATTGCATTCTTTGTGCCACACAGCAACATACTGTAACTTGAAGGAAAGGGATCAGATATGGCCATAAAAGTAATAGGTTCATTTTAGTTAAGCATTACCTTATTTCTGCCTTAAAAATTAATTATATTTGCAAAAAAATATATAATGTGCATAATATTATATGTTGATATCTCTCTAATACAACATATTTTAACTTTAAGAGGAAAACGTTTAGTAATTTTGTTTTTGGCAAATCTAGAGAACCAAAATAGCGGACCTGACCGAAAGTATTTCATGTTTTGATTAACAACATTGTCCGTTCAAAAGCTTTTAACTCCATTAGAGAAAATGTTTTTACATGATAAACTTTCATTATGTGAGTTGCCTTTGATTACCTCAGTCCCCATTAATTTCAAACTATTATGGAATCAGTAGCTTTGTGGTTACTCTTAAAAATTAGATTAGAAATATACTAATTGATGACCAGATTTTTATTGCTACTGATATGGAGTCATGCAAGGGACAATTCTCTACCTCAAGGATGGCTTCAATCAATACAATAACATCATTCGTAATTAATTTTGATTATTTTTAAAAATATCAGTAAAGATTTCATTGAAAATATTTGAGCTATATACTGTAGATACTTGAAGCAAAGAAATAAGTCTTTCAACAATTTGGTTAATAATGATTTTTTTATACATAAAGTTTTTTCCATAAAGTCTTTGACTTAAAGGGGTTGTCCCATAAACAAAGTACATTTATTAAATAGATCTTGGAGTAAAAATAAATTCAACAATTGGATATGTTAAGACTGTTTTCCTGTACTTAGATAATCTTATAAATGTAAAAAAGGATGAGCGTTAGCGCTAATATACACACGTTTCTTTTATACTCAGAAGCACCCTTTGTCCTGTTGCACACAAGACGATGTCCAATGAAAAATGAAAATTACATATTAGATGTGCTCTCCAGAATTATCAGAGAATGTTCAACAGTATAGCAAAGAATAGCCTATGTGGCATCCTTACCTGTTTTCATTATGATGTGGTGATGATTAGTCCTATATGTTGCATCCATTTAGTTGCCAGGGATCCTGGAGCACTACTGTATGATGGCAAACAGTTCTCCTGATCATGAGAACCTACACTGAATTTGTAGAAACATTCCAAATGCCTTCATTGAATATTGTAAATAATGAATTGTGCCGGTATAGTGCCGGCTGGTCCTTTTCTACCAGCAAATGTTTAAACAAACTGCAGACTTGCGGGCCTATGATGTTACTGTGCACTACGGACTCTCTGAGAAGCATAGTGTTTATTCATCCAACGAGTTTTTGAATTTGTGACAGCCTTCATTAGGGATGAACCCAGTTCGGGTTCTCAAAGGTCAGGAGAACTTTTCACCCTCACAGTGCTGCAGGATCCCCCACAACTAACTGGACGCAACAACATCAAGGACAGATCATCACTGCAGCATAATGCAAACAGGTAAGCAAGCCACATAGGCTATCCTTTCCTATATTGTTAAACATTCTCTGATAATTCTGGTGCGCATATCTCCTATTTGATTTTCATACTTATATATGTGCCTCTGCTGTGTACTGTGTGCCAGCTGTGTCTGACCATGTAGGAGCATGTGTCAGAAGCAATTTGCAACATTTTTCAAAAAATCTATATCCTTGAAGAAAAGCTATGCTAATTGCCAGATGGGTATCTGGACATTAGACTGCCAGGATTTACAGCAATAGAGCAGTATGACTAAAGTACCGACTCATTGGTGAAATAGCAACATGACAGAATTCACCACTGCTTGTTGCTGCATATTTTTCAGTCTCATTATTTGGAAAGGTGAGAGGTGATATTATGCAGCATTGAAACTGGAACTTGCTGACTCCCATTACTGGCAGGTGATGAGTGCCAAGTATCACTTTTTGAAGCCTTTGAAACAGGTTACAAAACATGCTATATTGCACAATTAACCATTTGCGGACAAGGATTGAACAAAGTATAAAGAAAGAGCAACTTCCCAAATTTTCATGTCACTCATGGCCTTTTGGTGCTCCACGATGCTTCCCAATGCTTTTTCATGCACTCTTATTTTCTACCTTCATCTGTTCTTTGAGTAAACATCACTATTTTATGACTGTCAAAATGCAATAAAACACAAAAAGGCTGGGTTCAAAGAAAAATAAATCACAGCTCTTCATCTTCAATAATAATTCAAAATTTTTTTGTTTCTCAGCTTCATTCTCACTTTTAAGAAATATTTTTTTTTTGGAGGGGTAGCATCTGGATTCAATTTCTCAAGAAGGACTCAGCACAATTCTAGCCAGAAAATGCAACCCTTTTTTTGCCTAGTATACTATGGGTATAAACTAAAATACCATCTATTTTCTTTCCAGAATTTCCCTGTCCATTAATATAGAGGTGTCTCCATATCATATATATATATATATATATATATATATATATATTGTACTTTATTAGCCACTGGTCATGTTTGCTTATTTTCCCCTTTTTGGAGAGAATTTAAAGAAATGTTGATGATTATTAATAAATATGTCAGCCCTAATTGCTTCTAGTGGCCTTTCTGCTTTTTAAAGAACATATTTTTGATAATATTTTTTGCTGCACCGGAGCCCGGAGGTGGAGGGGGCCCCTGCAGGGTGGCAAATAGTGAGGGCAATCTGGCTTTTTTATCTGACCCTGAGGCTCCATGGACACTAACCAGATTGCCCTCATGTGCAGCAGGCAGGGAGAAATCCCTGCAGCTCCGCTGCCTGCAAGAGTAAATGACAACTGAGCGAAGCTGCAGCGATCAGTCCTGTTTCCTGCCCGTGCTTCCTGTCTCTCACACAGTCAGCAATGTGGCTGGATGACATCATCATTCAGCACCACAACCGCTGTGACTATGAAAGGAAGCTGCCGGAGGCGGTGATGTTGCATTAGAGCGTACAGAGAAGTGAGAGGTTCTGTGTGTGTGTTTGATGTTGCAGGGGAACATGCAGAGATGTGAATGGTGCTGTGAGTGTGTGTATGTATGTGTGTGTGTGCAGCTGCAGTGGAACGTGCGGAGAGATGAATGGTGCTGTGTGTGTGTTGGTGGAGGAGAGGGCAGTGATAGAAGGCAAAGATGGGGGTAACAGAGAGGGCATTGATTGGGGTGGTGGGGCAAAAATCAATGATGGCAGTCGAAAGGACAATGATGGGGTGGTTGGGAAGGAGGTAATGATGGAGGTGCTGGGGGAGAAGACCATGATGAAGGTGGTGTAAAGGGCAGTGATGGGGTGGTGGGGGAGAAAGCAATGATGGAGGTGGTGGAAAGGGCAGTGATGGGGTGGTGGGGGAGAAAGCAATGATGGAGGTGGTGGAATGGGAAAAGATGGGGAGGAGGAAATAATGGAGATGGTGGAATGGGCAATGATGGCATGGTAGTGGAAAGGACAATGATGGTGGAAAAAGCAATAATGGGGTGGTGGGGGAGGATGAAATAATGGAGGGGATGCAATGGGCAATGATGGTGGAAAGGGCAATGATGGGGGAGGTGGGGAGGAGGAATTGATGGAGGTGGTGGAATGGACAATGATGGGGTGGTTGGGGATAAGACAATGATGGAGGTGGTGGAATGGGCAACGATGGTGTGGTGGATAGAAAGCAAAGATGGAGGTGGTGAAGAGGGCAATGATTGGGGTGAGGGAGACCAATAATGGGATGCGGGGGAGGAGGACAATGAGGGGTGTGGGGATTGGGATGGGAGGAAGGGGGATTTATTATGGATTTAGGAACAGGGGAAGGAGGAAGACATTATAATTGCTTATTATGTCTAACATTGTCCCTTAGTATATAGTGTATTCACTTATTATACATAGCACAGCCCCTTAGTATATATTGTGTACTCACTTATTATGTATAGCACAGTCCCTTAGTATATAGTGTACTTATTTTGTATAGCGCCATCCCTCAGTATATAGTGTATTCACTTTTTCTGATGCCATCCCTTGTTATATAGCTTCCTCTGCTGTTATGTACAGTGCTGTCTCTTACATAGGGTATTCTTATTATTTTTGTTATTCACAGCGCCCGCTTTTATTACATAGCCCCCTCTCTTTTTAGATATAAAATAACTGCTGATGGAGGAGCCGGTGACTAGACTACCAGTCCATAAGCTCCTCCATTAGAAAAGGACCTTTCCCATGCTCCATCAGGCATCATTGCATTATACAGCTAACAAGACAGGGCAGTATGTAATAAAAAAACAGTGCTCTATATGTAAGGGACGGTGCTGTACATAACAAGAGAGGGCACTGTATAATAAGGGACAGCAATATACATAATAAAGGAGACTATGTAATATATACATGCACAGTATGTGTGGCTATATATACAGTGCATATATATATGTATATTTATATATCTTTGTTGCCATAGAAGGAAAGAGGGGACTCATTTATTGCACAGGGGCCCCAAGCCAACAGTGTCCGACCCTGACGTTTCATTTTTAATAATTTTGAATTAAGATTACATAGCCTTACATTTTTATGGATTTCTTCTAAATTTCGGGGGATTTTTTAGCCCTGGAAAAGGTTTATGCATTGTATTGAGAAGTACCATATTTAAATTTTTAGTGGACACGCTTGTTTATAAACTTCTCTAAATATAGTTGAAAAATGTTTTTTAGTCAGTGGAAAAATATCATTTTTCTTCAATAGAAGAAAAATGAAAGAACATTAAGGTTCTATTCAAATATGCAATGAGAACTGGTTTCAGAACAAAGGTCATGCTGTGTGCAATTCTGTCACACTGCAGATGCCAAGAGTGGACTTCATTGAAACAAAAATAGGTCCATTGGCATTCCGACATGGCTGTCATTGGTTTTATATTTATTATGTGAACAAAACCTAAAAAAAAATGTATTTTTCATAATGAAAATGAAAGAAAATCTATTAGACAGAAGGAACATGCCTGCAATATATTTAATTTGATCTAATGGTCTAGCAATGATACAACTTTTTTCCATGCCAAAACAGATTTTTTTATGGAAGGTATTATAATTTAATTTTTATTTCCAATTCATTAATATATTTGCATGCTTTATATGTATTTCGCAAAGCGCTAGTGTTCTGACATAAAACCTAATTTTAGAAAGGATAACTAGAATAAACATCTTTCATCTTTCAGTCTTTCATTATTCTCAAGATAAGGTTCAAAAACATGACTTCAAAACTAACTTGAAACAAACTGAAAACTACAGTTATTTTTATAAAAAGGAGACTGAAAAATACCAAAGCTTTTCCCATGTTAAAAGAAGGGGAAATGTTTGTAATAGTAGTGGACAAATAGACTGCCCTATTTAATGCTGAATAAGTTCATTACAGCCAAGTAATCAACAAACAATATTTTACTTCCCATTAAAAAAGTAACATACATTTAGTGATTCAAGAAAAGCACATCCAGCCCATGAATGGCAGCGCTTCCCAGGACTCACATCCAAAGATGATGGTTCATATTTTATTTGATGAGTTAAAATAGAGGAGATACAATGTGTTTCGGATACAGTGTATATTCTTCATCAGGTATCATAAAAACATAGTACAAATCCTAATAGTATAAAATTCACTTACACTTATATATAGTAGCAAACCTTTTACCCCAGTCTCAGAAACAAAACTTGAGGTAGGGCGTGGACCAAGTTCAGGAAAACACCCACTGATTGATCCAACCTTGACAACATAGGTGCAAGAAGAGAAAAAAAACAGAGGAAGAAAAACCCAGAAAAAAAAAAGGAACGTTCAAATTCTCTCTATGATATCATTCAATCCATTTGGATATTATGTTACTTTTATGTTAAAACTTTTGTTATGTTTAATTAGCAGATGCCTTGAGAGACTATGTTTTAAAAAGCCGTTTTTTGCTCTATTTCTGTGACCATTAATGCGGGACCGCAGTGTCTGCACAGTGCGTCCCACATATTGCAAGCCGCAACTGCATGTGATGACATATACAACATAATCACTGCTACAGGTGAGTCTTTATGAAATTTCAAAGACCTCACCAGTATTATTACATTTGATAGTTGTAGCCCCGTGATCTAGGATCCCACAGGTACAACATTTTTTGGAGGTGCATTTAAAATCTCCGGTTCCTTGAAAAACACCACTTAAAATTTGATCCATACTTTTTTTAAATGTTTTTTCCTTTTGAATCCAACTTTTTTTTTTTCGTTTACTGGGGGCCACCAAATTTTTCAAAGTTTTCCCCCTTCTATATGTAATCCCTGGTTTATCACGGAGATGTTTTTCCAAAACAGGGTCACGCTTCAAGATATGCCAATATTTTGAAAGCACAGTTCTTGTGACTTTATTTCCCCTATTGAATGTTGTCACAAAATTCAACTTCCAGCGATCATCACTTTTTTCTTTACCAATAGTCAAATTATCCCCTTCCTCATTTTTCCTTTCAACTGCTTCCCGACCGCCCACAGTAGATAAACGTTGCCGCTTGCCGGGCTTTGTGCAGCGCCGACGTTTATCTACTGTCGGCGGTTTTGTGCCCCCCGGGAACCCCACATACCTTATAATGCGGGGATCCTGGTGCGCAATGCATGCTGGGAACCCCGACGTCATCGAGACCTGATTGGTTCAGGTCCTGATGACGTCAGCCTCACAGCAGCCAATGAGAGCGCTCGCTGGGAAAGCTGCTTGTTTCCCGGCGATCTCACTCATTGTAATGCGACTTCTCCTCTGATCTCACACTGACAGATGATCAGAGGTAAAGCAGCGTTACTGTGTGACTAGATCGCTGCCTGGCACAGCTGTGCCAGGCAGCGATCTTGTCACACAGTAACGCTGCTTCTCGTCTGATCATCTGTCAGTGTGAGATCAGAGGAGAAGTCGTGTTACTATGTGCCAGGCAGCGATCTTGTCACATAGTAACGCTGCTTCTCCTCTGATCATCTGTCAGTGTGAGATCAGAGGAGAAGTGGCGTTACTATGAGTCAGATCTCAGGGCAGTGATCTTGTCACAAAATGAAAAAAAGTAAAGAAAAAAAAAGCAGGCACGCAGGTTAGGGCTAGGGCCAGGGTTAGGGCTAGGATTAGGGTTAGGGCTAGGGTTAGGGCTAGGGTTAGGGTTAGGGCTAGGGTTAGGGTTAGGGTTAGGGCTAGGGCTAGGGTTAGGGCTAGGATTAGGGTTATGGGTGTGTTGGTGTTAGGTTTGTGGTTAGGGTTATGGTTAGGGTTGGGATTAGGGTTAGGGGTGTGTTGGGGTTAGGGTTGGAATTAAAATTGGGGGTTTCCACTGTTTAGGTACATCAGGGGCTCTGTAAACGCATCATGACGCCCGCAGACCATTCCATGAAAGTCTGCAGTTCAGAACGTCACTACTTCCCTTCCGAGCCCCGACGTGTGCCCAAACAGTAGTTTTCTCCCACATATGGGGTACCAGCGTACTCAGGACAAATTGGACAACAACTCTTAGGGTCCAATTTCTCCTGTTACCCTTGTGAAAATAAAAATTGGGGGCTAAAATATCATTTTTGTGGAAAAAAAATGATTTTTTTTATTTTCACGGCTCTACATTATAAACTTTAGTGAAACACTTGGGGTTCAAAGTGCTCACCACACATCTAGATAACTTCCTTGGGGGGGTCTAGTTTCCAAAATAGGGTCATGTGTGGGGTGTTTCCACTGTTTAGGTACATCAGGAGCTCTGCAAACGCGACATGACACCCGCAGACCATTCCATCAAAGTCTGCATTCCAGAACGTCACTACTTCCCTTCCGAGCCCCACCGTGTGCCCAAACAGTAGTTTTCTTCCACATATGGGGTATCAGCGTACTCAGGACAAATTGGACAACAACTTTTGGGGTCCAATTTCTCCTGTTACCCTTGTGAAAATAAAAATTTGGGACTAAAAGGTCATTTTGTGGAAAAAAATTGATTTTTTATTTTCATGGCTCTACGTTATAAACTTCTGTGAAGCACTTGGGGGTTCAAAGTGTTCGCAACACATCTAGATAAGTTCTTTAAGGGGTCTAGTTTCCAAAATGGGGTCACTTGTGGGGGGTTTCCACTGTTTTGGTACATCAGGGGCTCTCCAAATGCGACATGGCATCCGATCTCAATTCCTGCCAATTCTGCATTGAAAAAGTCAAACGGCACTCCTTCTGTTCTGAGCTCTGCCGTGTGCTCAAACAGTGGTTTAGCCCCACATACGGGGTATCGGCATATTCGGGAGAAATTGCACAAAAAATGTTGTGGTTCATTTTCTCTTTTTACACTTGTGAAAATGAAAAAAAATGGTTCTGAAGTAAAATGTTTGTGAAAAAAAGTTAAATGTTTATTTTTTCCTTCCACATTCCATTCATTCATGTGAAGCACCTGAAGGGTTAATAAACTTCTTGAATGTGGTTTTGAGTACATTGAGAGGTGACGTTTTTAGAATGGTGTCACTTTTGGGTATTTTCTGTCATATTGACCCCCCAAACTCACTTCAAATGTGAGGTGGTCCCCAAAAAAATGGTGTTGTAAATTTTGTTGTAAAAATGAGAAATCCGCTGGTCAACTTTTAACCCTTATAACTTCCTAAAAAAAAAAAATTATGCTTCCAAAATTGTGCAGATGTAAACTAGACATGTGGGAAATGTTATTTATTAACTATTTTGTGTGATATCATTCTCTGATTTAAGGGCATAAAAATTAAAATTTTGAAAATTGCAAAATTTTCTAAATTTTCACCAAATTTCGATTTTTTTAACAAATAATTGCAGTTCATATCTAAGAAATTTTACCACCTTCATGAAGTACAATATGGCACGAGAAAACAGTGTCAGAAGCAGCAGGATCCGTTGAAGCGTTCTAGAGTTATGACCTCATAAAGTGACACTGGTCAGAATTGAAAAAATTGGCCCGGTCACGAAGGCAAAAACAGGCTCGGGTGCGAAGGGGTTAAACATTCCTCCTGTGTTTTTATTTTGTTATCCCTATATGCATTTATGAAATTTTTGGGGTATCTTTTTTCCTTAAATTTTCATTTTAGAATTTTGGGCTGAGCTACATAATTAGATTCTCTCGTACAATTCTTTCTTATACGAAAAAATTGGCTGTGGGGTATATTAACCCCTTTACTCCCAAGGGTGGTTTGCATGTTAATTCCCAGGCCAATTTTTACAATTCTGACCACTGTCCCTTTATGAGGTAATAACTCTGGAACGCTTCCATGGATCCTGGTGATTCTGACATTGTTTTTTCGTGACATATTGTATTTCATGTTAGTGGTAAAATTTCATTCATATAACTTGCGTTTATTTGTGAAAAAAATGGAAATTTGGCGAAAATTATGAAAATTTTGCAATTTTCCAAATTTGAATTTTTATGCTCTTAAACCACAGAGATATGGCACACAAAAAACTTAATAAGTAACATTTCCCACATGTTTACTTTACATCAGCACAATTTGGGAACCAAAATTTTTTGTTAGGAAGTTATAAGGGTAAAAAGTTGACCAGTGATTTCTCATTTTTACTGCACCATTTTATTTTTAGGGACCACTTTTGAAGTCACTTTGAGGGATCTATATGATAGAAAATACCCAAAAGTGACACCATTCAAAAAACTGCACCCCTCAAGGTGCTCAAAACCATATTCAAGAAGTTTATTAACCCTTCAGGTGCTTCACAGGAATTTTTTGAATATTTAAAAAAAATGAACATTTAACTTTTTTCACAAAAAAATTACTTCAGGTTCAATTTTGTTATTTTACCAAGGGTATCAGGAGAAATTGGACTGGAAAAGTTATTGTGCAAGTTGTCCTGAGTACGCCGATACCTGATATGTGGGGGTGAACTACTGTTTGGACGCATGGCAGAGCTCGGAAGAGAAGCAGCGCCATTTGACTTTTTTGGCTGGAATTGAGATCGGGCGCCATGTCGCGTTTGGAAAGCCCCTGATGTGCCAAAACAGTGGAAACCCCTCAATTCTAACCCTAGCCCTAACCCTAGCCCTAATGAAAAATGGAAATGTATAATTTTTTTATTTTATTATTTTTCCCTAACTAAGGCTGGTTTCACACTTGCATTTTTTGCGCTGTATTTTAGCGCTAAAAAACGCATGCGTTTTTTTCCCTATATTTTGCATGGGATGCGCTTATGTGCGCATACACATGCGTTTGTATGCGTTTTTATGCGCATGCGTTTTTTTGTGGTGTGCGCTCAGGCGCACAAAATGCATCCTGTTGCATTTTTTGGGCGTCCGACTTGCCTCTAAAAAACGCATGCGCGCGCATTGCGTTTTTTTACAGCAATACACCCATTATAGTCTATGGGTGCACATCTGGCATGCTCATGTATGCATTTTTTTGCGCATGCGTTTTTTTTGTTGACCATTAGTTAGACAATGGAATTTAGGGGTTTGGGTTAAAGTTAGGGTTAGTTAAGGGGGTTTAGGGTTAGGATTAGGGTTTGGATTAGGGTTAGTATGGTTTGGTTAAGGGTTAGGGTTTAGGGTTAGTTAGGGTTTAGGGTTAGGGTTAGGGTTTGGGTAGGGTTTGGTTAAGGGTTAGGGTTAGGGTTAGTATGGTTTGGTTAAGGGTTAGGGTTAGGGTCAGGGTTAGGGTTAGGGTATGGTTTAGTTAAGGGTTAGGGTTAGGGTTAGGGTCAGGGTTAGGGTTAGGGTTAGTAAAGTCATGGTTTGGGTTAGTGTGAGGGGCCAACTAATGTTGGAAAAAAACGCAAACGCGGTAAAAACGCACTAAAAACGCATACAAACGCATAAAAACGCTGCGTTTTTTCATGCATGCTCATAAAAATGCTTGAAAAAAACGCAACATTTGTATGCGTTTGTATGCGTTTTTTCTATGCGGTTTTTTTGTGGGAAAAACGCGCTGCAAAACAAAGCAAGTGTGAAAGTAGCCTAAGGGGGTGATAACGGGGGGTTGATTTACTATTTATGGTGGGTTTTTATGTTTGGCAGCTCTCGCAAGCTAAAAGACACTTTTAATTGTAAAAATAGTTTATGCATAACTACATTTTGAGAGCTATAATTTTTCCATATTTTGACCCACCGAGTCATTTGAGGTCTTATTTTTTGAGGGACGAGTTTTTATTGGTACTATTTTCGGGCATGTGAAATTTTTTGATCGCTTTTTATTCTGATTTTTGGGATGCAGAATGAACAAAAACCGGCATTTTATGAACTTCTTTTGTGGGGTGCTTTTACACCGTTTTATGCAATGAAAACAATTTTATATAAAAAAAATAATTATTTTTGCATCGCTTTATTCTGCGAGCTATAACTTTTTTATTTTTTCGCTGATGATGCTGTGTGGTGGCTCGTTTTTTGCGGGACAAGATGATGTTTTCAACGGTATCATGGTTATTTATATCCATATTTTTGATCGCGCTTTATTGCATTTTTTGTTTGGCGGTATGATAATGAAGCATTATCAGCGATCTGTCACAGGCACTGCTGCAGGCTTCCTCATGCCTGCAATCTGCGGGCAGTGAGGAAGCCAGCTCCCTGCCAGCCCCCGGATGTCCCCGCCGCCATTTTGGATCCGGGGACCTGCAGGGAAGGAGATCCCCACAGCAGCTCTGCACAAAGCACTGCTGTGGGGGTCGCAGGGAAGCATTGAGGGAAGGGAGCCCCCTCCCTACCGATGCTTCCCTTTACCCCAGGTACACTATGATCGTGTTTGATCGCAGTGTGCCAGGGGTTAACGTGCCGAGGGCGGTCCTTGACCGCCCCTGACACGTAGTTCTGGGTGTCAGCTGTGATAATCAGCTGACACCCGGCCGCGATCAGCTGCGCTCCCCCCGTGAGTGCAGTTGATCGCACTAGATGTACTATTCCGTCCTTGGGACTTAGGTCCCAGGTCACATGGACGGAATAGTACGTCCAATGTAGGAAAGGGGTTATCCTTCCACTTTTTGTAATGTGCACTGTTGAAATCTAAAAAGTCATTTGAATCCACCTTTTTGAAGTGGGTTCTTGTACTAACTTTTTTCCCACCATGGCTGATCTCTAGATCAAGAAACACCATTTTTTCTTTATTAATTTGTGATGTAAAAGTAATCCCCCAGGTGTTATTATTGAGCTCCTTTATTAATTGTGCAGCTTCCTCCTCTGTCCCCTTCCATATAATGATCAGATCATCAATGAAGCGCTTATAAAGCCTTATTTTGTCATTGAAAACAGGCTTAGAAAGTGACGATGTGGACTCGAATCACCCCATGAATAAGTTTGCGAAATGTGGTGCTACCCGAGTTCTCATCGCAGTGACGAGCAACTGTAAGTACAGTACGCCTTCAAAAATGAACACAGCTGGAGGGCGGGTTGACGTTTCCTGAGCGGTCAACCTCAGCTGCGGATGTTACCATGGTCGCTGTTCAGGCAGCCACGGAGGATGCTTCCCGTGTGTCCACTGCCATCCCTGCCCTGACATTGTCCCGCCTCCCGCTGCCCAAGAAGTTCTCAGGTGATAGTGCCTCTTGTAGGGGTTTTGTGAGCCAGTGTAATATACAGCTAGAGCTGCTGGCTACAAGATTCCCCTCCGAGCGGGCTAAGGTGGGATTTTTTATTTCCCTCCTGTCGGACAGGGCTTTAAAGTGGGCCACACCACTGTGGGAGCGTGGCCATCATGCGCTGCAGAGTGCCTCGCAGTTTTTGGCTACTCTGAAGCAGGTCTTCCTGGGACCGCAAGTCACCCATGATACTGCACTCCAGCTGCTGGCATTGTCACAGGGCTCGTCCTTGGTCAGCCATTAAGCCATCCAGTGCCAGACTCTGGTCTCAGAGTTCGAGTGGCCAGATAATGTCCTCATTCTGGTGTTCTGTAGAGGTTTGGCTGACCATGTGAAAAATGTCCTGGCTACTTGGGAGGTTCACGCCACACTGGAAGACCTTATCACAGTCTCCACCCGTATAGACCTTCATTTTACTGAGTGAAGGTTGGAGCGGGACCAGTGTAGGCAGAGGTTTAGGTTGGCACCTAGTTTTGCTAAACCTCTGGAATCTCCCAATCGGGCATCTGAGCTATAAGAGGCCATGGGGGTTTCTCATGCGGGATCCAGGTCCCGGTCCGCTCGAGCACCCATGGTCTGTCATTCTTGCTGTCAGCCTGGTCACCCTGCCAACAGGTGCCCACAGCGGTCGGCAAAACGCTCGTGTTTGATGGCTGTTGGAGGAGGCCTACTAGACACTGTGATGTTTTCCTCCAAGCTGTTCTTTAAGGGGAGGCTTGAGTTTGGCTGTTCCACTCTGGCGGTGGAGGTTTGCATGGACTCCGGGTCGGAGGGCAATTTTATGTCGTCTGCCTTTGCCCAATGGCACGCTAAATTGTCGCCAGGCCAGATGGTCCTTGCTCTTCTCCTGGTTCCACTTTACCCTCCACTTTCTCTCCGGGGAAAAGAACGTCCATGCTGATGCTCTCTCTCGCTCCATGGTGTCAACGGAGGAGAAGGAGGCGGAGCCTCGGCTGATCATCCCATTCGAGAGCCTGAGGACCGTGGCTCCAGTCGCCCTCGAGTCAGGGCTCCTGGGCAAGACATTTGTCCCTGCCCATCTGCGACCGGAGGTCTTCTCTTGGGCTCACTTGTCCGGGGTGGGTGGACATTTTGTGACAAAGCAGACATCTGAGCTGGCCGCATATGGCCCGTGACGTCAGAGACTATATTCGGGTGTGCGTCTCCTGCTCCCAGAATAGGACTCCTCAGCAACGTCCCACTTGGCTACTTTACCCCCTGCCAGTGGCAGACAGGCCCTGGAAAATGGTCGGCATGGACTATGTGGTGGGTCTGCCCAAGTCCGGTGGCAGCATGGTCATTTAGGTTGTCACTGACCATTTCTCCAAGATGGTGCATCTGGTGCCTCTTTCATGGCTACCTTCTGCACGGGCCTTGGCAGCACTGTTCATCAAACATGTCTTTCGCCTACACGTTATGCCGGACAAGATTGTCAGTGACCGGGGTCCCCAGTTTGCGTCTCAGTTCTGGAGAGAGCTCTGTTTATCGCTCAGCATTGAGCTAAATCTCTCCTCGGCCTATCATCCTAAGACAAATGGGTTGGTAGAGAGGGACAACCAGACCTGGTCACATACCTATGACATTTTGTCTTGGCCAGGCAGGATGACTGGGAATCCTTGCTACTGTGGGCAGAGTTCGCCTTGAACAATGCTGTGGCTGATTCCACTGGTCAGACCCCATTTCTCCTTAATTATGGCCAGCATCTGCGCATCCATGTGCCTATGCCCGTGTTGTCCACCGACTCTAGGGTGGCAGACTGGGAGGTGGAGGCACGTGATATTTGGGACCGCACTCAGGATGCCATCCGGACCTCCAAGGAGTGAATGAGGGTCTCTGCGGACGCACACCAGCACCCTGCTCTGACCTTTGCTCCCGGCAACTTAGTGTGACTCTCCGCCCATAACATCAGGCTGCGAGTTGAGTCCACTAAGTTCACGCCTCCCTACATAGGTCCCTTCAAGGTCCTTGAACAAGTCAACCCTGTGGTCTACCATCTGGTCATTCCTCCATGCCTGGGTATCACAGACACCTTCCATGTATCTCTCCTTAAGCCCGTTCACATGTCCAGGTTTTCCGAGTCATCTGCCAGGGCATCAGGCTCATCCTCGGACTAATATGATGTGAATGCAATTGTGGGGTACCAGGTGGTATGGGGCAAAAAATACTATCTGGTGGACTGGAAGGGTCATGACCCAGAGGATTGGACCTGGGAATCTGTGGAGAACATCCATGCTCCTTTGCTCATTGCAGCCTTTGAGCGTAGAGAGGCTCAAGAGGGAGGGGGTCCTAGGAGGGGGGTAATGTTAGGCATCGGGTTTTCTTCTCTACACAGGAGGAATCCCGAGCCTTGCCTTCTGTGGTCTCCCAGGCGTTGATCCCAGCTTCTTGCCTAGGCTAGTGCTGTCGGTTTGGTTGCTGCTGCCACCCCTGGTCCAGCTATAGCAGTGCACATTAGCTAGCAGCGAGCAGTTCCTGTTGTTAAGTCCTTCTTTCGGTCTGCTGAACATGCTCAGGTCCTGTTGCTGTTCCGATTGGACCACTATGACGGTCCCGGAAGGTTGCAACTATAAAAGGTTCGCATGGCCGCCCGGCCATGCTCTAGCATGGAATTATGTACTCGTGTTTGAAGAATGAGGCATTTTTCTGGTGACTGACTCCTTATGATTCCCTCCCTTTGGTTGTGCATGTAATAGGGACAGCAGAGTAAGAGACAGCACCTAGTAGTGGCATTACTTATGCTGCACAGTGCACCCAGTCCTCTTCATGAGAGTTAGCACCAAATTGTGCCATCCCGCACAAGGCACGATTGTACTGCATGCACAGCAGCGTCCATCAGAGCAGCGCCGTGCACTGTTAGTGAGCTCTCCAGTCCTATGTTTAGGCTGGTTAATGGCGTCCACCCGAGCGGTGCTGTATGCACTTTGTGTGGTTATCCTTTAGTTGCTTTTCCTGGCAGTTGCGGCACCAAATGCTAGTGGGTCTAGAGGGACTCTAATCCCTGGTCCCTGGGGCAGTGTCCTGTGACCAAGACACTAGCGCTCACCCTGTGGTATGGTGGCCCTGTGAAGCAACAGGGTTCGCCTTCTCCGGGTGAGGTTAACCCGGGTATGTTTGTTATACCGTCATTTTGTATCCACCATTATCTAGCAGCAGATAACATCTCTGCACGGTGGACCCTGGGCTGCGAACGCACCTTGTCTTTACTTTAATATTGTTTGGTGTGTTCCGCAAGCCCCTAACACTGTGTAAGACTGAATCTGGCTCTTTCACTTTGATCCACCCGAGGCAAGCTGCAAGCCCTGTCTATTGAAAAGTATCCCAGAAGGATTTTTGAGGATACACAATCTAAAGCCATGTTAATCTTCTATCAGGTGAGTGCATCAAATTGTGCTCCCTTTAAAGACTATAATATTGTGATTACACACTTAGGGTGCCACTATTTGTCTGTTCTTCTCCCCCAAACAGGGTTTTTTTTGCATACATTCAGTGATATCACTAGAAGAGCATCCTCTGGACAAAGTCTTTGGTAAAATGCTTGTCAGGGCTGCCACCATACCAATCAGCAGACACAAATAATGAATATATTATGTTGATTCTTCATTTAGTCATTTATGATTTATCCAGAACCTTTTTTAGGATCATCAAGGTTTTAATTTTCTACATTGTTTGGACAATTACTAAGCAAGTGAGTATTTTGATATTTTGACCATATAATCATTTGTATGCACATTTTCAACTCAAAGCTATATAAACTTAAACTTGAAGGCAAAATGGTTCAAAGTAGAGACACAACTGACTCTGAAAAGTCAAAATTTGTTAAAAGTCTTACCATGGAATCCAGCAATCTTGAAAGTGCCAAGAAAACAGGCATGAACACTAACAAATCAAACGTTTTGTTGCAAGTAGCCAACAGGATCGCAAAAAAAATGTTGAGAGAAAAAGACCCTCATTAGCTACCAAAAAATTGAGTACAATCTAATGTGAAAAGACCTGAAACCCATCATCCTTCAGTGCTGTCATATTCAAGAATTGCATACTCTGTATTTTTCAGAAGTACAAGGTATTCAGTGCTCAGAGACATAGCCAAGGTAAGGTAGGCTGAAACGCGACCACCACTAAGCAAAACGTTTGAGTTGAAATGTCATGACTGGGCCAAGAGATATCCGAACACAAATTTTTCAAAGATTTTATGGGCTCATGAGATAAGAGTGATTCTTGCAGAAAGATTGGGCTCCTGACTGGATAAGTAAGAAGTAAGATCTTCACTTTTAGGCCGGGGTCACACTAACCGACGCAAAATACGGTCCGTAGTTTACAGGTGTAATACGGATGAATGACCCCTAAATAGTGCTCCGTATGTCATCCGTAAGCAAGGTGTGGTTGCGTATTTTGCGCATGTCTGCATCCGTATGTAATCCGTATGGCATCCGTATGGCGAGATTTTCTCGCCGGCTTGCAAAATGGACATAATGGAGCCCTATGACAGGTTTTATAACACAAACAAAAGAATAGATATAGACACATAGAATACATATATATATATATATGTCATTGAGACACATATATATATATATATATTTATATTTCACAGAGTTCTTCATAGCAGAATAGCCGCTAATTCAATTGCCGGCTTTTGTGAAATCATTCCCCTACCCGACATGAAATGAATTAGCGGCTATTCTGCTATGAAGAACTCTGTGAAATATAACTATATATAAATATGTGTGTCTCAATGACATATATATATATATATATGTATGTATTGTATGTGTCTATATCTATTCTTTCGTTTGTGTTATTAAACCTGTCAGTGTGATTTTACTGTATCGCACACTGAATTGCTGGCTTTTCTAAATGACACCGGGTGCGTATTTCTCGCAAGTCACACATCTGGTCCGTGTGTAATGCGTATTTTTAGCGCACCCATAGACTTGCATTGGCGTACTACGGGCTTAGTACGCTGACAATCGCAGCATGTTGCGATTGGCACGGACCGTAGAATACAGACGAGAAATATACGGCTGATGGGAGCTGCCTCATAGAGAATCATTGGTCCGTGTGTAATGCGTGCTTTTAACGCCTCTCACTCGTCCGTATTCCTCACCAGTGTGACCCCGGCCTTACTCAGATGCCAGCAAGATGGAGGTGGGGTTTCTGAGCTGTTATTGCTAAAATGAGCTACTTGGACCTTTTCAGGTTGAAAATGGACTTTAAATCATTTCACTCCCAAGCCAGCTGCCAGTATTTAGTATACACTTTCTTCAAGTATTGGTACGAGAAAAGTTTTCATTTTTCAATAGAAACATAATTTTTATTAATTGTAATGCTGCAACACTTGCATCGAAGTGCTGCATTGGTTAGCTAGTAAGTAAAGGCTTAAATATGAAAGGATAATGCCATGGTCCTCATACTCACCTGACCTAACTTCTATAGAGAACTTGTGAGTCATTCTTAAATGGAACATTTGTGGGGTTGGAGAACGGAACACTTTGAATAGTGTCTGAGAGGCTGTGTTAGGTGCTGCCCAAAAAGTTAATCAGCAGCAGATTTTGAAACAAACAAACTCTATAAATGGAAGGCTTATAACTGTTATTGAAAAAAAATGTTGGCTACAATATAGTGGTCATTGGTACTTTTTTGAAATGTAAGAAATGTATTTTTGTACACTTTGAGTTGTTTTAGTTATTATTTTCACTTAGTTGAAAATAAACAAATGAGATGGGAAAATCGACATTTTTCATTTAAATGTATAAAAATTCTGTATATAATATCTACCCAATAATTATGTACACATTGCTTTCATAAATATTCTGGCATTAGATTTATTAACATTTTGAATTGACCAACAGCACTGTAGTTGTTCAATAATAAAATTAACAATCCAAAATGCAAATTGCCGAATAACTGTGCAAAAGTTTGAGCACCTCTGGTCAAAATTACAGTTATTGTGAACAGTTAAGCAAGTTAAAGGTGAAATTACTCTAAAGAGCTAAAGTTAAAGATGACACATTTCCTTTGTATTTATGGCAAAAAATGTATAGTGACATTTTTTACATTTTAAAAAATGGCAAAATGAAAATGGGTTAGGCACACTTAGAGATTTGTGTGCTTAGATAACTTTGACCAAGGTTTCAGACCCTAATTAACCTGTTAGGGATATGGTTTGTTACAGTCATCATTAGTGAATACCAGATGATGCAAATTTCCCAGCTTTATAAAAACCCAGCCTTTTCTTCCTTCCCAGCAGTCATGGGTTCTTCTAAGCAGCTGCCTAGCACTTTGAAAATTAAAATGTTGGAGGCCCATAAAGCAGGAGAAGGCTATAAAAAAGATAGCAAAGCGTTTTCAAGTTTGAAATACAATTAAGAAATGGAAGTTAACTGGAATAATGAAGATCAAGATAAGGTTTGGAAGACCAAGCAAATTTTCTGTGAGAGCTGCTTGTATGATTTCCATAAATGCAAATTATAACCCTCCTTGACTGCAAATGACCTTTGGAAAGATTTAGTAGACTCTGGAGTTGTGTTTAGTGATGAGCGAGTATGCTCGTTACTCGATATTTCCGAGCATGCTTGGGTGTTCTCCGAGTAGTTTTGGTATGCTCATAGATTTAGTTTGTGTCGCCGTAGCTGCATGACTTGCGGCTGCTAGACAGCCTTAATACATGTAGTGATTGCTTAACAAACAGGCAATCCCCAAATGTATTCCAGCTGTCTAGCAGCTGCAATTCATGCAGCAGCGGAAACACAAATCAAATCTATGAGCACGCCCAAACTACTCGGAGAACACCCGAGCATGCATGGAAATCTCAAGTAATGAGCATACTTTCTCATCACTAGTTGTGATACATTGTTCTACTGTTCAGGGACACCTGCACAAAGGTGGCCTTCATGGAAGAATCATCAGTACAGATGGGCGAACCTAAACAGTAAAGTTTGGCATCCGTGCTGAAACCTCACTGTTCGGGCATGGACACCAAACACGGACTTCTCCAGGCAGTCCATGTTACTGTTTGGGTTTGGCCCCCTGAACACAGGGTGTTTCTCATGCTATAATATGCAAATGCTGCTTATTATCAGCGGTAAAATCGTTACTGCTGGTAAGACAGCTGCTGTTCTCATGCTGTCAGATGACAACTCGAGCCCCCAGCTATGATTGGAGGAAAAAGTTTATCTCCGGTCACTGCCTACACCTGCTGCCACTGATAACAGAGAGAAGGTGGGGGCTGAAGGGAGTATTCATCAGCCGCTGCTTGCTTTACAAATAATTAAAAAAAGAGTGGGTACCCCTGACTTTTTGATAACCAGCCAGGCAAAATTGACAACTGGGGGCTGCAACCCTCAGCTGTTAGCTTCAGAAAGGTTGGTTATCAAGAATAGAGAAGTCCCCACACTGTATTTTAATTAAATAAATAATTTTAAAAAATTACATAGTGTACACCCAATTTTGACAACCAGCCAAGCTAAAGCTGACAGCGGGGGGGGCTGATAATTTCAGGCTGCTAAGGGGCCATGGATATTGGTCACTCAGTGTAAAAATAGTAGCCTGCAGCTGCCCTAAAAAGGCACATCTATTAGATGCACCTATACTGGCACCTTGCCCTGCACTTCCAACTAGCCCTGCAGCAGTGGCAAGTAGGGTTTATATTTGTGGAGTTGATTTCACCTTTTTATTGTCAGGTAACATTAATCCCTCTGCTTAGCAATGGAGAGGCATCTACAAGACACCTCTCTATCACTAATCCCATAGTTATATGGTAAAAAACACAGCAAGCGTAAAGTATTTTTTTAAATAAAAACAAAACACACTCTTCCATTTTCATTTAAAAATAACAAACACAGTTATACTCACCTAATGCTCATTCCATTGAAGCCGTAATAAAAACAAAAATAAAAAAACAACCATATCCCTCACCTGTTCGTCGTTCTGTTCCACACTGTAATCCACGTCTGGGGATATATAGTTTTCAACCTGGACGGTGCAAGCTGAAGTTTTTACAATGGCCCTCACAGTCCGCTCATCTGATCATCAGTGAAAATTTGTGTCTACATCTCAAAATAGAAGTGTATGCAAGATGACCCAGTATCTCACAGAGCTGGAGGAATTTTCCAAGAAAGAAAGGCTGGAAATCCCTTAAATAAAAATTGAAAGACTCTTGGTTGACTACAAAAGATGTTTGCAAGCTGTGAGGTACTAACCATGTTGGGTATCCAAAATTTTGAATCCACCCATTTTCTTTTTTGTAATTATTAAAATGTAAAAGACAAAAATATTTATTTTTTTACTTAAAGCGCAAAGGCAATGTGTGAGCTTAAACTTTAGGCCTGTTAGAGATAATTTCATCTTCAACTTGCCTAACTGTTCACAAAAACCATAGTTTTGACCAAGGGTGCCCAAACCTTTACATGCCACTGAAACTTTGTAAAGGTTGCATGTTTATGGTTACTGTTGTATTCCATATCACATTGTCATGCTCTTTGTCAAATTATTTTATGTTTTGAGCACATGGCAGTATTTGCACAGTAACAGTAATTTTCATTAACCCCTTCACCCTAAGCCTTTTTACATCCTTCTGACAGGCCAATTTTTACAATTCTGACCATTGTCACTTTATAAGGTCCTAACTCTAGAACGCTTAAATCAGAGAGTCATATTGCACAAACTAGATAACCCCCAGCTGACGTAATAATCTGTCCTTGTGACCTGGGCCTGTCTGACTATGGACGGATCATTATGTCATATGTTTAATGCAACATTGCGACTGAAGTCGCGGTGATTGCATAAAAATTCCGGTGCCATCTTACCTGTGGGTCGATGGTGCCATCATCCTGGGGGGTGTCACCGCCCTCTGGCACCAATCAGATTGCCTGAAACACTGAGGTCCCAGCTTAGGATCGAGCACCGATCCTAGGTTAGTGCCTGGCAATGCGGGCATGGCTGGGAAGGTCCCCGATTGGTGCTATCGCTGATCACAGCGATCATGCCAATCGCAGGGCAAATCCGCAGTATGACCGCACTGTGCCCTGCCAGTAATCTGCCGGTGACCTGCCTAGGATTGGAGCTGTGAGCTCTGATCCTAGGCATGGCCTGGAGTGGCTGATTGGCAAGATTGACGATTACATTCATCATGCCAAATACACAGGGCACAGCCGCGGAGCTGTGAGATATGATCCTAAGCCAGTGCCTAGGAATACTGGCATCACCAGGGCCAGCTCTGATTACTTCAAACTGTTCCACACCTCCATGCACTACTAATTTACTTACTAGCTTCCAAAATGATGTCACTTGTGGGGATTTATTTACTGTTTAAACGCATCAGGGGCTCTGCAAACATGACATGACACCCACAGACCATTCCATCAAAGTATGCATTCGAAAGGGTCACTACTTCCCTTCCAAGCTTCGACATGTGCCCAAACAGTATATTTTTTCCCACATATGGGGTATGAGCATATTCAGGACAAATTGTACTATAACATTTGGGGTCGAATTTCTCCTGTTACCCTTGGGAAAATTAAAAATTGGCAACTAAAAGATCATTTTTGTGGAAAAAAAATTTTTCACGGTGGGGCATTATAAACTTTAGTGAAGCACTTAGGGGTTCAAACTGCTCACCACAAATCTAGATAAGTTCCTTGTGGGTCTAGTTTCCAAAATTGTGTCACTTGTGGGACATTTCCACTGTTTAAGTAATTGAAAAATTTTTGGCACTCAACTTTTGCGTTTTGTGAAGGATTTTATTTGCAGTCACATTTATTAGCAGGTGCGGCACTAGTGGTGGATACCGCATTCCTCCAGGCCACACAGCGCCACCATCCATCAACGACCACTATCCACACACTACCAAAGCTGTCACCTTTCAATAGCTGATATAAATATTTTAATCCCATGTTTGAGATTGATCTTTCAAGGGATTCCACTTTATAATACACATATACTGAGGATATTATACTGATGTCCATTCTTCTAATTTTCTGCCCAGATCTCCAGATCTTTTGTGGACATTTTGGCCCATATTTTTCTTATGAGTGGTGCTTCATTCAAATATTTAATGATTCTTTGAACATGAGCAGTCTTGCTTACTGATGAAGGCTTATTGTCATAGCCGAAACGTCTAATAATTGTGACTGCAAATAAAATCCTTCACATATCGCAAAAGTTGAGTGCCAAAAATTATTTCAATTACTTATTCTGGTGTGGGAACCTTCTTTTTGTGCACCTACTCAGTAGTGCCACGATATATTTGAAATTGCCACTGTTTAGCCACATCAGAGACTCTTCAAACGCGACATTACACCCGCAGACCATTCCATCAAAGTCTGCATTCCAAAACGTCACTACTTCCCTTCCGAGCCCTGACGTGTGCCCAAACAGTAGTTTTCTCACACATATGGGGTATCAGCATACTCAGGAAAAATTGGAAAACAACTTTTAGGGTTCAGTTTCTCTTGTTACCCTTGGAAAAAATAAAAATTTGGGAAAAGCATCATTTTTGTGGTAAAAATATGATTTTTTTTATTTTCATGCTCGGGCATTATACACATTAGTGAAACACTTGGGGGTTCAAAGTGCTAATCACACATCTAGATAAGTTTCTTGGGGGGTCTAGTTTCCAAAATGCGGTCACTTGTGGGGGGTTTCCACTGTTTAGCCACATCAGGGGCTCTTCAAACGCGACATGGCGTCCGATCTCAATTCCAGCCAATTTTGGTTTGTAATAGTCAAACGGTGCTCCTTTCCTTCTTTGCTCTGCCATGCACCCAAGCAGTGGTTCCCCCCACATATGAGGTATGAGCAGACTCAGGAAAAATTGTACAACAACTTTTGGGTTTCAATTTCTCCTGTTACCCTTGGGAAAATTAAAAATTGGGGGCTAAAAGATCATGTTTGTGGAAAAAATATGAATTTTTATTTTCACACCCAGGCGTTATAAACATTAGTGAAACATTTGAGGCTCAAAGTGCTCATGACACATCTAGATAAGTTCCTTGGGGGTCTAGTTTCCAAAATGGGGTCACTTGTGGGGGTTTTCCACTGTTCTACTGCTACTGATATATTAGAAACTTTCCCTTTTTTATATCTGCAATGTGTTCAGCAATCCTTACTTTCAAATGACGTATAGTACACCCCACATACAGTTAAGTCCATATATATTTGGACAGAGACAAAGTTTTGCTAATTTTGGTTCTAGACATTACCACAATGAGTTTTAAACAAAACAATTCAGATGCAGTTGAAGTTCAGACTTTCAGCTTTCATTTGAGGGTATCCACATTAAAATTGGATGAAGGGTTTAGGAGTTTCAGCTCCTTAACATGTGCCACCCTGTTTTAAAGGGAACAAAAGTAATTGGACAGATTAAATAATTGTAAATAAAATGTTCATTTCTAGAACTTGGTTGAAACCCTTTGTTGTCAATGACTGTCTGAAGTCTTGAACTCATGGACATCACCAGACGCTGTGTTTCCAATTTTTTGATGTTCTGCCAGGCCTTCACTGCGGTGGCTTTCAGTTGCTGTTTGTTGGTGGGCCTTTCTGTCTGAAGTTTAGTCATTAACAAGTGAAATGCATGCTCAATTGGGTTGAGATCAGGTGACAGACTTGGCCATTCAAGAATATTCCACTTCTTTGCTTTAATAAACTCCTGGGTTGCTTTGGCTTTGTTTGGGTCATTGTTAGTGTTGAGCGATACCGTTCGATACCCAAAAATATCGTATCGGATGGTATCGCCCGATACGAAAAAAATATCGGGTATCGCCGATTCCGATACCGGAAGTCCCATTCAAGTCAATGGGACTTCCGGTATCGGAATTAAAAAAAGCCCTTTATTTCCTTGTTGGCTAATTCTACATAATTGAAAACAAATAAGAATCATGTAGAATGTATTGTGGGAGGTGGAGGAGACATTAAAGGCATAGTGGTTTATTCAAATCACATGACATAGCTTTAATTCCAATTTTTTTTTCAAGACATTTGGAGTTAAAAAGATATTGACTATGTTAACTTTTTTATATTTTGTCAGATATGTATGTTTCACAACTTCCATGCTCTTCACCTTCTTTTGTACTTCTCCCACACTTTCTCCTTCATGATCCGCAGCAGTAGCATTTTTTTTATCAACTTTTTCTTCACCTTATTCATCTTCTTCTTCTTCACCTTCTTCCCATTATTTTTTTTTTCCATTCTTCATATTCTTCTTATTCAGCTATTATTAATTTTCATATGCTATTTCTTCATCTTCTTCCTATTCTTCTTTTTCTTCATTTTCTTATGGTGACAGGCATTCCTGTAGTACTTATCTACAAAAGTTATAAGATTACACCTTACGTTCTGCCTGTCACAAAAGATTTACAACAGGATTTGTCTGCGTTCAGTTTGGCCTGCAGCAGCAGGCATTTTCCAGGGGCACCACGAGGAGGAACGGACTCACCCCCATTTGCTGCTTAGTCTTCTTCTGCTTATAATTTTGATTTCTTCTATGCTGATTTTTAGTCTTATGCTTAATGTTCTTCTGCTTTCTGTTCTTCTGCTTTTTCTTCTTCTGCTTCTTGTTCTGTCTTTTGTTCTGTATGTTGGTGGTTGTCTTCATGTTCTTTGTCCTCTTGGTCATATAATTTAGGGTCATATTTCTGGTCTTCTTTGGTGTGGTCTTCAGGGTCGTCGTCATCAGGGTCGTCGTCATGGAGATCAATAAGGATTACCAAAGACAATTTCAAAAAGCTTGATCTTGGAAATGTAGCAGAAGGTACAAGAAGGCTGAGAAACTGGCGAGAACCAGCTGACAGTACTGGAACCCGTAGTGGCAGCAGAAGGAACAAGAGCCAATGGCACTACCGAGGACCAACTGACGGTGCTGGACCACGTTTACTAAGCAGAAGGTACCTATGCTAAAAAGCACTACCAAGGACCAGCTGACGGTGTTGGACCTCGGATATCGAGATGGAGGCACCTAGGCCAAAGGTTGTGGCGAGAACCAGCAGACAGTGCTGGCACCCAGATGGGTAGCAGAAGGAACAAGAGCCAATGGCACTACCGAAGACCAACTGACTGTGCTGGACCACGTTTACTAAGCAGACGGTACCTGTGCTAAAAAGCACTACCAAGGACCAGCTGACGGTGCTGGACCTCGGATACCGAGATGGAGGCACCTAGGCCAAAGGCTGTGGCGAGAACCAGCAGACAGTGCTGGCACCCGGATGGGTAGCAGAAGGAACAAGAGCCAATGGCACTACCGAGGACCGACTGACGGTGCTGGACCACGTTTACTAAGCAGAAGGTACCTGTGCTAAAAAGCACTACCAAGGACCAGCTGACGGTGCTGGACCTCTGATACCGAGATGGAGGCACCTAGGCCAAAGGCTCTGGCGAGAACCAGCAGACAGTGCTGGAACCCGGGTGGGTAGCAGAAGGTACCCATTCAAAGCAAAGTAGCCAGGCCGCAAGCCAGCCGCAGTTACCGAAACCCACAGTCCTACAGGGGGTCCATGTCCCATTGGCACTACGGATCCAGCCTTCAGTGCCAGTTCCCGCAGTCCACATAGGAGTCACCTAAACTGCAGGCACCGTAGAGTCGGCTAACCCGGCCGCAAGACGACAGGACAACGGATTGGTGGCATAGTGACCTTGACACTACCTGGAAACAGCAGGCGTGCTAAAAACAGGCTGGGCAACAGGGAGTACCCGTGCCAAAGACACTGCCGAGCACCAACTGGCGTTGTTGGAGCCCAGGGACAATCATGGTGCAGGCCGAGGCCTACTTGGTGGCAGTTCTTGATTGTTTGTAGGCTACAACAGACTGTCAACGTGCTCCAATTAGGCATCTGTCTCCACTCTGTTTCCAGGATTTCACGTGACCACCAACACCGCCAGTTTATGCGTACAGCAGCCATCTGCCCAATCCACACGTGTTCCTGTGTTACTGGGGTTCTGTAATGTCAGCAGAGCCCCTGATGTGTGTCTGCCACTGTCTCCTGCTCTGTCCACATTCCCACCGCTTGCAGTGTGAAGGTGCACAGCGCAGGAGACAGTGGCGGACACACATTGGGGGATCTGCTGACGTTACAGAACCCCAGTAACACAGGAACACGTGTGGATTGCGCGGACGGCAACTGTGAGCAGGAACTGGTGGTGTTGGAGGTCAGGGGAAATACTACAGACAGAGTGGAGACAGAGGCCAAATCAGAGAATGTTTAAATCTGAAGTAGTTACAATTTGGAGGCAGCAGCACTTTGCCCTTCACACAGCAGGGGACCAGCTGACGTTACTGACCCCCACTTTCACATGAACAAGTGTGTTTTTCTGTGTGGACAGCACTTCCGAGCACCAACTAGCGTTGTTGGAGCCCAGGAACAATCAGGGTGCAGGCCGAGGCCTTCTAGGAGCCAGGTGTAAAGCTGAGGTATTTTAACTTTGGAGGGAGCAGGACACTTTGCCCTCCACACAGCAGGGGATCAGCCGACGTTACCGACACCCACTTTCACATGAACAATTGTTTTTTTCTGGGTGGACAGCACTTCCGAGCAACAACTGACGATGTTGGAGCCCAGGGATAGTCATTTTGTAGGCTGAGGCCTGCTAGGAGGTAGTTTAAGATAAGACGTTGTTTGAATTTGGAGGCAGCAGCAGTTTGCCCTCCACACAGCAGGGGATCAGCTGACGTTACCGAACCCCACTTTCACAGGAACGAGTGTGTTTTTCTGTGTGGACAGCACTTCCGAGCACCAACTAGCGTTGTTGGAGCCCAGGGAGAACCAGGGGGCAGGCCGAGGCCTACTTGGTGGCAGTTTTAAATCTGAAGTAGTTACAATTTGGAGGCAGCAGTACTTTGCCCTCCACACAGCAGGGGATCAACTGACGTTACTGACCCCCACTTTCACATGAACAAGTGTGTTTTTCTGTGTGGACAGCACTTCCGAGCACCAACTAGCGTTGCTGGAAGCCAGGGAAAATCAGGTAGTAGGCCGAGGCCTACTTGGAGCCAGGTTTAAATCTGAGGTTGTTTGACTGTGGAGGGAGCAGGACACTTTGCCATACACACAGCAGGGGATCAGCTGACGTTACCGAACCCCACTTACACATGAGCGAGTGTTTTGTCTGTGCGGACAGCACTTCTGAGCACCAACTGGCATTGTCGGAGCCCAGGGAAAATCAGGTAGTAGTCCGAGGCCTACTTGGAGCCAGGTGTAAATCTGAGGTTGTTTGACTGTGGAGGGAGCAGGACACTTTGCCATACACACAGCAGGGGATCAGCTGACATTACCGAACCCCACTTACACATGAGCGAGTGTTTTGTCTGTGCGGACAGCACTACTGAGCCCAACTGGCGGTGTCGGAGCCCAGGGAAAATCAGGTAGTAGGCCGAGGCCTTCTTGGTGGCAGTTTGCGATTGTTTCTAGACTACTACTAACTGTCAACGTACTCCAATTAGGCCTCTGTCTTCACTCTGTTTCGAGTATTTCCTCTGGCTTCCAACCACGCCTGTTGCTGCTCTGAAATGCTGTCTGCACAACCCACACTTGTTCCTGTGTTACTGGGGTTCTGTAACAGCAGCTTCTCCCTAGAGGTGAGTCAGGCAATGTCTCCTGCTCTGTCCACATTTCCACTACAAGTAGTGGGAATGTAGACAAAGCAGGAGACATTGCCGTGCTCACCTCTGGAGATGAGCAGATGTTACAGGACCCAGGTAACACAGGAACAAGTGTGGATTGTGCAACGGCACTTGAGAGCAGAAACAGGCGGTGTTTTAGGCCGGAGGAAATACTCAAAACAGAGTGGAGACAGAGGGCAAATCAGAGAACATATTAAATCAGAGGTAGTCAGAAGTTGTAGGCAGCAGGAGAGTTTGCCGTACACACAGCAGGGGATCAGCTGACGTTACCGAACCCCACTTACACATGAGTGAGTGTTTTGTCTGTGTGGACAGCACTTCTGAGCACCAACTGGCGTTGTCGGAGCCCAGGGAAAATCAGGTAGTAGGCCGAGGCCTACTTGGAGCCAGGTGTAAATCTGAGGTTGTTTGACTGTGGAGGGAGCAGGACACTTTGCCATACACACAGCAGGGGATCAGCTGACGTTACTGAACCCCACTTACACATGAGCGAGTGTTTTGTCTGTGTGGACAGCACTTCTGAGCAACAACGGGCGTTGCTGTAGCCCAGGAAATAAAGTTCAGGTCATAGAAACATGAACACAACAGGAGACCTGGATCCTGTTGCCAGCCAATTATTTATTCTGGAAGAGGACTGGCAAATTCAGGTGAGATCCAGGCCTTGTTCATTTTCACAAAAGTAAGCCGGTCAACATTATCGGCGGATAGTCGCGTGCGACGGTCTGTTACCACACCACCTGCAGCACTAAAGACACGTTCCGATAATACACTGGCAGCAGGGCAAGCCAGCACCTCCAATGCATACTGGCTAAGCTCTGGCCATGTATCCAGCTTAGAGACCCAATACTTCAACGGGGAAGAGCCGTCTGGGAGAACACTAACAGGGCACGACAAGTAGTCTATCACCATCTGACGGAAACGTTGCCTCCTGCTGACTGGAGCCGTCTGTGTAGCCGCTTGTGGCGGTCCCACAAAACTTTTCCACATTTGGGCCATACTGGCCTTGCCTTGTCCTGCGGCACTGCCTCTGCTACCTCTTTGTGCAGAGCTTCCTCCACTGCCTCTACCCACATGGCTGCTTTGAAAAGCACTACCAGCAACACTTGCGGGGGGAATGGAGAACATGATGGCCTGAACAAGTGTTTCTTGGTACTCCCGCATTTTTCGCCCCCGGTTCAACTGTGGTATGAGGCTTTGTAAGTTGTCCCGGTAGCGAGGATCTAGGAGGGTGTACACCCAATAATCAGCCGTGTGGAGAATGTTGGAGATGCGGCGGTCATTTAACAAGCACTGCAGCTTGAAATCAACCATGTGCTGCAGACTGCCAACTGGACCGGAAACGCTGTCCCCAGCTTGAGGCAGCATCTCTGCCTGCTCAGCATCACCCCACCCTCGCTGTACACACTGACTACTAGAGCCTTGTGTACCTCCCTCCTCTGGAGAGATGTGTTCCTCCTCCTCCATTGACTCCTCGTCATCCTCCTCACTAAGTGTCCCCTGCCTGGGCCTTTGTGTGGAAGCACGTTGCGCAGACTTGCCAGAAGCAGATGGCATTTCTGACTGCTCATCCTCGACCTCTTCAAAAACCTCCTCACTTAGTGCTTGTAAGGTTTTTTGAAGCAGACAGATGAGGGGGACAGTCATGCTGATTAGTGCATCATCTGCACTGGCCATCCGCGTGGAGTCCTCGAAGGCACGCAAAACTTGGCAGATGTCCCTCATAGTGGCCCACTCAGTGGTGGTGAAGTGTGTCCGGCCCACAGTGCGACTTGTTTGTGCCTGATGCAGCTGGTACTCCATTACTGCTGCCTGCTGCTCACACAACTGCTCCAACATATGTAACGTTGAATTCCACCTGGTGGGGAGGTCACATATGATGCGATGTTCTGGCAGGCGGAATCGGCGTTGCAGAGATGCAATGCGCGATCTTGCCATGCTGGAACGCCGCAAGTGAGCACACTCTAGGCGAACCTTGTGCAGCAGTGCACAACCAAATTGAGCACGTGTGCCAGACATGGTATGTGAGTGAGGTTGCCTAGGCCCAGAGCTGCCACTAGATTTCGGCCATTGTCACTCACTACCAAACCTGGCTGGAGATTCGCTGGCACAAACCACACATCGCTCTCCTGCTTGATGGCATTCCAGAGCTCCTGTGCTGTGTGGCTCCGATTCCCCAAAGAAATTAATTTAAGGACGGCCTGTTGACGTTTGGCCACACCTGTGCTCATATTTGGCCTAACAGGCTCATGCAGTGCTGATTCCGAGGAACTAGAGTAGGAGGAGGACTCAATATGTACAGACTGCATTCCTGCAATCCTTGGAGTTGGCAGAATATGTACAGAGCAACTCTCCAGATCTGTACCCGGCTCCACAACATTGACCCAATGGGCAGTGAGGGAAAGGTATCGTCCCTGTCCATGGCTACTGGTCCATGCATCGGTGGTCAGGTGGACCTTGCTACTGACGGCATTTAGTAGCGCATTTTTAATTTTTCCCTCCACATGCTTTTGCAGGGCAGGGACGGCTTGCCTGCTGAAATAAAAGCGGCTGGGCACATTGTATTGTGGAACTGCCAATGACATAAAGTTCCGGAAGGTGTCAGTCTCCACCAGCCTGAATGACAGCATCTCAAGGGCCAGTAGTTTGGCAATGCCGGCATTCAGAGCCAGTTCTCGGGGATGGTTTGCCGAGTATGGCTGCTTTTTCTCCCATGCCTGTGCTACCGATTGCTGGTGAGTGGCCTGGGAGTGTGCTGATGACTGCGAACGTGGTTCAGTGGGTGGAATTTCACTGGGTCTCTGGACAACAGTGGCAGTGGTTCTTCCATGGCGTTCCAGTGAGGAAGCCGAACCAGCTGTGTGTGAGCTGGAGGAAGAGGCCCCAACACGAGCTGAAGAGGTGGTAGGTGCTGCTGAAGGTTGGCCTACATCTTCAGTGTGTCTGTGTAACTCCACCTCGTGCTTGGTACGCACATGTTTCCACATATTTGTGGTATTGAGGTTGCTCACATTTTTCCCTCGTTTCACTTTTTGATGACACAGCTTGCATTTGACAAAGCAAATGTCATCTGCAACTGTGTCAAAAAAAGACCACGCACTGCAAGTCCTGGGAGCGCCCATTTTGTGTTTTGGAAGAGGATTGCTCCTCACGGGTGCCAAAGTGAAGGCTACAGGCAACCAAGTCTGCCCCCGCCCTCTCCCTCCTCTTTTGGCCGTTTGGGGAATCTCTTCCTCAGAGCTGCTCCCACCACCTTCCTGTGGCTGACGCCATGATGGGTCAAGGACCTCATCATCTCCACTCCCCTCTTCAAGCACCGGCTGGTCCTGGGTTGTCTCGCCAGCACCGTATGCACCAGAAATTGGCAACTGAGTCTCATCATCATCAGATGAGCACTGAGGTGTGCTGACAATAGGCACTGGCCCACCCGCCTCTTCAGATTCAGAGGAACAAAGCAGTTGCGCATCACTGCATACTCCCTCTTCTTCACGCTCTAGAATGCTGCTTGGCTGGCCACCTCTTTCCAAGCCAACAGATTCTGAGAACAGAAGTAAAGATTGAGATGGCTCCTGTCCAGGGCTCTCAGACTGCCTGGGCAATTTGGCAGGTGGTGAAGAGACAGATGGTTGCTCTTCAGTGCTCTGGCCTTGGGAGGATGCGGAAGTCATTGAAGTGGATGCGTTAGCTGCCATCCATCCGACAACGGCTTCAATTTGTTCGTCACGCAGCAGTGGGGTACGGCGAGGTCCTACAAAGCTGCGCATGAAGGACTGTTGCCTGGTAAAAGTGGGGGATGCCGGGTCACTGGTGGCCGCAGCAGACACCGAATCCCCACGTCCTCTCCCTGCTGAATCCCCCCGTCCTCTCTCTGCTGAAACTCCATGGCCACGGCCACGTGCCTTACTCCCTGCCTTCTTCATCTTGGTAGACTGATAGATAGGCAGAAAAGTAAAAAAGGGGTGGCTTAGTGTTCTTATTCCTGAACACCTGCTAACCAGTATAAGAAACACTAATTTGGCTAAGAGTATGTGTACTACACTTTAATATGATCTAATGTGGCCTAGACAACTGTAAAGTGGAGTGTTTGGTGAACTTTATTTCCTTTTCTTTTGGGGGGGGGAGAAAAGGATGTGACCAAAGTTTGAAAGCTATAGTATCACAAACTTTTTGGAGCGATTACAATGCAGGAAGCTAACCTACAATGCAATTGATGAGGCTCCAAAAAATAGGGTGATACTAGTCTGGCTGGCCCTGAAGGGCACAAGCCAGCAAAAAGGCTCCTCTATCTAATCCTATATAGTGTTTGAAACCAACCAATGACAATGGATGCGGTTGGAAGCACACTAATATAGGAGCAAAAATCTGGCTAAATTAGCTGCAAAAAAAGGACTATGTATGAGGCAGTGACACACGCTGAGCGGACTACAGCTAGCAGTAGCTGTAGAACACACTGCAACGTGAGCTGCACTCACACACAGAGACACCTATCAGACAGCCAAAAACAGTGCAGAGAAATGGGCTATAGCACTGAAAGGCTGCTGAAAGGCTCCGCTGTCCACTCCTTTAGTGTTTGCAACCAACGTATATGGATACGTATGGAAGCACACTATACAGGAGAAAAAAAGCAGCAATAAAAGAAAAATGTGTAGGAGGCAGAGACACGCTGGGCGGCCTACAAGCAGACGTGCCTGCAGGACACACTACACAGCGTGGGTCTGCACTCACACAGCCCTTGCAGACAGCTATTAAAACAGCGCTGCTGGGCTACAAAAGTGCTACAGTGGTGGATTATGTAGCCTGGGTAGAGCAATAGATATTTTGGATGATCGCTATTTCTAACTGTCCCTCACAGTCTTCAACAGCAGCCTGTCCCTAACTGAATTCACAGCAGAGTGACCAGAAATGGCGGCTGCAGCAGTTTTTATAGTGCATCATGACATCATTTCAGCAGCCAATCACAGCCATGCCAGTAGTTAACATGCCTACATGCCTAGCAGGATGTGCCCACACTTCTCAGGATCCCCATTGGCTGAATCAAATCGAGCGGGCTCCTAGCATTATGGGAACTTCCGATTCCGGTATTCGATATGAAAAAAGTATCGGAACTAAGTATCGGAATTCCGATACAGCTAATATCGGCCGATACCCAATACTTGCGGTATTGGAATGCTCAACACTAGTCATTGTCCATCTGTAGTATGAAACGACGACCAATCATTTTGGCTGCATCTGAGCACACAGTATGGCTCTGAATACCTCAGAATTCATTCGGCTGCTTCTGTCCTGTGTCACATCAGCTGAGTTTCAGCTCCTTAACATGTGCCACCCTGTTTTTAAAGGGACCAAAAGTAATTGGACATTTCACTCCAAGGCTCTTTCATGGACAGGTGTGGGCAATCCCTTCATTATGTCATTCTCAATTAAGCAGATAAAAGGCCTGGAGTTGATTTGAGGTGTGGTGCTTGCATTTGGAAGGTTTTGTTGTGAAGGAAACATGCGGTCAAAGGAGCTCTCCATGCAGGTGAAACAAGCCAATCCAAGAAATTGCTACAACATTAGAAGTGGCAAAAATCTACAGTTTGGTACATCCTGAGAAAGAAAGAAAGCACTGGTGAACTCATCAATGCAAAAAGACCTGGGCGCCCACGGAAGACAACAGTGGTGGATGATCACAGAATAATCTCCATGGAGAAGAGAAACCCCTTCACAACAGCCAACCAAGTGAACAACACTCTCCAGGAGGTAGGCGTATCCATATCCAAATCTACCATAAAGAGAAGACTGCATGAAAGTAAATACAGAGGGTTCACTGCACTGTGCAAGCCACTCATAAGCATCAAGAATAAAAAGACTAGACTGGACTTTGCTAAAAAACATCTAAAAAAGCCAGCACAGTTCTGGAAGAACATTCTTTGGACAGATGAAACCAAGATCTACCAGAAAGATGAAAAGAGAAAAGTATGGCAAAGGCGTGGTACAGATCATGATCCAAAGCATACCACATCATCTGTAAAACACGGCGGAGGCAGTGTGATGGCTTGGGCATGCATGGCTGCCAGTGGCACTGGGTCACTAGTGTTTATTGATGATGTGACACAGGACGGAAGCAGCCGAAAGAATTCTGAGGTATTCAGAGCCATACTGTGTGCTCAGATCCAGCCAAATGCAGCCAAACTGATTGGTCATCGTTTCATACTACAGATGGACAATAACACAAAACATAGAGCCAAAGCAACCCAGGAGCTATTAAAGCAAAAAAGTGGAATATTCTTGAATGGCCAAATCTCTGATCTCTGTGAAAAATGAGGATGAATGAACTCATGGAGATCAACATCCAACACTGTGGAGACACCATCACATGTTTCTCAACGCAGTGATTCTAGAGCAATGCCCACATCCCTTATGGGAAATATGTAAAACATGCAAAACACAAGCCGCGGAGACACCATCACATGTTTCTCAACGCAAGCAATGATTAGCCAGGTCTTTCCCCGGGAAGGAACAACCACAGGAAGAGCAGTCTCCAATGAAGGAAACCACCTATGCCAAAACATGGTATCCATCCACAGACAGCTGGTTCAGGGTATTGCCCCTCATCAGTGTGGAGTAGGAAACTGGCCAGTAGGAGCAATGCCTAGTAGAAGACTGTGAAAAATGAGGATGAATAAACTCATGGAGATCAACATCCAACACTGCGGAGACACCATCACATGTTTCTCAGCGCAGTGATTCTAGAGCAATGCCCCCATCCCTTATGGGAAATATGTAAAACATGCAAAACACATGCCGCGGAGACACCATCACATGTTTCTCAATGCAAGCAATGACTAGCCAGGTCTTTCCCCGGGAAAGAACAACCACGGGAAGGGCAGTCTCCAATGAAGGAAACCACCTATGCCAAAACATGGTATTCATCCACAGACAGCTGTTTCGGGGTATTGCCCCTCATCAGTGTGGAGTAGGAAACTGGCCAGTAGGAGCAATACCCCGAAACAGCTGTCTGTGGATGGATACCATGTTTTGGCATAGGTGGTTTCCTTCATTGGAGACTGCCCTTCCCGTGGTTGTTCCTTCCCAGGGAAAGACCTGGCTAGTCATTGCTTGCGTTGAGAAACATGTGATGGTGTCTCTGCGGCTTGTGTTTTGCAAGTCACTTGATCTCAACCCAATTGAGCATGCATTTCACTTGTTAAAGACTAAACTTCAGACAGAAAGGCCCACAAGCAAACAGCAACTGAAAACCACCGCAGTGAAGGCCTGGCAGAGCATCAAAAAGGAGGAAACACAGCATCTGGTGAAGTCCATGAGTTCAAGACTTCAGGCAGTCATTGCCAACAAAGGGTTTTCAACCAAGTGCTAGAAATTAACATTTTACTTACAATTATTTAATCTGTACAATTACTTTTGGTCCCTTTAAAACAGGGTGGCACATGTTAAGGAGCTGAAACTCCTAAACCCTTCATCCAATTTTAATGTGGATACCCTCAAATGAAAGCTGAAAGTCTGAACTTCAACTGCATCTGAATTTTTTTGTTTATTGTGGTAATGTCTAGAACCAAAATTAGCAAAATTTTGTCTCTGTCCAAATATATATGGACCTAACTGTATGAGATTTCATTGTGTGCATATGATAACATACCATGTATAACATATATACTTTCACAATTAATAAAACTCCTAATAGAATAAACATCAGAATTCTGTCCATTTCCAAATTTTTGTGTTCTAAACACATATTGACATACCGAACGTTGATTTAATCCACATTTGAAATGTACACATACTGTACATTTTGCTTTCACCATTTCACCATATGGAATCGCAATAATTGTATGTTTAGGATGGCATCCACCTGCCCTGAGTATGGTATTACCGGCAGTAGGCTTGCAGTAAATAGTTGAATTTCCAAAAATGTCCAACACTTCTGATAGCAAAGAATACCCTGAAGTCAGTAGACTTCACCCACTATATCAGCACTCTGGCATATTCTGAAAACAGAGCAAAAAGAGGCCAATGTAATAAGGGACAAGAAGCAAACTGGGACAAACAGTAACAAGAGAATGGAAATTCAGCACAGCCCCAGCCGGGGCTGGCTGTCCACACGAAACTGAATAGACCAAACCAAATCAAATGTGAACAATAGCAAAGAACACTTACCTTGAGAAGGCAGGGACTGAACTGGAAACTAAGACCTCAGGAGGCAGGAAAAATCACCAGAAGGGCCTAGAGGGAGTCGGCTGTCTTAAATCCAGTCAGAGACTCCCGATGTCCAATCGTCGCCCTCATTATCAGGTGGCAGGTCTCTGTTAATTAGATCAGCTTCATTACCTCCTACAACCACCAGAGGGAGCCCGGAAAGAGAACTCACAACTCCTCTGTCAATACAACCAGCTCCACCACCCTCACCAGCAACCAGAGGCAGACCAGAAAGTGAATTCACAACAGGGGAGATTCTGGACATTAGTCAATGTTAAGTGGGCAATCAAAGGGGCACACAGGACACTATTACTTTCTAGGGGCCAAAATGTAGGCACTGTTTTCTAGGGCACTTGCACCTGGCATTACTATAAGTCTAAAGAGCTGCTTTAGAATTTAGAGGACACACAGAACCACACAGTAGGTGCAGTAATAGGAACACATATGGCAGCAGCGGCTCAGCATTGAGGTACCAGCATGATGAGGAGTTTGTGCAGGTTGGGAATAGATTTTGACTTGCTGAAAATATGAGACGTGAAATCTGTCTTTGTTGAAATCTCTGCAGCCTAGTCAAGGGTGGAAGAAGTTGTGTCGGTCTGGGACAGATTGAAAAGACTGGAACAACTCCATCAGAAAGAACATCAACGGTAAGTCACCATCTGTACCTGTGCTGTAACACTTATATGTTCTGTATGACTGACCAAATGACGATAATATCAATGTTGGTCTTTATATAGAGATTATTTACAGTAACAATGCTGTCTTTAGGGTGCATCACCAAGTTGTAATCAAGGTTACCTGGTTAGGGGCCACTCAGAAGCTTTGCCACCCCGAACCAAAACCCTTTTGATGTTTATTGTTTTATTTTGAATGGGGTGAAAGGTAGGTGGTTTCAACTTTTATATATTTTTTTTATATTTTTAAAACCTTTTTTCAGTTTTGGCATGCTTTTATAGTCTCCATGGAAGACTAGAAGCTGTCACTACCCGACCTGGGTGGCGCTCAGAGAAATCCAGCACTGACAACCATAGAGGTCTCCAGGAGACCTCTGGCTGGCATGCCAACAAACCGGTGACCCGCGATCACATGATGCGGGTCACCCATGAGTGTAATTCCGGCGTGATTGCCGGAAGCACTTGTTAAATGCCGCTGTCAGTGTTTGACAGCAGCATTTAACAAGATAATAGCTGCAACTGGATAATGGTTCCACCCGTAGCTATTGTGGGCACATGTCAGCTGTTCAAAACAGCTGACATGTCACAGGAAAGATGTGGGCTCACCACAGGAGTCCAAATCAAAGGGAGGGAAGTGACCTCCGCAGTACTAGTACAGCGGAGGTTGTAAAAGGGTTAATATGATATGGGACTCATTGTTTTAATTTGAACAGCATTCAATAGAGGATTCTTATTGAAACTGTCAATCTTGTACTGACACCGAATGCAGCCTCAATTCATTTTTATCTTTTCTTTTAACTACTAATAAAAATTGTTTTATTAATACTTGTGTTAAGCCTTCACTTGGTTTTATGGAATATTATCAGTGTGTGTTGTTTACTTAAAAGGGTTGTCCCAACGAACAAAGATATTTCAATGAATAGATGTTGGAAAATGTAAGTTCCACAATTGATTGTGTTAAAAAAAATGTTTCTGTGCTGAGATAAATAATGCCAGTGACATGAGAGATCGGTCACTGGAGTTTTAACATCAATGATTTGTTTTATGATGCTCTCACAGGGCTGATGATATGGCAGAAACACTTGTATAAATATGTGATTCTGAAGAATCACATATTTATACCCAACACAGCAGAGAAATAATGCAACCAGAAAAAATGTAAAACCTGTCCATTTGTAGTGACCACAGAATATATAAAAATCCCCAATTCACGTCAGGACTACAAGATCCCAGGTGCTTTCAGCTGCATCACATCTAATGTGGTGTACTTAATTATATGTACCAAATGTGCAACTGGGGGGCTGTATGTAGGGGAGACAGGGCAAAAGCTTAGAACAAGGATGAATTCTCATCGCCACAAAATAAGAGAAAAAAGAATGGATCCACCTGTGGCAAAACTTTTTTTTCCCAGATCACAGCACCATAGACATGAGATTACTTGTCTATGAGATTACTTGTATTAAAAGGTAACTTCAAATCTCAGAGAGCCAGAAGAGTCTGGGAGTATAAACTTATGACAACCTTTGACACTCTCAGTGCAGGACTGAAGTGTGGCATGGATTTCTGTCTTTTTACAACAATTAAGGAATTTGCTCCTCAGACCTTGTGGGGGCATAACAACACAGAACTAGGCCCCAGTCAGAGGACAATAAAACATTCAAACTCCATATCTATGAACTTTTCCAGTATTTATGGCCACAACTGTTTATCACTCTCCCACAATGGTAGTTCTGCTTCATATCACTTGTCTTAGCTATTGCATTATTTATCTGCTGTGTTGTGTATAAATATGTGATTCTTCAGATTTTGCATTATTCTATGCCTGATGAAGAGACCTGAGTAGTGCTGCAAGCTTGCAACTAGTTACCATCTTTTCAGTTAGCCATTAAAAGGTATCAACCACTGAGGACTCTCAATTCTAAATATTTTTTCTATCTACTGGCTGACACGGTACAAAGATATTTATCTTTCCTGTCACACAAATGAGCATCTGAGAGTTCCTGCCATATGATCAGTATATTCACTTTGGCAGTCTCTTTAGGCAAATAGTTGTGCATGCCTGACTTCGAGCTGCAGTATCTCTACATGGTTGGGCACAGCAGATACCACTATGCATGGCAGGTTCACATTTACAAAATTATCTCAGCACAGTGAAAAAATAATTTAAACACAACCAATTATGAAATTTACTAAAATTCCAAGAACTATTCATTACAATGTGCTTTGTAGTCTGATAATCACTTTAATCCAGATTCTCAAATACAGCTCTGGCAAAAATTAAGAGACCACTGCACAGTTTTATAAAAATCAGCTTTGCCACATGTCTGACAGCCATTGCATTCCAGTGTCAGTTGAATTCCAATCAGAGTACACCTCATTCTACTTAATTTGCTTCTCATTAGGTGATCACCTGAGCCAAAACTTATTTAATGAGGGAAAGTATAAAAACCCTGCTGTGGTGTTCACAATCCTCTTGCATTAGGACAAGCTGGATAGCAAAACAAGTGCTAGTAATATCCCAAAAGTAATAGAAATGAAAGAATAACTTTTAACCATGCCAAAGGAGTTGAAAAGAAAAGTCTTGAGTGAGGAAAAGAAGGGCTCAATTCTGGCTTTATTAGCAGACGAATACAGTGAGCATCATGCTGCCTCCATCCTTAAAATTTCTAAGATGGCAGTCCATTACAACAACATCAGGCAGAAGACATTGGGGACAACAAAGCTACAGACGGGCAGAAGGCAAAAACGACTCTCCACTGACCGGGATGACCAGCAACCGCAGAATGACATCAAGTGACCTACAAAAGGAATGGCAAATGGCAGCTGGGGTGAAGTGCGAAGCAAGAACAGTTCATAACAGGCTCCTAGAGGCAGGGCTCAAGTCATGTAAAGCTAAAAAAAGGCCTTTCATCAATGAGAAGCAAAGAAGAGCCAGGCTGAAGTTTGCCAAAGATCATAAGGATTGGACCATAGAGGACTTGAGTAAGGTAATCTTCTCTGATGAGTCTAATTTTCAGCTTTGCTCACTATTTGGTCTTCTAATGGTTAGACAAAGACCTGGAGAGGCGTACAAGTCACATTGGCTTGCACCCACGGTGGAATTTGTTGGAGGATCAGTGATGATCAGGGGATGTTTCAGCAAGGTTGAAATTGGGCAGATTAATTTTTGTGAAGGACGTATGAATCAAGCCACATATAAGGTTATCTTGGAAAAACAGTTGATTCCTTCTGCTCAGGCAATGTTCCCCAACTTTGAGGACTGGTTTTACCAACAGGACAATGTACCATGCCACATAGCTAGGTCAATCAATGTGTGGATGAAGGCCGACCACATCAAATTCCTGAATGGCCAGCCCAATCTCCAGACCTGAACCCCATTAAAAATCTCTGGAATGTAATCAAGAGGGAGATGGATAGTCACAAGCCAACAAGAAAAGAACAACTGCTTAAATGTTTGTACCAGGAGTGGCATATGGTCACCCAAAATCAGTGTTAAAGACTGATGGAACGCATGCTAAGACGCATGAAAGCTGTGATTAAAAATCATGGTTATTCCCCAAAATATTGATTTCTGAACTCTTCTTGAGTTAAAACATTAGTATTATTGTTTCTAAATGATTATGATTTTGTTTTCTTAGCATCATTTGAGCTCTGCAAGCACTGCATTTGTTTGCTATTTTGACCATTTCTCATTTTCTGAAAATAAATACAAAATTTAGTGCTTGGAAATTCGAAGACATGTTGTCAGTAGTTTATACAATAAAAGACCAATTTACATTTTACTCAAAAATATACCTATAGAGAGAAAAATCAGACAAACTGAAAATTTTGCAGTGGTCTCTTAATTTTTGCCAGATCTGTATTTACAATATAGCATTACAATATACCATTTATAGATGTCTGTTTTCTGTTGCTTAAAATTGGATACTTATGGGAATTGTTTTAATAATTATTTCATTTTAAGAGAATAAGGAAGAATGAAAAGACTTAGCCATCACTATACATTCCATTATATCATAAACGATAAAGGAAAGTTATATATCTTTGAACCTTGCTACCCAGTAGATAGAAAATATTTGAGAGTCCTCAGTGGTTGATACATTTTAATGGCTAAGGATAGAGTCACACTAAACATATGAAAAATCGGTTCGAATTTCTCTGTCAAGAATCACATGAGTGCAATGCGAGTGTCATGCGAGTGTCATGCAAGTACAATCCAATTTTTCACACCTAGCATCTGATTTACATCTGAATGCAGTGCGATTGCAATGCAATTTTAACATGAGCTTTTGCATAGAGTAATTCTCTATGTCATTTACACATCATTTTCAAAGAAAATATTCATCAAAGCACACACACACGTATATATATATATATATATATACAGTTGTGCTCAAAAGTTTACATACCCAGCAGAATTTTTGCTTTCTTTGCCTTTTTTCAGATAATATGAATGATAAAACCAAAACTTTTTCTCCACTCATGGTTAGTGGTAGGGTGAAGCCATTTATTGTCAAACTACTGTGTTTTCTCTTCTTAAATTATAATGACAACTAGTGTTGAGCATTCCGATACCGCAAGTATCGGGTATCGGCCGATATTAGCGGTATCGGAATTCTGATACTGACTTCCGATACTTTTGTCATATCGGATTCCGGAATCGGAATCGGAAGTTCCCATCATGCTATGAGCCTGCTTGCTTTGATTAAGCCAATGGGAATCCTCCGAAGTGTGGGCACATCCTGTTAGGCATGTAGGCATGTTAACTATTGGCATGGCTGTGATTGGCTGCCGAAATGATGTCATGATGCACTATAAAAGCCACCGCAGCCGCCATTTCTGGTCACTCTGCTGTGAATTCAGTTAGGGACAGGCTGCTGTAGAAGACTGTGAGGGACAGTTAGAAATAGCGATTCCACCAAACATCTAGTGCTTTACCCAGGCTACATAAACCACCACTGTAGCCTTCTTTGCCCTAGCAGCAGTGTTCACAGCTGTCTGCAAGGGCTGTGTGAGTGCAGCTCACGCTGTGGAGTGGGTCCTGCAGCCACGTCAGGCTGTAGGCCACCCAGTGTGATCACTGCTGCCTCATACATCTTTTATTTTTTGAGCTGCATTTTTTACATAATTTCAATCTAGTGTGCTTCCATCCGTATCCATATACGTTGGTTGCAAACACTAGTAGTAGACAGCGGAGCCTTTCTGCAGCCTTTCAGTGCTAGTGTCCACTTTGCTGCACTGTTCACGGCTGTCAGAGAGGTCTCTGACTGTGTGTGAGTGCAGCTCACGCTGAGTAGTGTGTCCTGCAGCTACGTCTGGCTGTAGGACGCTCAGCGTGCGTCAGTGCCTCACACATATTTTTATTTGAGTGCAGCTCATTTTTTCTTCTATTAGTGTGCATCCATCAGTCTCCATCTACGGTGGTTGCAAACACTATATAGGAGTACACAGCGGAGCCTTTCTGCAGCCTGTCAGTGCCAGTGCCCACTTAGCTGCACTGTTGACAGCTGTCTGAGAGGTCTCTGACTGTGTGTGAGTGCAGCTCACGCTGAGTAGAGTGTCCTGCAGCTACGTCTGGTTGTAGGACGCTCAACGTGCGTCACTGCCTCACACATATTTGTCTTTGAGTGCAGCTCATTTTTTCTTCTCCTATTAGTGTGCATCCATCCGTATCCATCAACATTGGTTGGTTGCAAACACTATATAGGAGTAGATAGAGGAGCCTTTTTTCTGGCTTGTGCCCTGCCGGCGCAGCCAGATTAGTATTACCCAATTTTTTTGGAGCCTCATCTTTTGCATTGTAGGTTACCTGCCTGCATTGTAATAGCTCCAAAAAGTTGGTGATACTATCAGTTTCAATTCTTTGTTCACATACTTTAAGTTTGTTTCCAACAAAGAAACCACAAAAAAAGTTCACCAAACACTACATTTGGAACTTGTGTAGGCCACATCAGCTCCTATTAAAGTGTAGTCCACACACACACACTTCATAAAATTAGTGTTTCTTGTACCTGTAACCAGCTGTTCAGGAATAAGCACACTAAGGCCCCCCTTTGTACTTTTCTGCCTATCTTAAGCAGTCTGGCAAGATGAAGAAGGCAGGGAGTAAGGCGCGTGGGCGTGGGCGTGGAGTTTCAGCAGGGAGAGGATGTGGGGATTCTGCAGGGAGAGGACGTGGGGATTCAGCAGGTAGAGGATGTGGGGATTCTGGGCCTGCTGCGGGCACCAGTGGATCAGCATCCCCCAGTTTTAGCAGGCAACAGTCCTTTATGCGCAGCTTTGTAGGACCTCAACGTACCCCACTGCTGCGGGAGGAACAAATTGAAGCCGTTGTCGGATGGATGGCAGCTAACGCATCGACTTCAATTACTTCCGCATCCTCTCAGGATCAGAGCACCGAAGAGCAACCATCTGTCTCTTCACCACCTGCCAAAGTGCCCAGGCAGTCAGAGAGACATGGACAGGAGCCATCACAGTCTCTACTTCTGTTCTCGGAATCTGTTGGCTTGGAAAGAGGGGGCCAGCCAAGCAGCATTCCTGAATGTGAAGAAGAGGGAGTATGCAGTGATGCTCAACTTCTTTGTCCCTCTGAATCTGAAGAGGCGAGTGGGCCAGTGCCTAATGTCAGCACACCTCAGTACGCATCAGATGATGACGAGACTCAGTTGCCACTTTCTGGTGCGTACGGTGCTGGCGAGACAACCCCGGAGAAGCAGCTGTTTGAAGAGGGGAGGGAAGATGATGAGGTCCTTGACCCATCATGGCGTGAGGAACAGGAAGGTGGTGGGAGCAGCTCGGAGGAAGAGATTCCCCTACCGGCCAAAACAGGAGGCAGAGGGAGGGGGAAGACTTGGTTGCCTGTACCCTCCACTTCGGCACCCGTTAGGAGCATTCCTCATTCCAAAGGCAAACCGGGCGCTCCCAAGAGTTGCAGTGCGTGGTCCTTTTTTGACACAGTTGCAGATGACATTTGCTTTGTCAAATGCAAGCTGTGTCATCAGATAGTCAAAAGAGGGAGAAATGTCAGCAACCTCAATACCACAAATATGTGGAAACATGTGCGCACCAAGCACGAGTTGGAGTTGCAGAGACACCCTGAAGACGTAGGCCAACGTACAGCACCACCTACCACCTCTTCAGTTCGTGTTGGGGCCTCTTCCTCCAGCTCACACACTGCTGGTTCGGCTTCCTCACAGGATCGCCAAGGAAGAACCTCTGCTACTGTTGTCCGGAGACCCTGTCAGATTCCACCCATAGCAGCACGTTCCCATCCATCACAGCCATCGGTAGCACAGGCATGGGATAAAAGTCGCCCTTACTCGGCAAATTATCCCCGAGCACAGTCTCTGAATGCTGGCATTGCCAAACTTCTGGCAGTTGAAATGCTGTCATTCAGGCTGGTGGACACTGACACCTTCCGGGACTTAATGGCATTGGCAGTCCCCCAATACAACGTGCCCAGCCGCTTTTATTTCAGCAGGCGAGCCGTCCCTGCCCTGCAGAAACATGTTGAGGGAAAAATAAAACATGCGCTACTAAACGCCGTTAGTAGCAAGGTCCACCTGACCACCGATGCGTGGACCAGTAACCATGGACAGGGACGATACCTTTCCCTCACTGCCCACTGGGTCAATGTTGTGGAGCCGGGTACAGATCTGGAGAGTGGCGCTGTACGTGTTCTTCCAACGCCATGGATTGCAGGACTCCAGTCTGTACACATAGACTCCTCCTCCTACTCAAGTTCCTCAGAAACAGCAGAGCAGGAGCCTGTTACGACCGATATGAGCACAGCCATGGCCAAACGTCAACAGGCTGTACTCAAATTAATTTCTTTGGGGAATCGAAGCCACACAGCGCAGGAGCTCTGGAATGCTATCAAGCTGGAGAGCGATGTGTGGTTTGGGCCAGCGAATCTCCAGCCGGGCTTGGTAGTGTGTGACAATGGCTGAAATCTGGTGGCAGCTCTTGGCCTAGGCAACCTCACACACATCCCATGTCTGGCACATGTGCTTAACTTGGTCGTGCAGAGCTTTCTGAGGGACTATCCGGATCTTGATGCACTGTTGCACAAGGTCCGCATAGAGTGCGCTCACTTGCGACGTTCCAGCACGGCAAGATCGCGCCTCGCTGCTCTGCAGTGACGATTTGGCCTTCCGGAACATCGCATCATATGTGACCTACCCACCCGGTGGAATTCAACGTTACATATGTTGGAGCGGTTGTGTGAGCAGCAGGCAGCAGTCATGGAGTACCAGCTGCATCAGGCGCAAACAAGTCGCACTGTGCGCCGTTCACACTTCAGCACCATTGAGTGGGCCTTTATGAAGGACATCTGCCTCGTTTTGCGTGCCTTCGATGAATCCACGCGGATGGCGAGTGCAGATGATGCACTAGTCAGCATGACTGTCCCCCTTATCTGCCTGCTTCAACAAACACTGCAAGCACTAAGGGATGAGGTTTCGGAAGAGGTGGAGGATGAGGAGTCCCAAATGCCATCTGCTTCTGGACAGTCTGCGCTACGTGTTTCCTCACAAAGGCCTAGGCAGGGGACACTTTGTGAGGAGGATGAGGAGGAGTCGATGGAGGAGGAAGACATCTCTCCAGAGGAGGGAGGTACACAAACCTTTACTAAGTATGTCCAGCAAGGGTGGGGTGATGCAGAGCAGGCCGAGGTCACGCCTCAAACAGGGGACAGCGGTTCTTTGGCAGTTGGGAGTCTGCAGCACATGGTTGATTTCATGCTGCAGTGCCTGAGAAACGACCGCCGCATCGCCCACATTCTCGTCTTGGCTGATTATTGGGTGTACACCCTCCTAGATCCTCGCTACCGGGACAGCGTACAAAGGCTCATACCAACGTTGAACCGGGAGCGTAAACTGCGGGAGTACGAAGAGTCACTGGTGCAGTCCATAATATTTTCCATTCCACCCGACAGCATTGTTGCTAGTGCTTTACAAAGCAGCTCTGTGCGTCGAGGAAGTGGAGGAAACTCTGCACAAAGAGGGAGCAGAGGCAGCGCCGTAGCACAAGGCAAGACCACTATGGCCCAAATGTGGCAAAGTTTTGTGTGTCCACCACAATTGTCTACACACACCATCAGCGACGCCTCGAGTCAGCAGGAGGCAACGCTTCCGTCAGGTGGTGTCAGACTACATGTCTTGCCCTGTCGCTGTACTCCCAGATGGCTCTTCCCCCTTCAAGTTTTGGGTCTCTAAGCTGGATACATGGCCAGAGCTTAGCCAGTATGCATTGGAGGTGCTGGCTTGCCCTGCTGCCAGTGTATTATCGGAACGTGTCTTTAGTGCTGCAGGTGGTGTACTAACAGACCGTCGCACGCGACTATCTTCCGATAATGTTGACCGGCTGACTTTTCTGAAAATGAACAAGGCCTGGATCTCCAAAGACTTTGCCATTCCTCTTACAGACTAAATTAGTGGTTGGCAACTGTATCCAGGTCTGCTGGTGTGTTCATTTTTCTACCACCTGAACTATAATCCCTGTGCTTCAACACAGCCAGTTGTCGCTCAGATGTGTCGTCTGCACAGAGAAACACACTAGCTCCTGTGTTAGTGGGGTTCAGTAACGCCAGCTGATCCCCTGCTGTGTGGACGGCAAAGTCACCAGCTCCATCAACATTCAAACCACTACTGATTTTTAACCGTGCCCAACTTAGGTCTCTGGCTCCACTGTCTCTACTATTTCCCCTGACCTCCAACCCCGCCATCTACATCTCTGAAGTGGCGTCAGCACAATCTACACTTGTTCCTGTGGCTCAGTCCCATCAGTTTATCCCCTGATGTGTGTCCGGCAAGGTCTCCTGCTCTGTCCACATTCCCATAACCAGTAGTGGGAATGAGGACAGAGCTGGCGAACTTGCCGGACAAACATCAGGGGATCAACTGACGGGACTGAGCACCAGTAACACAGGAACAAGTGTAGATTGTGCTGACGCCACTTCAGAGATGTAGCTGGCGGGGTTGGAGGCCAGGGTAAATAGTAGAGACAGTGGAGCCAGAGGCCTAAGTGGAGCATGGTTAGAATCAGTAGTAGTCAACAACCTCCAAAAAACCGCTGCCCATTGGCCTCTGCATGCGGCATGCGTAATCCTGGGCTCCAACAGTGTCAGTTGGTGTTCAGAAGTGTCGTCTCCACAGAGTCAAACACATTCGTTCAAGTGTTAATGGGGTTCAGCACTGCCAGCTGTTCCCCTACTGTGGAGATGGCAAGTCTCCTGCTGCCTTCAGCTGCCAAAAGCAACAGGCCCCAGCCTGCTCCTCGCCTAATCCTGGGCTCCAACAGCGTCAGTTGGTGTTCAGAAGTGTCGTCTCCACAGAGCCAAACACATTCGTTCGAGTGTTAGTGGGGTTCAGCACTGCCAGCTGTTTCCCTGCTGTGGAGATGGCAAGTCTCCTGCTGCCTTCACCTGCCAAAAGCAACAGGCCCCAGCCTGCTCCTCGCCTAATCCTGGGCTCCAACAGCATCAGTTGGTGTTCAGAAGTGTCGTCTCCACAGAGCCAAACACATTCGTTCGAGTGTTAGTGGGTTTCAGCACTGCCAGCTGTTCCCCTGCTGTGGAGATGGCAAGTCTCCTGCTGCCTACACCTGCCAAAATCCAGTAGGCCCCAGCCTGCTCCACGCCTAATCCTGGGCTCCAACAGCGTCAGTTGGTGTTCAGAAGTGACATCTCCACAGAGCCAAACACATTCGTTCGAGTGTTAGTGGGTTTCAGCACTGCCAGCTGTTCCCCTGCTGTGGAGATGGCAAGTCTCCTGCTGCCTTCAGCTGCCAAAAGCAACAGGCCCCAGCCTGCTCCTCGCCTAATCCTGGGCTCCAACAGCGTCAGTTGGTGTTCAGAAGTGTCGTCTCCACAGAGCCAAACACATTCGTTCGAGTGTTAGTGGGTTTCAGCACTGCCAGCTGTTCCCCTGCTGTGGAGATGGCAAGTCTCCTGCTGCCTACACCTGCCAAAATCCAGTAGGCCCCAGCCTGCTCCACGCCTAATCCTGGGCTCCAACAGCGTCAGTTGGTGTTCAGAAGTGACATCTCCACAGAGCCAAACACATTCGTTCGAGTGTTAGTGGGTTTCAGCACTGCCAGCTGTTCCCCTGCTGTGGAGATGGCAAGTCTCCTGCTGCCTTCACCTGCCAAAAGCAACAGGCCCCAGCCTGCTCCTCGCCTAATCCTGGGCTCCAACAGCGTCAGTTGGTGTTCAGAAGTGTCGTCTCCACAGAGCCAAACACATTCGTTCGAGTGTTAGTGGGTTTCAGCACTGCCAGCTGTTCCCCTGCTGTGGAGATGGCAAGTCTCCTGCTGCCTACACCTGCCAAAATCCAGTAGGCCCCAGCCTGCTCCACGCCTAATCCTGGGCTCCAACAGCGTCAGTTGGTGTTCAGAAGTGACATCTCCACAGAGCCAAACACATTCGTTCGAGTGTTAGTGGGTTTCAGCACTGCCAGCTGTTCCCCTGCTGTGGAGATGGCAAGTCTCCTGCTGCCTTCAGCTGCCAAAAGCAACAGGCCCCAGCCTGCTCCTCGCCTAATCCTGGGCTCCAACAGCGTCAGTTGGTGTTCAGAAGTGTCGTCTCCACAGAGCCAAACACATTCGTTCGAGTGTTAGTGGGTTTCAGCACTGCCAGCTGTTCCCCTGCTGTGGAGATGGCAAGTCTCCTGCTGCCTACACCTGCCAAAATCCAGTAGGCCCCAGCCTGCTCCACGCCTAATCCTGGGCTCCAACAGCGTCAGTTGGTGTTCAGAAGTGACATCTCCACAGAGCCAAACACATTCGTTCGAGTGTTAGTGGGTTTCAGCACTGCCAGCTGTTCCCCTGCTGTGGAGATGGCAAGTCTCCTGCTGCCTTCACCTGCCAAAAGCAACAGGCCCCAGCCTGCTCCTCGCCTAATCCTGGGCTCCAACAGCGTCAGTTGGTGTTCAGAAGTGTCATCTCCACAGAGCCAAACACATTCGTTCAAGTGTTAGTGGGGTTCAGCACTGCCAGCTGTTCCCCTGCTGTGGAGATGGCAGTCTCTCCTGCTGTCACCTCATTCCAAATACAGTAGGCCTCTGCCTACACCCTCCTATTTCCTGGGCTTCAACACAGCCAGTTGTAGCTCGGAAGTGCCGTCCACACGGAAAGAGACACTTGCTCCCGTGTCTCAGTGGGGTTCAGTAACGTCAGCTGATCCCCTGCTGTGTGGATGGCAGTCTCTCCTGCTGTCACCTCATTCCAAATACAGTAGGCCTCTGCCTACACCCTCCTATTTCCTGGGATTCAACACAGCCAGTTGTAGCTCGGAAGTGCCGTCCACAAGGAAAGAGACACTTGCTCCTGTGTCTCAGTGGGGTTCAGTAACGTCAGCTGATCCCCTGCTGTGTGGATGGCAGTCTCTCCTGCTGTCACCTCATTCCAAATACAGTAGGCCTGTGCCTACACCCTCCTATTTCCTGGGCTTCAACACAGCCAGTTGTAGCTCGGAAGTGCCGTCCACACGGAAAGAGATACTTGCTCCCGTGTCTCAGTGGGGTTCAGTATTGTCAGCTGATCCCCTGCTGTGTGGATGGCAGTCTCTCCTGCTGTCACCTCATTCCAAATACAGTAGGCCTCTGCCTACACCCTCCTATTTCCTGGGCTTCAACACAGCCAGTTGTAGCTCGGAAGTGCCGTCCACACGGAAAGAGACACTTGCTCCCGTGTCTCAGTGGGGTTCAGTAACGTCAGCTGATCCCCTGCTGTGTGGATGGCAGTCTCTCCTGCTGTCACCTCATTCCAAATACAGTAGGCCTGTGCCTACACCCTCCTATTTCCTGGGCTTCAACACAGCCAGTTGTAGCTCGGAAGTGCCGTCCACACGGAAAGAGATACTTGCTCCCGTGTCTCAGTGGGGTTCAGTAACGTCAGCTGATCCCCTGCTGTGTGGATGGCAGTCTCTCCTGCTGTCACCTCATTCCAAATACAGTAGGCCTCTGCCTACACCCTCCTATTTCCTGGGCTTCAACACAGCCAGTTGTAGCTCGGAAGTGCCGTCCACACGGAAAGAGACACTTGCTCCCGTGTCTCAGTGGGGTTCAGTAACGTCAGCTGATCCCCTGCTGTGTGGATGGCAGTCTCTCCTGCTGTCCCCACATTCCAAATACAGTAGGCCTCTGCCTACACCCTCCTATTTCCTGGGCTTCAACACAGCCAGTTGTAGCTCGGAAGTGCCGTCCACACGGAAAGAGACACTTGCTCCCGTGTCTCAGTGGGGTTCAGTAACGTCAGCTGATCCCCTGCTGTGTGGATGGCAGTCTCTCCTGCTGTCACCTCATTCCAAATACAGTAGGCCTCTGCCTACACCCTCCTATTTCCTGGGCTTCAACACAGCCAGTTGTAGCTCGGAAGTGCCGTCCACACGGAAAGAGACACTTGCTCCCATGTCTCAGTGGGGTTCAGTAACGTCAGCAGATCCCCTGCTGTGTGGATGGCAGTCTCTCCTGCTGTCACCACATTCCAAATACAGTAGGCCTCTGCCTACACCCTCCTATTTCCTGGGCTTCAACACAGCCAGTTGTAGCTCGGAAGTGCCGTCCACACGGAAAGAGACACTTGCTCCCGTGTCTCAGTGGGGTTCAGTAATGTCAGCTGATCCCCTGCTGTGTGGATGGCAGTCTCTCCTGCTGTCACCACATTCCAAATACAGTCGGCCTCTGCCTACACCCTCCTATTTCCTGGGCTTCAACACAGCCAGTTGTAGCTCGGAAGTGCCGTCCACACGGAAAGAGATACTTGCTCCCGTGTCTCAGTGGGGTTCAGTAACGTCAGCTGATCCCCTGCTGTGTGGATGGCAGTCTCTCCTGCTGTCACCTCATTCCAAATACAGTAGGCCTCTGCCTACACCCTCCTATTTCCTGGGCTTCAACACAGCCAGTTGTAGCTCGGAAGTGCCGTCCACACGGAAAGAGACACTTGCTCCCGTGTCTCAGTGGGGTTCAGTAACGTCAACTGATCCCCTGCTGTGTGGATGGCAGTCTCTCCTGCTGTCACCACATTCCAAATACAGTAGGCCTCTGCCTACACCCTCCTATTTCCTGGGCTTCAACACAGCCAGTTGTAGCTCGGAAGTGCCGTCCACACGGAAAGAGACACTTGCTCCCGTGTCTCAGTGGGGTTCAGTAACGTCAGCTGATCCCCTGCTGTGTGGATGGCAGTCTCTCCTGCTGTCACCACATTCCAAATACAGTAGGCCTCTGCCTACACCCTCCTATTTCCTGGGCTTCAACACAGCCAGTTGTAGCTCGGAAGTGCCGTCCACACGGAAAGAGATACTTGCTCCCGTGTCTCAGTGGGGTTCAGTAACGTCAGCTGATCCCCTGCTGTGTGGATGGCAGTCTCTCCTGCTGTCACCACATTCCAAATACAGTAGGCCTCTGCCTACACCCTCCTATTTCCTGGGCTTCAACACAGCCAGTTGTAGCTCGGAAGTGCCGTCCACACGGAAAGAGACACTTGCTCCCGTGTCTCAGTGGGGTTCAGTAACGTCAGCTGATCCCCTGCTGTGTGGATGGCAGTCTCTCCTGCTGTCACCACATTCCAAATACAGTAGGCCTCTGCCTACACCCTCCTATTTCCTGGGCTTCAACACAGCCAGTTGTAGCTCGGAAGTGCCGTCCACACGGAAAGAGACACTTGCTCCCGTTTCTCAGTGGGGTTCAGTAACGTCAGCTGATCCCCTGCTGTGTGGATGGCAGTCTCTCCTGCTGTCACCACATTCCAAATACAGTAGGCCTCTGCCTACACCCTCCTATTTCCTGGGCTTCAACACAGCCAGTTGTAGCTCGGAAGTGCCGTCCACACGGAAAGAGATACTTGCTCCTGTGTCTCAGTGGGGTTCAGTAACGTCAGCTGATCCCCTGCTGTGTGGATGGCAGTCTCTCCTGCTGTCACCACATTCCAAATACAGTAGGCCTCTGCCTACACCCTCCTATTTCCTGGGCTTCAACACAGCCAGTTGTAGCTCGGAAGTGCCGTCCACACGGAAAGAGACACTTGCTCCCGTGTCTCAGTGGGGTTCAGTAACGTCAGCTGATCCCCTGCTGTGTGGATGGCAGTCTCTCCTGCTGTCACCACATTCCAAATACAGTAGGCCTCTGCCTACACCCTCCTATTTCCTGGGCTTCAACACAGCCAGTTGTAGCTCGGAAGTGCCGTCCACACGGAAAGAGACACTTGCTCCCGTGTCTCAGTGGGGTTCAGTAACGTCAGCTGATCCCCTGCTGTGTGGATGGCAAAGTCTCCTGCTGCCTACACAGTCGTACCACTACTGATTTTTAACCGTGCTCCAATTAGGCCTGTGGCTCCACTGTCTCTCGTATTTCCCCTGTCCTCCAACCCCGCCAGTTACAGCTCCGAAGTGGCGTCTGCACAATCCACACTAGTTATGGGAATGTGGACAGAGCAGGCGACATTGCCGGACACACATCAGGGGATTAACTGACCGGACTGAACACCTGTTACACAGGAACAAGTGTGGATTTTGCAGATGCCACTTCGGAGCTGTAACTGGCGGGGTTGGAGGACAGGGGAAATACGAAAATCAGTGAAGCCACAGGCCTAAGTGGAGCTTGGTTAAAATTAGTAGAAGTCTACAACCGATCTTAAAATTTCTTCAATGCAGCCTCAGCCTGCTCCTTGCTTGTCCCTGGGCTTCAACACAGCCAGTTGTTGCTCGGAAGTGCCGTCTTCACAGAGTAAAACACTAGCTCCTGTGTTTGTGGGGTTCAGTAACGTCAGCTGTTCCCCTGCTGTTTTGATGGCAATCTGTCCTGCTGCCTCCCAATTGACAGCACATCAGGCCTCAGCCTGCTAAGTGCTTGTCCTGGGCTCCAACATCGCCAGTTGCTGCTCATAACTGACTTTGGCACGGGTACTCCCTCCTGCCCAGCTTGGTTCCAGCCCTGCCTGCTGTTTCCGGGAAGTGTCAATGTCAGTTTGCCACCCCAAGTTGCCATGTCATGTTGCGGTTGGGTTAGCCGAGGCTAGGGTGCCAGCAGTTTAGGTGCTTCCTATGTGGACTGCGGGTTCTGGTAAGAAAGGCTTGTTCCGTAGTGCCAGTAGGACAAGCACCCCCTGTAGGACTGTGTGATTCGGTAACTGCGGCCAGCTTGCGGCATGCCAACTTTGCTTTTCAGGGGTAACTTCTGCTACCCCTCCGGGTTCCAGCACCGTCAGCTGGTTCTCGTCAGAGCCTTTGGCCTAGGTGCCTCCATCTCGGTATCCGAGTTCCGGCAACGTCTGCTGGTCCTTGGTAGTGCTTTGTAGCACAGGTACCTCCTGCTTAGTAACCGGGTTCCAGCACCGTCAGCTGGTCCTCGGTTGTGCCATTGGCTCTTATTCCTTCTGCTGCCCCTCCGGGTGCCAGCACTGTCAGCTGGTCCTCGCTATTTCCATTTGCTCTTGCAGCTTATGCTACCCCTCCGGGTTCCAGCACCGTCAGCTGGTTCTCGTCAGAGCCTTTGGCCTAGGTGCCTCCATCTCGGTATCCGAGTTCTGGCAACGTCTGCTGGTCCTTGGTAGTGCTTTGTAGCACAGGTACCTCCTGCTTAGTAACCGGGTTCCAGCACCGTCAGCTGGTCCTCGGTAGTGCCATTGGCTCTTGTTCCTTCTGCTGCCCCTCCGGGTGCCAGTACAGTCAGCTGGTTCAAGAGGACAAAGAACAGGAAGACAACCACCAAGATGCAGAACAACAAGAGAGAGAAGACAAAGAAGCATAAAAAAACAAAGCAGAAGAACATTAAGCATAAGACTAATACTCTGAGCAAATGATATTATCTTATTTATAAGCAGAAGAAGACTAAGCAGTGTATGGGGGTGAGTCCGTTCTTCCTCCTGGTGCCCCTGGAAAAGGCCTGCTGCTGCAGGCCAAACTGAACGCGGACAAATCCTGTTGTAAATCTTTTGTGACAGGCAGAACGGAAGGTGTAAACTTCTAACTTTTCTAGATAACAACTACAGGAATGCCTGACACAAACAAGAATATGATGAAGAAGAATAGGAAGAAGATGAAGAAGTTGAATATGTAGAATAATAATTGTTGAATAAGAAGAATATGAAGAATGTAAGAAAAGGAAGAAGAAGAAGAATGTAAAAAAAGGAAGTAGAAGAATTTAAAAAAAGGAAGAAGAAGAATGTAAAAAAAGGAATAAGAAGAAGAATGTAAAAAAAGGAAGTAGAAGAATGTAAAAAAAGGAAGAAGAAGAAGAAGAATGTAAAAAAAGGAATAAGAAGAAGAAGAAGGTAAAAAAAGGAAGAAGAATAAGAAAGAAGAAGAAAGAAGAAAGAAGAAGAAGACATACATGTCTGGCAAAATATAAATGAGGCTAACATAGTCAATATCTTTGTAACTCCTAACGTCTTTAAAAAAAAGTTTAATTCCTGCTATTCCATTTGATTGGGCTAAACCTCTATGGCTTTAATGTCTCCTCCACCTCCCACAATACATTCTACATTATTCTTAGTTGTTTTTCTTCATGTAGAATTAACCTACAAGGAAAGAAAGGTTTTTTTTTAATTCCGATATTTTGGCCCCATTGACTTGCATTGGTTCCCGGTATCGGAATCGGCGATACCAATACTTTTTTTTAAGATCGGCCGATCCATTCCGATCCGATATTTTCAAGTATCGGCTGGTATCGCTCAACTCTAATGACAACCCAAAAGATCCAAATGACCCTGATCAAAAGTTCACATGCCCTGGTGATTTTGGCCTGATAACATGCACAGAAGTTGACAGAAATGGGTTTGAATGGCTGTTAAAGGTAACATCCTCACCTGTGACCTGTTGGCTTGCAGTCAGTGTATGCATAAAAGCTGAGTGAGTTTCTGGGATCCAGACAGACTCTTTCATCTTTCATCCAGCCACTGACATTTCTGGATTTTGATCCTATAAAGAGAGCACAGCACTCAGGAATAGTTTGGTTGTTGGTGCTCAAGTCGGGTATCCAACCCATCAATCAAAAATGACAAAAATCTAGGCACTCAATATGTGAAATATTCAGACACTTTTATTTTGTGCATCCAGACAGAAAGGTTTAAACGTTTTCAGTCCAGCATAGGACCTTCATCAGAAAAATCTCGTTTACTGAAATATACATACAAAAAAAGAACAAAAACAAGGCGTTAATTGCTGTCCGCATCATCACAGAAATACATACTAACAAAAGACATGACAAAAATATATGTTCCAACTTCATCAAAAATTCAAAGGCGAGAGAGATGGCTAGTAGAGGTACTATCCAAGGGTGCTTTGCTGAGTCAGGCGATGGTAACTCCAAAAGTGCTGTGCTGGTCGTTAAGGAAGAGGGATCCTATAAGTGAGTATTGTTGAGCATAGAAGGAATTACAACAGATAATAACTTGTAATAGTATGGTGCGCCCTTGTGCTTTGAAGGATACAGGTATAGAGATATCTCATACATGTGCAATCTAGTGCTTCCAAGATGGCTAGGAATAGAAGTCACACCAATACCTGAAATAAATAAATCCTTGCAATGGTAGCCAAAAGAAGGACAAAGTAGAGTGTCTAAAAGCAAAATGGAGGTTCTAATTAAATGCAATAGATGTGACACAATGTATATGGCAGTCATATAGCAGCACAGAACCAACTATGTGTGGTCATATAGACTGAAAAAAAGGTCTAAGATGGAATACCTGGATGGCCAGTGGAAATGTTAAATGGCTGGCGTCTGGAAAGCGTATGTGGACTGAGCCGTCCAAAATTAGAACAGGCAGCTGCAAAATAAATGGCCTATCAACCAGTGAAATACAAGAGGGAGACAAGGAATAGGTTGAAGGAAGATAAATATACCTGTACAGCATAGGGCTTTAGAAAAGGGACCTCTAGGGTCACTAAAATAAGGAGTGAAGACAGCGCTGATAGCAGTGAGTATACAACCTCTAGAATTGAATTGCGCTGTAAAAAGAAAGAAAAGTGTGAAGAGTTAAGTGACAGGAGTCCGGCATGCACCTCATCTCCTGCACTATTTACCTGGTGAAGCCCTGGTCTGTGGTCTGGCTGCCCTGTGTGGAAGACGCTGTGAGGAGTGAGCACTTCCAGGTTTAAATGCAGACCTGGACTGCATCACAGCGGTCACATGACCAGAGAGAAATGAGCTTACACAGTAGGGCAGGGGAGAGAAATTAACACCAGCTGTGCTGCTGTGTAAGCTGCACAGGATGGGAGAAAAAAAAAAAAAAAAACCTTATGTTGTGGGCTGAACAATAGGGCCAGGGGGAGATCAGGAAGACAAATGACGCCACTGTGTGTATAAGACTTCAGTGATTAGGGGAAGTTAGTCTCATACAAATGTGTGAATGTTAACTATGCAATATAATTAGATATGCTAATTAAGGGGAACTGGTTAGCTGCCTAGGTGTCTGTGTGAGATATACAGCACCATTATGTGGTGAAGCACAGAGCCTCAGGTATAATAAATGAGAGATGGGGACTACTAACAAATGGGTATATACATTTCTGTATATATGATGCTCAAAAAATGACCTCCCAATGTGTATGTTGGTGTTGAGGGTTGTAATGCGGTTACTGCTGCCAAATGAACCATATACATTACCGTGTATGGAGTCAGAGGTGATCAGTGAGAGACATGGGGTGAAGATTAACGATTCTGAAAGAAAAAAGGAAAAGATTAGGGTGGAGATCATGAATAAGAAAACAGGTCACACAGTGACATTATAAAAATGCAGAAACCTCATATTCCCTATTGAGTCCCTTTGGCTCTAGAGTCTGTAAAGTGAATATCCAAAAGGCCTCCCTCTTTTTGAGTATTTTGGACCTATTTTGGCCCCTCCTACTGATGTCAACCTGTTCCAAAACCTGAAACCTGAGCTGTGATATATTGTGATTCTTATCATGAAAATGTATTGGAAGGGGCAAATGAGTTTTTTTTGCAATGGATAGTGGATTTGTGCTGTGATATCCTGTCTCTAATTGTCTGGGTGGTTTCGCCAGCGTAAGCGAGTCCACAGGGGCATTTTATGATGTATACAACAAAGGACCACTCACAAGTGTAGAACCCCTTGATTGGAATCCCCTTACCAGTTTGAGGGTGGAATACATTAGAGCCTTTTTGAACATTGTTGCACTGTAAGCAGTTCAGACAGGGAAAAGTGACCTGTTTCTGAGTTTGAAGGAATGTCTGTCGTGGAAGAGTAGAGGCGGAGCCAATATCTGCTTTCACCAACCTATCTTTGAGATTCCTAGCTCTGCGGAAGCAGGGTAGAAATGGGGCCTGAAATTCCGGGATCTTAGGATAACTTTTTGCCAGGATGTTCCAATGTCTACGAATGGTGGATTGGATTATTTTGGAGAGGGGGTGATATGTAGTAACAAAAGGAATCCTTTTTTGGGCATTGGAGTCCCTACTGGATGACGTGTAACTTTTAGCTCGGTTAAGTACCCCCTGGGGGTATCCCCTGTCCGAGAATTTATTTTCCATTTCTGACATCCTGAGTGCCCTGGTGTTGGTATCCGAGACTATGCGTTCCACCTTTTTGAATTGTGATCTGGGTATTGAATTCTTAATGGCTGGTGGATGACAACTGCCATAATGTAGGAGACTGTTCCTATCTGTGGGCTTAGTGAATACGTCAACGGACAATGCGCCTGTTATGTCAACGTTAATTTTGGTGCCAAGAAGTTGATGCTATCAGTGTTATATTGGATAGAAAATTTAAGCTCTGGCCAAATGTTGTTGATATAACCGTCAAATTGCATTAGAGAGTAAACCGGGCCAACCCAGATGCAGAATATGTCATCTATATAACGACGCCAAAGCATGGCGTGACTAGTGAAGAGAGGGTGATCATAAACAAAGTCCTCCTCAAATTTTGCCATATATGCGATTGCATACGGAGGCACGACGTGTGACCCCATTGCGGTGCCCTGCCGCTGAATATAGAACCTGTCTTCGAACATGAAATAATTCTCCTTGAGAACTAACTCAAGGAGATCAGAACAAAACTGTCTGACTTGGGTATTGGCCCCCGTCTCCAATAGGAGGCAATCTATAGCCCCCATGCCTTTCCCATGTGTGATGGAAGCATAGAGACTATTGACATCCCATGTGACGAGTATGGAGGATGCAGGGAGGGGCCCTAAGGCTTTTATGAGTTGCAAAAACTCATTAGTGTCTAATAAAAAAGATTTTGAGTCATGGAGAAAGTAAAAGAATTGTCAATGGATCTATGGAAAAAGGTAGTTGAACTGTATAAAACAGGAAAGGAATACAAAAAGATATCCAAGGAATTGATAATGCTAGTCAGAAGCATTCAAACTGTGACTAACAAACGGAAAGTAAAGGGCTTGTAAAAACAAAACCACGGTCAGGTAGACCAACAAAAATTTTGTCCACAACTGCCAGGAAAATAGTTTGGGATGCAAAGAAAAACCTACAAATAACATCAGCTGAATTTCTGGACTCTCTGACAATTTGCAGTGTGTCTGTTTCAAGATGCACAATAAGGAGGCACTTGAAGAAAAATGGGCTGCATGGTTGAGTTGCCAGAAGAAAGACATTACTGCGCAAATGCCATAAAGTGCTGTATCTCGCTTTCAATGTGCAAAACAGCACAGAGACAAGCCTCAAAACTTCAGGAACATGGTAATTTGGAGTGATGAGACCAAAATTGAACTTTTTGGCTACAATCATAAATGTTACATTTGAAGAGAAGTCAACAAGGCCTATGATGAAAGGAACCCTATTTCTACCATAAAGGACGGATGTGGATCGCTGATGTTTTGGGGATGTGTGAGCTACAAAGGAACAGTAAACTTGGTCAAAGTTGAAGGAAAGATGAATGCAGCATGCTATCAGCAAATGCTGGAGGCAAATTTGCAATCTTATTGCAAGGGCATTGGTGGAATGGGCGAAGTCATAAGTATGGTTTAATTAAGATTTATTAAAGGAGTCATTCTTTCAATTAAAGAACTTTATTCTGGGTGTCTGTGCTTTCATAAAATGTGACAATGTGGGGGTGTCAATAAGATGCCCCATTACTAACCTTGGGGCTTGATGTCACCTGACAATACAAAAGTGACATCAACCCCCCAACTATCACCCCCCTTGCCACCGCTACAGGGCAAGTGGGAAGAGCGAGGCTTAGCACCAGAACTGGCACATCTTAGAGATGCGCCTTTTCTGGGACAGCTAAGAGCTCATGTTTATAGGCTGGGGGGCAGGATCCATGGCCCCTTCCTAGGCTTTTGCTTTCAGCCTGCAAATCTCTGTATAGCCTTTGCTGGTTATTAATTATAGAGGGACCCCATGTCATTTTTTTAGGTACCCCATTTTAATAGCCAACAAAGAATAATTATACAGTTGTGAGCTTTTATTAATAGTTTGGGAAGCTCCATGGGTATTACCCCCTTCCCAGGCTATAAACATCTGCCCCAAGCCATCGGCTTTACCTCTGCTGGTTAACAAAAAAACATGGGAGCCCATGACATTTTTTTCAGAAAAATAATATTTTCATAATTAAATACATGTACGGTAAGCTGCACACGCACTGTACTAATTGTATAAGTCCCTGACATCTATATATCTACCTATTTTATGTGTATTTATATATCTATGTATTCTGTGTTTGTATATCTATTTTAATCTATTCTATTCTAACCTGTCACTCTGTGATGTTACTGTTTGCAGCTTATGAATTGCCAGCTTTTCATAGTACATTGGTGTACAAACATCGGACAGCACTTGCATGGTCTGAGTGCTGTGCGATTTTTTTCTCACACCCATAGGCTTGCATTGGCAATGTTACATGCACGCCGAATACAGCTATGTGATGTGTTCTCGCATAGCTGAAAACATGGTAACAAATTGCAAGATTTCAAGACTGCTCAGGTCTCAACATCAGGCATAAATATGTGACTCTTCAGATTTTGTATTATTCAATGCCTGATGAAGAGTAAACAGTGCAGTGTGTTGTTAAACAGGCAGTCAATACCATTGTCTTTGCAATTGGAGGTTTTTGGAGAGCTTTCAATTTGTGTCAAATCTATTCACTATGAAATAAATTTCTTGTGAAATTTTGACTAATTCAGCTAAGTTGAATTTAAAAAGATTTGCTGATGTCTAGTGACTGCTTATATGGGCAAGGACTAAATTAAAGGTTTTTCACTAGCCATTTGATAGATGATCATCTTTTTTTTTTTTCTTTTTGAGGATAACTATATTGATTAATCAATGGCCAGAGGTTCTTGAGAGCTGCATATGATGTATTGGAATTTATGCTGCTTCTTCTTTTTCTCTGCAGATAGATTGATATTAATAATGATATTACCATCATTAGAACACATATCCCAACTTTGCTTTTATTTCAAAGTTTCTGATAATTTTTGATATTCATCTGATGTGATTTGATAAGAGTTAATAAAATAAAGCTAAGAACATTTTTCTAGAACATATTTACATATTATATTCAAAGTGAAATACTTTAATGGACCAAAATTATCTCAAATACATGTAACATAAATAATAATTGGCAGCAACCAAGTGTTTTCTCTGCACAAGATAGATAGTGCATAAATGCTGAAATTAAGTTAATCTTCTCATCTCATCTATATTCTCTACTACAACTGATTTACATTGCAATGATAAACATGGTTGTCACCAATTTTAGCATCAGTAGTTGCTCATCATAATTATTCATTATACTTTATAATTGACTTTGATCAATCATGTTTGACTATTGTATGATTTATCAAGTTCTAAAATACAAAAGGGCACAAGCAATAAAAAGAGAAGCTAGAAACTATTTTATCTGAATATGTGCACTGTGTACATGTTCTGATTTCCTTTATTAAAATCCAAGAAGTTTGTATGCTTTCTATGTTATTGGATTTATTGTAGAAAATATTTGCATCATGTTATGAGGTCAGCATTTAGGCCCACCAGAGTAGGTACCATACAGTGGCTTGAGAAAGTATTCACCTCATTGGCTTTTTACCTATTTCGTTACATCATAACCTGCATTTAATTATTTTTGTAATCCAATTTGTGTGTGATGCATCAGCACTAAATTGTCTAAGTTGGTGAAGTGAAATGAGAAAAATAAAGGCATAAATTTAATTTATGGGTTCAAATAACTAAAAATAGGCATTTGCATATATATTTACCCTTTTTGCTATGAAGCCCCTTAAAATTTCTGGTGTAAGCAAATACCTTCATAAGTCAGATACTTAGTGTATACCATCTTAGTGTCACAGGTTTTATCAGTATATACACATCTTTTCTGAAAAGCCACAGAAGCTGCAGCCACCATCAAGCAAGAGGCACCACTAACCAAGCAACACCATAAGGACCAATGAGATCTCCAAACAAGTTATGCACAAAGTTGTTGATAAGTATAAGTCAGGGTTGGGTTATTAAAAATATTCCAATCTCTAATGATCCCCAAGAGCACCATCAAATGCATTATCAATTATCATCATATGGAAAGAACATGGTACCACTACCAACTTGAGCAAAAGAAGGCCGTCCATCAAAACTTTCAGACTGGGCAAAGAGGGAATTAATCAGAGAGGCAGCACAGAGACCAAAGTTAACCCTAAAGGAGCTGCAGATTTCTCAAGCAGAGACTGGAGTATCAGTTCATACAACCACATTAAGCCATCCAAGCCATAGAGGTGGCTTTTATGTAAGAGTGAGCACATACAGTTGTGCCCAAAAGTATTGACACCCCTTCAATTCTGTCAGATAATATTCAGTTTCTTCCTGAAAATGATTGCAAACACAAATTCTTTGGAATTATTTTCTTCACTCAATTTGTCTTAAATGAAAAAACACAAAAAGAATTGTCCTGAAGCCAAATTGGATATAATTCCACACCAAACATAAAAAAGAGGGTGGACAAAAGTATTGGCACTGTTCAAAAAATCATGTGATGCTTCTCTAATTTGTGTAATTAACAGCACCTGTAACTTACCTGTGGCACCTAACAGGTGTTGGCAATAACTAAATCACACTTTCAGCCAGTTGACATGGATTAAAGTTGACTCAACCTCTGTCCTGTGTCCTTGTGTGTACCACATTGAGCATGGAGAAAAGAAAGAAGACCAAAGAACTGTCTGAGGACTTGAGAAACCAAATTGTGAGGAAGCATGAGCAATCTCAAGGCTACAAGTCCATCTCCAAAGACCTGAATGTTCCTGTGTCTACCGTGCGCAGTGTCATCAAGAAGTTTAAAGCCCATGGCACTGTGGCTAATCTCCCTAGATGTGGATGGCAAAGAAAAATTGACAAGAGATTTCAGCGCAAGATTGTGCAGATGTTGGATAAAGAACCTCGACTAACATCCAAACAAGTTCAAGCTGCCCTGCAGTCTGAGGGTACAACAGTGTCAACCCGTACTATCCGTCGGCGTCTGAATGAAAAGTGACTGTATGGTAGGAGACCCAGGAAGACCCCACTTCTTACCCCGAGACATAAAAAAGCCAGGCTGGAGTTTGCCAAACCTTACCTGAAAAAGCCTAAAACGTTTTGGAAGAATGTTCTCTGGTCAGATGAGACAAAAATAGAGCTTTTTGGGCAAAGGCATCAACAAAGAGTTTACAGGAGAAAAAAGAGGCATTCAAAGAAAAGAACACGGTCCCTACAGTCAAACATGGCGGAGGTTCCCTGATGTTTTGGGGTTGCTTTTCTGCCTCTGGCACTGGACTGCTTGACCGTCTGCATGGCATTATGAAGTCAGAAAACTACCAACAAATTTTGCAGCATAATGTAGGGCCCAGTGTGAGAAAGCTGGGTCTCTCTCAGAGGTCATGGGTCTTCCAGACGGACAATGACCCAAAACACACTTCAAAAAGCACTAGAAAATGGTTTGAGAGAAAGCACTGGAGACTTCTAAGGTGGCCAGCAATGAGTCCAGACCTGAATCCCATAGAACACCTGTGGAGAGATCTAAAAATGGCAATTTGGAGAAGGCACCCTTCAAATATCAGGGACCTGGAGTAGTTTGCCAAAGAAGAATGGTCTAAAATTCCAGCAGAGCATTGTAAGAAACTCATTGATGGTTACCGGAAGCGGTTGGTGGCAGTTATTTTGGCTAAAGGTTGTGCAACCAAGTATTAGGCTGAGGGTGCCAATACTTTTGTCTGGCCCATTTTTGGAGTTTTGTGTGAAATGATCAATGTTTTGCTTTTTGCTTCATTCTCTTTTGTGTTTTTTCATTTAAGACAAATTAAATGAAGATAATAATACCTAAAAATTTGTGTTTGCAATCATTTTCAGGAAGAAACTGAGTATTATCTGACAGAATTGCAGGGGTGTCAATACTTTTGGCCACAACTGTAAAAACTTTTATTTTGCACACAAAAATTGTTAGGCTCATTTTCAATTTGTCAAAAGAGATGTGGGTGACTCCCTAAATGTATGGAGGAAGGTGCTGTGGTCAGATAAACCCAAAATTTAACTTTTAGCTCCAAAGTAAACATTATGTCTGGCACCAAACTAACACAGCTCATCACCCCAAGAACACCGTCCACACAGTGAAACATGGTGGTGGGAGCATTATGCTGTTGGGATGTTTTATGGCAGCAGGAACAGGGAAAATTATCTAAGTTGAGGGGAAGACAAAACCTGAAGAGCAAAACTTGTCTCATTCTGTCAGTGGTTTGGACACTGGGACAGAGATTCACTTTTCAACAAGACAATGACCGAAAGCATACTGCTAAAGCTAACAGATAACATACTGCTAAAGCTAACACTCCAGTGTTTTAAGGGAAAATGTGTAAATATTTTGGAGTGGCCTAGTCACAGCATAGATGTTAATCCAATTGAGAATCTGTCGTCATTCTTGAACTTTGCTGTTCACCAGATGCAACCATCTAACTTGAATGAATTAGAGCAGTTTTGCCTTTAGGAATGGGTAAAAATCCCAATGGCAAGATGGGAAAGCTCATAGAGACATCCAAAGTGACTTGCAACTGTAATTGTCACAAAAAGAGTCTCTACAAAGTACTGACTTTAGGGGGGATGGGCAGTAATGTACACCAAAGTTTTCAGTTATTTTGTCCTGTTTGTTGTTTGCTTCACAAAAAAAAGAAAATCAAATATTCATATGGGCATGTTCTCTTCATGAATTAATGCAAACTCTCAAAAAAATAGGAAATTCCAGGTTGTCAGATAGCAAAACACGAAAAAATGCCAAGGGGGTGAATACATTCGCAAGTCACTGTAGATATATGGTATATGTACAAAAGATAAAAAAATCTGAAAAAAGCTGAGACACTTATGGTGTGTGTTATTTGATGTACATATATGCCAATTTTCCAATTTCCTCAGATCCTGGTTATGCAAGGTTTGATTGCCGTCACAAGACTGTGATAAATCCATAAAAAAAATTTTAAATATGTTTTACAAATTGTTTCTTTTAACCTTTTTAGCTTTCCCTCAAATTTGACCATTCTGGCTTAAAAAGGTTGGACAAAAAAGAATCCCTCTCCTTGTCTTTAAGACAAGACCAGGAATGCCAAGACCTTCATCCTTATCATGTCCCACCTTTTAACTGTTTTAACTGATGCAAAATATATTTCCATTCAAGTGTACACACAGTTCTATGATTATGCAGCAAAACTGATTAAAATGACATATAAAGAACATTTGCACAATATATATGTATGTATACAATGATGAAATATACATAAAGATTGACCGATGCACAGTGACACCATCTGCAGCAAGATGATGCTGCAGGTCTTTGGAGGTGGTCTGTGGATTGTCCTTGACTGTTCTCACCATTCTTCTTCTCTGCCTTTCTGATATTTTTCTTGGCCTGCCACTTCTGGGCTTAACAAGAACTGTACCTGTGTTCTTCCATTTCCTTACTATGTTCCTCACAGTGGAAACTGACAGGTTAAATCTCTGAGACAACTTTTTGTATCCTTCCCCTGAAAAGCTATGTTGAATAATCTTGGTTTTCAGATCATTTGAGAGTTGTTTTGAGGAGCCCATGATGCCACTCTTCATAGGAGAATCAAATAGGAGAACTACTTGCAAGTGGCCACTTTAAATACCTTTTCTCATGATTTGATACACCTGGCTATGAAGTTCAAAGTTCAATGAGGTTACAAAACCAATTTAGTGCTTCAGAAAGTCAGTAAAAAGTAGTTAGGAGTGTTCAAATCAAGAAAATGATAAGGGTGCCCATACTTTTGCACCGGTCAAATTTTGTTTAAATGCAGATTGCACATTTTCTGTTAGTACAATATACCTCATTTGAATCCAGAAATATAACTGAGTCCATCAGTTATTAGATATATGAAACTGAAATACCTGTTGCAAAAACCAAAATTGTTATAAAGAAAAAAGGTTAACATTAATAGGGGTGCCCAAACTTTTACATATGACTGTATTTTAAAGAATTAAAAATAATAATAAAAACTCAACATTTATTTTATCACTAAATAAATATTTGAATGAAAAAGAAAATCTAAACAAAAGTACACATATTGGGTATAGCCACGTCCGTAATGACCCGACCTATAAAACTGTCCCACTAGTTAACCCCTAAAGTGAACACCATAAAAAAGGCAAAAACAATGCTTTATCATCATACTGCCGAACAAAAAGTGGAATAACACGTGATCAAAAAGGTGGATATAAATAAACATGGTACCGCTGAAACCATCATCTTGTTCTGCAAAAAACAAGTCACTATACAGCGTAATCAGCAAAAAATAAAAACGTTATAACTGTCATAATAAAGCGATGCAAAAACAATTCTTTTTTCCATAAAGTAGTTTTTATTATATAAAAGCGCCAAAACATATAAAAATGAGGTATCGCTGTTATCATACTGACCTGAAGAATAAAACTGCCTTATCAATTTTACCACACACAGAATGGTATAAATGCCCCCTTCCAAAAGAAATTCATGAATTGCTGGTTTTTGCTTATTCTGTCTCCCAAAAATCAGAATAGAAAGTGATCAAAAAAAGTCATGTGCCCAAAAATTATACCAATAAAAATGCCAGCTCGTTCCGCAAAAAACAAGACCTCACATGTGGGCCAAAGTATGGAAAAGTTTTAGCGCTCAAAATGTGGTGATGCAGAAACTATTTTTTGCAATAAAAAGCATCTCTTAGCATGTGACAGCTGCCAAACATAAAAACCCGCTATAAGGCCTCTTTCACACGTCCTGATATTTCCGGTACAAAAGATGTCAGTGTCCGTGTGTGTAATAATTGTGGCACATGTGTGGCATGTGTGTGTGGCATCAGTACCACACGGATAGGTGGCAGGGAAGAAGCGCTGCAGTAAGCGCTGTTCCACAGCGCTGGGTGCTGAACATGGCTCTCTACATGCCGGCAATTGGCGCAAGCAGGGAACAATGTTGAGAGTTACATTTAACGCCTTAATGACCGCCGATATGCCTTTTATCGGTGGCGGGTGGCAGTTAGGGGTACTTTAACCACAGCGCAGCGTTTTAATGGTGCTGAAGTTCAAGGTTATAGCGCTCACCAGCGTTGGAATTTCTGCGGGTCTCAGCTACCAGCGGTACCTGAGACCCCAGAGAATATGACTTGGATCAGTTTTTACCAACCCCAGTGTTGCAATTGCCATTATTAATGCTATAACAGTGACCGCAAAAAAGTCAGATTTTCCATTTAATCTCTCTCTCCTCTGATGTGATCACACGTCACAGGAGAGAGAACAAGGGTACCCCCGTAGTCCCTGCAGGACACCCTGAAGTCCCCCAGGCCACCAGCTTATTCTTCTGGGAGAAAATGGCAAGCACATGTGCAATGCACCTGCTGAGATCTGCCAGCCGGCACCCGGCAACAGTAGGAGATTTTTTACCTATTGGTTCACTTTGATCACTGTGATAGACCCTATCACAATGATCAAAATAAAGAAAATAGTAAATCAAACACCCCCTTAGTTAGGGAAAATAATAAAGTAACATAGTATTAATTTCCACTTTCCAATTAGGGTTAGTTGGGCTAAAGTGAGTTGGGCTAAATTTAGGGTCAGGGTTGGGGCTAAAGTTAGGGATATGGTTGGGGCTAAAGTTAGGGTTAGATTTGAGGCTAAAGTTAGAGTTAGCGTTGGGGCTAGAGTTGGGGTTAGAGTTTGGTTTACGGTTATCTTTGAGATTAGGGTTAGGGTTGGGATTAGGGTTAGGGTTGAGATTAGGGTTAGAGGTGTGTTAGGGTTAGGTTTGTGCTTAGGGTTATAGCTAGGGTTGGTATATGGTTAGGGGTGTGTTGCGGGTAGGGTTGGAGTTAGAATTGGGGGGTTTCCACTGTTTAGGCACATCAGGGGCTCTCCAAATGCAACATGGCGTCCGATCTCAATTCCAGCCAATTATGCATTGAAAAAGTCAAACTGCTCCTTCCCTTCTGAGCTCTGCTGTGTGACCAAACAATGATTTACCCCCACATTTGGGGTATTAGCGTACTCAGGACAATTTCTCCTGTTACCCTTGGGAAAGTGAAAAATTGGGGGTGAAAAGATCATTTTTGTAAAAAAATATGATTTTTATTTTTACGGCTCTATATTATAAAGTTCTGTGAAGCATTTGGGGGTTCAAAGTGCTCACCACACATCTAGATAAATTCCTTAGGGGTCTACTTTCCAAATGGTTCACTTGTGGGGGTTTTACTGTTTAGGCACATCAGGGGCTCTCCAAACGCGACATGGCATCTGATCTCAATTCCAGACAATTTTGCATTGAAAACTCAAACTGCACTCCTTCCATTCTGAGCTCTGCCATGCACCCAAACAGTGGTTTACCTGCATACATGGGTATCACCGTACTCAGGACAAATTATACAACAACTTTTTGGGTCCTATTTCTCCTGTTACCCTTTGTAAAATAAAAAACTGGATCTGAAGTAAATTTTTTGTGAAAAAAAGTTAAATGTTTATTTTTCTAAACTTTCCAAAAACTAATGTAAAGCCCCTGAATAGTTAATAAACTTCTTAAATGTGGTTTTGAGCACCTTCAGGGGTGCAGTTTTTAGAATGATGTCGCTTTTGGGTAGTTTCTATCATATAGACCCCTCAAAGTGACTTCAAATGTGATGTGATCCCTAAAAAATGGTGTTGCAAAAATGGGAAATTGTTGTTTAACTTTTAACTTATAACTTCCTAAGAAAAAAAAATTTGATTCCAAAATTGTGCTGATTTAAAACAAACATGTGGGAAATGGTATTTGTTAAGAATTTTATGAACATAAAACATTAAAGAACATAAAAAGATGCAAATAAAATTATTCCAATAAATACATTTATTTATATAAAAAAAGAAAAGTACACATATTTGGTATTGCCACGTCCGTAATGACATGCTCTATAAAACTTTTCCACTAGTTAATCCTTTTAGTGAACACTGTAAAAAAATAAAAAACAAGGCAAAAATCAATGCTTTATCATTGTACTGTTGAACAAAAAGTGCAATAAAACGCCATCAAAAAGACGAATGTAAATAAAAATGGTACCGCATAAAACATCATCTTGTCCTGACAAAAAAGTTCTCATACATTAGCTCTAAATATAAAGCAGTGCAAAAATTCCATATATACTCATGCATAAGCCGACCCGAGTATAAGCCCCCCTAATTTTGCCACAAAAAACTGGGAAAACTTATTGACTCGCGTATAAGCCTAGGGTGGAAAATGCAGAAGCTACTGGTAAATTTCAAAACTAAAAATAGATACCAATAAAAATAAAATTAATTGAGGCATCAGTAGGTTAAATGTTTTTCAACATCCATATTGAATCAGGAGCCCCATATAATGCTCCATACAGTTCATGATGGGCCCCATAAGATGCTCCATGCAAAATACACCCCATATAATGCTGTGCAAAGGTTAATAATGCCCCCATAAGATGCTCCATAGAATAATATGCCCCATTTAATGCTCCATAAAGGTTATGGCCTCATAAGCTGCTTCACAGAATATGCCCAATAAAATGCTCCATAGATTATGCCCCAGAAAACGCCCCACAGATTATGCCCCCCATAAGATGCTTCATAGATTATGCCCCAATAAGATGTTTCATAGATTATGCCCACATAAAATTGTCCATAAATTATGCCCCATATGATGATCCATAGATTATGCCCTCATATGCTGTTCCATAAATTATGCCCCCAGATGCTGCCCCATAGATTATGCCCTCATATGCTTCCCCATAGAATATGCCCCCATATGCTGCTTCATAGAATATGCCCCCATATGCTGCTCCATAGAATATGCCCCCATATGCTGCTCCATAGAATATGCCCCCATATGCTGCCCCATAGAACATGCCCCCATATGCTGCTCTGTAGAATATGCCCCCATATGCTGCTTCATAGAATATGCCCCCATATGCTGCTTGATAGAATATGCCCCCATATGCTGCTACATAGAATATGCATCCATATGCTGCTCCATAAATTATGCCCCCATATGCTGCCCCATAGATTATGCCCCCATATGCTGCCCCATAGAATATGCTCACATATGCAGGCCCATAGAATATGCCCCCATATACTGCTCCAAAGAATATGCCCCCATATGCTGCTCCATAGAATATGCCCCCATATGCTGCCCCATATGCTGTTCAATAGATTATGCCCCCATATGCTGCCCCATAAAATATGCCCCATGTGCTGCCCCATAGAATATCCCCCATATGCTGCTCCATAGAATATACCTCCATATGCTACCCCCATATGCTGCCCCCATAAGATGCTCCATATATTACACCCCCATATGCTGCTACAAAAAATGTCATACACACCTCTCCTGCTCAGGACCCAGCACCTGAGATATTCACCTGTCCCGGGTCCATTACTGCTCACCGCTGTATGCTGCTTCCTGTGTAAGTGACTGTTCAGCCAGCAGAGGGTGCAGCGTGCACTAACCATGTCACCGTGTCCCCTGCTGCCTAAATGTCACTAGCACAGGATGCAGCAGACAGCGTTGAGCAATGATGGACAGGTGAATATTGGATATACTTACCCCCTCCTGACACGGTCTCTGCAGCCCCATTTCTCCAACTCCCATGGTCTCCGGCAGCTCTTCCTTCCTTCAGTGGTCATGTGGTACCACTCATTAAACTCATGAATATGCCCATATTCATGAGTTAGATGAGCAGTACCACGTGACTGCTGAAGGCAGGAAGGGAGACCGTGGGAGAAGCGGGGGGCTGCAGAGACCGCACCAGGGGGGGAAGTGTGATATCTGATACCCCCGCTCCCCCTCCCCCACTGACCCCCAGGTATATGACTCGTGTATAAGCTGAGAGGGGGATTTTCAGCCAAAAAAAATGGGCTGAAAATCTCGACTTATGCACGAGTATATATGGTAATAATTTTTTATAAAAAAGTTTTTATTGTGTAAAAGCACCAAAACATAAAAACAATATAAATGGGGTGTCACTGTAATTGCACTGACCCAAAGAATAAAGCTACCTTATCAATTTTACCACATCTGGAATGGTATAAAAAAGACAATTCCTGAATTAGTCGATTTTGTTCTTTGCACCTCCAAAAATCGCAATAGAAAGCGATCAAAAAACATCATGTGTCTGAAAATGGTACCAATATAAACGTCAACTTGTCCCGCAAAATGTATCACATTACCCTGTTGGCAAAAATATGGAAAAATTATAGGTCTCAAAATATGGGGATGCAAAAACTATTTTTTGCAGTAAAAAGTGTGTGCCAGCAGCCAAGACATAAAAACCAAATATAAATCTGGTATCACTGTAATCGCACCGACCCAGAGAATAAAGTCGTCTAATCACTTCTAAAGTTCTGTGAAGCACATGGATTTTCCTGGTGCTCACCACAAATCCAGATAATTTCCTTAAGGGGTCTATTTTCTAAAAATAGTGTCACATGTGGGGTGTTTCCACTGTTTAGGCACATCAAGGGCTCTCAAAATGCCACATGGCATCCACTAATAATTCCAGCACATTTTATATTCAAAAAGTCAAATGGTGCATCTTCCCTACCGAACTTGGCTGTGCACCCAAAAGATGGTTTTCCCCCACATATGGGGTATCAACATGTTCAGGAGGAATTGCACAACAAATTTTATGCTGTAATTTCTCCAGTTACCATTACAAATATAAAAAATGAGTGTAAAGAAAGTTTTTGTGAAAAAAAGTTAAATGGTTATTTTTTCTTCCACGTTTCATTAATTCATGTGAAACACCTGAAGAGTTAATAAACATCTCAAATGTGGTTTTGAGTACCTTTAGGGATGCAGTTTTTATAAAGGTGTTACGTTTTTGTTTTTTCTGTCATATAGGCTCCTCAAAGTCACTTCAAATGGCTCAGAATTGTTTTGTAAATTTTGTTGCAAAATGAGAAATTGCTGGTCAATTTTTTAATCCTAACAAAAAATAATGATACAAAAATTGTGTAGATGTAAATTAGACATGTGGGAAATGTTATTTATTTACTATGTTGTGTGACATGGCTCTGATTTAAGCGCGTAAAAATGAAGATTGAAAATTGCTACATTTTTCAAATTTTCATCCACTTTCCGATTTTTTTACAAATAAGCATAAATCATATATAAAATTTTTTAGCACTATCATGAGGTACAATATGTCACTAAAAAATCAGTCTCAGAATCAGTGGGATCCATTCAAGCGTTCCAGAGTTATGACTTCATAAAGTGGCAATGGTCAGAGTTGAAAAAATGGCCTGATAAGGAAGGTGAAAACAAGGGGTTAAGGGTGATGCGGCACCAGAAATGCAGAGATGCCATATTTTATTTTAACATGAATGTTTTACCAGTTGTCTTCTGTATGATACCAAATTGAATAAAGAACATTGCATGTTTTTTGGGCTGAATTTCCATCTTTTATCACAGTTTCCTTGTGCCACTATCTGTGTTCCGGACTGCATGATAATAACCTAACGGTGAGTTGGAACATTCTTTTTCTCCAACTAAGTGTTGCACAAAATTGTGACTTTTTAACATCAGTTAAAATCTAGTGTAAACCACTTGATTAAATTCTTTATTTGTCATTTGCTCATAACAGTTTATACTACCAACATTTAAATACTTAGGTCCCAAAAAAATGAGAAAGGTATTCAAGGAGTGATATCTTTATTGGCTAACCAAAAAAATTATATTTGCAAGCTTTCAGGGCTCAGAAGGCCCCTTCATCAGGCATATACTGAGAAGAGATGGCAACATTTATATAGGAATTATACAAGGAGATAAGAGATGCTTGAAAGATAGGGGCCTTCTGAGCCTTGAAAGCTTGCAAATATAATTTTTCTGGTTAGCCAATAAAGGTATCACTCCTTGAATACCTTTCTCATTTTTTTGGGACCTACCGTATATACTCGAGTATAAGCCGACCCGAGTATAAGCCGACCCCCCTAATTTTGCCACAAAAAAGGGAAAACTTATTGACTCGAGTATAAGCCTAGGGTGGGAAATGCTCCATAGATTATTCCCCCATATGGTGTCCCCAGAAGAAGCTCCATAGATTATTCCCCCATATGCTGACCCCATAAGAAGCTCCTTAGATTATTTCCCCATATGCTGACCCCATAAGAAGCTCCTTAGATTATTCCTGCATGTGCTGCCGCCGCTGCTGCATGTAAAAATAAAAAAAGACATACCTCTCCGTCGCTGGGTGTCAGATACTGACCTGTCCTGCGTGCATGGCTGCTCACCGCTATCTGCCACGTCATCGGTCAGTGACATTCAGACTGCAGGGGGCGCGGCACGCACTAATCACGTCACCGCTCCCTCTGCTGTCTGAAGTCACTGACCGATGACAGGCAGCAGCAAGCAGCCATGGACGCAGGACAGGTGAGTATCGCTATACTTACCGGTCCTGACGCTGTCTCTTGAGCCCCCAGCTTCTCCGCGCTCTCTCTTCCTGTGTTCAGCGGTCATGTGATACCGCTCATTAAAACTCATGAATATGCACATATTCTTGAGTTTTAATGAGCGGTACCACGAGACCGCTGAAGGCAGGAAGAGAGAGCGCGGAGAAGCTGGGGGCTCAAGAGACAGCATCAGGACGGGTAAGTATGACCTGACACCCCTGCCCCCCTCCCCCTCCGACCCCCCCCAGTGTATATGACTTGAATATAAGCCGAGAGGGGGACTTTCAGCCCAAAAAAATGGGCTGAAAATCTCGGCTTAAATTCGAGTACATACAGTAAGTATTTACATCAATTTTTCTGGCTAACACGGTACCACAATATTATTTTGTATTGTACATACTACCAACATGCAAGAAAAAAAGCATTAAAAATTCGATGGTCCTTCTACAAATTGTGAACTAGAAAATTGTGATAAAAGGAGTGCATTAAGAGGACAGAAAGATGTATCTGGTGAAACAGATTGCTATGTGGACAAAGAATGCTGCATAGCACTGATTGACTCTCTCAGCACCCTCAAACCGAATTGATTAAAATAAAAAAGTAACTAAATTGTGAAAATCCCCCACCAAAAAAAAAGCTAAATACTGCATGTTTGGACTTGCCCACTAAAACAATAAAATACACATTTTCATATGCTTACGGAGTAATGGATTCTTTTTTCTGCTTTATCAAGTACTTTTTAAACTTAGCTTTTTGATATCTCCACTTATTTATATAAAAGAAAATTGTTGTTTGTCCTTCATGGAACACTTCCAATTTTGGCCTGAATAACTTTATATTGTTGAAATATAAAGAAAATCATTTAATCAATCTACCCAATTGTAATAAAAGAAGGTTACTGTAACACAAGGTCAGTACACAAACATGTTTTTGTTCTCTGCGTAAAGACATGTTGTTTGTTATCTAAAAAATCAGTAATTATGTTGCTATACACTTGTGATTTATTCCAGTATGAGATTAATAAAGTTATAATTAGAAATAGAAATGAAGTGTTTATATCTAGATAGACTTTTCATTCCATCTCTTCTTCCTTTTTGTAATACACTTACAGTATATTGTGTTTCATTTCTGATATGCCTTGGATAATTACTCATTAATTCTCATTGTATTCATTTTCATTGAAAATGGCTAAAAATACAACTTGTTAATCTAGAATAAAGAAAGACTTTAAAGCAAATTTTTGTGGTGTACACCTATGTGTAACCTTGTCCTTTGAGAATGGATTTACTATGAATTAATGTTGAATTCACTATGTGAAGCCTAATTGTTAGCAGTATTCAGACTTTTTGCCATAGTACCACTTTTAATGAATAGTTTCTATCATAGAAGGAAAATATTCAGAATTGAGAGTCCTCAGTGGTTGATACCTTTTAATGGCTAACTGAAAAGATGGTAACACATTGCAAGCTTTCCAGACTACTCAAGTCTCTTCATCAGGCATAGACTAATACAAAATCTGAAGAGTCACAATGGTCAGCCAAGGAAAATCAAAGCAGCAGATGACATTTTCCATTGAAATCGGAAGATGTCTAACAGTGCCATCAGCTCAGAAATGGAGACATCCAGTGGAACCCCTGCAACCAGTGGTACACAGATACACCCCATCTACTGTACAAAATAGTCTGGTCAGAAATGATCTTCATATAAGAATTTCAGATAAAAAACATTAATATCATGGAAGCAAGGCCAATTGACTCACCTACTTGAAAACATAGGAAGTGAGGTACAGAAAAATGGCCACAAGTGATCTGTACTGATGAGGTTAAATTTTAAATATTTTTAATATATGGCAGTTTGTTCACCAGTGGGCTGGAGAGCGGTACAATAATGATTTTCTGCATGCAATAATGAAATATCATGGTGGTACCTTGCAAGCTTGCATTTCAGAAAATGGAGATAAGGATTTGGTCAGGATTAATCATGTCTTCACTGCTAAAGGCCCCTTTACATTTAGCGATGCACCAGCGATCCCGACCACGATATGACCCAGTCAGGATCTCTGGTGCATCGCTAAATGGTCGCTAGTGAGCTGCCAAACAGGCAGATCTCACAGCGATACAGCGGTCGTTACTTACCTGTCAGACGCGGCGATCCTGATGTCCTCCCGTCCGGGTCCACGCGTCGCTCGTCGGCACCAGCAGGAAGCCCAGCAGGAAGCGCCCAACGAGAAATGGAGCTGCGCGATCAGCTATGGACAGCGGGGGAGCCGGTCGGAGGTAAGTATCACACATAGCGATATCGCTAGCGATATCGCTGCTGCGTCACCAAATCGGTGATGTTATAGCGATATTGCTAGCGATATCGCTATGTGTAAAACCCCCTTAAGTTATACAGTGAGGAAACTATCCATTATCCATCTCTTCAAAAGATCTGATTTTTAGGAATTTTCATGAGATCACATCCAATTTTCCCTTGCCAAGCTGGAAGGTGGGTTATGAATGATGATGGTTTGTAGATAATGTAAATAAAACACAATATATTCCCCCACTGGAGTGCAAGGCTATGAATGATGAAATTTCATAGGTAAATCAGCGCTCTGCATGCTTGATTGATACTGTGCAATCAATAATTAGCTCACCTTACCTTTTTACTTCACTTAACCCTAGAACGCATACCCATAGAAATCTACACATTCACGCACCTGGGGCCTTTTAGGCCTGTTTACAGTTATCATGGAATAAGTCAAATAAAAATACTTTTCAAAGTTTATTGCAAAGTAAGGATGCATTCCCACTAGCGCTGGGGTCCGCCAGGACGGGATTCCGTAATGGATCTGACCTCCTGGTGACCCCAGCTAAGGCTGGCGGACGCATACCTGGGGCCTCGCAGGCCTGCCAGGTTACTTGTTTTCTATTTTCTGTAAAATTACTTTAGTTAGAATTTTGAAACTCTAGGTATTCCTCAGGTATATAGTTGTTAGTAATTTCCAGTTGTTCATATATTTTTATGTTATAGGCATTTCGGTATAACAACCTTTTTTGGGACTACCCCATATTCACGCACCTGGGGCCTTTTAGGCCTGTGTGCAAATAACACGGAATAACTCAAATAAAAATACTTTTCAAAATTTATTTTACAATTGCAAAGTAAGGATGCATTCCCACTAGCGCTGGGGTCCGCCAGGAGGTGATCCGTAATGGATCCGTAATCCTTAGAGCAAGTGTTTTTACTATGTCGGAACATAGGTCTTTTTGGACTGGAGCATCTGCTTCTTTGCCACAGTAAATCAGACCATTCATCCCATAATAGCTTGCTGAATCGCACATCCAGAAAATTTTTATGCCATACTTAGCTGGCTTACTGGGCATATACTGAATGAATTTGCAACATCCCCTAAAGGCAAGAAGTTGCTCGTCCACTGTCACATTATCACTGGAATGGTAAAGCTTTGCACAATTCTTGATAAAAATATTCAAGATATAGCTAATAGGGGCTAATTTATCGGTTGCCAACCTCACAGGGCGAGTTCTCTTTTCATCAAAACAAAGGCATCTCCGAATACCCTCAAATCTATTGATGGACATAGTAGCTTTGTAGTGTGGATCTGCAAATGGGTTCTGAAATAACTCTCTGATTGGAACATCGTATGATTTTGTTGACCCTGCCAGAAGAGTAAGGCCAATATAAGCATATAGTTCCTCTTTAGTTATATTTTTCCATGTTTTTTTTCTTCCTGACGCGATACCTTTTCCTTCTACGTTAGTACACAAAACTACCTCATCTGCAATATCATCCGAAACAAATTTACAGAAAACATCTCTTTTGGACATGAATTGGGGAATTCCGACAGCTCCTTGAGCAACTCTAATAATGTTATGTGATGGGGTGCATGCAGGAGCCGCAGCAGTACTGTTCCAAAAAATATTCGTTTTAGATGTTCTATTTGAACATTCTGCTGGATCCACTACTTCTTCATCATCTGAAGAATCGCTGGATGATGAAGTTGATACATTAGCTGGTGGCATGTACTCTTCATCAGACAAAAAAATGTCACTTTCTTCATCACTATTGAAAACAATCACCTCGATTTCATGGCCAGTCAATCCCCTGGAAGTAGACTGTGCCATTGTAATTTTAGATGTCAGTAAACTAAAAAGAAAAAAAAAAAAGATTACAATCAGGCTTGTGCACTGTAAACAGTATGTGATAAGACTCTTCGTTAGGGTCCCAGCACACCAAGCGATATAAAGCAGGTAAAGTGCAGCCCCCCTCCTCTTACCTCCAACAGATCACTTTCTTGTAGTGCAGTAGAAGCCTCTGGTTTTGGAGCTCAGAAAGTTTCTATTTCCAGACAAAAGAAAGCTGACTTCTTCCTCCAAAGTCTCTCCAGCAATTAGGACAAAAAGACCTGCGATGAGGTCAGAGACACATGACTTTGTGAGGGAGCCTCCCTTCCAAGATCACATGACCATGTTGTCATGCAGAACCCACACTCTTCCCAGCAATAGCAGAGTCATAAAAGTTCTTCCCCAGCAACAATACAGACAAAAAGACTGAGTATCACATGTAAACCTAGTACAGGCCTCAAAGGCCCCAGGTGCGTGAATATGGGGTAGTCCCAAAAAAAGGTTGTTATACCGAAATGTCTGTAACATAAAAATATATGAATAACTGGAAATTACTAACAACTATATACCTGAGGATTACCTAGATTTTCAAAATTCTAACTAAAGTACTTTTACAGAAAATAGAAAACAAGTAACCTGGCAGGCCTGCGAGGCCCCAGGTATGCGTTCTAGGGTAAGCTACATCCCATTTACAACTATTCGGTCTTTACATTTATTTATATTTTTACCGTTTGTATTTTTTATTTTTTTATATATTTATTGAGTTTGTTTGGAAATATATGAGATTTCCATTTGGTCATAATTATCTCAATCTTACTTCACCTTACTCAATATTTTGATTAATAACATTGGTAAAAGCATAATTTACTGGAGTCCATAATCGTATTTTCAGATATTTCATGATTATTCTATCACTAATTTTGTATGGCTCCAAACATTAAACATATTAATAGTTAGGATGCTGCAATTCCTTTTCTTCCACTTGTTTGTGCGCCTTTTGTTTTGTATTTCCGGAAGCCATTGCCTTTGTCTTTTGGGTGATGTGTCCTCTTCGTGTGGCTTTGCTCTGCATCTTACTATGATACATCTTGGTAGGATTGATCAGTGGCTTTCTGGAAGCTGGACCCAGAAGTAATTGGAATGTGGCGCCCGGACATGAAGTCCACACTCATCTGCTATATCATAGGTAAAACCATCCCATTGGTCATCTATATATTACACCCTCCTAAATATATTGTGTTGTGACATAGCGCAACAGCGCAGTCTGAGTAAGCCGATGCGAAACACGCATCATGACTTTGGTGTTTATGCTGAATGATAACATGATTAATTTGTATATATCAATCCAGATTCAGTAGTTATTGTTGTTAGTGATTTTTTACATGCAATATGCTACATATTTCCTTAACACTATGACTCATTTGTTTTGCACTTAGCACTTTTCTCCATTGGGTCAATTTGCACACAGCACTTTTTTCAATTTGGTTGATCATTATCTTCTGCTCTGTGTGGAGGAAGACATCATCCAGATGAGATTTAGTTAATAATTATGCCCGCTGGATAATGTATTTTTGCAATCATTTGATGAATAATCATGGATGTCTGCACATCATATTGATCTTATGAATGCATATGGCATGCTTTACGTTCCTATGGCATCATTGTTTATATTGCACTGTGCACTGTTCTCTACTTGTGAGGGTGTACATTTTTTTCACTGTGTTGAGTAATGGGACCTCCATATTCATTGTTATTCTCAAGCGTTCTCTCTAATTACCTCCTATCATCATGGATATTTCTTTACTTGAGGATTAGTATATGATGTATATGTCACATAGTTTGATAGATTATGTATATATTTGTAACCATTTAATTAAATTGAAGCACACATCATATCTTGTTTGTCTTATCATGTAGACTATCCTCAAATTTTATGTTTTTAAACAAATTATATGTTTACATTATGAACCAATGCTTTATTATTATTTTTTCATTTGGGTCTTGTTCTATATAGGATATCTTTATTCATCAGGCCATGCCGTAAAGGAGGCATCTGATTGGTTCCAAATTTAATCTGTAGTAGGACAACAACCCTGTTATGATTGAGTCACCGTAGGAGGCAAAAATAGAAATGCTAGCTAAGTCCAGAAAACCAGAGAAGTTGGCAGCTATCGGATTGCAGACCCCTGAACCTATCAACACAACTAGCAGTAGCCGTGGGGGGCTCCTACGATGCCCTAGGCCCCTCGATCACAGCCGGAGGACTACATAGCCTAAAGACAGAAAGGGAAATCTAAACTGCCCCAGAGCAGACCCCAAAGCAAAAGGCAGCCCCCCACATATAATGACGGTGAAGCAAGAAGAAAGAACAAAACACAGACAGAAAGATAGACTGAGCAAAGATGGGGCCCAAGCTAGCTTAGATAGGAAAGGACAGGAAGGCTGCTGTCTGCAATCCGTGAAAAACCCTATGAAAATAAGAGCCAACAAACTGACAGTAAAAAGGCCCTGAAGACGCTAGGCTTCAAAAAAGCTATGTCAGTACTCAGGAATATTCTGAAGACAGAGCAACAGGCAAAAGGAGATTCAGCTCACCCCAGCAGGGAATGGCAGAATCCAGAAAAGCAAGGAAAACAAAACACTAATGCAAAAAGGCAAAGCAGAAATCTTAGCTTTAGATGAGCAGGAATCAGACTGGTTTCCTAGAAGTCCACAGAGAAATCACCCGCAGGCCAGAAGGGCGTCGGCAGCCTTATATCCAGTCATTAACTCCACTCAGCCAGTCATCATCATCAGCCCCAGGTGTTTGACAATCAGGCTCACTACCTTTCTTCACCAGAAGAGGGAGTTCCTCGGGCCTCAGTAGTGAAGGGGAAAATGAACTCACAACAGTACCTCCCCCTTGAGGAGGGGTCACCGAACCCTCAACCACGCCACCAGGGCGATCAGGGTGAGCCCGATGAAAGGCACGCACCAATCTTTTGGCATGAATATCAGAGGCAGAGACCCAGGAATTATCCTCCTGACCATAACCCTTCCACTTAACCAAATACTGGAGTCTCCGTCTAGCCAGATGGGAATCCAGTACTTTCTCTACCTCATATTCCATGTTACCTTCAACCAATACAGAGTCTGGAGGTGCAACCCCCGGAACAACAGGTTCAACAAACCTCTTCAACAAAGATTTATGGAACACATTATGGATTTTAAATGTGGCAGGAAGAGCCAAACGAAAGGAGACCGGATTAATAATCTCCAAAATCTTGTAAGGTCCAATAAATCTAGGCTTAAACTTAGGAGAAGCCACCTTCATAGCAATATTTTTTGATGATAACCACACCATATCACCAACCTTAAATTGGGGACCAATGGTCCTATGTCGGATGGAAAACCGCTGGGCCTTTTCCTGGGAGAGAGATAACTTATCCACCACTTGGTCCCAGATCTGGTGCATTCTCTCCACCACAGTGTCAACCCCTGGGCAGGCAGAGGGCTCCACCTGCCCTGAAGAAAATCGAGGATGAAACCCAAAGTTACAAAAAAAAGGAGACATCAAAGTGGCAGAACTAGCTCTATTATTTAAAGCAAATTCGGCCAAGGGCAAAAATGAAACCCAATCATCCTGCTCAGCAGAAATAAAACATCTCAAATATGACTCCAAGGTCTGGTTTGTTCTTTCTGTCTGCCCATTGGTCTGAGGGTGAAAAGCAGAGGAGAAGGACAACTGAATTCCCAGCTTGGAACAGAAAGTTCTCCAAAATCTAGACACAAACTGGACTCCTCTGTCAGATACAATGTTCTCAGGAATCCTGTGCAAGCGAACCACCTGTTGTAAAAACAGGGGCACCAATTCAGAGGAAGACGGCAACTTAGGGAGTGGTACAAGATGAACTATCTTAGAGAACCTATCACAAATCACCCAAATAACAGTCATCCTTTGAGAGACAGGCATATCAGAGATGAAATTCATTGAAATATGGGTCCATGGCCTCTTGGGGACAGGCAAAGGCATCAACAACCCACTAGAGCGAGAACACGATTTAGACCGGGAGCACGTCCCACAGGACTGCACAAAATTCCTGACATCATGAGACATGGAGGGCCACCAAAAAGACCGACTCACCAGATCTCTAGTACCAAAAATACCTGGATGACCAGCCAAAGCAGAGCAATGGACTTCAGACATCACTCTCTTCTTCCACTGGTCAGGAACATACAACTTTCCACTGGGACAACGCTCAGGTTTGTCCTCCTGGAACTCTTCCAGAGCACGTCTCAAATCGGGCGAGATGGCAGAAAGAACTACCCCTTCGCCTAAGATGGTAGCAGGCTTGGTCACCACAGGAGAATCAGCAAAGAAGCTCCTAGAGAGGGCGTCAGCCTTGACATTCCTAGTTCCAGGAAGAAAAGAAACCACAAAATCAAAACGTGTAAAAAACAAGGCCCACCTAGCCTGTCTAGGGTTCAAGCGCTTCGCCGACTCTAGGAAAATCAAATTCTTGTGGTCAGTGAGGACCACGACTTGATGCTTAGCTCCCTCCAACCAATGTCTCCACTCCTCAAATGCCCATTTCATGGCTAACAGTTCCCAATTCCCCACATCATAGTTACGTTCAGATGGAGAGAACTTTCGGGAAAAGAAAGCACAGGGATTCATTTTAGATGTTACAGGATCCTTTTGGGACAAAACAGCTCCTGCACCAATCTCAGAAGCATCCACCTCTACCTGGAACGGAAGTGAGACATCAGGTTGCCGCAAAACTGGGGCGGAGGTGAATCTTCGCTTCAGCTCCTGAAAGGAAGAAACAGCCTCCGGAGACCAATTTAACACATCAGCACCCTTCTTAGTCAAATCAGTCAATGGCTTGGCAATACTAGAAAATTTTGCTAGAAATTTCCGATAAAAATTAGCAAAACCCAAAAACTTCTGGAGGGCCTTCAAAGAAGTGGGCTGAACCCAATCGTAAATGGCCTGTACCTTGGCCGGGTCCATTTCAATAGTTGACGGGGAAAAAATAAATCCCAAAAAAGAAATTCTCTGTACTCCAAAAAGGCATTTAGATCCTTTGACATACAGGGAATTCTCCCTCAAGATCCGGAACACAGTCCAAATATGTTCCACATGAGAATCCCAATCCTTGGAGAAGATCAAAATATCATCCAGATAGATAATCAAAAATTTATCGACAAAATCTCGGAAAATATCGTTCATGAAGCACTGGAAGACAGAAGGGGCATTAGTGAGCCCAAAAGGCATCACCAGGTACTCAAAATGTCCCTCCGGAGTATTAAACGCCGTCTTCCATTCATCCCCATGCTTAATGCAAATAAGATTATACGCCCCCCTGAGGTCAAGCTTGGTAAACCAGCAAGCACCTTTAACTCTGGAGAATAGATCAGAAATCATGGGTAACGGATACTGATATTTAACAGTAATTTTGTTGAGAGCACGATAATCAATACAAGGTCTTAATGATCCATCCTTTTTGGCTACAAAAAAAAACCGGCACCTAAGGGTGATGAGGATGGTCTAATATGACCCTTCTCCAACGCCTCCTTAATATAGGATCGCATAGCCTCGTGCTCGGGTACAGATAAATTGAAGAGCCGACCCTTGGGAAATTTACACCCCGGGCTCAGTTCAATAGCACAGTCATAACTCCTATGAGGAGGCAGAGACGCAGACTCATTCTCACTAAATACATCATAAAAGTCTGCCAAATAATCAGGAACATCATGCGACTGAGGAGAGGTGGAAAACACCGGAGCCTCACTAAAGGCACACCGACAACCCCAACTCACCACAGACACAGATTTCCAATCCAAAACTGGATTATGAATTTGTAACCAGGGAAACCCCAGAACAATAGTATCATGCAGATTATGTAACACCAAAAACCTGCAATTTTCTTGATGGTCTGGGGCAACCCGCATTACCACCTGGGTCCAAAACTGAGGTTTATTTTTAGCCAAAGGAGTAGCATCAATCCCCCTCAAAGGGATAGGCGTCTGCAGAGGTGTCATCGGAAATCCACAACGTTTAGCAAAATCCAAGTCCATTAGGTTTAGAGCTGCTCCCGAATCCACAAAAGCCTTAGCGGAAAATGTGGACAGGGAGCAGATCAGAGTAATAGCCAGAAGAAACTTAGGTTGAACACTACCAACAGAAAACGTGTGTGCAAAGCGTTTCTCGCATTTAGGACAGAGAGAAATAATATGCGAGGCATCTCCAAAGAAAAAACACAACTTATTACGCCTTCTGAACTCCTGACGCTGCTCTCTGGAAAAAAACTCTATCACATTGCATAGGTTCAGACATCTGTTCAACAGGTGGCAACACCTCTCGTGCAGCTCTGCGTTCGCGTAAACGCCGATCAACCTGAATGGCTAAAGACATAGAATCGTCAAGACCAGAGGGAACAGGAAATCCCACCATAGTATCTTTTATGGCTTCTGACAACCCCTTCCGAAAGAGAGCAGCCAAGGCATTATCATTCCAGGTAGTAAGTACTGCCCACTTTCGGAATTTTTGACAGTACAATTCTGCAGAATCACGACCCTGGTTCAATGCCAGCAGGGTCTTTTCAGCCTGATCAATGGCATTAGGTTCGTCATACAACAACCCCAAGGCCTGAAAAAATGCGTTCACATTAGTCAGAATAGGATCATCTGGTTTCAAAGAAAACGCCCCATCCTGGGGATCGCCACGCAGCAAAGAGATGACAATTTTAACCTGATGCGCGGAGCTCCCTGACGAGTTAGGCTTCAAGGCAAAAAATAATTTACAATTATTTTTGAAATTCAAAAATTTAGACCGATCCCCAAAAAATACATCAGGTGTAGGAATCTTTGGTTCAGCAGCATGTGAATGAGCAAGGTAGGCGGAAATTCCCCGCACTACCGCGAGCTGCTCCACACGATCAGACAATTGCTTTATCTCCATTGAGAGAAAAAAAAATTCCCCCTACGGCCTCAGAGATATAGAGGAAAAAATATACACACTTTTTTTTTTTTTTATACAATTCTTTCCTGCTATTGAGTACCCTAGAATCTGCGGTATGGCGGGTGATTCTGCTATGATTGAGTCACCGTAGGAGGCAAAAATAGAAATGCTAGCTAAGTCCAGAAAACCAGAGAAGTTGGCAGCTATCGGATTGCAGACCCCTGAACCTATCAACACAACTAGCAGTAGCCATGGGGGGCTCCTACGATGCCCTAGGCCCCTCGATCACAGCCGGAGGACTACATAGCCTAAAGACAGAAAGGGAAATCTAAACTGCCCCAGAGCAGACCCCAAAGCAAATGGCAGCCCCCCACATATAATGACGGTGAAGCAAGAAGAAAGAACAAAACACAGACCGAAAGATAGACTGAGCAAAGATGGGGCCCAAGCTAGCTTAGATAGGAAAGGACAGGAAGGCTGCTGTCTGCAATCCGTGAAAAACCCTATGAAAATAAGAGCCAACAAACTGACAGTAAAAAGGCCCTGAAGACGCTAGGCTTCAAAAAAGCTATGTCAGTACTCAGGAATATTCTGAAGACAGAGCAACAGGCAAAAGGAGATTCAGCTCACCCCAGCAGGGAATGGCAGAATCCAGAAAAGCAAGGAAAACAAAACACTAATGCAAAAAGGCAAAGCAGAAATCTTAGCTTTAGATGAGCAGGAATCAGACTGGTTTCCTAGAAGTCCACAGAGAAATCACCCGCAGGCCAGAAGGGCGTCGGCAGCCTTATATCCAGTCATTAACTCCACTCAGCCAGTCATCATCATCAGCCCCAGGTGTTTGACAATCAGGCTCACTACCTTTCTTCACCAGAAGAGGGAGTTCCTCGGGCCTCAGTAGTGAAGGGGAAAATGAACTCACAACACAACCCCAAACATACAGCTAAAGTCATTAAGCTATTCAGTGTAAAGAAGAATGAGGAGCCCTTGAAGTTTTGATAATGCACCCACAGAACCATGATCTCAACATCACAACATCCTACAGCCTACATCTACAGAATACAGGATATAAAAAAACAAAAAAACTGAACTGGAGTAGACTTGAATGACATGCATGATGTAAAAGCACGTTCACACTGGCCATAAAAGCAAGCAAAACCAAAGGAATAAAATCAAAGGAAAAAAAAAATGTGTATATACCCTAATGAAAATAAATAAGTAAAAAAGCAAGTGCATTAAATAACATAGGGTACTTGGTAAGCACTGTTTTGATCAAAATAGTATAAAGCTGTCCCACCACGGCAAGGTGTACCCATTTGAGACAGTAACTACACTAATGGTAAAACCTACCTAGTGTGAATAGTGGAAGAGTCTCTGTTTTTTTTCCTTTGGCTTTGCTTGCTTTTATGGCCAGTGTGAACATGCTTTTACATCATGCCTAACTGTATATGTAGTTATTTCTCTAAGATGTTTGAAACAACCTCCCTGCCAAGTTCCTTTAAAAACTGTATGCAAGTCTATCTAGAAGAATGTATTATTTTATTCGGTTTTGAACTCAAAGGGCAATGACTCCATATATGGATTTGATTCAAATGTGTATTTTGTTCATTCACTTCACATAATGTTTTTTGATAAACAATAAATTGGTAACACTTTTTATTTTTCAAAAACATTATTACTTTGTAGCATATTTTCTACACCTGCCTAAATCTTTTGCACAGTACTGAATATATATCACAATAGCTATAAAACAGTTCTAACATCATGATGTAGGGTCTGAACAACAGCATAGTAATTTTATGATTTTATTGTGGCTAAAGGCTTCACAAATGCTGAAACATGCAAAAAACTTTTTTTTTTATCACTTGAGGATCGGTCTAATTTTAGCTTTAAGTGCCAGAAACATTTTTCTCCTTATTTTCTTTTTTGCGTTCTGACGTTCATAATTTTTTTGTTTTATGGTCAAAACACCTGTATGTGGTTTAGTTTTTTGCAGAATGAGTTTTAACTTGTGAGGATGCTTTTTTTTGCTACATTTAAGAGAGTAATTAATTAATAGAAAGAAACCACTGGAGCACTAAGCAGAGGTGGACATGACTTTTGGAAGGGTGGACCTTTAACGCCTGCAACTTTGTTTGTATAGCACTGTAGACTTTAAGCAAGAGTGATGTTTGTTTTAAGAGTAAGGAGCACAGTATGTCTTGCCTGGTGTGTTATTGTGAGGAGCGTGGGGCTTATATAAAGGTGGTAACTCTATCTATCTATCTCCCTCTTTTCCACCTGTCCTAAAATGTTTTATTTAACCATTACTTGAATAATGATGAATGCTTTATTGTGTTTGCTTAATTAACCATTGTATATCTTGTACCATGTCCACTTTTATTATGGCTATAAAGAGGTATCAATAGCATTAACCTCTAAGAACAAGGGAAGGGCAATCCTTCAGCCATGGTTCCCTAGAGGTTTCCTCCTCAGCAGGTTTTTCCTCTCCTGAGCGCTGTAGGATGACTCTTTGTGAGTTGAAGGCTTGCCAAGTTTAGTCCCCTTAATGATTTTGCAGGGACATCTACTTTATAAGTTTACTAAAGTGATTTATAAAAATAAAAATAAATAATATTAAAAAAATGGCTGAATGTGTCAAATGTGGCTGGAAGTTTATAACCTGTCTCAGCTTTGCTGTTTAGGAGTCAGGTGGAAGTTTCAGACAAGTTAAGGTGGACTCATTTTAACTAATAGAGGATGTAAAACCTCATGGTGGTGAACAGGCTTGACTTTGGTGACAAGCCTCAAGGAAGTTGTAATGGTAACATCAACCGGGGTGGGAACAGTGGTTAAGCACAGGAGTGAGGCTAATGGGTCATTGGTATCCTGAAAGTTTACTGGCTCTGCTTGAATGGCAAGCCAGTGCCGCCCCTTTATAGCTGTCTGACCTGGTGCTGTATGTCAGACAGCTGGGGATATCACAGTACTTGTGAATCACCTGACTCCTAAGAACAAAAGATAGCGGGCACAGCTGAAGAGCATATAACGTCAGAGATTGTTTTGTCTACTAATAAAAATTGTTTATACACTTTCTTACGTATCATGGTCTATACATATTTTTATTCATGGGTGTGCGCTTTTTTGCGCATGGATCTTTTTCTCTAATTGTCACCTGACTCCTAACGTGATTGTTTTAAACATGTGATTTAAATAAATCTGTGGCCAAAATTATGTGTTTTGTGCAATTATTCCATTATCCAGGTTTACTGTAATTATTGTTGTTTTAAGATGGAGCGGGAGTCTGTTCCATATCAAAAAGTCTTGAATATTCACGCTTAAACAAACGATATTAATTAGTATGGACAAATATTGAAAACACTCTAGTCGTACTGGACCCTTTATGTGTTTATTTTGTAAATACGGCGCAAAGCGTCTCGGTGTACTGAGTGTTGTGGTACTCCTGGAAATAGTGAGTACTAAATAGTTAATACTAGCATTGTCCAGAGTCAGTACTGCAGGTGCATACTGTATATATATATATACTAGCTGAAGAGCCCGGCGCTGCCTGGGCATAGTAGCTAACTGTGGTTAGTTATAGAAAATTATAATTATCCTCCATCCAATAGTCCCATGCCCATATACCCATCATACATATTCACGATCCCATAGGCCCGTGCCCATATACCCATCATACATATCCTCCATCCCATAGTCGAGTGCCCATATACCCATCACACATCCTCCATCCCATAGTCCCATGCCCATATACCCATCATACATATTCTCCATCCCATAGTCCCATGCCCATATACCCATCATACATATTCTCCATCCCATAGTCCCATGCTCATATACCCATCATACATATTCGCCATCCCATAGTCGAGTGCCCATATACCCATCACACATCCTTCATCTCATAGTCCCGTGCCCATATACCCATCATACATATCCTCCATCCCATAGTCCCGTGCTCATATACCCATCATACATATCCGCGATCTCATAGTCCCGTGCCCATATACCCATCATACATATCCTCCATCCCATAGTCCAGTACCCATATACCCATCACACATCCTCCATCCCATAGTCCCGTGCCCATATACATATCCGCCATCCCATAGTCCCGTGCCCATATACCCATCAAACATATGCTCCATCCCATAGTCCAGTGCCCATATACCCATCACACATCCTCCATCCCATAGTCCCATGCCCATATACCCATCATACATATTCTCCATCCCATAGTCCCATGCCCATATACCCATCATACATATTCTCCATCCCATAGTCCCATGCTCATATACCCATCATACATATTCGCCATCCCATAGTCGAGTGCCCATATACCCATCACACATCCTTCATCTCATAGTCCCGTGCCCATATACCCATCATACATATCCTCCATCCCATAGTCCCGTGCCCATATACCCATCATACATATCCGCGATCTCATAGTCCCGTACCCATATACCCATCACACATCCTCCATCCCATAGTCCCGTGCCCATATACATATCTGCCATCCCATAGTCCCGTGCCCATATACCCGTCAAACATATGCTCCATCCCATAGTCCAGTGCCCATATACCCATCACACATCCTCCATCCCATAGTCCCGTGCCCATATACATATCCGCCATCCCATAGTCCCGTGCCCATATACCCATCATACATATCCTCCATCCCATAGTCCCATGCCCATATACCTGTCATACATATCCTCCATCCCATAGTCCGGTGCCCATATACTCATCACACATCCTCCAATCCATAGTCAACCATTATGACATCATAATGAGCGGCGGCAGGGCTTGCAACCTTTGATGACATCAGCGTCACCATGGCAACCATTGTGCCATCATAATGAGGGGCGGGGCTTGATACGCACACACTGCTTCCCCAGTATGCAAATAGGGGCATTGTGACACACAATGAGGGGTGGGGCTTGACGCGCACACACTTTTTCCCCCAATATGTAGATAGGGGCAACATTGTTTGGTGAATTGGAACGCACGGGGTTAAAATTTCGCCTCACAACATAGCTTAGGACGCTCTCGGGGTCCAGACGTGTGACTGTGCCAAGTTTTGTGGCTGTAGTTGCGACGGTGCGGATGCCTATCCCGGACATACAAACAAACATACACACACACACACACACACATACATACACGCATACACACCTTGAGCTTTATATATTAGATATATCAGTTTTGACATGAATAATGCAAATCAATGCATGCAATTGAAAGAATACTTTTGGTATTACCTCCTATTGTCCATTCAGTTCATGAGGCACTTGTAATTTCTGTGGTAAACCAAAAATGAGGAGGCGCTAAAGTATTATACCCCGTGGTGGTGATAGAGCGAGTAAAGTGCAAATAGTTATTCTATTGATAAACTTCACTGGACAAATCTGTGGTTTTTGCCTTATTTGTTGCTAGCTGATTGCATACATACAAGCACCACTGCACAACTTACACTAATATTTAATTTATATTCATTTTTATTTTGGAAAAAAAATCAGCTAATAAACGATTCCATGAATTTATTGAAAAACTTTTTAAGGTTGTTGTGACAATAGAGCATATACATAATATTTTGGGGCATACAGTTAAAAATTTTATTCTGAAAAAGTGTGTATTTTGCAATGATTTTTATAACATAATTATTTTTTAAATTGTTATGTATTGGTATATACCAAAATATCAACCTATTGTGCTCTCAGTTTTTCAGCCCCTTCTGCTAAGAGCTGTATCTTATTTATTTTTCTCCCGATAGAGCCATATAAGGGTTCAATTTTTTTTGAAAGAGGAATAGTTTTGAATTAAATTATTTATTTTACCCTATATAATGTACTTAAAAACAGGAAAAAAATCAAAGTGGTATAAAATTGCCTAAAAACTGCAATTCTGACCATTTTTCTCTCATTTTGTTTTTACAGAGTTTATTGTGCAGTAAAGTTAGCAAGGCAACATGGCAAAATGATTCTTCAGGACAATTTGAGGGCACATACATACAGTTATATATATACATATATATGCGTTTGTGACACCATTTTCTGAGATCAGTATTTTTTTATGCATCCATGATCCTATACTTGGAGTTGTTTTTATATTTTATTAACTTATTATTTATTTTATTAGTTATTTTATGCTGCTTATATAGTGCCATCATATTCTGTAGTGCTTTACAGGCATTATCATCACTGTCCTTATTTCGGGCCCACAATCTAAATTCCCTATCATTATGTCTTAGGAGTGTGGGAGGAAATCCGAACGCCTGGAGAAAACCCATGCAGACCCAGGGAGAACATGCAAACTACTTGCAGATGATGTCCTTAGTGCGATTTAAACCAGGACCCCAGTCAGGACCTCTATCAGGGAATCACTGCCCTTACTGGCATATGGGGCACAATGAGAAGAGGGGGCCCGATGAGCAGAGGAGGCCCGCAGTGGGCCCTCTCTCCTCTGCTCAGTGGGCCCCAGCGGCTGGATCCTGATAGCTCAGTAACTGCCCGTGCATACATGGGTAGTTAAAACTTGCTGTGTTGGGATTCCTCCCACATGGCAGCAGTTAACAGCTGCCAACCAATCACAGGTCAGCTGCTGATATCAGTAGGCACGTCGCTAGCATATGATGTCACTGTCATGTGTCAGAACAACAATGCGTGCCTCGATGTATTTAGCACTGGATCTCGGCCAGGTAAGGAGAAACTATTATTTTTGTGTAAAGCCGTGGTATGGGGCTGCATTATACTATGAGGGTGCATTACTTTATGGGTGCATTATACTACTATGGGCTGAATTAAACTATGGGAGTGGATTATATTATGGAATGCATTATACTACTATGGGGGTGCATTATACTTTGGGGAAGCATTATACTTTGGGGGTGCATTATAATACTATGGGGCTGCAATATACTATGGGAGTGCATTATATTGTTATGGGAGAGCATTATACTATGAGGGTGCATTATACCACTATGGAGCTGCATTATATTTTAGGGGTGCATTATACCACTATGGGGGTGCATTATACCGCTATGGGGGTGCATTATATTAGGGGTTGCATTATACTAAAATGAGGTGCATTACACTAGTAAGGGGCTGCATTACACCCATATGGGGATGTATTCTACCCCTATGGGGTGCATTATACCACTATGGGTGTGCAATATATTATGGGGTGCATTATGTTACTATGGGGTGCATTATACTACTATGAAGCTGCATTATTTGAGTATGGGGATGCATTCTACCCCCAATGGGGTGCATTATACCACTATGGGGGTGCATTATACTACTATGGGGTGCATTATACTGCTATGGGGCTGCATTATACCGCTATGGGGCTGCATTATACTACTATATATGACTATGGGATGCATTATACTATTATGATGACTATGGGGGCAATATTAAGAGACATGCAGTGTGGAGAGACATGAGGCAGAATGGGTGGACACATGGGGTTCAGAATGGGAGGATACATGGGGTCCAGAATGTTGGATATTGTTACTGTAGGAGCAAATTAAAGGATTTTTTTAGGCTACTGTTTTCAGTGTGGGGGAGGAGTGGTCCTGCTACTCTGCAGGATGACATGGTCGCTTTGTTCTTCATCTGGCATAGTATAGATGTTTTTGGAAAAATTGGGGAATGTGCTCTAGATAACGGTGTTATCTTCTGCAAAGACAAAATCCTGGCTGGAAGAAGTGATGGTGGTCTGAACTGGATGAAGAAGAAAAGCGAAGATAAGGACTTCAACTAGAGACATCACTTGTGGGTCATTATGTTATCTATACACTTACACAATATAGTGTATACTATATACAGAGCTCCTCTGTATAATCTTACTAGTGATCACTGTATTACCTGTACACTCACAATATATACAGAGCTCCTGTGTATAATGTCACTAGTACTCACTGTATTACCTGTATACTGACAATCTATACAGAGCTCATGTGTATTATGTCACTGGTGATCACTGTATTACCTGTACACTGACATTATACACTATATGCTGTATACAGAGGTCCTGTGCACAATGTCACCAGTGATCACTGTATTACCTGTACACTGACACTACATACAGAGCTCCTGCGTATAATGTCAATGGTTATCACTGTATTACCTGTACAATGACACTATATACAGAGCTCCTGTGTATAATGTCACTAGTGATCACTGCATTACCTGTACACTAACACTATATGCTATATACAGAGCTCCTGTGTATAATGTCACTGTTGATCCCTATCTTACCTATGCACTGATACTATACACTATATGCTGTATACAGAGCTCCTTTGTATAATATCACCAGTGGTCACTGTATTACCTGTACACTGACAATAAAATCCAGAGCTCCTGTGTTTAATGTCACTGGGCATCCCAGTATTACCTGTACACTGACACTATATGCAGAGCTCCACTGTATAATGTCACTGGTAATAACTGTATTACCTGTACACAGACACTGTATGTTAAGTACAGATATCCTGTGTAAAATGGCATTAGTATTGTATTTTTTTTATTAGTGATCAGTATTGTAGTATTCGGTCACTATGTGGTGGTAATATGTGATCTGGTCATGGCATGGTGGTATTTGTTCCTTGTATGTGGTATTATTCGGTGACTATGTGGTGGTAATATGTAGTCTGGTCATGGCATGGTGGTATTTGTTCCTTGTACAGCGTGTGAGTGCCTGTTCAAAGCAGTTAAAACTGGTTTGAATCACTGACTGGTAACCAACTTACGATTTTACTTAAAAAATGCTTTGTCCCAATTAATTTGCACAGCACTGTAAATATTTGGTACACTGCCAATTTTGCAAGTTTTCCCACATACAAAGATAGGAGATGTCCGTAATAGTTATCATAAGAACACATTAACTGAGGGAGGCAAAATCTAAAATAAAAAAAAACAGAAAATCACATTGTATGAGTTTTAAATAACTAAATTGCATTTTATTGCATTAAATAATTATTTGACCACCTACCAACCAGTAAGAATTCTGGCTCTCACAGACCGCTTAATTTTTCTTTAAGAAGCCTCCAACTCTTCCCTCATTGCCTGTATTAACTGAACCTGTTTGAGCTTTCTACCTTTAGAAAAGACACCCATCCCCACACTCAATAAATCACACTCCAACCTCTCCACCGTGGCCAAAACCAAAGAGCTGTTTCCAGCAGCAAAATTGTAGACCTGCACAAGGCTGGGATGGGCTGCAAGACAGTAGGCAAGAAGCTTGGAGAGAAGGCAGCAACTTTAGCACAATTATTAGAAAATGGAAGTCACACAAGATGACTGTCAATCTTCCCTGATCTGGTACTCCATGCAAGATCTTGCCTCGTGGGGTATCATTGATTCTAAGAAAGGCCAGGAATCAGCCCAGAACTACACAAAAGGACCTGGCCAATATCATAAAGAGAACTCTGGCCACAGTTTCAAACATTACCATGTTAATACATTACACTGTCATGGATTAAAATCCTGCAGGGTAAGCAAGGTGCTCCTTCTCACTCCAGCACAGGCCCATTTGAAGTTCCCCAATAACCATCTGGTTGATCCAGAGGAGACATGGAGGAAGGTCTTGTGATTATATGAGCCCATAATAGAACTTTTTAGTATCATCTCCATTCGTCGTGTTTGTAGGAAGAAGAAGGATGCGTACAACCACAAGAATATCGTACCAAACATGAAGCATGGTGGAGAAACTTCATACTTTGGGGGTGCTTTTCTGCAAAAGGGACAGGATACCTAATCCGTATTGAAGGGAGGATGGATGAGGTCATGTATCGCAAGATTTTGGCCAATATCCTCATTCCCCCAGAAAAACATTGAAGAGGGGTCATGGCTGGGTGTTCCAGCATGACAATTACCCAAAACACACAACCAGGGGAAATAAAGAGTGATTCCGTAAGAAGCATTTCAAGGTAGTGGAGTGGCATAGCCAGTCTCCATACTTGAACCCAATAGAAAATCTTTGTGGGAGCTGAAACTCAATGTTGCCAAGCAAGAGCCCGAAAACCTGAAAGCTCTGGAGAAGATTTGTATGGAGGAGTGGGCCAAAAACCCTGCTGCAGTGTGTGCAAACTTGGTCAAGAACTACAGGAAACGTCTGACCTCTATAATTGCAAACAAAGGTTTCTGTACCGAATCTTAAGGTCTGTTTTTCTATTGTATCAAATACTTATTCATGCAATAAAAAGCAAATCAATTATGTAAAAATCATAAAACGTGATTTTTCTAGATGTTTTCTAAGATTCTGTCTCTCATAGTTGAAGTGTATCAACGATAAAAATTACAGACTTCTCCATTCTTTCTAGGTGGGAAAACTTCCAAAATCGGCAGTGTATCAAATACTTAATTTCCTTACAGTATACGTTGTGACACACAAGTACTGTACCTCGTAATTTTGTAATAAAGTTGTGCCTTAAAAAACCTCAATATGGAACGTTAATCTATCATTCCACATATCTAAAACATGAAGAAATTATGATCAAAATATTTGAACAAATTGTTTTCATATATTATTTATGAATCTTAATTAAGCAAACATTTTTGTGTAAGCAGTAAAAATTACTTATAGTAGCAGCAAAAAATATGTAGGCTTTGAAGTAGGAGGTCTTTATAGCATACATGTTAACTAGCTTTTTTTGCTGAACATGATGACCTATTTATCATTTTGAGAGAAATAAAAATGATTCTGTCATAAATGACAGTATAGCTACTAGACAGCACAATAAATTGTTCCTTCTGTATTTCAAGCAGTGATATATTTTGTCATGTAATATTTATTTTCATTTCAGCTTGTATGCTCATTTTTCATCTACAGTGCCCTTGGTGATGATAGAAATTAGTTGTATTATAACTTTCTTTAAAAGACTGTCAAGCTTAGAGGAAGTCACTGTGGATTACACTTGGAAAAGCTAGCCTTATATTGAATCACGTGCAACAAATTGAAATGTCAGTAAAGAACAACCATGTATTTCCATTTAAATAACAAAATATTCAGAATTGAGAATTCTGAATATTTTTCTATCTACTGGCTAACATGGTACAAAGATATACATCTTTCCTGCATTTAAGTAACAGTGATCTGTAATTGTATTATGCTCTTAGAAATTACCTTTTGTACCACTCTGTCAGTCAAAGATATGGGACTACACATCAAAACTAATGTAACAAGTATAAGATAAAATAATTCTGCCACTAAGGTCATGTTGAAGATTCAAATCAATAGCTCCTGTATTCTGAGATTAAAGGTTTTTCTTCAGAAAACACTGCACATTTCCTTAACATCCTTACTAGGAAAATAAGTAAAATATGCTAAATATATTACCCTATGGCAATTTTCAGTTATACAACCATAGTAAATAATTTAAACATATGACTTTTTGTACTTTTTAAATTGTAAGCTTTCTTAAAATATTACTGCTTTCTGAACTAAAATAAAATTTCCAAAGCTGTAATAAAAAACAAAAAAGTTATAATACAACTAATTTCTATCATCACCAAGGGCACTGTAGATGAAACATTAATTTACAATATGCTAACTTCATTAGTATTGGCACTACATTTTGTTGGTCACACAATGTAATTTGTATTAGAATATATCCAGTGCTCTAATTAATTTGATCTAGTACAGTATATTTATACAGTGGCATGTAAATGTTTGGGTACCCCTCGTAAGTTTACTGTTATTGTGAATAGTTAAGCAAGTTGAAGATTAAATGATCTCTAAAAGGCCTTAAGATAAAATTCACACATTTCCTTTACATTTTAGGCACAAAAAATATATATACCGTATTTTTCTTATTATAAGATGCTCTTTTTTCCCCAAAATTTTGGGGTAAAATTGGGGTACGTATTATAATGCGGATATACCTTACCGGCTGCAGTGGAGCAGGGTCCCAGGATCGCTTCTGGAGGAGGCAGGAGTGGAGTGTTGCTGCAGGTTGCAGGCTGGGATGAGGGGGTGTTCTGATGTGTGCCACTGCAGGTGTTCGGTGGTGCGGGGGCTCTGCTGACATTTTGTGAAAGTCCAGAGACCTTGCACTTATATGGTTTACTGTGCAGTGGACTCCGGGAAAATGGCTGCTGGGGGAGGCGCATGCTCAGATGGAGATCTCGGTACCAAGATGTCAGGAGATGAGATCTCAGCACCATGCCACCACCATTTTTCACTTTTGGGATTGTATTGGGCAGGTGATGAGCAGTGCCTGTTTTTTTTAAACACATACTGCTTAGAATTATCATCAAAATGTCTATCTTCATCTCATCAGACAAGAGAATCTTATTTCTCATAGTCTGGGAGTCCTTCATGTCTTTTCTAGCAAACTCAAAGTGGGCTCTCATATGTCTTGCACTGAGGAGAATAATAAAGAAAACTTGGCAATCAACTTCCAGAATATTTTTTTCGATTTTTTAATGCAGCCAGAAAATAATAAACGTTTCGTCCTCACTGGCCTTCATCAGTAACAGACTGCAGTATAGTAGTTAATCGCATTCAGTGCTATAATAGAAGTGACACCATAGTCACTTTAAATGTGCCTAGTCATGCACTTGGCACTTGGCATGGAGCCTGAATCAAATAGTACCTGGGTGGGTGGGGGTGCCATGCAGACATCAGTGACCCAAAATCCACTGTTGGTCAGCTGATGTCTGCATGGCACCCCCACCCACCCAGGTACTATTTGATTCAGGCTCCATGCCCAGCGCCTAGTGCATGACCAGACACATTTAAAGTGACTATGGTGTCACTTCTATTATCGCACTGAATGCGATTAACTACTATACTGCAGTCTGTTACTGATGAAGGCCAGTGAGGCCGAAATGTCTATTATTTTCTGGCTGCATTAAAAAATCCCAAAAAATATTCTAGAAGTTGAGTGCCAATTTTTCTTTATTATTCATGTATGGTGTGGGGCCCTACTTGAGCATCTTCAGAAGATGTGCATATACTGTTTTTCCTTGCACTGAGGAGAGACTTTCATCGGGCCACTTTGCCGTAAAGGCAAAACTGGTGGAGGGCTGCATTGATAGTTGACTTTATGGAACTTTCTCCCATCTCCTTACTTCATCTGTGGAGCTCAGCCATAGTGATCTTGGGGTTCTTCTTTACCTCTCTCACCAAGGCTCTTCTTTCATGATTGCTCAGTTTGGCTGGACAACCATGTCTAGGAAGACTTCTGGTGATCCCAAACTTCTTCCATTTAGGGATTATGGAGGCCACTGTGCTCTTAGAAACCTTGAGTACTGCAGAAATTCTTGTGCAGCCTTGGCCAGATCTGTGCTTTTCCACAATAGTGTCTCTGAGCTACTTGGCCAGTTTCTTTGACCACTTGATTTTCATTTGGTCTGATGTGCATAGTGAGCTATGAGGTCTTATATAGACAGATGTGTGCCTTTTCATATGAAGTCCTATCAGTTTAATTAAACACAGCTGGACTACAATGAAGGAGTAGAACGATCTCAATGAAGATCACAAGGAAATGGACAGCATGTGACTGAAATATGAGAGTTTGAGCAAAGGGTCTGAATACTTATGAACATATGATATTTCAGTTTTCCTTTTTTAGTAAATCTGCAAAAATGTATCCATTTCTGGATTCTTTCTGTCAAGATGGGGTGTATAGTGTACACTAATGAGAAAAAAATGAACCTTTTTGAATTTACTAAATGGCTGAAATGAAACAAAGAGTGAAAAATGTAAAGGGGTCTGAATACTTTCTGTACACACTGTATATATATATACATACTGTATATATACAGTATATATATATAGTAAGAAAGGATGTTGAGAAGGCTGAACTTTTAAATTCCTACATTGCATCTGTTTTCTCTTAGAAAGGAAATTTAACATCAACTGATCGTCACTGTCCTATTAAAGGAACAGAAGAATCCAGGATATCTATAAACAGAAAGCTCGAGGAAACACTTACCTAACATAAATGAATTCAAGTCTCGAGGGCTAGTTGAATTACACCCCAGAGTACTGAAGGAGATAGAAGAAACTTTTGAACCACTCTCCAGGAGAAGTCCCAGAAGACTAGAGAAGAGCAAATGTTCTTATCTTCAAAAAGGGTAAGAAGGTGGACCCAGGAAACTATAGGCCGGTAAGTCTGATTTCTATACCAGGAAAGATCTTTGAATACATTATCAAACAACATGTATGTAAGTACCTGGATAAGAATGAAGTGATTTACCAGAGTCAGAATGGGTTTATAACTAATAAGTCATGTCAGGCTAACTTAATTTCCTCTATGACAGAATCACTGACTGGGTGGATCAGGAAAATGCTGTAGCTATAGTATATCTTGACTTCTGCAAAGCAATTGACAAAGGATCTCACACCATCCTTATTGAAAAAATGACTAAGTAAGGAATGGACAAGGCAACTGTTAGGTAGATTCCTAACTGACTAACTGAAAAAAACCCTATTAAAATATAACTTTTATTAAGTACAAAAATAACAATATAAAATTGCACAGATGTCCCCTGTTATAAAGCCTAGTAAAAAACGGGCTATTGTATTGCTGGAAAGAGATAAGGTATAACAGTTAAACCAAATCTAACCAGCTAAATCTGCCAATCCAATCATGTGGTCAGAAAAACCTCAATAATAGCAGTTAAAAACTGCACAAAACTATTATAGCCCAAAAACCCCAAAAAATGAAAAAAAAGGGGAAATGGACATAAAGAAGATGTATAAAAATTGATAATACGTGCTACCATCTGATAACAATTTCAATCAGCCGATGTGAAGAAAAGAGTGACCTGGCCCTATACAGAATGACTATCTGAACACCTACCTAGGTGCGGAGGTTGGCACCCTAAGAAATACAAGAATGGCGTCCCCGCTCGTGCGATGGATATCCCTAATCTCCTATATCATCCTATAAGACGACAGATTAGAAACAGAGGGCCAGATGGCCTGTATCCATTTGCTAAGAATATCTTCATGAATGCAGTAAAGCAGATTTATACAATCATATATGCATGTGAGGAAAGGTAGAAAGTCCAGACAGTCTGAATCGATGCATAACACTCACACACAGTAAAACCAGTTACATATAAATTTGTAGCAAATTATGCCCTTTCCCAAAACCACTGTTACGTATATGAAGTATATATAAATTGTCACATCAAGTACCCAGATAAAAAACTGCCCATTAAACACAATGATGAATCAATGGTAGGTAAACAGGAAAGGCTTATCTGATAACAAGTTGTCAGAAATCATGAAAACAATCAAAGACACCACTGAATATGCCAGATTTTAAAGTCTTTGTGTAAATTAGTAGGGGTACTATAGCCACTCCAGATATCAGATATATATCATACCCCTAGTTTAAATAACCAGATACTGACAACAATAAGCCCATTCAGGGGAAAAAAACAGTACTTATCTGTGAATATACACTCCTTCATAATGATAGCCATAAGGTCCATGATAACATCATTCCTCAGATATAGTCCGCACACTCTCAATGCGTTTTTCCCTACTGCGGGTTCATCAGGAGAGATGCTTATTGGTCAGAGCGGTCTGGCAGTGGAGACTAATCCAATTGATGAAGCTGCACCTGTAGCTTACCATTCCCCCTTATATATCTGTATCACTCCCAGCATCTCCTGCTTTCAGACTAACGTCATCACCTGGTGCCACAACACTAGAAGCACAATGTATGGTTACCTGCAGATTGTGTCGTCACATTCTTACTGCACATGTCCATTCAGTGTCCAGACGCTAGAGGAGTCACATGATCAGCTCACAGTATTTGCTGCTCTCACCTGCCCACACAGTGCTAGAGGCACACAGTATGTTTTCCTACCCATACCATTGTTTTCTCATTGTTTCATTGCGCATGTCCACTCAGTGTCTAGATGCTGGGAGAGTCACATGATCAGGCTACAGTAACCACAATATCCATCATTGCACAGATGCAGTGTAGTCACATAGGAGCATATTACAGCTCATATAAGCAGCATCCTCACTTATGAAGTATGCATGATCAGATCTATAGGGACGTTTTTCTTCATGCATTATACCTGAGCATGCTCTACATCCTGCAAGTACAAAGAAAAATTTACTCCTAAAATGGAAATGCGCATGCCCTAAACTGTGAGGCTATTTACCTATATTCCTCATGCAAAAAGAGCATTATTACATTCGGCTCGATACATATAAAAACAGTGGCTACCACCGCTTATATTGTATAAATAGGCAGAGTTTATATATACTTAATGTTCAACCAAAAACACATATAGGATCATTATTTATAATTTTAGATCTCCTATACACCCATCAAGATTATACATTTTTTTTTATTCATTTTAACCTCATGCCCAGAACCATAGTATATACAGTGACTGTAGACAAGGAGGCTAATGAAGCCTTCTCCACGGAGAGCTATCCAACAACGAATAGTGGGTCGGTATCCATCAAAAACTTGTTCAAAGATCTATATATAGGATACAAGAACAATGTGAAATCATTTTAGGAGATCAAGGCCCTTGAAAATTATATTAAAAATAATATTGTTCCGAGTGGCCTAAGGATTAATATTTTTCCATCTCCCAGATTGGCGAGTCCTCAACTCCTACAGGCATGACAGAGAGAATCAGTAGCCTCCTCATGTAGGTTTATGAAAATCCTGATTGAGGAAGAGAAGATTAATTTTGAACACACCGGTAAAATATTGAATGAATTGATTGAGAAAACCCTCCCATTTAAATCGGACCCAGACTTTACTAGGAGAGAGGCAATTCTCCAAACTTCTATTGAAAAGTTTCAGACTACGATCAAAGATAGGAAACATAATCAATTCCTTAGGGACTTTAACGAATTTAAGGAGAATAGAGCCTATAACTTCCTGGTCACACAACCAAGGGTATATACAGACATCTCATCATCTGAGACAGATAATTCTGATAGGGAGAGGTCTAGCTCTAGAGGTAGATGGAGACAAAGGGGCAGGGAGAGGGGCAGAGGAAACACACACAAATGGCAGAGTTGAGATTTGCATGTGGCTCAACAAGTGGGGGTATCAGTAGGGCAATCAACCCAGATAAATACCCAGATAAATGGAGCAAGTACAACACCTCAAAAACCATCCTTCTCATTACAGCCTGTAGTATCCTCCTCTTTTTTGGAACAGAAGGCCCCACTCGGTTATCAACTGTGAAACAGAGTGAACTAAGGGGGCCAAGGCCTGACCAAATCATTAATATTAGTAATTATATACTGTCTCTGGATGAACAAAGGGTCCTTTTGAAGGGCTTGTCATCTGTACCCACTACCAGGTATGACCCCTTTAGTTGGGTTAAGGTTATCAACCTTTTCGCACTAAAACTCAAATGGCACAAGTTCTATCTCCAGAAAGATAGCGAGAAATGTGGTATACTGGGAATTGCCATTGATGATCTAGAAACTATGAATATATTAACTGACTTATTGGTGGAAAATGAACGTGATGAAACCATGGGTCCATTTACATCTCTTAAGCTCAAAAATACTAGGTTGCCCCCTGGGGATAAGGTGGATTGCATTGATATTTTCTTGAAGGTTGTGGAAGAAGAATTGATTAAAATTAATCCCAATATATCAAAAGGGGAAAGGATATCGAATCTCACTGAGACCGAGATGACAGCACTCAATCTATTGGAGAAAAATAAGGAGATCATAATAAAGCCCTGCCATGTGTCACTCATTGTTGAGAGACAGAGATACATATGAAGTTCTAGAGCATGATCCTACTTCTCAATATATGGACAATCTTACAGATATCCTGATGACTGGCCTGGACTTGAATTTGATTTTCTTTGTCTCTCCTCTCCCCTGACACCTGTCTTTTACTGTCTACCAAAAATTCACAAGGGGGTCAATCCCTTGAAAGGACGGCCTATTGTCTCGGGGGTTGATTCAATGAGTCAAAACATTGGGACGTATATTGATAAGATCCTGCGCCCATTTGTTACGTCATTACCATCTTATCTAAGAGACACGTCTGACCTTCTCGTTAAGCTTGAGGGTATTAATATCAGCTCAGAGACACATCTAGCATCAATAGATGTTGAAGCTTTGTACAGTAATATTCCACAATTGGCAGGTGTCAGGGGGGTGGAGTTCTTTCTTGGTACAAAGGCAACGCAATTAGTGGCACATAACAACTTTGTGGTGGAATTGTTGGTGTATGTCCTTAATCATAATTACTTCCTCTTCAATGGCAAGATCTACCACCAGCTCAGGGGGACCGCTATGGGGAGTCCCTGTGCGCCATCTTATGCAAATCACTTCCTGGGCTGGTGGGAGGGGACCAAAGTCTTCCTGGAGGAAGCATGGTGGTACCAGTATATGGTGGGAGGAGACCAAGGTCTTCCTGGAGGAAGCATGGTGGTACCCGCATATCCTCCTTTGGTCGAGATTTATTGGTGACGTATTCATCCTGTAGTCTGGTTCACCAAGTGAATTTCATAGATTCATATCATGTCTAAACCAGAAGGTTGTTAATATGCGGTTTACATTTGAAATACACAGTGAGACTATCACGTTTCTCGACCTTCAGATAATCAAAAATGGAGAGGGGGTATCACCACAAAGACGTTTAGAAAACCTACATCCACGAATAGCCTCCTGCATTGGGAGAGCTATCATCCTGACCCCCTTTAAAGGAGAATACCCAAGGGACAATTTCTACGCATTAAGAGGAAGTGCTCGGATGGGCGAGATTTTTATACACAAGCCCATGACCTGGGGCGGAGGTTCCGGCAGAGAGGGTATCCAAGGGATGTAATAAATAAAGCATGGGATCATGCGGTAGGATGTAACTGTCATGATTTACTACATCCAACCTCAAAGGAGGAGTCATCAGATATATTGAGAATTATAGGCATGTTCGATGACCGATCTAATGAGGTGCAGGGTATACTGAGGAGACACTGGGGAATCCTAAGGACGGACCCAGAACTGAGAGATGTCATTCCACCTACACCCCGGATAACATACAGGAAGGGGAGATCCATATGGGATAGATTGGTTCATAGTTTCTACAATAAACCGAGACCAGAAGGCACGTAGCTGGATCGTAAGCCATGTGGGACGTTTAAATGTGGCAGTTGCAAATTCTGTCCTTGGATCAGTAGAGGAAAATCATTCAAAGGTGCTACATCGGGAAAAGTTTACTATATGCGAGACTTTCCAAACTGCAAAACAGAAGGTGTAGTCTACATGGCCACATGTTCCTGTCCACGTAATTATATAGCAAAAACCAAAAGGGAATTGTGTAGATGAGTGGGGGAACATTTGGGAGACATAAAACATGAGAGAAATACACCCCTGGCGAGGCATATAAAATTAGAACATCATAATGATCCAAAAGCTGTGTCCTTCTGTGTCCTTGAGGTAGTGCGGCGTAACCCACGGGGGGAAACTGGGATGTCATTATTAAAAAAGGAATGTCAGTGGATATTTAGACTATGTACTCTTGTGCCAGAATTACTGTTGTTTCATTTGATTCCTTGTCCATTATCATGAAGCCATGCCTGTGGCTAGGTCTTGTGACCCAGTCTTTTATTATAATTAGGATATGCTACTTGATTAGAATGTGCCCCAAATGTTAGTTCCTACCCTTATTTACAGTCACTGTATATACTATGGTTCTGGGCATGACGTTAAAATGAATAACAAATTTTTATAATCTTGATGGGTATATAGGAGATCTAAAATTATAAATCATGATCCTATATGTGTTTTTGGTTGAACATTAAGTATATATAAACTCTGCCTATTTATACAATATATGCGGTGGTAGCCACTGTTTTTATATGTATCGAGCCTAATGTAATAATGCTCTTTTTGCATGAGGAATTTAGGTAAATAGCCTTACAGTTTAGGGCATGCGCATTTCCATTATAGGAGTAAATTTATCTATGTACTTGCAGGATAAAAAAAAAAAAGAAGAAAAAGGAACACTCCAACAATATATAATGAATAAATCATATAATTATATGTAGTTTAAAATATTAGCAATGTGTTCCTTTTTACGGCTAGATGGCAGACCATCCGGTATCAATGAGACAAAGAAAAATTACCAAGTGATGTTCACGAACCACAGTTGATGAATGTGTATATAGACAATATTAATAAAAACCAAAGAAAATATAACAAAAATAATATTTATTATAAATTCAGACACAATATGCGACTACAATGAATACAAAACATGTAAAAATGTTATAATACGGCAAAAGGCACCCGTAGGTGTATTAATACTCTAATAGCATATTATATTAATCTCACCACTGTACACAAGGGGTTTTTGTATAGAATGTAAATTCGGCATAAATAGTAAAGTCCCCAAATACAGCAACAGAAATGTGTAAAAGTGCAAAGAAAAATATATAAATGCAATAATAAAATTGACAAATGTGACTGTATCCAAATATATAATGTGATGCACTAAAAAAACAAAGTAATAAAAAAATTGTAATATATGAAAAACACTATTAATACAAAAGGTGAATATACACAAAGTGTGAACAAAGTTTAAACTGCTAGGATGATAAAGTGTAAAATAAAAAACTCACAAAGGAGTGCTGACGAAGGAGTTCTTCCGAAACGCGCGTCGGGGCGCGTTCTTCTGGCAACGTCAGGGAGTCACAAAAACACTGAACTTTAGGAAGGCAAAGTTTGACCAACTTAGAGATGCCCTTAATATGGTTGACTGGGACAATGTCCTCAGAAATGAGAATACAGAAAATAAATGGGAAATGTTTAAGAACATCCCTAATGGGCACTGTAAGTGGTTTATACCTTGTGGGAATAAAAGGACAAGAAATAGGAAAAACCCAATGTGGCTAAACAAAAAAGTAAGAGGGGCAATTAACAGTAAAAAGAAAGCATTTAAACTACTAAAGCAGGATGGCACCGTTGAAGCTCTAAAAAACTATAAGGAGAAAAATTCTTTATCTAAAAAAATAATTAAAGCTGCCAAAAAGGAAACAGAGAAGCACATTGCTAAGGAGAGTAAAACTAATCCCAAGCTGTTCTTCAACTATATCAATAGTAAAAGAATCAAAAGTGAAAGTGTAGGCCCATTAAAAAATTATGAGGAAAGTATGGTTGTAGATGATGAGGAAAAAGCTAATATATTAAACACCTTCTTCTCCACGGTATTCACGGAGGAAAAGGAAATGTTAGGTGAAATGCCAAGAGACAAAGAAAACCCTCTAGTAAAGGTCACCAATCTAACCCAAGAAGAGGTGCAAAACCGGTTAAATAAGATTAAAATAGATAAATCTCCGGGTCTGGATGGCATACACCCACGAGTGCTAAGAGAACTAAGTAATGTAATATACAAACTATTATTTCTTATATTTAGAGACTCTATAGCGACGGGGTCTGTTCCACAGGACTGGTGCATAGCAAATGTGGTACCAATATTCCAAAAGGGCTCTAAAAGTGTACCTGGAAATTATAGGCCAGTAAGTCTAACCTCTATCATTGGTAAAATATTTGAAGGGTTTCTGAGGGATGTTATTCTGGATTATCTCAATGAAAATAACTGTTTAACGCCATATCAGCATGGGTTTATGAGGAATCGCTCCTGTCAAACCAATGACCAATCAGTTTTTATGAAGAGGGAAGCTATAGACTGGACCAAGGTGAGTCATTGGATGTGGTATATCTTGATTTTTCCAAAGCGTTTGATACCGTGCCACACAAGAGGTTGGTACACAAAATGAGAATGCTGGGTCTGGGGGAAAATGTGTGTAAATGGGTAAGTAAGTGATAGAAAGCAGAGGGTGGTTATAAATGGTATATTCTCTAACTGGGTCGCTGTGACCAGTGGGGTACCGCAGGGGTCAGTGTTGGGACCTATTTTCTTCAACATTTTTATTAACGATCTGGTAGAAGGTTTGCTCAGTAAAATATCATTATTTGCAGATGACACAAAACTATGTAAAGCAGTCAATACAAGAGAAGATAGTATTCTGCTAAAGATGGATATGGATAAGTTGGGAACTTTGCCGAAAGGTGGCAGATGCAGTTTAACAATGATAAATGTAAGGATATACACATGTGTTATGATTGAGTCACCGTAGGAGGCAAAAATAGTAATGCTAGCTAAGTCCAGAAAACCAGAGAAGTTGGCAGCTATCGGATTGCAGACCCCTGAACCTATCAACACAACTAGCAGTAGCCGTGGGGGGCTCCTACGATGCCCTAGGCCCCTCGATCACAGCCGGAGGACTACATAGCCTAAAGACAGAAAGGGAAATCTAAACTGCCCCAGAGCAGACCCCAAAGTAAAAGGCAACCCCCCACATATAATGACGGTGAAGCAAGAAGAAAGAACAAAACACAGACAGAAAGATAGACTGAGCAAAGATGGGGCCCACGCTAGCTTAGATAGGAAAGGACAGGAAGGCTGCTGTCTGCAATCCGTGAAAAACCCTATGAAAATAAGAGCCAACAAACTGACAGTAAAAAAGGCCCTGAAGACGCTAGGCTTCAAAAAAGCTATGTCAGTACTCGGGAATATTCTGAAGACAGAGCAACAGGAAAAAGGAGATTCAGCTAACCCCAGCAGGGAATGGCAGAATCCAGAAAAGCAAGGAAAACAAAACACTAATGCAAAAAGGCAAAGCAGAAATCTTAGCTTTAGATGCGCAGGAATCAGACTGGTTTCCTAAAAGTCCACAGAGAAATCACCCGCAGGCCAGAAGGGCGTCGGCAGCCTTATATCCAGTCATTAACTCCACTCAGCCAGTCATCATCATCAGCCCCAGGTGTTTGACAATCAGGCTCACTACCTTTCTTCACCAGAAGAGGGAGTTCCTCGGGCCTCAGTAGTGAAGGGGAAAATGAACTCACAACACACATGGGAAGAAGGAATCAATATCACCATTACACACTGAACGGTAAACCACTGGGTAAATCTGACATGGAGAAGGACTTAGGGATCCTAGTTAATGATAAACTTACCTGGAGCAGCCAGTGCCAGGCAGCGGCTGCCAAGGCAAACAGGATCATGGGGTACATTAAAAGAGGTCTGGATACACATGATGAGAGTATTATATTGCCTCTGTACAAATCTCTGGTTAGACCGCACATGGAGTACTGTGTACAGTTTTGGGCACCGGTGCTCGGGAAGGATATAATGGAACTAGAGCGCGTACAAAGGAGGGCAACAAAATGAATAAAGGGGATGGGGGAACTACAATACCCAGAAAGATTAGCAAAATTAGGATTATTTAGTCTAGAAAAAAGACAACTGAGGAGCAATCTAATAACCATGTATAAGTATATAAGGGGACAATACAAATATCTCTCCGAGGATCTGTTTATACCAAGGAAGGTGACGGTCACAAGGGGGCATTCTCTGCGTCTGGAGGAGAAAAGGTTTTTCCACCGACATAGAAGAGGATTCTTTACGGTTAGGGCAGTGAGAATCTGGAATTCCCTGCCTGAGGAGGTGGTGATGGCAAACTCAGTTGAAGGGTTCAAGAGAGGCCTGGATGTCTTCCTGGAGCGTAACAATATTTTATCTTACAGTTATTGTTAGGTTCTTTAGAAGGATGAAGATCTGGGGATTTATTCTGACAGAATTTTATAGGCTGAACTGGATGGACTAATGTCTTTTTTCAGCCTTACTAACTATGTTACCCTTAGGTGCTGTTTTTTTCTTTGTGGCCAAGAAAGATGGTTCATTAAGACCTTGTATTGACTATCATTCCCTTAACAAGATGACGGTTAAATATCAGTACCCGATGCCTCTGATTTTTTCTCCAGAGTTAAGTCATTATTGTGCTCTACTCCTCTTTGGTCAGACATCATCTTGAATACTGTGTCCAGTTTTGGGCACCACATTTTAAAAAAGACATCAACAAACTGGAGCAAGTTCAGAGAAGAGCGATCAGAATGGTGACCGGTCTGCAAACCATGTCCTATGAGGAATGGTTACAGGATTTGGGAATATTAAGCTTGCAGAAAAGACTTAGAGGAGACTTAATAGCTGTCTACAAATGTCTCAAAGGTTGTCACATAATAGAAGGATCATCTTTATACAGATTAGATATTAGAAAAAACTTTTGACAGTTAGGGTGATCAATGAGTGGAACAGGCTACCATGAGAGGTGGTGAGTTCTCCTTCAATTGATGTCTTCAAACAGAGGCTGGACAGATATCTGTCTGGGATGATTTAGTGAATCCTGCTTTGAGCAGAGGGTTGGACCAAATGACCCAGAAGGTCCCTTCCAACTCTACAATTATATTATATATATATGCAGCGCTGGAGTCCGGGGTTCGACTCCCACCAAGAACAACATCTGCAGGGAGTTTGTATGTATGTTCTCCACGTGTTTGCGTGGGTTTCCTCCGGGTACTCCGGTTTCCTCCCACATTCCAAAGACATATTGATAGGGAATTTAGATTGTGAGCCCCATTGGAGACAGTGATGAAAATGTGTGCAAACTGTAAAGCGCTGCGGAATATGTTAGCGCTATATAAGATAAATATTATTATATATATATTATTTATTTATATAGCACCACTAATTCCATGGTGCTTTACATGAGATGGGGTTACATCAAAATACATTGACAGACTGGTACAGAGGGAAGAGGACCCTGCTCTTGTGGGATACATTCTACAGGATTATGGGGAAGGAGACAGAAGGTCGGGGGTTGCAGTAGCTCTGATGGTGTTGAGGTGGCCGAGTGGTCATTATAGGTTGTAAGCTTTTTTGAAGAGATGGGTTTTCAGATTCTGTCCAAAGGATCCAAATGTGATGGATAAAAAGATGTGTTGGGACACAGAATTCCAGAGGATGGGGGATATTCGGGAGAAATCTTGGAGGCGATTGGGTGAGGAGCGAATAAGCGTGGAGCAGAGAAGAGGGTCTTGGGAGGACCGGAGATTACATGAGGGAAAATATTGAGAGATTAGTATATATACAGTATATATATATATATATATATATATGTATATATATATATCTACAGTTGTGGCCAAAAGTATTGACATCCCTGCAATTCTGTCAGATAATACTCAGTTTCTTCCTGAAAATGATTGCAAACACAAATTCTTTGGTATTATTATCTTCATTTAGTTTGTCTTAAATGAAAAAACACAAAAGAGAAGGAAGCAAAAAGCAAAACATTGATCATTTCATACAAAACTACAAAAATGGGCCAGACAAAAGTATTGGCACCCTTAGCCTAATACTTGGTTGCACAACCTTTAACCAAAATAACTGCGACCAACCGCTTCTGGTAACCATCAATGAGTTTCTTACAATGCTCTGCTGGAATTTTAGACCATTCTTCTTTAGCAAACTGCTCCAGGTCCCTGATATTTGAAGGGTGCCTTCTCCAAACTGCCATTTTTAGATCTCTCCACAGGTGTTCTATGGGATTCAGGTCTGGACTCATTGCTGGCCACCTTAGAAGTCTCCAGTGCTTTCTCTCAAACCATTTTCTAGTGCTTTTTGAAGTGTGTTTTGAGTCATTGTCCTGCTGGAAGATCCATGACCTCTGAGGGAGACCCAGCTTTCTCACACTGGGCCCTACATTATGTTGCAAAATTTGTTGGTAGTCTTCTGACTTCATATTGCCATGCACACGGTCAAGCAGTCCAGTGCCAGAGGCAGCAAAGCAACCCCAAAACATCAGGGAAACTCCGCCATGTTTGACTGTAGGGACCGTGTTCTTTGCTTTGAATGCCTCTTTTTTCTCCTGTAAACTCGATGTTGATGCCTTTGCCCAAAAAGTTCTACTTTTGTCGTATCTGACCAGAGAACATTCTTCCAGAACGTTTTAGGCTTTTTCAGGTAAGTTTTGGCAAACTCCAGCCTGGCTTTTTTATGTCTCTGGGTAAGAAGTGGGGTCTTCCTGGGTCTCCTACCATACATTCCATTTTCATTCAGATGCCAACAGATAGTACGGGTTGACACTGTTGTACCCTTGGACTGCAGGGCAGCTTGAACTTGTTTGGATGTTAGTCGAGGTTCTTTATCCAACATCCGCACAATCTTGCGTTGAAATCTCTTGTCAATTTTTCTTTTCAATCCACATCTAGGGAGGTTAGCCACAGTGCCATGGGCTTTAAACTTCTTGATGACACTGCGCACGGTAGACACAGGAACATTCAGGACTTTGGAGAAGGACTTGTAGCCTTGAGATTGCTCATGCATCCTCACAATTTGGTTTCTCAAGTCCTCAGACAGTTCTTTGGTCTTCTTTCTTTTCTCTATTCTCAATGTGGTACACACAAGTACACAGGACAGAGGTTGAGTCAACTTTAATCCATGTCAATTGACTGCAAGTGTGATTTAGATATTGCCAACACCTGTTAGGTGCCACAGGTAAGTTACAGGTGCTGTTAATTACACAAATTAGAGAAGCATCACATGATTTTTCGAACAGTGCCATTACTTTTGTCCACCCTCTTTTTATGTTTGGTGTGGAATTATATCCAATTTGGCTTTAGGACAATTCTTTTTGTGTTTTTTCAGTTAAGACAAATTAAATGAAGATAATAATACCAAAGAATTTGTGTTTGCAATCATTTTCAAGAAGAAACTGAGCATTATCTGGCAGAATTGCAGGGGTGTCAATAGTTTTGGCCACAACTGTATATACAGTATATACTGTATATATCCTATATATATTTATATATATATTTAGCCTAAAATACAAAGGAAATTTGTCATCTTTAACTTTAGAACTTTTAGAGATCACTTTATCTTCAACTTGCTCAAATATTCACATTAACAATAATATTGACTAGGGGTGCCCAAACTTTTACATGTCTCTGTATTTTTTGATTACAGTGTCCTCATAGCATGCACATACTCAGAGTAAGGTTAGGTTCACCATCTGTGATTTAAAGTCTTTGCTTGGATTGTATTACCCAGAGAGCCTCCTGACTTGAACTGCCTCTTTTATGTGTATGGGTTTATTTGTTGGGGGTTAGGAGACCCACAGATGATCTGGGCATTGCAGTCTATACACAGTCCATGAAAACATGATGTGTGAATTCAGCCTTAGGAATTTTGAAGAGGACAAACGGAACATCTAAAGATATCTGTTTGAAACTCGTTTGATAAGATTCAAAATCATTTGATTTAATAAACTACATGATTGGAGTCACACATTTAGTGACCCCAAATCTGGAATTATTTTTCAGTATGAGGATATGAGACAGGACAGACAGGGAAAGTTCCCAGAATTCTATGGCTACCTATAATAGTGAATGTCACAAAGATTTTTGTTACGTTTGTATGACATAAGTGTGTTGAACTTATAAGACTTCCTTCAACACTCTAAGGTGACCTTCCTGGAGGATATGCCAATATTTATTTTTTATGTTTAGGATGCTATGGTAATGAGGAAAAAGAAGCAACACTGTTCTCTCTAGAGAAGTATTCCTTTTATCCCTAGGTGTTATTAGGTCATTTCCAGACCATCGAGAGATCCTGTTTCTGTGGTGCTGCAGAATTCCATAGGATGTCCTCTGTGGCAGCATTTTTCTGTCATTTCATTGAGTCTAGTGTGTCAGGTACAATCAGTTGAGACAATTCTTTTGACCCTCATAGTGTGATCCAATTCTTCGGATGCAGAGAAGATGGAGAAAAAAGTCTCCATTTTCTCTATTATGAAATCTGCCTGCAGTCCCATGGTTTCCACAGACTCATGGGCTTGCTTGGCCAAGTTTGATTTGAATATCAGCTCAAGCTCAGGCATGCTGAAATTTTTTCCTTTTACTGAAAAAATTGGATCGCATATGGACTGAAAATAGGATCATGTACACAAGCTATCTGACCACAAGAATAGAAATTCGTGCATTGATTAGAAGCAAATCAATTTAGAAAACACTTTGCTTAAAATGACCATCACCATGTGATAGGATAAGATATACAGTGAGAAAAATAAGTATTTGACAATTATCTATGTAAAAATCATACAATGTGACTTTTTAGTTTTTATTTTTACAGTCTGTCTCTCACAGTTAAAGTGCACTTATGATAAAAATTACAGACCTCTCCATTCTTGGTAGGTGGGAAATCTTGTAAAATCGAGAGTGGGTCAAATAATAATAATAATAATAATCTTTATTTTTATATAGCGCTAACATATTCCGCAGCGCTTTACAGTTTGCACACACATCATCACTGTCCCCTGATGGGGCTCACAATCTAAATTCCCTATTAGTATGTCTTTAGAATGTGGGAGGAAACCGGAGTACCCGGAGGAAACCCACGCAAACACGGGGAGAACATACAAACTCCTTGCAGATGTTGTCCTTGGTGGGATTCAAACCCAGGACCACTGAGCCACCGTGCCGCCCTAATACTTATCTTCCCCACTGTAGAGGATGATGAACAATAATGCATGACCTCAGGTGGGCTTCCTCAGAGCAACCAATCAACAGGGACTATAGGTGTATCACTTACAGTATAAAAGCCAGTGCAGGTAGGAGCAGAGGCTACAGACATTTGTAGAGTATGAGAACAAGAGAGGACTGAGCTCAGTCATATAGTAAAAGATATCAAACACAGTCTATACAGTATAAACATTATGTGTGACAATGTATAGTCTGATGATAAATGTAGTTTGTGAGTAGAATTTAAATGAGTGGATAGGAAGAGAGAAAATAAAGAAAGTGTCCTGATTTTCTGATACTGTTAGGCAATGAGGGCCAGACATACATTACTGCAATTATAATGCTTCAATCCACTCAAATATGTCTGCTTTTGCACGTTGTTTTGCAGTTTGTACATTTTATTACACCCAATATAGCCGTGTTTTATGACAAACTAAGCATTAACTGTACAGACAAAATCTTAATTAAAATCCAGTTTAATGTGTGACAAATTGTGTGTGCATTGTCTCATGGTCTGTCTTATCAGCATGTTATTTTGGTGATGTTAGAAAAAAATAAAGTATAATAACAAAATATACTAGAAAAAAAATACTAGGCCTAGCAATTTAAACAGCAGAAACACAACAGTTATTTTCAGTGTATGCGAAAAAGTGCATCCGCTGTCACAGAGCAGCTTGTCTGTTTTGATGTTGTATGTGCTTTGTTATAAAGAATTTTTTAGTGCTTTTATACAGCATTTGGTTGTTTAACATTAATTTTTGCAAATCTATCAGCAGTTTGGGAGTTTTTGGAATCTAAAAATAAAGAGAACTATTAAAAATTCTTAGGCTATGCGAGCATTTAGAATAGAAAGCACAAACAACATAGCTGGGATGGTTTCCTACACAGTCAATGTGGTTTTCCAAAAAAAATATAAATGAAGACATATCTTACCTTTATCTATGTTGTATAGCAAACTTACCAATTCAAGACGGTGGCCCAGTGCACACAGACCATCAGTATTTTATTGGGTAATAGGTAGGAGAAGCTAAGATTTTTATTTTTGATTTGAGAAAAGCTGATGTAAAAAGAATTGTAAAAACTGATACATGAAACAAAAATGGGTCAATGACACTGAACAAAAACAGACCATTTTTTCACATCTGAGATAAAAAAAGATTAATAAAATTGGCCTTTATTCCAGTTTAGTGTTTGTGACAAAATGTATTTGTGATGTCACACAACCAGGGCCATTATCAGTGCAGAAGCAAGGAGGGGAGTCCCAGACTGGATGAGACATGCTGTACAGTCTGCACTAAGGCAGAACAGCTGAGTCACTGTATAAATGGCCTGGCAAACTGTTTGGCAAGCTGGGGCCTGGGTTATTTACTTTGCTTTATTAAGCCCCAGGGCCTCAAGGTCCCGTCACACCTAGCGACGCAATAACGATCGCGACAGCGATACGACACGACAGGGATCATTGCCGCATCGCTATGTGGTCGCTATTGAGATGTCAGACAGTCCAATCTACCCAACGACAGAGCAACGACCTTTGTAACGATGTCGGTGGTCGTTGGGACCCTGTCACATTGCATGTTCCATTGACGATTCACACCTCGATGAGGGATGTACTGTGTGACACTGTATTTACACAGGCGTGGATTGAGCTCCCTTTCTCACGCCCTCTCAGCTCTGAATGGTGGACGCTACCGCAACAACAAAAATGTGGAATCGCTGTTGAGACCCCCAAAAAATACCTACCATTAACTGGCTAGAGAAGCAATGAAGATGGAAAAGCAGATGATCCAAAATGGAGTAGCAGCCGTTGGACAAAAACAGGTTCTCAACTTGGACACACCCGGGTCAGGAACAAAGAACTGAAGTGCTACTTTGTTAGATTCTTTTAAAAGGAAGCCCGCCAATCAGGACGCTGTAGTGACCACCAATCGGAGCCGAGATAGGCGTGGAAACGGGAATGCTAATCCCTGCCTTGTCTTGCTTCTGAGTCGCTAACGAGGTCGTTAGGCTAGGTGTCAAACGTGACGATACAAGCGACTCAGCGGGACATGAGCGAACAAAGAAATGTCCAGACATTTCGGGCACGATCAGCGATACCCGGCAGGGGGGTTGGTCGCTGGTCACTGTCACACACAGCGATCTCGCTGGTAAGATCGCTATAACGTCACAGTTCTAGTGACTCAGCAGCGATCTCGCTAGCGATCTCGCTTAGTGTGACAGGGCCTTCAGTCACTCACAGCTGCAGCTAATTTGTGTAGCCACAGAAAAGGGGGTCAGCCGCGTCTGACATGAGTGACCTCAGACGATGTCATCCCGCCCTCTGTTCCTAAGCTGCTGTCACGCCCAGGGACCCTGCAACACATTATATGAAGGAGTTGAGGATCTGAAAGTGAGGAGGTGCACACCTTTGTCCACCCACTAGTCTGTCCACTAGTCCGTCTGACCTTCCGTTCCCCATCTGATCTCCCATTTGCCCACATGCTGGCCCACCCACCCGCTACTCTTCTTGTGACCCCCTCCCTGCTCATGCAGTGTGAAGTTGTAGGCCATCTCTGTCTGCTGCCTGCCTGCAAACTACTAAGTACTGCTATGTTAGACACTACTGCCTGCCTGCCTGCCTGCAAAAAGGTACAGTTGCCTGTGTTAAAGAGGATTTTCTAGTAACTAATATTTATCTATAAACATTGTCATTTTTTACACCAAATTATAAAAAATGACTTATGAGTTTGTAGCAAAATATTAAAAAATGCTCTTTTTTCTTTTGATCAGTTTTGCAACTTTTTAGCACCAAAAGTCACAAATCCTTTAAAAAGTCACAAAATTTGAAAATTGAAAACTCCTTCAGAATCCTTACTTCAAGAGAGGACTAGAAAGGGATGCACCAAAAAATGCGACATTTAGTAAAAGTTGCATTTCATGAATCTGTCTAAAACATCTGGATAAGCAAAGGTGTCAAGGAAAAGTAAAAATAAAAACTAAAAAAGAACTCAACTTAAAAATCAGAACCAAAGAGTATGGGAAGCATTGATATGGCCCCCATAAAGCTTTGGTCTCAAAATCATAGAGTCTGTGTGGGATTACATAAAGAGATATAGGATTTGTGTAAGCCTACATCCACAGAATACCTTTGTTATTTGTAACAACTTTACCTTACTGATGAGTTACTCTTAGGATTTGCGGATCGCACCAAATATAAATGATGAGAAGGTAAGATCGCAACCTGGGGTCCACCGTGCGCTGATGGAGGAACCGCAGCTAGTAAACAATGATGGAGCGATGCTGCTTGAAAACACCATAACCACATGGAGTTAAAGGTCACTCCATGTGGAAAGAGTGCAAAGTACCTGCTTGGTTGCTCCACAGAAGGGTTCAATAACAGAGCACTTGGTGCTATACACTGTTAGACTTCACAGGAGTACAGCAAGTAATGATGCTAGTTGAGGTCCCTATAGCTACCCCCCAGGGAAGCCTATGAGGTGCCCCTGAAGGTCCAGTAGCCACAGAGGTACTGCACCTCAGCAAGAGGTGTGGTGCCCCACTCTCGGGTAAGGAGGGGGCACTACCCAATACCCGCACACTAGCATCCAACATCACTCCACTCCAGGCCAGGGGATTTGGGTGGTCCCTATTTAGGGAGGGTCCAAACTCAGGCTGGAGGGAGAAGTAGGTAGAGGGTGTGGGTGGAGGAAGTAGATAAGGGTAGGAGGCCAGGAGGTATAGTGACAGTTGGAGAGAAAGTTGATAGTTGGTAATGGAGAGTTGTCATGGAAGCGGGAGTCAGTTGGAGCAAGTGTCAAGTGAGGAGGGAGAAGTGATGGAGGGGATGGAGATGGGCTCCAGGAAGAGAGAAGGGGTCCTAGGAGCCAGAGAAGTGAAGAATCCACCCGTGGTGCCCAAATCCACATCCACACCGACGGTAGTCGGGTGGAGGGACAAGGTTGCAGTGGGGACCGGCCCCAGACTAGTGGAGAGACTGTAGGACTCAGCTAGCGAACCAGAGGCTGTAGTATCTGTATGTGTGACAACCAAATCGACACACAATCGCTAAAAATGCAGCCTTATAGGGTCAAGGGGACCAGGAGGTCATCGCTTGAAAGGACCTGAGGCTGCTGGCTTGGGATACTGTGTGTGAGGCTCAGGAAAGGAGGGTGTGACCTGGGAAGGTACACAAGAAGGGAGTCCCAAAAAAGTGCACCCAAATTAACCGAGAGCTAGCTGGACCACCAACCCGGAGGATATGGCACCAGGCTGGTGATTGTAACCTAAAGACTGTGAGTAAAGTGTGAAGACTGCGCCCTGCTGTGTCCTCAGATTTGTTTACTGCATTTCTTGCCCTGTACTACAACAGTTACCATCATCAAATTAACCCTATAACTGCACTGGGGCCCGCTTTACCAGTGGAAAGCTGTAACATCCTTGCTGCATCACTAACCACCCCAGTGGACCTGAATTGCAGCATCGGCCATCTATTGATGAACACCACAGGTGGTGTCATGATTTAATCCTCTATAAACTTTCCCGCTTACATTTTATTGCCCGCCCAGGGCCACGGACCGGGTCACTGCTGCCGAGACATACCCTTAAGAACTTACCAGCCCAGAATGAGTACCCCCTTAGTGGGCATTGCAATCTAGGCTGGCGGTTGTGCTCGCCCTGACAATCGGCTGTGCTAATAGCATATGCGACGTAGGACTCCTGGAGTAAGATCCTAAGCAAAGCAGGAGTTCCCACCCTACACTGCCTGCCTAGACACACAGTCGCCGTGCTAGAAGAAGCACACATGCACACAGTGGTAACTTATCCACTGACACGCATAAAGGATCTTAGCACGCCAATGTGCGCCGTAAAGACCCTTTTATATGCTCCGTTTAAGTCCAGTCATACATGACCTTGTTTGTGGACCAATCTGGGAACTGTCACATCACCTGAGGAATTGACTGCCGACCACCAATGAGAGGTCACCACCTCACGAGCATGCTCAGTAGAGTGATTTCTGGACTTAGCCTCCGGAGCATCTGTTAGCCACTGCTTATTGCTTGTTATCATAGCTTTGGATGGTAGGCCAGCAGTAACCAAGTGAACTGCACGGGTCTGAGCAAGATGCAGGAGAAGAATGGGAGACTGCAGAGGCAGACAAGTCTTTGGATCTACCCTGTTCAGCGGGAGAATCCCAGCGCCTAACAGTTGCTTTATAAACATTTTGCTATAGTATCTAGAATAATTGATGCTTTAATGTATTTTTTGAATGCAATAGTTGGTCATGGAAATTATTGATTTGATTTACCTTACTCTTTTGCATACTCATTTTTAATTTTACTAATTAATAAAAATAAACAATATAGTTCTATTTTTGGGAGGAGCCTTACTTAGCAAAATTTCTTCCACATCTGCCTAAAACTTTTGCATAGCAGTGTAGATATATTTTTTTTAGGCTTATAATGTTTTAACATTATTGCCTTAATAAAAAAAAATTAGATTCCTTTTTTTACTGCATTATTTGGTGCAAGATGGTATTTTTTCTATTTTATCTTAATACTATTTGTTTGCTATTGCTGGAATATGTTCTTTGTGAAACTAACAGTTGGCATAAGGTCTATAAACAATTTGGTCAGTCTTATTTCATGTTTCAGTCTCCTTAGTTATCACTTACTTTATATTGTCATCCATTCCTACATGACTTTTTTGTTGTTGTGTCTGTTTCTTTATTTCTCATCTTAGAAAACACTTCTCTGATATAATGTTTAGCTTTTTATTTATTTTTTTTTGTTTGGTTTGCCACTTATCCATAAGAATTATGTTTGTCTTCTTTAACACAAAGAATCTGTAAAGTCTCAGTTCACATAAAAGATTCCAGACAGAGATATGTAACTTGTTGGTAAGATTATTGATTGTAAATAGAAACTAGAAACAAAAAAGTTTCTGCTAAAATGAGTAAAGTTGTTATTATTTTCGTGAGAGAATTCTTTGGCACACAAGGTGATAGCTAGCAGAATAGTAATAAAGGTAAGATTCTCTTTTTATGCCTTTGGCAACTGTTCTGCTACAAGATAAAACCTTAAATATGTCACTTATTCTGAGAAATGGTTCAATAACCAGGAACCTGTCTCTAAAAAATCCAGCTAAATGTAAAATTCTAGTTTTAATTTTACAGTGACAATCATGTAAGCTTTGCTTTTCAAGGTTCATGATAGATATGTTTGGAAGGAGGTAACATAGAAAACCAAAAGGACAAATAAAGAAATGAAACTATGCTTTAAAATTTGCAGTCCTTATTTTAATAGTCCTTTAACTTTTTAAACAAAACAACAATATACATTGAGATCTATCTGATTAACCACTGAACACCCAATGACTGACATAGCACGTCATGAGCAGGTGCTAGTTCCCACATCATGATGTGCTAGGCCCATCATGAATTTTAACTATAAATGTGTGTAAACATGCAGTGATAGTTCTTTGCCTACACCTGTCATTGACAGCTGAGTGGCACTGGAAGAGGCACTGGAAGAGGTGTCGGCACCCATGCCGTTGATCCCTGGACTCAGAGAGCTGTGTTCGGTCAGTCAGACTGAGGACCCGACCACAACATGATTGAGCATGACATGCTGAAATATCTACACTTCCTGCCTGATCAGAGCAGGAGCTCGGTGGTGCTAGTAAAGTACAGTTCCAGCATAACCCATGGCTTTTTAACCCCCTAAATGCTGTGATCATGAGCAATCGCTCCCTCTGCCTTCAGATCGGCGCTCCCATGATGACAACATGGGGACTATTATTTCTATGGTGACCCGGGGTCATCATGACGACCCCCGGGTCACTATGTTCCTATACAAATATAATGCACTGAAATGCATTCAAAGTGAAAAACGTGAAAGTCCCATAGAGAAACTAAATTAAAAAAATTAAATTTTTAAAAAAAAATTACAAAATAATAAAAAACAAAAAATATTGCATGAATAAATTCACACTTTTATGTGGAAAATAAAAATAAAAAGTACACATATTTGATGTCGCCGGTTCCGGAACGACACGATCTATAAAAGTGTCACATAAATTAACCCCTTCAGTGAACATTGTAAAAAAAAGTGGCAAACTATGAGCTTTCATATACCACTGGAAAAAAAGTAGAAGAAAATGTGATTAAAAGATTTTGTAAATAAAGATTGTATTGCTGAAAATGTCATCTTGTCCTGCCAAAAACAATCCACCATACAGCTCCATCAGGGGAAAAATGTAAACGTTATAGTTCTCAGAATATAGCAATGCAAAAATAATTAATTTTTCTATAAAGTTTTTGTTGTGTAAAAGGGCAAAAACAAAAAAGCTAGTAAATGTGGTATTAATGCAATCATACTGACCAAAAAAATAAAGTTGCCTTATTAATTTTACCACAATGGGAATGGCATAAAAGAAACCCCAAAAACAATTACTGAATGGCTGGTTTTGTTCATTCTGCCTTCCAAAAATTGGAATAGAAAGCGATCAAAAAATGTTTTGCTCCTGAAAATTGAACCAATGAACCATTCACGGAAGCCTGTTCCACTCATTGATCACCCTCAATGTCAAAAAGTTTTTTCAAATATCTAATCTTTATCTTCTCCATTTCAGTTTCATTCCATTGCATCTTGTGTTTCCATGTGCAAATGAGAATAATGATTCCTCTACACTGTGACGGTCCTTCAGATATTTGTAGACAACTATTAAGTCTCCTCTTAGCCTTCCTTCTTGCAAGCTAAACATTCTCAGATCCCCTAACCGTTCTTTGAAGATCATACTTTGCAGTCAGCTTACCAGCTTGGTAGCTCTTCTCTGGACTTGCTCCAGTCTTTTTAACAATGTGGTGCCCAGATCTGGACACAGGGTTCCAGATGAGGCCTGACCAAGGAGGAGTAGAGGGGAATAATTTACGTGCTCTAGACTCTATGCTTCTCCTAATACATCATAGACGTGTGCATTGCCTTTTTTTGCTGCTGCATCACACTGTTGACTCATGTGCAGTTTGTGAGCTATTAGTATACTCAAGTCTTTTTCCCACGTGCTGTTGCTATGCTCTATTCCTCATATTCTATAGATGTAATTTTTGTTTTCCTCGCCAAGATGTAGAATCTTGAATTTCTCCCTGGCAAATGCCATTCTGTTAGTTGCTGCCCATTGCTCAAACTTATCTAGATCCTTCTGAATCCTTTCTCTGTCTTCTCTAGTGTTAGCTACTCCTCTTAGCTTTCCATCATCTGCAAATTTAATTAGTTTACGCTTATTTCCCTTATCTAGGTAATTTATAAAAATGTTGAACAACACTGGGGCCAGGACAGAGCCTTGTGGTACCAAACTTTAAACACTTTAGCAATTGGATGCCCAACCATTTATTACTCTTTGAGTACAAACACTGAGCCAGTTATGACTCCACCTAATCGTACCCTTATAAATCCCATACTTGGCAATTTTTTTCAATAAGGATAGTATGAGATACTTTTGTCAAATGCTTTGCTGAAGTTGAGATATATTATATCTAACTCATTTCCCTGTCAGTGATTCCATCTTAGTAGGAAATTAGATTAGTCTGGCATGACTTGATTTTTTTTTCAGATGTATTTGCATTACATAGTACTGTTGTGTGGATTTCTGAACATTTGGGGTATCATACCCCATGCTCTGAGGATGAAGTTTAGTGTAATCTTAGGTGGGGGTGTTGTTCATCATGCTCTTAGGCTGAAAGTTTTAAACTTCTTTTGAAGGTGAATTATGCACCATCTTCTGTGGGCTAAATTTTAATGTCTCCCCTAAACAATTTTTGCATAAATGTCTAATCCAGACTGGTGCCAAAGGCCCTAATTTTGGTGTGGTTTTCTGCTTTGAACTGTAACTTTTTCAAGGAAAACTCTTCTGGATTCGTGACCTACTAGCTTTTTCCTAAGATGCATTTGTCATACACAGTACTGTGGCATAAGTTTTTGAACATTTGATGTATCATGCCCCATGCTCTGAGGCTGAAATTTAGTGTAATCTTATGTGGGGTGTTGTTCCCCATGCTCTAAGGCTGAAACTTTTAAATTTCTTCTGTAGGAGTATTGTGTGCCATGATCTGAGGGCTGAATTGCGATGTGCAGGCATAGACATAGTGTTTCCAAAAATTAGCCCAAGGGGCTGTATCATGGTTGACGAAAGAAGGAGGTCTCATCACAAGTGCCTCTGTTGGAAAATATTAAAGAATGGAACATTGTTTCTAGCTTGTTAACCATGAGGTACACGTGGCAGAAGCAGTAGGATACACATGTAAGAAGAAGGAAAGAGGTTTGTATGGGAAGGGATGGACATGAACACCAGTAGCATATGAAAACATTTTGGGTGACTTTAGGTTGGGATGCTGTCATCTGGAGGGCTTAAAGACTGTGGCAAAATCCAGTCCTTGTAAAATTTTATCAGAGTCAGCCTGGCTGGAAGCACGCAGGTATGGTCACTTAGATACTCATTGATCATGTTATTCAACTTCTACCTCCATGATATTGTTACTGGTCCAGCTAGCCCATGCTGATGAGTCAGTTTATTGAAGATATACCAGTTTCTGGACATTTTCCCCCCACTTCTTTTGGATCTGCTTGGCGTGTCTCTCCCCATTAATGCATGCTGCTGCAAAGAGCTGATATCTCTGCTTCCAGTGGTGTCTGAGTGTGATGTTATCAAATGATTGACAACGGCCCTCTTGAAGGATTCAATTGTGAAACCCCTTGGTGACTGCAACAGTAGCGAAGGAAATTTGTGGGTGGAGAATGGTGGCCAACCAGTATAGGTTGCTGTTGAAAATGTGGATCATGCAAGGGTCTTGGGACAGACAGTTAGACATGAACCGTGCCATGTGTGGCAAGCTGCAAAGAGGCAAATGCTCTGTGGCCAAAGAAGGAAGAACAATAACCATCCTCTCCTCACACTGACTCTCCTTCTCCTCCACCTCCTCCTCTCCAGCCCAACCATGCTGGACAGACATGAAGCTGGGGTTTGGAGTCCCCTCTGTAGCCTCAGGGGTCCCCTTGGTGCCACAGAAAAGGAATTCCTCAACCCTCCTTGTCTTCCTCCTCATCTTCATCACCCAATCTTGCCTCATGATATTGGCTGGGCTGGGTAGGATCACCCAGTGCGAAATCTTGCTCCATACCCACCTGATGGTCACTCAAAGATTCGATGTTTAGATTATACAGCGATTCTTTCAACGTACATAGCATCAGAATGGTATTGCTGATAATAGCCTGATCACTGCTCACAAGGTTGGTGCAGTACTCAAAGTTATCAAGCACCTCACAATTGTCAGCGATCCACACCCACTCGATAGTTGTTGTGTGTCTTGGCTGAGCCATAGTCTGAGTCTGATGGTCATGTTTAAACTGGTATTCAGCAAGTGCCCTCTGCTGCTCACTAATCCTTGCCAACATATGATATGTTGAGTTCCACCATGTGGGCAGATTGCAAATGAGTCAGTGATTTGGCAAATTACATTGCTTTTGAAGCGCTGCAAGATTCGAAACAGCAGTAGAGGAATGGCAGAAATGGGCGCAAATACAGCACACCTTCTCAAGTAGTTACGGAAAATCAGGGTATGTTTTGATAAAATTCTGAACAGCTAGGTTCAGCACATGAACCATGCATGGCACGTGTACCAGCTTCCTGAGCATTTAAGCCCCCACCAGGTTAGGCCCATTATTGCAGACAACCAGACCGGGTTCGAATTGCAATGGGGAGAGTCACTGATCGGTCTGTTGTTTTTTGGGAGTGATGTGGAGGATAGTTAAGCATTGGATGAGGAGGCAGAGGAGGAAGAGGGGAGACAGGACATATATGATGAGGCAGAAACGATGATTGAGGTTGGGCCGCTATTCGAAGCATTGTGATGTTCCAATTTGCAACTTTGTCCCACTCTCCACCAGATTCTGCCAGTGTGCCATGACAGAAATGTATCGTCCCTGTCCACAACTACTTGTCCATGTGTCCAAGTCTTGAGGAGGTCAGTAAGCATCAGATTCCGGTCAGGGTTCTGGAGGAACCACGGCTGATTTCCTCAGTAAATAGAAGGCCATTGTGAGAAACCGTCACGAAGGTTACGGAGGAGGTCGAATTGTGAGTGGGAGCCCTGCATCGCAAGAGAATTGTATTCTATGTCCTGCCCGATAGGTCCCCTGCAATTCTTCTCGGGCTTCCCTGGCTGAGGGTGCAAGAACCTATTCTTGACTGGCGCTCGTTGGACATTCTTCGTAGGGGTCCTCACTGCTATCATCATTGCCTGCTACCGGTTCACCAATTCGGAGTGTCTTGACCCATCTCCGCTCCTGTTGGATTACCAGCGGCTTATTGGCCCTTCGCAGATGTCTTCTGCAAGAGAAAGGTGGAGAGTCTTCCTCCACATCGGCCATACAACTGCCTGATTGAAATGATTTCTGGCTTTACACCCCCCAGTGGTAGAATCTATCCTTTATCCCCAGAGGAGACACAAGCCATGTTGGAGTATATTCAGGAGAATCTGGCCAAAGGGTTTATCCAAAAGTCCTCTTCACCTGCAGGTGCTGGATTCTTCTTTGTCAAAAGAAAGATGGCTCACTTTGTCCAAGTATTGACTACAGAGGTCTCAATGAGATTACCATCAAGAATAAGTACCCACTGCAGCTCATCCCTGAGCTCTTTGATTGTCTGCAAGGAGCAAGGATCTTCACTTAGCTTGACTTTCGTGGGGCCTACAACCTAGTCCAAATTCACTCCGGGGATGAGTGGAAGTCTCTGCAATGTTCCTGCGGTTTTTAATGAGTTGGTTTATGACATCTTCCGTAATCTTTTATACTCCTGCGTGGTGGTTTACCTGGATGACATTCTGTTTTTTTCTCTGGACTTGTTCACCCACAGAAGAAATGTTCGTCAGGTATTGCAGTGACTACAAGAGAATCAGCTTTACACCAAGTTCGAGAAGTGTGTTTTTGTACAGACTTCCTTACCTTTTCTAGGTTATGTTATCCGGTCTCATAATGGATCCAGAAAAGGTGTCTGCCATTCTAAACTGGCCACAACCTTAGGGGATTAAAGCCATTCAATGCTTTCTTGGCTTCATGAACTATTACTGACAATTTGTTTCTCATTTGTCGTCACTGACCAAGCCAATATTATTTCTCACCCGCAAAGGATCCAATCCCAAAGTCTGGTCATCTGAGGCAGAAGAAGCTTTCTTAACCTTAAAGTGGAGGTTTGCAGAGGCTCCTATATTGCATCATCCTGTGGCTAGCAATCCATTCATGCTCGAGGTGGGCACCTTGTCCATGGGTGTCGGTGCTGTTCTCTCCCAGAAGTCTTCTTCGGGTCAATTAGTCACCTGCAGTTCTTCTCAAAGTATTCTCCACTTCGGAACGCAACTATTCCATCGAGGACAGGGAGTTGATGGCCATTAAGTTGGCGTTGGAAGAGTGGCGGTATCTTCTTGAAGGAGCCATACATCATTTTATTGTCTACACCGACCACATACATGGCATACATTCAGTCCACGCAAAGGCTTAATCCTCAACAAGCCAGATGGTCCCTGTTCTTCTCTCAGTTTGACTTCAAACTCCACTTTTGGCCAGGCATCAAGAACACTAAGGCAGATGCTATCTCCAGGTCCTTCCAGTCGGAGGATACTGAGGAGGATTCTTCTCACATCATCGACCCTTCTAGGGTAATCACTGTGGCTCCACTCAGGGTTACCACACCACTACTGGGTAAGACTTTCATGGCAGAGAGTGACAGGGTCAGGATACTTCGCTGGGGTCATTCCTCTAAATTGGCTGGCCATGCTGGAATCAAAAAGACTATTTTTCTCATTTCTCAGTACTACTGGTGGTCTTCCCTCCGTCAAGATGTGGAGAATTTTACGGTCTCTTGCCCTTCCTGCACCAAGAACAAGACTCCAAGGTAATGTCCCTCCAGGTTCCTGCATCCCCTTCCAGTATCTTCGGCCCCCTGGCAACACATTGTCATGGATTTTATTACTGACATGCCAAGTCCCTCGGATTGTAAGGTTATTTTGTTTATTGTGGACCATTTTTCAAAAATAGCTAAATGGCTCATTTTGTTCCTCTACCCAGCTTACCATCTGCTCCAGAGTTGGCAAAGATCTTTGCTAGTCACATTTTCAAGTTTCATGGTTTCCCTTCACACATAGTAGCTTATAGAGGTGTACAATTTACTTCTCCCTTCTGGAGAGCTCTCTTCAGACTCATGAAGATAACTCTGGATTTTTCCTCAGCCTATCACCCTCAGACTAAAGGCCATGTAGAATGAGTCAACCAGGTCCTGACATCTTACCTTCAGCACATTACTAATATACATCAGGACGACTGGGGCAGAGTTCGCATATACCAATCATCCCAGCGAATCTTCTACCAAGTCTCTGTTCTTCATCATTTTTTGTCAACACCTCAATATGCCTCTCCTGGTTTCCCTTGTCTTGGGTGTGCCAGCAGCTGACTCCATATTGAAGGAGTTTTCTCTGATCTGGAGGGAGACTAAGGATGCGCTTGAGAGGGCTTCCAGCAAGATGAAGAGATACGCACATAAGAGATGCTTGAATTCCCCTATGTATCTTCCGGGTGAGAGGGTTTGGCTTGTGTCCAAGTACTCCATGCAACATCCAGTCACTCTCCTCCATGCATTAACACCAGGAATGTCATTGAGGTAAAAGATATACTGGCCTTGAAAAGGGTTAGAAGGAGAACCTTCTTTTTGTTTGCCTGGAAGAGTTTCGGTCCTGGGGAGAGATCTTGGGAACCCCGAGAGAACATTCATGTTGCCCATATTCTCAAGAGATTCCTCTCCAGATGTAAGAAGGAGGGGCATAAGGGGGTACTATTACCACCATGTCCATCTGTGCTCCCCTCTTCCGACGGGCTGCTTGGATCGAGGTGCGCCATGCTGTCTCTATTCTCCCGGCCTTGCAGTCTCCCCAGGTCCCTCGCTGTCTGCGCATGTGCACTTTTAGGTCTCGAGTCCTGACCCGGAAGTAATCTCACTGGGCACCTGGTGTCAGGAATATCAGATGGCTTCGGCTGTTCCTCGGCACCTGATTATTATTTCCTGCGCTTGCCTGTGTAGGTACTCTCGCAGGTCCCTCCAGTGCATACTCTGCTCTGTCCCTGTATGCTCCCAGTGCATGCTCTACTCTGCTCTGTCTCTGTATGCCTGCCAGTGCATGCTCTCCTCTGCTCTGTCACTATACATCTTCCAGTGCGTGCTTTGCTCTGTCCAGGGTCTCGCACCCTCTGTGAACTCGGCCTCATCCAGGACCCAGTGTCTCTGCTCCATCTTGTTCTCGATGAGTACCCTGATTCTTCTCGTTGTCTTTATGCCATTCCTCTGGCACTAGCTATTGCGGTATACCTTCCTCCTTGGCCTGCCCTTAACAGTCGCTGTATAGGGGTCGGTTCCACCTGGCCAGCTCGCCCAGGGTCGGTTGGCACCACGATCCAGTGGGTCCACTCTAGGTTTCGTAACAGCCACCAAATATCAAGGTGGGATATGGTGGGCTGTATCACATTTATAATTTTTTTAAATTTACTCTGCTTGATATCTGCAGACAGCTTCATATCATCACCACAAAAATACAACGTGGGATACGGCGGGCTGTATCAGGTTTTGTAACAGAAAAAAATATTACCATATATACTTGTGTATGTGCATGTATATAAGCTGAATTTTTCAGCACATTTTTTGGTGCTGAAAACGCTCCCCTTGGCTTATACACAAGTCTTTGTGACAGAAGACAGCAGGGAAGGAGAGCAGCAGGTCACAGGAGGCAGGAGCTGGCAGCTGCGGCTGTAGCTGTGCCTGCTGCTAAAGAGAAATTAAGATTCACTGCACTGGAATGAATATTCATTTATCTTATACTGCAGCTTGCACAGTTCCTGTGGCAGCCATCAGCTTCCAGCAGCTGCCGGGCTTTCACAGGTAGCCATTCATTTAGGTAGTCCATATTCACCTCTCCGCTCCCATAGGTGTGGAGAGATGTGAAAATTCATTCCCTTAATGAGCGGAGGCACTTGATCATCCAGCCACAGGAGATGCTCACACTGGAAAAAGATGCTGCGAAGGGTACGCAGCGAAGGTAAGTAGACTTTTTTATGCTTTTCTCATGGGGGCCATATATTTAAGGATTGGGATGAGGAACCATGCATACAAGGATGGGGATGAGGAGCCATGCATGCAATGATAGAAATAAGAAGCCATGTAGACAAGGATGGGAATAAGGAGCTATGCAGACAAGGATGGGGATAAGAAGCCATGAATACAAGGATGGGGTAAAGATCCATGCAGATAAGGATTTAGTCACCACACCACTAAATGACAAGGTGGAATATGACATGCTGTTTCACATTTAGTAAGTGAAAAAACAAGATTTAGAACTTCTTTACTCGTGCATAGAGCACAATAGAAGCAGTGCACATCATACTAGTATGAAATGTTCACTGCTGTCTTTGTCTTTGGACCTCAGTAATAGCACACAAAATAAAAGAAAATCTGATGAAAGGTCAGTTTCACAGCCACAAAGGACAATAGTTAGCTAAGCTATCTGACTAATAAACAACCGCCTAGCTAACTACCTAAAATCTAGCTGCAAACAGTGCCAGAGTCAGTAGCAGCCTCTCTGCACTAATACAATGTCAAAATGGTGTTAAAACAAGATGTTTGCTCTATATATGGAGAGGGACAAATGATTTCAGCAGCCAATGACACAAGCCGTTTTGTCAGGACATTGTGGATGTTTCCTGGGCCATGACTGGCTAGCCGCAATGTGCATTCATGAGGTTAGAAGAAAAAAAATAACAGTTTGCATGAATGCCTAGACTTGTGCCCCATGCTCATCATACACCACAAATATCATAGCCAAAGTGCTGAAAATACTTTAGTGGCAATGTAAATAATTTCCCATACTTTTTACTGAATATTTTCAATTTTATAAAATTTGGCTTGTGTTTCCGATCACAAATTCGAATGTGCCAAATTCGTGCCAACTTTATATTTGGCAATTGTTTTCCAAACAAACATGCTCATCACTAATATTTACTCCCCCAGTCTAAAAAGAACAGCCGCCCAGAAAAAGTGCATCTGTTAGATGCACCAATTCTGCCGCTTTGCCCGACTCTTCCCTTTGTAGTTATGGCAAGTGGGGTTCATATTTGTGGGGTTTATGTCACCTTTTATTGTCAGGTGACTTCAAACCCATGGCTTAGTAATGAAGATTCATCTATAAGATACCTATGTATTACTAATTATGATTACTGTATATTGTAAATAAACACATAGCAAGAATAAAGTCTTTTATCTAAAATAAAACAAAACACACTTTTCCATTTTCATTTAAAAATAACAAACACAGATATACTCACCTAAAGCCTAATTCCACCTGTCCGTTGTTCTGTCCCATGACGTAATCCATGTCTGGGGGATAAATAGTTTTCTACCTGGATGGTGCAAAGATGTGACCGTCCAGGCTGACAACCACTGGTGAGTGAGCTGCTGCGAGCACACCGTCCGTGACTAGCGGTGATGTCACTGAAGTTACTGCTGGTCACTGAAGCTGCATTCCCAGCCGGCAAATGAACTGCGGTGACTTTTTCTCATGATGCAGAGACGAGTTCACTGCAATTCAAATTCACCGCAGTGAAATTCTCACAGTGAACTACAGTCAACTCACCTCTGCACCATGAGATTGCTTCTCACTGTGCAGAGGTCACTGCAGTTCATTTGAGTATAACTGTGTTTATTAATAAAAATGGAAAAATGTGTTTTTATTTCTAATAATGGACTTTATACTTGCTGTGCCTTTATTTACCATATAACTTATAGACGCCTCTGCATTACTATTCCTTGGACTTGATGTCACCGGACAATACAAAGGTGACATCAACCCCACAAATATGAACACCACTCGCCACTGCTCCAGGGCAAGTGGAAAGAGCCGAAAAAGTGCCAGAATTGCTGCATTGAATAGATTGCGCCTTTTCTGGGCAGCTGCGGGTTTCTATTTACCAGCCTGAGAATACCAGCCCCAAGCTGTTTGCACTGGTATATCTGGTTGTTAATGGTACAAAAAAATAAATAAAAACTGTTCTGAAATGTTGTTTTATAATTCATTCTTCCACCCAAAGATTGGAAAAAAAGTAATTTAAAAATATCATGTACTCTAAAATGTTACCTTAAAAAAATAAGTTCCCTACATGGCTCTCTCAAGGGGAAATAGGGGATTTCCATGAAATTGATAGCTCAAAAGTTCTGGCATAGCTGTGTGAAGGAAATTTGGTTAGGATAAATTTATCCCTATGTGTGTTGAGGCCGCTCCCAAATTAGGCTAAGTATTTTGAGCGCTCAAGAATGACACTATACACCTAGGTGACAGAATAACATTCCATCAAACACTCACCCTTTATTGTACATACATGTTTTTATATTTGCATATAGAAAGGGGTGGTCAATTAATTACCACATATGGTCAAGCTCTGTTATTGGCTATCTAAATATATGGAATATTGTGATCAAGGCGTTTATAAATGCTGATTAAGCAACTAAAGTGTAACTGTTGCTTTTTCCGCAATGAAGCTAAAAATTGAGACATTGAGTCAGTACTCAGTACATCTGGTGTTGTTCCGCTTTTCATCTTGGAAAGTCCCAAAGAGCTGTCTGGTTTGTGGCTGCCATTTTTTTTTTTGCCAAAATTTTCTTACCTTACTATGGAGCTGCAGTCTCCATCCCGTGAGCCGAGGGTGTGGCCGAAACCCCTGTCTCTACGGTCAGCAGGGTCCCTGTGCGTGTCAGCCATTTCCCCATATTTGGGCGCCAGATGTAAAGGAAATTTGGTTGGGAAAAATCTATCCCAAATTGTGCTAAATATTTTGAGTGCTCAAGAATGACACTGTACACTGACATGACAGAATAACATTCCATCAAATGCTGACCCTTTTTTGTACATACATGTTTTTATAATTACATATAGAAAGGGGTGGTTAGTTAATTACAATAGGATCAAGCTCCTTTGTTATTGGCTATCTAAATATACGGAATATTGTGATCAAGGCATATATAAATGCTGATTAAGCAACTAAAGTGTAACTGTCGCCTTTTCTGCAATTAAGCTATAAATTAAGACATCGACTCAGCACTCAGCCATCTGATGTCATTCCACTTTTCATCTTGGAAAGTGCCAAAGAGCTGTCTGGTTTGTGACAGCCATTTTAAGCACTTGATTATAGTTAGTGATGTGCGAGTATACTCATTGCTCGGGTGTCCTCCGAGTATTTTTGCATACTTGGAGATTTAGCTTTCTTCACCTCAGCTGCATGATTTGCTGCTGCTAGACATCCTGAATATATATATATATATATATATATATATATATATATATATAATCCTCAAGATAAAAGCAGCACACCAAAAGAAGTCCAGTCAAAGTGCTATTTATTAGCCCATCTGGCTAGTCGCCCATACAGTGACGTTTCGGTACTGGGAGTTGTGGACCTTTCCAGCTTGAGAAAGGTCCACAACTCCCAGGACCGAAACGTCGCTGTATGGGCAACTAGCCAGATGGGCTAATAAATAGCACTTTGACTGGATTTCTTTTGCTGTGCTGCTTTCATCTTGAGGACTATTTTTGAGGTTTGGTATATGCCTGGAAGGCTTGCACCCGCATTGTCTGTTCAATTTTTGTGCTGCTTTTTCCCTTTTTTCACACACACACATATATATATATATATATATACTACTGGAATAACACATCCATCTTGAACTATCCTCCCACCACTGTTCTTGCTCCGTCCTTGACCACTTGCAATCCGGCTTCCGGCCACACCACTCCACTGAAACTGCCCTAACTAAGGTCACCAATGACCTACTAACCACCAAGACCAAGCAACACTACTCTGTCCTCCTCCTCCTGGACCTGTCCTCTGCCTTTGACACAGTGGACCATTCCCTATTACTACAGACCCTCTCATCTCTTGGTATCACAGACTTGGCCCTATCTTGGATTGCGTCATACCTAGCAGACCGGACATTCAGCGTCTCCCATTCGCACACCACCTCCTCACCGCGCCCCCTATCTGTCAGAGTCTCGCAAGGTTCAGTCCTAGGGCCCCTGCTCTTCTCCGTTTACACCTTCGGCCTGGGACAACTCATAGAATCTCAAGGCTTTCAGTATCATCTCTATGCTGATGACACACAGATCTACATCTCTGGACCAGATATCACCTCCCTACTAAACAGAATCCCTCAATGTCTGTTTGCTATTTCATCCTTCTTCTCCGCTAGATTTCTAAAACTTAATATGGACAAAACAGAATTAATCATCTTTCCCCCAACTCACGTGACCCCCCAATGGACCTATCCATTAAAGTAAATGGCTGCCCACTCTCTCCAGTCCCACAAGCTCGCTGCCTCGGGTTGTCCTTGACACTGATCTCTCTTTCAAACCACATATCCAAGCCCTTTCCGCTTCCTGCCGACTTCAACTCAAAAATATTTCACGGATCCGTACATTCCTCAACCAAGAATCTGCAAAATCCCTAGTCCATGCCCTCATCATCTCCCACCTTGACTACTGCAACCTCCTGCTCTGTGGCCTCCCCTCTAACACTCTCGCACCCCTCCAATCTATTCTTAAGTCTGCTGCCCGACTAATCCACCTGTCCCCCGGCTATTATCTGGCCTCTCCCCTCTGTCAATCCCTGCACTGGCTCCCCATTACCCAAAGACTCCAGTTCAAAACCCTAACCATGACATACAAAGACATCCACAACCTGAGTCCTCCATACATCTGTGACCTAGTCTCCCGGTACTTAACTGCATGAAACCTCCGATCCTCACAAGATCTCCTTCTGTACTCCCCTCTTATCTCCTCTTCCCACAATCGCATACAAGATTTCTCCCGCACATCCCCTCTACTCTGGAACTCTCTACCACAACATATCAGATTCTCACCTGCCATGAAAACCTTCAAAAAGAACTTGAAGACCTACCTCTTCAGACAAGCCTACAACTTGCTGTAACCACGATCCACCAAACCGCTGCACGACCAGCACTACCCTTGCCTACTGTATCCTCACCCATCCCGTTGTAGATTGTGAGCCCTCGCAGGCAGGGTCCTCTCTCATCCTGTACCAGTCGTGACTTGTATTGTTTAAGATTACTGTACTTGTATTTATTATGTATACCCCTCCTCACATGTAAAGCGCCATGGAATAAATGGCGCTATAATAATAAATATATATATATATATCTATATATATATGTATTTCCATCACAGCAGCATGCCTCCTCAAAACCAATCCAGCAAAATCTGTGCTCATATAGCCAAATGAGTCCAGAAGAGAGTCTAAACCACACTTTGCATCATCATATATGGCATTGATTAGTAAGAAGTCATTTAATAATTTAAAGGGTTGCATGCCTCCAGAATCACAATCTAGACACAATGTGTTTGGTGCTTAACTGGCATGTTTACAACTTTGCTTCTGCAACATTCACTCTGCACTTATTTATTGAAGGCAATTATGGAGTCAAAATGGTAACTATACCTACATATGAATTCAAAGGGGTCTAATTTCCCAAATGGACTTTTGCTGCTGTTCTGGCTTTTTAAGAACTCTATAAATGAAGCCTGAAAAATAATTCAGCAAAATATCTATATTTATAAGAGGCATCGTGATTACTCGCTAATCCCGCCCCTGCACAGTAGCTTTGCCCCCACCACATCAAAACACATAATCCCGCCCTCCACCACATTACCACACACAATCCAGCCCCCACACCACATCACACAAACCTGCCCCCACCACATCATCACACATAATCCCGCCCCACCACATCACCACACATAATAACGCCCCCACCACATTACCACACATAATCCCGCCCCCCACCACATCACCACACATAATCCCGCCCCCCACCACAATCACCACACATAGTCCCCCCACCACATCACCATACATAATCCCACCACATCACCACACATAATACCGCCCCACCACCACATTACCACCCATAATCCCGCCCACACCACGTCACCACACATAAGCCCGCTCCCCCACCACACATAATCCCGCCCCTCACCACATCACCACGCATAATCCCGCCCCCCCACCACATCACCACACATAATCCAGCCTCCCCACCACATTACCACACATAGACCTGCCCCCACCACATCACCATACATAGTCCCGCTCCCCACCACATCACCACACATAGTCCCGCCCCCCACCACATCACCACACATAATCCCGCCCCCCCACCACATCACACATAATCCCGCCCCCACCACATCACCACACATAATCCAGCCCCCCACCACATCACCACACATAGTCCCGCCCCCCAACCACATCACCACACATAATCCAGCCCCCCACCACATCACCACACATAATCCCGCCCCCCACCACATCACCACAAATAATCCCGCCCCCACCACATCACCACACATAATCCCGCCCCCCACCACATCACCACACATAATCCCGCCCCCACCACATCACCACACATAATCCCGCCCCCCCCACCACATTACCAGACATAATCCTGCCCTCCACCACATCACCACACATAATCCCGCCCCCCACCACATCACTACACATAATCCCGCCTCCCCACCACATTTCCACACATAATCCTGCCCCCCACCACATCACCACACATAATCCTGCCCCCCACCACATCACCACACATAATCCCACCCCCCACATTACCCCACATAATCCCGCCCCCCACCACATCACCACACATAATCCCACCCCCCATCACATCAACACACATAATCCCGCCCCCCCACCACATCACCGCACATAATCCCGCCCCCCAACACATTACCACATACAATTCCTCTCCTCCACCACATCACCACACATAATCCTGCCCCCACCACATTACCACACATAATCCCGCCCCCATCACATTACCACACATAATCCCACCCCCCCACATTACCGCACATAATCCCACTCCCCACATTACCACACATAATCTCGCCTCCCCACATTACCACACATAATCCCACCCCCCCACATTACCACACGAGGCTCTGTCCCCACACATTACCACACGAGGCTCCGTCCCCACACATTACCACATGAGGCTCCGTCCCCACACATTACCACACACGAGGCTCCGTCCACACACAGTACCACATGAGGCTCCGCCCCCCACATTACCACGCGAGGCTCCGTCCACACACATTACCACACGAGGCTTCGTCCCCACACATTACCACATGAGGCTCCATCCACACACATTACCACACGAGGCTCCATCCCCACACATTACCAGTTTAATCACCAGCAGCGTTGATTAGATAGCAATGAGCTTGCCGAGTGTTAGCTGGCTGGAAACAGCTGGTGTGATATAAAAACCAAATAGAGCTTGTTTCCTGCAGTTGATGCAGACTACCACATGTTATATATTGTGCCATAAGGGAGAAATTGTGAAACAAATTGTGAAGTGCATTTTTTCCCATGTTTATATTATATATATATTTTCTCCTTCGAATTCTTATGAAAATTAAACATTTTAAGCTAATATGAAATTTTACTAAATATAAGTATAATCAAGAATTTTCATGTTATAAAATTATTGGAAAAATCTGTGGGATAAAAATGCTTACCTTCTCCCTTGATTTATTCCTTCATAGGTTTATCGAAAATGTTGTGTTTTTTCTTTAGAAGTTCTGCTAATGTGACATGAGACATGTGACATTCTATTCCAGCCAAATTTTGTGCTCAAGAAGTGAAATGCTGTTTATTCATTCCCAAGACCTGCCTTGTGCCCAAACAGTATCTTCTGAACACAGTATCACCAAGTTAAAGAAAAATTGTTTAATATATTGTGGTGTTTACTTTATTATTATTATTATTATTATTATTATTATTATTATTTTGTACTCTTACTAATTACATTTTTACTTTTTTCTTCTTGCATTAATTACTGTGAAGTACCAAAAAAGTTATGATTACAAACTTCCTTTTTGAGGTTTTAAATACTTTGAAGGAATAAGGATTTAAAATAGGGTTATCCAGTAAACAGGACCCTCAGAAACATTCGAATCATAATATAGCCCTAAAGATAAAGGTTTCAGAAATTTCCTTGAAATTATAAATACTTGCTACACAATTTTATGTCTTTTAATATCCTAACAAAATTAAAGCACATTTAGAAGATTATGTTTTCCTAAAATATACTTATGGTAAATATTATTTATAAATATTATAAATAAATATTATTGATAAATTATTTTGTGTGTTTTTATATTATTATTATTATTTATATTGCACCATTGATTCCATGGTGCTGTACATGAGAAGGGATGAGCTTATATTCTACAGGATAATGGGGAAGGAGACAGTAGGCCGGGGGTTGCAGCATTATATTAATACAGATATAGTTCCACGTTTAAGTACAGGTTATGTGCAGCATATCATAAAGACCCAGACATGAGAAGCATGACTAAGACCAAAAGTAAACAATTTTATTGAAAAATAGATAGAAACATAATAAAACGTACAGTGCAAGGTATTCATATAAGGTTAAGTACCACACAAATGGAAAAATGGGCAGGACATTCGAGCATGATCAGCGATATCCAGCAGGGGGACCGGTCGCCGCTATGTGTAGCTGGGCATTTATGAAGCAATAATGAGTACGTAAATGAAGAATGTATAAATAAAAAGAAGGTGCAACAATCAAAGCTTAATGATACCAGTAATAAATAAAGTACAAGAATATATATAGTAGTGCCAGCTATAATCAATAAGCTTAAAGGAAAATAGTAATACTTTACATCCAATAAATACTGTATAAAGTAGTGACTGGAATCAATCACAACAGTAGAAATGTATTTTAATTTAAACATTGTAACAGCATTGTCAAATGCATGGTAACAACCATAGTAAAGAGTGTGCTACATCAATAAGACAATGTTAATGTCTCAAAAATTCTAAGTTTGAAGATTGATACATTTTGAAACAAAATAGCAAATTTTAGATTTTTTTCATAAATAATGATCATTGATGCACAAAAATGGTATAAACCAAAATGATAAACATGTAAATGAACTAAATACCTTATTGTAGCATGAAATACTATTATTAAAAAGGAAAATTCAAGTAAAGAAAATAGCAGCAGCAAAATTGGATCAATGGAGATGAGGGAACATTTAAAGTAATGTTGTATATTTTGAATATCAGCAAACCAATGCATTATGGTGGAGGGATGGGATTTTATTTTGTGTTTACACAATACTGAAGTCAAAATACTACTACAATTATGCAACTTTGAAGGTCACCATATCAAGTGATATGAAAATTTGTATTTTCTAGCAAAGATCTGGTCCACACAAGTGATTTTAATAAAAAGGAGATATATTTAGAATAAGTTACAATTAAAAAGCAGAGCACACTAAACTTTCCTATACAGAGGTACACTTCAAAGAAAACATACCATGAGATATACTGTTCTTTACTTTGGGTCCTTGTTGTGCATGAATGTCTCACAATCCATGTTGACAAAGAACATTGTGGGGTGCTTGACCACGAATGAAGTGAGGATGAATTTCTCCTTTAAAGACAGCCTAAAGCAAAGCTTCATCACTTTTTCTATACACTTTATTACTATTGTATTGCATTATGTAGACTAAGCAGTCGAAGTTTCAAGTCTCCTATGGGGACAAAAAAAATAAAGAATACTGTAAAAAATATAGGAATTAAAAAAATATATAAATATAAATCACTAACTTCCCTTTAAACATGGTAAAAATAATTGGACCTAAAAATATATATTAGGTAACGTTTACAAATGTTTTGTTTATCAAAATATAAAATTATTTAAATCCTGTAAGATGGCCATTGGACTGCCCATCAAGGTGAGATGTGTATCATGGATGTGATGTAGGCTTGGAAAGCAGACTTGAGCACTTTTAGTGCTGAGTAAGTTTCTAGGGCGCTGCAAGGGCAGAGTTTAGGAGCAGTTAAAGAGATGGGTGGGACTGGCTGCTCCCATATCGCCACCTCTGGGCCTATATAAGGAAGTTATGCTGCCTCATTAGGTACTGTATCTGTGAGTGGAGTTATAAAGACCTCCAAAGTTGTTCTGTCTCTGCCAGTGTCTCAAAGTTGAGCACTTACCTGAGTGGGGAGCACATGCTAGCAAATGTACTGTTCATTCTCTGTTTGTTTTTGGTTTGTCATTATACTGAAACACAGGCCATTTGTCTTCCCTTATACTGAAAGTGTGGGACATTTACCTTTCTGCACTAAAAGCCTTTGTGCCTGTGTGGACCTGGCAATTACCAAAGAGCTGATCCCTTACAATCCATAACATGAATGGTGGAGAAAGTTTGAACTTGATGGACACTTTTTTCAACCTATGTGCAGCTGGATAAATTGGTGAAAAACTGGTACTGTCAGTAGTGATGGGCGAGCACTAAAATGCTTGGGTGCTCATTGCTCGGGTCAAGCAAATTGTAAAGCTCGGGTTCTCAACCCGAGCAACGAGCCCAATGGAAGTCTATGGGAAACCCGAGCATTTTTGCCAAGACTCCCCCCCGAGGGGATTTTTAGGGTGTAAACATGTTGGAAATCGATGGGAACAGTGCTGAAATGACATGGGAACATCATGGGGAAGACCCCTGGTAGCATTTTTGACTCCTAGGTCACTTCTGTGAACAATGTTGTCAGAGTTTTATGACACTTTTACAGGTGCTCACTAAAACATATAAAAACGAAACCAAAATGGATTTTCCTGGGAAATATGTTAAGGAACATCCTTTCCAGGGAAATGATTTGTATGTAAGGCAAAATAAATAACCCCCCCAAAAAATGTACCTCCATCACGTGGGCTATATTCACACGTAGGATTTTTGATGTGTTTTTCAACTTTTTCATTGCTTTCAACCAATACAAATGCATTCACAGGGAAATGTCATTTTAACAATTAACAACCTTAGCTGGCCATGTGGTGTGTGACACATCATTAGACACATCCTGTTTCATTTATGAAGAAGGGACTCTGAAAGTCATAAAGCCTGTTTTTCAAGGGGCATCAGGCAGCATTAATATTCTTAAAGGGTCTTCAGCTGGCTATGCTTTGTTGTTCCCTTTATTAAACAGTGGGTCTTCTATACTGCAGCATGGTGGCTCAGTGGTTAGCCTTACAGCGCTGGGGTCCTGGGTTCGAATCCCACCAAGGACAACATCTGCAAGGAGTTTGTATGTTCTCCCCGTGTTTGCGTGGGTTTCCTCCCACATTCCAAAGACATACTGATAGGTAATTTAGATTGTGAGCCCCATCGGGGACAGTGATGAAAATGTGTGAAAAGCGCTGCGGAATATGTTAGTGCTATATAAAAATAAAGAGTATTATTATACTGCTATTGCCTTTGCAGTGAGTGGCTGGGCTGCCAAAAATTAGGATACCCCACAATACCCATTTGACCAGATGTGCAGGAGGGCATCATGAAAAAAATGTTCCCATTAGGAGAAAGTGGGTCTCCCATAGTATTTGTCAATGCATTGATTGCAAGGCCTGTCCTGCACCAAATTTAGACGCACCCCAATATCACTTTGCAGAAACATACAGGAAGGTCTCATAAAAAAAGTTCCCATTAGGAAAAAATGGGTCTCCCATAGTATTTGCCTATGCATCGAATGCAAGGCCCACCTTGCCACAAAGTTTCACGCACCCCAATAGCCCTTTGAACTGATTTACTGGATGGCCATATCAAACCAAAGTTCCCATTTTTTCCATTTGGTACTACCATACTGTTAACCTATGCATTCAATGCAAGGCCTGCCTTGCACCGAATTTAGATGAACCCCAATACCCTTTTGAACTGACATACTGGATGGCCACATGAAACCAAATTTCCCATTATGCTTATTGTTTTACTCCCATACAGTTTGTTCATGAATTGAATGCAAGACCTGCTCTGCCACAAAATAATACGCACCCCATTAACACTTGGAACAAACGTCCTGGATTGCCACAACAAACCTAAATTCCCATTATTAGAAATTTTGTACCACCACACTGTTTGCCTATGCATTGAATGCAAGGCCCGCCTTGCCACAAAGTTACACGCACCCCAATAACCCTTCGAACCGACGTATTGGATGGCCACATCAAACCAAAGTTCCCATTTTTTTTCATTTGGTACTTCCATACTGTTAGCCTATGCACCAAATTTAGAGGCACCCCAAAAACCCCTTTGAAGAGATGTACAGGAGGGTCTCATGAAAAAATGTTCCCATTAGGAGAAAGTGGGTCTGTCATAGTATTTGCCTATGCATTGATTGGAAGGCCAGCCTTGCCACAAAGTTACAAGCACTCCAATAACATTTGGAACAGACGTCCTGGATGCCCACATGAAACCAAAGTTCCCATTTTTATGAATTTTGTACTCCCATTAAGTTTGCCCATGAAGTGAATGCAAGTCCTGCTCCAAATTTCGATGCACCCCAATACCCCTTGGAAGAGACATGGAGGATAGCCTACTAAAATATTTCCAAATGAAAGGAGTGGGTCTCCTATGGTTGTAAGTATATGGGTTGACAAACATTTCTCCCTGGGGGGGTACACATCAACATAATGAGTAAAAATTTTTTTACGGCCATTCAAAACACTCTTTAACACAATAATGTGGCTGTTGCATCACAGACCACGGTCACCATGGTGATCTAGTGGTGGTGGCTGTTGAGGTATAGGAGGAGGAGGATGATAACAGCAAATAGGCAAAACCAGGAAGAATATACCCATGAATGGGTGTGAAGAGGTGAATGCGATTATACCTACCGAAAAATGACACTGGATTTGAGGTTATGTTTCACTGTTATAATTCAGTGGTGCAGAGAAGTCTGGCCCAATCCAGCCCTTGTTCATTTTTATAAGAGTCAGCCTGTCAGTATTTTCAGTTGACAGGTGGATGTGCTTATCAGTTATGATTCCACCAGCAGCACTAAAACCCGCTCTGACAAAATGCTAGCGGCAGGGCAAGCCAGAACCTCGAAGGCGTTGAGAGACAGTTCATGCCACATGTCCAACTTGGATACCCAATAATTAAAAGGCACAGAGGAAGCATGGAGGACATTGGTATGGTCAGCAAGGTACTTCCTCAGCATCTTCTAAAACTTTGCACTCCTTGTGAGAGTACCCCGTGACTCAGGGCCAGTGCGATGGGAGGGTCTGAGAAAACTCTTCCAGAATTTTGCTAGTGTTCCACTGTCTCTGATAGATTGGAGTTGTGTCTCCCTTGCCTGAATTCTTTGGTTGTCCAACCAACTGTGACCTCTGCCGCCAGCAATTTTTTAAAAATTCCGCAACAATGGCTTTCTGGTACTGCACAATTTTTGCACACTTGTGTGCCTCTGGAACAAGAGATTGAAAGTTCTTCTTTTAGCATGGGTCTAGAAGTGTCATCAACCAGTAATGACTGTCACCCAAAATTTAGAAAATACGAGTGTCACAGGAAAGGCACCGCAACATAAAGTCAGCCATGCGTGCCAGACTCCTAACAGGCTAGACTTCCATGTCCTCTCCAAGGGAACGACTGACCATGCTCTCCTCCTTCCTGTCCTCAGGCCATCCACACTGAACAGACGGTATGACAGTTGTGCTTGTTGTACCATCTATAGCGCATGAAAGTAGCTCCTGTTCTTCATCCTCCTCCTCCTCTTCCTCATTGTCAACCAATCCACGTTGGAATGACATGAGGCTGGGCTGTGTGTAATCACCCTGTATGGTTCCTCATCGTGCTCTGCCTGCAATGCATCCTCTTTGATTTTGAGCAGAGAGCTTTTCAGAATACAGAGAAGCAGAATGGTGATGCTAATTAAGGCATCCTCGCCACTCACCATCTTGGTGGACTCCCCAAATTTTTGTAGGATGGTACATATGTCTGACATCCATGTCCACTCCTGAGGTCTTATGTGTAGAGTCTGAATTGAATACCAATAGGCTTGTTGATGCTAGTAGTGAACAACTGCCCTCTTCTGCTCACAAGTTCTTTGCAACATATGGAGTATAGGGTTCCAATGCATGGAGGCATCACACACCAGCTAGTGAGTCGGAAGCTGAAAAAGCTGCTGAGGCATGGCAAGGGCAGTGGAAGCTGTAGCTGACTTTCTAAAATGGGCACACAAGCAGCGCACTTTGACAAGCAGATGTGGCAGGTCCGGGTAGCTTTTGAGAAACCGTTGAATAACAAGGTTCAGCACATGGGCAAGGAATGGTACGTGTATGATCTCGCATTGCTTCAGAGCTGCCACCAGGTTCCAGCCATTGTCACACATGACCATGCCTGGCTGTAGGTTCAGCGGTGTCAGCAAAAGATCTGCCTGCTCTTTCCAGAGCTGTCCAGGACTCTTCAGCATTGTGCGGTTTGTCACCTAAGCATATTAGCTTCAGCACAGCCTGTTGCCGCTTGGCTGAGGCACTGCCGCAGTGTTTCCTGCTTGTGGCTGATGTGGTAATTTCAGAGATAGAGGCTGATAAGGAGGAGGAGGATGAGGTGCAGGAGCTGTAGATTTTGGGGGCAACCCTGATTGATATAGGGCCCGCAATCCTCAGAGTCGAGATGACATGTTCCATCCAAAGGTCCGACTGGGTCCCGGCTTCCACTATGTTAACCCAGTGTACCATCAGCGAGATGTACCATCCCTGCCCACAAACACTTGTCCACGTGTCAGTGGTTACATGGACTTTACCAGTAACAGCATTGTTGAGTGCACGGGTGTAACAATTATGTGGGTACTATGGAATCTGATTGTGTGGGATAAAACGAGTCTGAGACCAAAGCTGAGACAAAAAAAGTGTATTTCACAAAGCAACAAGTAGAACATGAACAAGCAGAGATTTCCTGCTATTGTAACGAAGTGATAGCACAAAACAGAAATGTCAGCAGGCATAGTAGCAGGGCGCCACCGCTCATACAAAGTCCAGCAGTAAAATGCAGCAAGAATACAACCATCATTTATACATGGAAGACCAGCAGTAGTATGCAAACAAGAGTGCGACTGGCACTTATATGTGTAAGTCCAGCAGTAGTATGCAGCAAGAGAGCGATGGGCACTTATACGTGGAAGTCCAGCAGGGGTATGCAAACTAGAGTATGATGGGCACATATAGGTGGAGCATAACAGGGAGTAGGTCCTTAACCCCTTTCTGCCATATGACGTACTATCCCGTCCATGTGCCCTGGGACTTAATTCCCAAGGACAGGATAGTACGTCATAGCGATCAGGTCCAATATGGCGGCGGGGACCTTCGGGGGCCTGCAGGAAGCCGGCTTCCTCACTGCCTGCACAGCGCAGGCATGAGGATGCCTTGTGCAGTGCCTGTGTGAGATCGCTGATCTGTCAAAGTGATCTGTGATGTGTCAGATCAGTGATCTGACACATGACAGTTATGTCCCCCCTTGGACAATGTAATAAAGTAAAAAAAAAGTGTAAAAATAATTTATAAAAAATCGCTAAATAAATTAAAAAAAAATATTCCCTAATAAATTCATTTTTTGGAAATAAAAAAAAACAATAAAAGTACACATATTTAGTATCACCGCATCTGTAACGACCCACCCTATGAAACTGTCCCATTAGTTAACCCCTTTAGCACACCTCTTAAAAAATAAAAATAAAAAACAAAGCAAAAAATAATGCTTTATTATCATACCGCCGAACAAAAAGTGCAATAGCGCGCGATCAAAAAGACGGATATAAATAACCATGGTACCGCTGGAAACATCATCTTGTCCTGCAAAAAATGAGCTGCCACAGAGCGTCAGCAGTGAAAAAAATAAAAAAGTTATAATTCGCAGAATAAAGCAATGCAAAAATAATTATTTTTTATATAAAATTGTTTTCATTGCATAAAAGTGCCAAAACATAATGTGCTAATTTCTATTGGAATTTTTTTTTCTTTATATGCATTAATGTATCATCTACCTAAGGGGCCTATGTGATGGGAACTGCATGTAACATACATGATTTACCGTGGAGTGGACACGTGTGCATAGCTAGGGAGCATGTCATATAGAGATTTTGCACTTTATTCATCTGTTCAGTAGCTATAGTTTATATAGCCTGATCTATTATATCATCCTTTTTGGCATTTGATTGTGGATTAAATTAGAATTACATTACACCAGTTTACTCATAAGTGAGGATTTTTTGTAGGATGTTTATATATGTGACGATATACAATTTTGATTAGATCTATTTCCATGCACATGCTGTCATGTGCGGTGTCCACTCAGTGGCATGTTAACGACTATTACTTGTACCCACGATTGTCAGTTTTATATCTACCTAATATGTCAGGTCTGATCTGCCTTTGCATGTTGTTATTTTAATTGTGTTTTTATATTGTATGTCTTTTTGTCTGTCGGGCATTTAGTTCAATAAAGCTTTTTGTATTTTTCATTTCGGCTGAGTGTACACTGGTTCCTGCGCTTCTGTTCTTTTCCTTAAAAACATAAAAAAAATGGCATAAAAGAGGTATCGCTGTAATTGTACTGACCCGAAGAATAAAAACACTTTATCAATTTTACCACACGCGGAATGGTGTAAACGCACCCCCCAAAAGAAAATCATGAAATGCTGGTTTTTGTTCATTCTGCGTCCCAAAACTCAGAATAAAAAGTGATCAAAAAAGTTACGTGCCCGAAAATGGTACCAATAAAAACGTCAACTCGTCCTGCAAAAAATAAGACCTCACATGACTCGGTGCGTCAAAATATGGAAAAATTAAAGCTCTCAAAATGTGGTGATGCAAATCTATTTTTACAATAAAAAGCGTCTTTTAGCGTATGACAGCTGCCAAACATAAAAACCCGCTATAAATAGTAAATCAAACCACCCTTTATCACCCCCCAGTTAGGGAAAAATAATAAAATTAAAAAAAGTATTTATTTCCATTTTCCCATTAGGGTTACGGCTAGGGTTAGGGATAGGGTTAGTGCTAGGGTTAGGGCTGAGATTAGGGTTAGGGGTGTGTAGGGGTTAGGGTTGGAGCTAGAATTGGGGGGTTTCCACTGCTTGGGCACTTCAGGTGCTCTCCAAACACAACATGGCATCTGATCTCAATTCCAGCCAATTCTGCGCTGAAAAAGTCAAATGGTGCTCCTTCCCTTCCAAGCTCTGCCATGTGCCCAAACAGTGTTTTACCCCCACATATGGGGTATCAGCCTACTCAGGACAAATTGCAAAACAACTTTTGGGGTCCAATTTCTCCTGCTACCCTTGGGAAAATAAAAATATTGGGGACTAAAAGATCTTGTTTGTGGAAAAAATATGATTTTTTTTATTTTCACGCTTTGGCGTTCTAAACTTCTGTGAAGCACAGGGGGGTTCAAAGTGCTCACCACACATCTAGATAAGTTCCATAGGGGGCCTATTTTCCAGAATGGCGTCACTTGTGGGGGGTTTCCACTGTTTAGGTACATCAGGGGCTCTCCAAAGGCAACATGACACCCTCAGACCATTCCATCAAAGTCTGCATTCCAAAATGTCACTACTTCCCTTCCGAGCCCCGATGTGCGCCCATACAGTAGCTTTATCCCATATATGGGGTATCAGCGTACTCAGGACAAATTGGACAACAACTTTTGGGGTCCAATTTCTCCTGTTACCCTTGGGAAAATAAAAAAATTGGGGACTAAAATATCATGTTTGTGGAAAAAATATGATTTTTTTTATTTTCACACCAGGGCCTTATGAACTTCTGTTATGCACTGGGGGGTTCAAAGTGCTCACCACACATCTAGATAAGTTCCTTAGGGGGTCTAGTTTCCAAAATGGGGTCACATGTGGGGGTTTCCACTGTTTAGGCACATCAGGGGCTTTCCAAACACGACATGGCGTCCGATCTCAATTCTAGCCATAAAAGTCAAATGGCGCTGTTTCCCTTCCGAGCTCTGCCATGCGCCCAAATAGTGGTTTACCCCCACATATGGGGTATCAGCAAGCTCAGGACAAACAGCACAATAACTTTTGGGTCCTGTTACTCTTAGAAAAATAAAAATTGAGGGTGAAAAGATCATTTTTGTGGAAAAAATATGATTATTTAATTGTATGGCTGTACGTTATAAACTTCTGTGAAGCCCTTGGCGATTCAAAGCTCTCATCACACATCTAGATAAGTTCCTTGGGGGGTCTAGTTTCCAAAATATGGTCATTTGTGGGGGTTTCCACTGTTTAGGTACATCAGGGGCTCTCCAAATGTGACATGGCGTCCGATCTGAATTCCAGCCAATTCTGCACTGAAAAAAATCAATCAGCGCTCCTTCCCTTCTGAGCTCTGCTATGCACCGAAACAGTGGTTCCCCCCACATATCAGGTATCAGCGTACTCAGGACAAATTGGAAAATAACTTTTGCAGCCTAATTTCTCCTGATAAAATAAAAAAATTGGACCTGAAGTCCCTTTTTTGTGAAAAAAAGTTAAATGTTCATTTTTTTAACATTCAAAAAATTCCTGTGAAGCACCTGAATGGTTAATAAACTTCTTGAATGTGGTTTTGAGCACCTTGAGGGTTGCATTTTTTAGAATGTTGTCACTTTTGGGTATTTTCTATCATATAGACCCCTCAAAGTGACTTCAAATGTGATGTGGTCCGTAAAAATAAAATGGTGTTGCAAAAATGAGAAATTGTTGGTCAACTTTTAACCCTTATAACTTCCTAACAAAAAAAAACTTTGGTTCCAAAATTTTGCTGATGTAAAGTAAACATATGTGAAATATTACTTATTAAGTTTTTTGTGTGCCATATCTCTGTGATTTAAGGGCATAAAAATTCAAAGATGGAAAATTGCAAATTTTTGCCAAATTTCCATTTTTTCACAAATAAACGCAAGTTATATCAATGAAATTTTACCAGTATCATGAAGTACAATATGTCACGAGAAAAAAATGTCAGAATCACTGGGATCCATGGAAGCGTTTCAGAGTTATTACCTAATAAAGGGACAGTGGTCAGAATTGTAAAAATTGGCAAACCACCCTTGGGGGTTAAGGGGTTAAATGTACCTTTTGGGCTGAGAAGTCCCACTCAAGTCCTGCAAAGCAGCCCGCAACTGAACACAGTCTCAGAAGTCAGGACAGCAGGTAACCCCAGCCAGGATCCAGAATAAGCTTAGAAGACTGAAGGCAACTGGAAGTGTTGAGGCAGAGCACCGAGTAACGAGCAGCAACAGGAACTCCAGAGGCAAGCTAGGAGGAAGCACAGAAACAAGCAGAAACAAAATACTCAGTCAAGGATCTCCCAACCTGGACTTAAATAGCAGGGCAGACAGGAAGTTTCAGGACAGGGAGAAGTACCAGTCTCCATCTTGGACAAGGGCAAAACAGGCTCCATGGAAAAACCTGGAAACCTTACAACAGGTAATGTTTCAGGACACATGCTTGTGTAATGTCGGGACGGCACACTGGGAGAAATATTGGCGGCTTGGGACTGAGTACCTTGGGATGGCTGCCAGAATCAGTTTGCCAAAAACTTCCGTCTCCACGAGCCTAAAACGCAACATTTTGAGCACAATCAGTTGAGAAATGAGTGAATTTAGTACTGTGGCCTGTGGGGCATTTACTGCGTATTTCCGCTTGCGTTACAAAGACTGGTATGGACAACTGAAGGCTGTGCTGGGACAAGGACATGGACGTGCTTGATGATGGTGATAGTTGAGTGTGGACAATGACAGGTGCAGGGCAGGAGGCAGCTTTGCATGCACCATGGACAGTGGATTGGCTTGCATGCACAACAGTGGAAGAAGCAGTGGTGTCACCCGCAGACACTTCCTGGAGTCTGGGGTTCGGCCCACAAAGTCGGGTGCTTTGCTGCCATGTGCCTGATCATGCTGGTGGTGGTCAGGCTGGTAATTTTGCTACCCCTGCTGATGTGGGCATGTGGCCTGTTTGGGGTTATCGTCAGAGTCTTCAAAAAGCAACCATACTCACGAAGACCTAACAGTTGTACTGTCAACTTCCGTTGTGTTGGAGTTACAAGGAATGGTTGCCCGCCTTCTGTCTGCGGCCACCACACTGCTTCTTCTTGCCTGTTGGGGTGTTATACCTCCCTCCCCTTGTGTGTTGCTGTCCTCGCTCTGCATGTCCTCCTGCCAGGTTGGGTCAGTTACTATATCGTCCACCACCTCGTCTTCCGCTTTCGCATGCTAGTCCTCCTTCTTACTTTCTGGCAATTGTGTCTCATCATCATCCACCTCTTGTGACTAGAGTTGAGCGATACCGTCCGATACTTCAAAGTATCGTATCGGATGGTATCGGCCGATCTTTAAAAAAAGTATCGGTATCGCCGATTCCGATACCGGAAGTCCCATTCAAGTCTATGGGACTTCCGGTATCGGAATAAGAAAAACCCTTTCCTGCCCTTGTACAGCCTCTCTGGGGTCTGTACGGGCCTTTCGGGGGGCTGTGCCGGCCTGCCAGGGGGTCTGTGCAGGCTCCGGTGGTCTGTGCCGGCCTGCCGGTGGTCTGTGCAGGCTCCGGGGGGCTGTGCCGGCCTGCCGGGGGGCTGTGCCGGCCTGCCGGGGGGCTGTGCCGGCCTGCCGGGGGGCTGTGCAGGCTCCGGGGGGCTGTGCCGGCCTGCCGGGGGGCTGTGCCGGCCTGCCGGGGGGCTGTGCCGGCCTGCCGGGGGGCTGTGCAGGCTCCAGGGGTCTGTGCAGGCATCGTCCGATGGGACTACAAGTCCCATCGGGCGATGCCTGCTACCATGACAGTGATTGACACATTAGCCAATGATGGGACAGTAGTAGTCCCATCATCCGGCTAATGTGTTAAATGTAAAAAAAAAAAAAAAAAATTACATGCTACATTCATACTACATACTACATACATGCTACATTCATACTACATAAATACTACATGCAACATACATACTACATATATACTACATGCATGCTACATACATACTGCATGCTACATACATACCACATATATACTACATACATACTACATGCATGCTACATGCTACATACATAACACATATATACTACATGCATGCTACATACATACTACATGCTACATACTACATATATACTACATGCATGCTACATACTACATGCTACATACATACTACATATATACTACATGCATGCTACATACATACTGCATGCTACATGCATGCTACATACATACTACATACATACTACATGCTACATACATACTACATATATACTACATACATACTACATACATACTACATGCATGCTACATGCATGCTACATACATACCACATACATAACACATATATACTACATGCATGCTACATACATACTACATGCTACATACATACCATATACATACTACATGCATGCTACATACATACTACATACATGCTACATACATACTACATGCTACATACATACTACATATATACTACATGCATGCTACATACATACTACATGCTACATACATACTACATATATACTACATGCATGCTACATACTACATGCTACATACATACTACATATATACTACATGCATGCTACATACATACTACATACATACTACATGCTACATACATACTACATATATACTACATGCATGCTACATACATACTACATGCTACATACATACCACATATATACTACATGCATGCTACATACATACTACATGCTACATACATACTACATATATACCACATACCTACTACATACATACTACATGCATGCTACATACATACTACATGCTACATACATACCACATACATACTACATATATACTACATGCATGCTACATACATACTGCATGCTACATGCATGCTACATACATACTACATACATACTACATGCTACATACATACCACATATATACTACATACATACAATACATTCATACAATACATACATAGACATACAGTACATATAACATAGAGTAACATACTTACCAATACTTGTCACATTGTTCCCCGAAGCCATTGTCTTTTCCGGAATAAATATTAACATAACAAACCACAAAAATACTCACCCACGATCCGAAGCAGCCCACGAGTGTGTCCCACGACGATCTTGCGTAGAGAACTGCAGCATCAGCTGTTGCTGCCGTTCTCTACGGGCTGCAGGAATCCAATGACGGAAGGTAGGTATCCTTCCGCACTGTATTCCTCCGCCACTTAAAAAAAAAAGTCCCTAGTCTCACTTTATGCCATTGCTGTGTGGGAAATTCCCACGCAGCAATGGCATAAAGTGAGACTAGGGACTTTTTTTTTTTTTAAGTGGCGGAGGAATACAGTGCGGAAGGATACCTACCTTCCGTCATTGGATTCCTGCAGCCCGTAGAGAACAGCAGCATCATCTGATGCTGCAGTTCTCTACCCAAGATCGTCGTGGGACACACTCGTGGACTGCTTCGGATCGTGGGTGAGTATTTTTGTGGTTTGTTATGTTAATATTTATTCCGGAAAAGACAATGGCTTCGGGGAACAATGTGACAAGTATTGGTAAGTATGTTACTCTATGTTATATGTACTGTATGTCTATGTATGTATTGTATGAATGTATTGTATGTATGTAGTATATATGTGGTATGTATGTAGCATGTAGTATGTATGTAGTATGTATGTAGCATGCATGTAGCATGCAGTATGTATGTAGCATGCATGTAGTATATATGTAGTATGTATGTGGTATGTATGTAGCATGTAGTATGTATGTAGCATGCATGTAGTATGTATGTAGCATGCATGTAGTATATATGTAGTATGTATGTAGCATGTAGTATGTATGTAGTATGTATGTAGTATGTATGTGGTATGTATGTAGCATGTAGTATGTATGTAGCATGCATGTAGTATATATGTAGTATGTATGTAGCATGTAGTATGTATGTAGTATGTATGTAGTATGTATGTGGTATGTATGTAGCATGTAGTATGTATGTAGCATGCATGTAGTATATATGTAGTATGTAGTATGTATGTAGTATGTATGTGGTATGTATGTAGCATGTAGTATGTATGTAGCATGCATGTAGCATGCATGTAGTATGTATGTAGCATGCATGTAGTATGTATGTAGCATGCATGTAGTATGTATGTAGTATGTATGTAGTATGTATGTAGCATGCAGTATGTATGTAGCATGTATGTAGTATGTATGTAGTATATATGTAGTATGTATGTAGCATGTAGTATGTATGTAGCATGCATGTAGTATATATGTAGTATGTATGTAGCATGCATGTAGTATGTATGTAGTATGTATGTAGTATGTATGTAGCATGCAGTATGTATGTAGTATGTATGTAGCATGCATGTAGTATGTATGTAGCATGTAGTATGTATGTAGCATGTAGTATGTATGTAGCATGCATGTAGTATGTATGTAGCATGTATGTAGTATGTATGTAGTATATATGTAGTATGTATGTAGCATGTAGTATGTATGTAGCATGCATGTAGTATGTATGTAGTATTTTTTTTTTTTTTTTTTAACATTTAACACATTAGCCGGATGATGGGACTACTACTGTCCCATCATTGGCTAATGTGTCAATCACTGTCATGGTAGCAGGCATCGCCCGATGGGACTTGTAGTCCCATCGGACGATGCTTGCACAGACCCCCGGACATCAGCACAGCCCCCCGGCAGGCCGGCACAGCCCCCCGGCAGGCCGGTACAGACCCCCACAGGGTGCACAGACCACCGGCAGGCCGGCACAGCCCCCCGGCAGGCCGGTACAGACCCCGGGCAGTCCACACAGCCCCCCGGCAGGCCGGCACAGCCCCCCGGCAGGCCGGCAGAGACCCCCGGAAGGCCCGAAATGACGGCGCATCATGATGCGCACACACCGCGCATCATGATGACGTCAGGCCGTCAATCAACTGAACTTCCGATTCCGATGCCGAATTCCGATATTGAAAAAATATCGGAAGTCGGTATCGGAATTCCGATACAGCAAGTATCGGCCGATACCCGATACTTGCGGTATCGGAATGCTCAACACTACTTGTGACACATTCCCACTGTCATCTTCATGTGATCATGGCTGCTCAAATATTTGGGCATCACTACATGCAATCTCATCGCGCCCCGCTTCAAGTGGATCAGACAAGAGGCCCGGATCTATAAATGGAAAAGTGATCAGCTCTTCAGAGTGTCCAAGTGTTGGATCAGTTGTCTCCGGGCACTCACCATTGTGGGAGGAAGAATAATTAAGGTTAGGAATATGCGGTCCAGACTCACGGCTACTCAGACTTGACCGTGTGGAAGACAGTGTGGTGGTGGTGGTGGTGGCAAAGTGGCCAATATTCAACCAACAACCTTTTGACACTGCTCTGGGTTCAATAGTGGTGTCTGCAGTAATCTAATAATAGGGACAGGAAGGTCGGGCAAGAAGATGTGGGTGTTTGTTGTGGCACAATTTCAGCTTCCCCACAGCCTCGGCCTCAGCCTCTGCATGCACCATCACCATCATCTCCACTTCCCTGTCCCTTGCCACACAGCTTTCCCATTTTAAATGGACTACAATATTTTCCACATTCACTACAAATGGCTGAATTTGGAGCAAACATATGTGATCCGTGTCAGGGAAAACTACAGTTTAAAATATCTGGCCTGTAGGTAACATTTTTTTCAGCAAACAGGTGTCAATAACTAGGCTTAAACACAGGAAAAAGAGTTGAATAAAGGCCCAAAATGCCACTATTTGTAGCCCACAGATAGATGAGGCATGTGACGGAGACACCACACCTTAAAATATGTGGCCTGTTTTTTTTTTACAGCAAAATAGTGATCATATTTGGAGTAATACACAGCAAAAACAGTTGAATGGATGCCTCAAATGCCACAATTTGTAGCCCACAGATAGATGAGGCATGTGACGGAGATACTACACTGTAAAAAATGTGGCCTGTATTTTTTTAACAGGAAAATATTGTCACTAACTAGGGTAGCACACAGCAAAAATAGTTGAATGGAGGCCTCAAATGCTACAATTTGAAGCTCACAGATAGTTGAGGCATGTGACGGAGATATAACACTGTAAAATATGTGGCCGGTATTTTTATTTTTTTTACAGGAAAGTAGTGTAAAGAACTCGGGTAACACACAGCAAAAACAGATGAATGGAGGCCTCAAATGCCACATTTTTTAGCCCACAGATATATGATGCATGTGACGGAGATACCACATTTCCAAATATCTGGCTTTTTTTTTTTAAGCCAGTAAAATTGTGTCAATAGGTAGGCTAAGGCACAACAAAAACAATTCTATGGAGGCCTGAAATGGCACATTTTTGACTGCAATTATATGCGATCCGCGTGGCGGACAAAACTCCGTGGAAAATATCTGCCCTGTAGTTAATATTTTTTGGCAGCAAAATGGTGTCAAGAAATTGTATAAGACACTCCAAAAAAATTTCACAGCACCACAAAAGTTGCAGAATTTTCTGCACACTCAGGTGTGATCGCTGGGTCGGGCAAACCCATTTAAATAGCTGGATTTTCACACTGTGCTAAAAAAAGATCTGGCTGTATTCTGCAGTGTCAACAAGCAAATTGAGAAAAAAGTGTTCTGGATTGCTTTTGAATAAAATAATCAGGATTAAGATGCAAAAAAATTATTCCTTGCCACTGATACCTGGGGCTATGTATATACGGTCAATATATGTAATGGGCAGCAGCAGACAGTAATGGAATGGAACCTCTTGATGTATGCAATGAAATATGCCACATACAGTACAATGTCTGCCTGAATATCAGTGGTTTCTATATACCCACATACAGTGCCTGCATGCCTTGCACTGATATGTATATACCCACATACACTCCCTGCCTACCTAGCACTGCAATCTATATACCCTGTAATTAGTCCTTAGAAGGATTGTTGATTTACCTGGATTTGTGTATTCAATTATGGTATATCTACAGTAACTGATACCCCACCTATTCTGCCCCTATCACTGCAGCAACTCTCCCTTCACTGGTGATTCCGGAGCGGACTGGGATGAGCAGGGCAGCACAGGTTTGATATAGACCTAATGACACTGTGCGGCTAGCCAATCACTATAATGCCACAACCAACACGGCTGCGGCATTACAGTGCATGGCAAGCAATCCCTGAATGCTGATTGTCACTCTAAAGAGTGCCAAACATGCAGGGCATGGATCCGAACTCCTGCCGAACAGTCTCGGAAATGCTCAACATTCGCCAAGCAACCTAAGGACAGCAGTGCTCGGGTGCGTACCAATCATTACCGAGTATGCTCACTCATCACTAACGGCCAGCAGTATAAGATGCAGTAGAAAATCGTGAAGGCATGAATGAAAACTTTACTTCTGTGGTTTGTCTTGAGGAAGAAGCAGGTATGGTTCAAAATGCATTGATAAATAAATACTGCATTCATACCTCCATGTATTTCTAATACATCTTATACTACTGGCACCATGGGTTTATCTCCACTTTCTCCAGTTGCACATGGCATCTCCTTCTGTGGATCTGCAGCAGACAATTTTCTACAGCAGATACAGGGGTTGCCTCTTACACAACTCCCAAAGGTGAACATATTCTTTGCTTTTATTCCTTTGTGGCCTGTCCTGACGAAATAGCAGGTATAGATTGAAATGCGTTGATAAATAAATTCTGCATTCATACCTCCATATTTTTCTGCTACATATTATACTACTTGCACCATGGCTTTATCTCCACTTTCCCCAGTTGCACATGGCATCCCCTTCTGTGGATCTGCAGCAATTGCTGCAATTTGCTTTTATTTCTTGCTTTAACCCAAATAAGACCCTATTCCACTCATTAGCTTTCCGGTTTTTCATCATTTTCTAACCTGTGCAAATATTAAACGCTGTAAAGCAAAATACGGTAAATTACATACTTTATTGGTCACTTCACATCCACAGAAAATATAATAAAAACATTTTTTTGCATCCCAAAATGGTACAGGCCTTAACATAGTTCTATTGATGCAAAAATATATGAAAAAGTTAAGTCTTAGAAAATAATGAAACTAATTTATTTTCATTTTACAAACTCATTCCAGCATTACAGCTGGCTGCCAATCAAACTGCCGGGCATGGTTACAGGTGACACTCTCTATGTACATGTATAGAGTGATTACTGAAGCCGCATCAGCCCAGTCCTATGATGGAAAGCCAAAGCAGCTGGGGGAGTAAAGTTATTTTCCTCTCTGCTGTAGCAGGGCTGCTTCAGAATGCAATCAACATGAAAATTAACCAAAATTTCTGTAAATTAGTAGGATTTTTTACATGACAGGTTCCCTTTAAGATACAACCAGTTTCTGTGTGAGGCTGGGGTCACACTTGCGAGTGCAATGCGAGTCTCTCGCCTCAATACCCAGACTGCCGCTGGCACTTGGGACCATTGTGTGCGGCTACATGTCTTTCTATGCAGCTGAATGCTCCGATCTGAACTGCCGGCGGCAGTGCCGGGTATTGAGACAAGAGAATCGAGAGATTTTCTCGCATTGCACTCGCAAGTGTGACCTTGGCCTTACACTGCTAACCTGAAATTCATATTGTCATTGTGAGTTAATGGATATAAGCCATGCAATGGTTTCATTTTCCTTTGTTTTTCCAGTTAAAATATCAAATAAAACAACATATTTAGCAGATGGAAGATAGCAGATTCTTCAAGCTAAGAACTTTAAGAAATTCAATTTTACATAATTGTTCTCCTGCGACGTAACAAAGAGTTCACGTTATTTAGTATATACTGTATTACTACAATTTTGTTTCAACAGCAATATTAGTGTTTGTTCATGTACAACACTATGCACTAAAAATCAGAACATTGTGCTCAAGAGGCTTTCACAGAACATCTTGCTAATTGCTAATAAGATATCATTACTAAAGTTTAACTGCCTCTGAAATTAAGTGTTATGAAGATTTTGCCTTTGCTTAAAATAATGCTTTCTTTTTGTACTAAAGTTTAAGATTAAATGATGACTGTTTCTCCATTAATTAATTTGCCTTCATTATTCTCTTCCAGAAAACGAAATACTGCATTTTCTTGACATAGTCTAACAAAGGGAAATTCCTTGTTATATTTCAAAACCATGACAAGTGTTCTGATACACAAGTATAACTTTAAAGTTTTACTATCATGTTTTATATTTGCAGCTCCTTTACTTCACTAAACCAAAAGAAAACGTATTCATTTTATTTTTATTACTGCAATTTTGCTATATATGACTAAAATAACTTGTCACCATGATTCTTCATGTGAGTTTGATTCTGGCAATACTAATCTTTCATTGTTTTTTTTGTAAAGAAAAGTAATTTTTGGCTTGTGACTAGGGATGAGCAAGCACTAAAAATACTCAGATGCTCGTCACTTGAACTGAGCACTTCCTATTACTCAGATGCTCGGTTCAAGTAACGAGTACTATGGCAGTCAATAGGAAATCTGAACATTTTTCCAACAGACCCTACAAGGAGTTATGAGGGGCAGTGAAAATGTGGAAGTGCATTGAAAAAGTGCTGAAAGGAAGGACAACAGCATGGGGAAGACCCCTGGAAGCACCTCTGACTCCCAGATCGCTGCTGAAAACAATGATGTCACACTTTTACTCCATTTCAAAGACTGAAAATAAACATTCAAAATTGATGAGAAATTGGAGTTTACAGGAAAAAAATGTAAAGAAACATTCTTTCCGGTACAATGACTTGTATATAAGGGAACATTTAAAAAGGATTTTAAAAAAAATATTAATTTAAGTCAACCAAAACTGAATTTTGTATTAATTTTTATTACACTTTTATTATTTGTTCAATAAAAAAATGGAAATTTCATTGTAAAATATGAAGGAAGCAAGAACTGCCAAAATTGAATGGAAGACGGACTCAGATACACCCTGTATTAGACATAAAGGAGGGCCTCATGCACATTATGTTCCAATTGTCATGCGGTTTTACTCCAAGACTCATTAAGGCTATGCACTAAGTGCAAAGTCTGCATTAATTATAAGCGGGGTTATCCATGCACCATTGAAGACACCAGCTGTAGTGCCTCATTCAAATATTGTAAAAAGAGTGTAGTTGTGGTACTTCTACACTCATAAAAGATATTTACACAGTGCAAAGTCTGCCAAAAATTACAAGCTAGGTCACTCATACACTCGTGAAGGCACCAACAGCATATGCCGCATTCAAATATTCTGAGCAGTTGTGATACTACTACACTTATAAAAGCTCTGCACACAGTTTAAAGCCTGCCACAAATTACAAGCAGGTTCAACCATATTCATTGAAGGCATCTACCATAGTAACTCATTCAAATATTATGATCAAAGTGTAGTTGTGGTACTCGTACATTAATAAAAGCTATGCACACAGTGCAAAGCCTGCCAAGAATTGCAAGCATGGTCAACCATACTTCCTTGAAGTCATCAACTCTAGTACCTCATTCAAATATTGTGAGCAAATTGTAATTGTCTTACTCATACACTCATAAAGGCTCTGCAGACAGTACAAAGCCAGAAAAAAATTATATTTTTATGATAGAGTGCATCATAAACAAAAAGATTCTGAGACAATAAAAATATTTAATCTCTCTCGCTATCCTCTGGATAGAAAGGAAACCAACCTTTTTACCAAGGGACTCAACTATTGTCCAACACAGAATGCAGAGATATTCAAACTCTTCCTTGATCTGAATAAATTCGCTCTGAAATTAACTCTAAATATACATTTCTCGATCCAAAAAAGTAAACAGAAATCCCATTGATTCCAACAGATCCGTATATACATCAAGACATAACACCACATTAACAATTTTTCCCATTACATCATAAAGGTCACCACTTAGGAACCATTTATTCTCTAGTAATGGAAAAATTTGAGGACATTAACCATATATGGAAGAGCAAAAGTAATCTTAAATCAAGTGAATTTTTGGCACTCAAGCCTCTACAAAAAATGATCAAAACATTATACGACAGGCAGACAAAGGGGGGATATTAATTAAAAATAGGGAGGACTACCTTCTAGAGGCAAATAAAATTCTTTCAGATAAAAAATACTATAAGAAGATCAAAACTGACCCAGCAGAAACATTCTTAAAAGACTACAACCATATGATAAATGAAGCATACATGTTATAAGTAGAGTTGAGCGAAACATGTAGGTCAGATTCCAAAATAGCTGACTTTTGCCAAAGTCGGGTTTCGCCGATCGAAACCCGACCATAGCGTGAGGTCAGCCATGAGGTTGCCGATCAGCGTGCCAAAGTCGCGTTACAAATGATGCTTTCAGCGCCTTTTCTCACCCAATGATGGAGGATGCACACTGTGGGCAACGCGATGACATGCGCAGTGGCCAGCACCATCTTAGAGAAGGGCATTGAAGTGATTGGCTGGCTTTGTGTGACATCACAGTGGGTATAAAAAGCTGTGAACGCCGACCGCCATCTTACTTATGCCGATCTTACAATAGGGAGAGGTGCTGCTGCTGATTCTGAACAGGGAGAGCGTTAGGCAGGGAAGAAGAAAAAAAACTGCTTCTGCTGATAGCACTTTTCACTGTACAGTTAGTGTGCAGTGAAAGGGGAACATTTTCGTTGTGTGCAGCAGCGCTGGTGGAGATTAGGCAGCCTTTTAAGGCTACCTGCTAGCTGCATTGCTGTGTGCACACTGCTGTTCAAACTACTTTTTTCAAAGCACTCCAACTTTTATTATTTTGTCCTGGTGAGTTACTGAGCGTTCATTTTTTCACACACCATCTAGCGGTGTACGCTCCTCACACACTACCGTGTACCGGCTGGTATGACAGACAAATAGAAGCTATCTGGGTGTGACTATGGAAGAAAAAGCCGAGGAGTTTGTCCGTTTTTCCAGACCTACACCTTAGAGTCGTGTCTGTTTTTCAAACAGTTTCTTATATCTGCTGTTTGATGACGGTCAAAATTAGACAGAGACAGCGTGTGTCAGTTTTTTAATTCCCATAAATATACCATACATATTTTGGCCTACAGGAACACAATAATTAGATAATAGATATATCTTTCTTCTTCTTGAAGTCACAAAATTAATATTCCTTGAATGCAGGCCACACATTTTTCGAATGTTCTCCAAATAATGATGATATCACGAATCCACCAACGTGTTGCTGGAAGGCGACATCCCAACCCAATGTTCACAAAGCACCTCATGCCCATCACATCGAAAATACGAAGAGGTAGATACACTAGAATAAAACTGAAAAATAAAAAAGAATTAAAAACAAGCAATCCATCACCATAACTGAAGCATTCTACAGAAAGGGGGCAAAGCTCAAGACCTCATTAAGTCCTTTAGGTTGGACTGTACCTAATTTGTATATCCATTCAACTTCTTTCTGAGCTAGTTTCTTCTTCCAATTGCCACCACGATGGTCAATGTGAACCCTATCTATTCCACAGACTTTGAGTAGTTTGGGATCACTCCAATGACACAACTTAAAGTGTCTCGGGATAGGTTTAAGCATCATATCATCCTCTATCTTAGAGGCATTTTTAATGTCCCTATGATGTTCTCTCACTCTGATTCTCAGAGGTCTAGAAGTCATACCAACATAAATCCTTTCACATGGACATACGGCATAGTATATTACACCATTAGTGTTACAAGTAATATGTTGTGTGATGTTATACGTAGTGCCACCATCACTGGATACAAAAGAGGACGCTTGTTTCATGTTAGGACATGCAATGCATTCTCTGCAAGGAAAAAATCCCCATTTAGGGCCTTTAGAGCCAAATGCTTTCTCAGGCCTAGGGCCCTCATAATAACTATGCACTAGTTTATCTCGCAGGTTACTCGACCTCTTGTATGTAATAGAGGGATATTTAGGAATATGCTTTTCCAACGTCCTGTCTGTCATAAGGATAGGCCAATATTTATTCAGGGCCTGCTTCATCTCATACCACTTATCATTGTATGAAGAAATAAACCTTACTTTTTGTGTCTTTGTGGATCTATGTTTGGGAACAAGAAGGTCCACCCGTTTAGCTTGATTTGCTCTCCTCATTCCCCTAAGGATACTATGTTTAGAGTAACCTCTAGATGCAAATCTAGATGTCAAATCCTCTGCTTGTCTTAAATACGTTTCCTCGCTAGAGCAGATACGTCTTGCCCGGAGGAATTGGCCAGTTGGAATTCCTTCCACCAATGATTTTGGATGTGAGGATGTAGCGTGTAAAATTGAATTTACCGCAGTTTCCTTCCGGAACATGTCAGTATGTAAAAAGCCATCAGGTCCTTTGAAAATTTTAACATCCAAAAAATCTATATCAGACTGACTATACTTGCAATTAAGCCTGACATTGATGGAATTGTTGTTCAGTATGAAGAGACATCTTCTTTACCCGGCCCATTGCCTTCATTGAGAGGGTCCTGTTCTGGGCCCGCTATATTGATGACATCCTCATGATATGGCAGGGAACAGAGCAGGACCTTCTCAGTTTCCTTAGGATACTGGACAACAATTCCATCAATGACAGGCTTACTTGCAAGTATAGTCAGTCTGATATAGATTTTTTGGATGTTAAAATTTTCAAAGGACCTGATGGCTTTTTACATACTGACATGTTCCGGAAGGAAACTGCGGTAAATTCAATTTTACACGCTACATCCTCACATCCAAAATCATTGGTGGAAGGAATTCCAACTGGCCAATTCCTCCGGGCAAGACGTATCTGCTCTAGCGAGGAAACATATTTAAGACAAGCAGAGGATTTGACATCTAGATTTGCATCTAGAGGTTACTCTAAACATAGTATCCTTAGGGGAATGAGGAGAGCAAATCAAACTAAACGGGTGGACCTTCTTGTTCCCAAACATAGATCCTAAATATCCCTCTATTACATACAAGAGGTCGAGTAACCTGCGAGATAAACTAGTGCATAGTTATTATGAGGGCCCTAGGCCTGAGAAAGCATTTGGCTCTAAAGGCCCTAAATGGGGATTTTTTCCTTGCAGAGAATGCATTGCATGTCCTAACATGAAACAAGCGTCCTCTTTTGTATCCAGTGATGGTGGCACTACGTATAACATCACACAACATATTACTTGTAACACTAATGGTGTAATATACTATGCCGTATGTCCATGTGAAAGGATTTATGTTGGTATGACTTCTAGACCTCTGAGAATCAGAGTGAGAGAACATCATAGGGACATTAAAAATGCCTCTAAGATAGAGGATGATATGATGCTTAAACCTATCCCGAGACACTTTAAGTTGTGTCATTGGAGTGATCCCAAACTACTCAAAGTCTGTGGAATAGATAGGGTTCACATTGACCATCGTGGTGGCAATTGGAAGAAGAAACTAGCTCAGAAAGAAGTTGAATGGATATACAAATTAGGTACAGTCCAACCTAAAGGACTTAATGAGGTCTTGAGCTTTGCCCCCTTTCTGTAGAATGCTTCAGTTATGGTGATGGATTGCTTGTTTTTAATTCTTTTTTATTTTTCAGTTTTATTCTAGTGTATCTACCTCTTCGTATTTTCGATGTGATGGGCATGAGGTGCTTTGTGAACATTGGGTTGGGATGTCGCCTTCCAGCAACATGTTGGTGGATTCGTGATATCATCATTATTTGGAGAACATTCGAAAAATGTGTGGCCTGCATTCAAGGAATATTAATTTTGTGACTTCAAGAAGAAGAAAGATATATCTATTATCTAATTATTGTGTTCCTGTAGGCCATAATATGTATGGTAAATTTATGGGAATTAATCTGTACATTTTTGTGTGATATACATAGGATTACTTTTGCCTCATGATTATTCACACTCTGTTGTGGAATAATTGGGATATTCATTACATCTAATTTTCTTCTTATGTATTGGCTGTTGATATTTTCGATGTCCATTATAATATAGAAATGATTTGGTATTTTCTATGTTACCTTGTATGATGTATATTTTTGTAATTGTATCAATTGGTATGGGATGTATTTTTCAACATCATTTTATACTGAGGTGTGTTGCATTATTCATTGGAATTTATGAACTATATGTGCCATTTAAATATGGTACTGCGCTTTTTGCATATTGCCTCTTATATTTTGATGTATTCATCTATTTGGTGGGAATTGTTATATGAAGCCATTTTAAGATTTTTTAGGCTTTATATGATACAATCTAATATTATATTTAATTCTGGGCATATTGCTGTGTATCATATTACTTAATACAGCATACGCTTATAATGTCATCTCATATAGTGACATATGGCAGAGAGCAATAGTAAATATTTTTCAAAACATTTTTTCAATCTGTCTGCACAATTGCAACATTACATAGAATTTTTGGTACCTGGTTTTCATATTGTTTTGTGTTACTAGGAGCACTGTGCACACTCTGTATAGAGGCGTCTGTTCGATGTGCGGGCCGCCTCTTCGTCCTGACACGTCGGGCGGGGGAGTGGCCTGCATGTTCTCAGCGCCATCTTGCAGCGTGGTGGGTTGCCATGGTGACGCGTTCTCTCAGGCCCGATTCATCTGTCTCCACATCGTTCCGTGTGCGACGGGGAGTGGCTGTAGGGCCGGGAGGCGCGCGCCATGATGACGTCACACGCCGGGCACCATGTTATTTTCAGTTGTAAGAAGTTTTCCGGTAATTACATCCCTATATATGCCCTCATGCACTTTAGATCCATAACCATTCACCTCCCAGGACGAAGCTAAGGCGAAACGCGCGTCGGGGGATTGCGGTGTCACAGGTCATGTATATTTTTCTCTATGAGGGACTGCTACTATTCTAATTTAATGGGGGTAAACATGTTTGTACCTATGCCTCTTGACCTATTGGCAGGATGATGACTATACTTAGGAATTCCCATGTATATTAATATATTGGCAAGTGATACATTTGGGCGCATGACTATAGTAAATTATGATATAGCGCCCACATGATGATCATTTTGTAGCCTTCATTGGCGATACAGTACAGTTTTTGAGCCCTCCACTTCACTTTTGGATGCCATTTATCTGTGACACCCATTGGTATACACATCTCTTTTTTATTATGTATGTGTGTCTTGTATGTACTTTAATAAAGCTATGCGTATTTTATGGCAATATGCTTCCTTAGTCTGTTTGGTTTACATATTTGGTGGGAAGCGCCATGTTTACTAAGGCCCCTGTTGTGGGAATATGTATACAGATACACGGAGCTTGACAATTTTCCATACAGACACCGTCTAGCGGTGTACACTCCTCACACACTACCGTGTACCGGCTGGTATCATGGACAAATAGGAGCAATCTGGGTGTGACTCTGGAAGAAAAAGCCGAGGAGTTTGTCCATTTTTCCAGACCTACACCTTAGAGTCCTGTCCGTTTTTCAAACAGTTTCGTATATCTGCTGTTTGATAACTGTCAAAACTAACAGAGACAGCATGTGTCAGTCTGTATACACATACATGGAGCTTGACAATTTTCCATACAGACACCGTCTAGCTGTGTACACTCCTCACACACTACCGTGTACCGGCTGGTATCAAGGACAAATAGGAGCAATCTGGGTGTGAGTCTGGAAGAAAAAGCCGAGGAGTTTGTCTGTTTTTCCAGACCTACACCTTAGAGTCGTGTCCGTTTTTCAAACAGTTTCTTATATCTGCTGTTTGATGACGGTCAAAACTAGACAGAGACAGCGTGTGTCAGTTTGTATACAAATACACGGAGCTTGACAATTTTCCATACAGACACCGTCTAGCGGTGTACACTCCTCACACACTACCGTGTACCGGCTGGTATCATGGACAAATAGGAGCAATCTGGGTGTGACTCTGGAAGAAAAAGCCGAGGAGTTTGTCCATTTTTCCAGACCTACACCTTAGAGTCCTGTCCGTTTTTCAAACAGTTTCGTATATCTGCTGTTTGATGATGGTCAAAACTAACAGAGACAGCATGTGTCAGTCTGTATACACATACACGGAGCTTGACAATTTTCCATACAGACACCGTCTAGCTGTGTACACTCCTCACACACTACCGTGTACCGGCTGGTATCACGGACAAATAGGAGCAATCTGGGTGTGAGTCTGGAAGAAAAAGCTGAGGAGTTTGTCTGTTTTTCCAGACCTACACCTTAGAGTCGTGTCCGTTTTTCAAACAGTTTCTTATATCTGCTGTTTGATGACGGTCAAAACTAGACAGAGACAGCGTGTGTCAGTTTGTATACAAATACACGGAGCTTGACAATTTTCCATACAGACACCGTCTAGCGGTGTACACTCCTCACACACTACCGTGTACCGGCTGGTATCATGGACAAATAGGAGCAATCTGGGTGTGACTCTGGAAGAAAAAGCCGAGGAGTTTGTCTGTTTTTCCAGACCTACACCTTAGAGTCATGTCCGTTTTTCAAACAGTTTCGTATATCTGCTGTTTGATGACGGTCAAAACTAGACAGAGACAGCGTGTGTCAGTTTGTATACAAATTCACGGAGCTTGACAATTTTCCGTACAGACACCGTCTAGCAGTGTACACTCCTCACACACTACCGTGTACCGGTTGGTATCACGGACAAATAGGAGCAATCTGGGTGTGACTCTGGAAGAAAAAGCTGAGGAGTTTGTCTGTTTTTCCAGACCTACACCTTAGAGTCGTGTCCGTTTTTCAAACAGTTTCTTATATCTGCTGTTTGATGATGGTCAAAACTAGACAGAGACAGCGTGTGTCAGTCTGTATACACATACACGGAGCTTGACAATTTTCCGTACAGACACCGTCTAGCGGTGTACACTCCTCACACATTACCGATTTACCGTCTGGTATCACGGACAAATAGAAGCTACCTGGGTGTGACTCTGGAAGAAAAAGCCGAGAAGTTTGCTTGTTTTTCCAGACCTACACCTTAGAGTCCTGTCCGTTTTTCAAACAGTTTCGTATATCTGCTGTTTGATAACTGTCAAAACTAACAGAGACAGCATGTGTCAGTCTGTATACACATACACGGAGCTTGACAATTTTCCATACAGACACCGTCTAGCTGTGTACACTCCTCACACACTTCCGTGTACCGGCTGGTATCACGGACAAATAGGAGCAATCTGGGTGTGAGTCTGGAAGAAAAAGCTGAGGAGTTTGTCTGTTTTTCCAGACCTACACCTTAGAGTCGTGTCCGTTTTTCAAACAGTTTCTTATATCTGCTGTTTGATGACGGTCAAAACTAGACAGAGACAGCGTGTGTCAGTCTGTATACACATACACGGAGCTTGACAATTTTCCATACAGACACCGTCTAGCGGTGTACACTCCTCACACATTACCGTGTACCGGCTGGTATCACGGACAAATAGAAGCTACCTGGCTGTGACTATGGAAGAAAAAGCCGAGGAGTTTGTCTGTTTTTCCAGACCTACACCTTAGAGTCCTGTCCGTTTTTCAAACAGTTTCGTATATCTGCTGTTTGATAACTGTCAAAACTACACAGAGACAGCATGTGTCAGTTCGTATACAAAAACACGGAGCTTGACAATTTTACATACACACACCGTACAGCATTGTACGCTCCTCACACACTACCATGTACCACCCTCTAGCACGGACAAATAGAAGCTACCTGTGTGTGACTCTGGAAAAAAAAGTCGACTAGTTTTTCCGTTTTTCCAGACCTACACCTTAGAGTCCTGTCCGTTTTTCAAACAGTTTCATAGATCTGCTGTTTGATAACGGTCAAAAGTAGACAGAGACAGCGTATGTCAGTCCGTATACAAATACACGGAGCTTGACAATTTTACATACACACATCGTATAGAGCTGTCCGATTCTCCAACATTATTGTATATCTGCCGTTTGCATTACAGTCACTTTTATACCTAGTCAGCGTGTGTGTGTGACACTCCATAAATACATATACGGAGATTGTTAGTTGCACAAAAATCGTATACAGCTATACAATTCTGATACAGTTCCGTATATCTGCTTGTTGGATTACGGTACAATACATACTGTGAGAGCGTCTGTGCCTAAGATAATATATACATTGATTTAATTTGTTTAATACACCTTACACAGCTGGACGCTCCTCATACAGTACCATCTCTCTGCTGGTATTTTTGGTACATTTTCCCAAACATGAGGAAGTATGGTGGAACAGGCCGTGGACGTGGGCAGGGGGCGCAGCTGGTAGTGATGGTGGTGGAGCATCGGCTGGTTCTGGCAAAATCACAATAGCAGATAAGGCAGGAGGTGTTGAGCCTGCGTCATCCTCTGGCCCAAGAAGGCCTGTTAGGTTGCCTTTTCTTGGAGTAGGGAAACCGCTTTTAAAGCCGGAGCATCAGGAACAGGTTTTGACGTACATTGCCAAAACAGCCACCAGCTCCATTGCCTGCTCTTCTGAACGGTCAAAACCTGCAAGCATGGAGTTGTCAGTGCAGGGTTCTAGTCATAAAAAAACCCCTTTCCTTGTGTCCCTCACCCCCACCAAAAGTTAAGGATGCGGCAGCCCACACTTCAGATTACTCTATGGAGTTCTTTTCACATACCATGCCTGGGTTATCCAGTCAAATCCTGAATTCCCCAGTCCAAGATGAATCTTACATGGAGTGCACTGGTGCACAGTCACTGCTAGATGATTCTGCTGGTACATTGACCCACAGCACTACATTGCCCTCGCAGTCTATTGAGCCAGAATCTGACCCTAATGAAACCCAGGTGCCCCTTCCCGCATGCTATACCACCTTACACGATGACACAGAGGAAGGTAAAGAGGAAGGTGCAGATGACTTTGAAGAGGAGGTGATGGATGACTCAGTTCTGGACCCGGATTTGCATCCATTGGGGAAGGAGGGTGGCACTGGCAATAGTTCAGATAAGGAGAAGGATCCGCAGTAGGCATTGACATTGCAGCAGCGGTTATCTAGCAGGCCCGTAGCTGTCCTAAAATGTGGAACAAAAACTAAAAGATTTGCAGGACAGCTTGACCAGACGTCAACTTAACGCAGCGTGCAAGGCCAGAAAATGTTTACCATAGTAGGAAGAGTGCAGTGTTGCACTTCTTTGTCCAAAATCCTATTGATGAGGTAAAGGTTTCCTGCAAGAAGTGCGGAAGGACCTTTAGCCGAGGCAAACAACTCAGAAATTTGAATACCAGTTGCATGCTTAGACATTTTAATCAACATGCACTTGCAAGCGTGGACGGACTGCAAAACCTCAGGTAGCACATGTGCACCTGTTCCGACTGAAGGTAGCCAACAACGCTCCATCGCGACCCCCACTGTAAGACCACCGCCACCATTAAGCAAACCACCAGCACTAAATGTGGAGGTGTCATTGCAAGGCCAAAGCACTCAGGGAATCACAATGGTTTTGCAACACAACATTGAATCTAGGCCATCACCACCAATACCATCACCAACCCCCTCTCACTCTATCCGGTCCACCGCTACTTCCCCCATATGCAGCTCTCCAGTCCAACTCACCCTACCAGACCCTCTGAGTAGGACAAGAAAGTACTCATCCTCTCATCAGCGTACACTGTGTTTGAATGCCTACATTGCCAAACTAATCTCATTAGAGATGACGCCCTACCAGTTGGTTGAAAGCGAAGCTTTCCGCGACCTCATGGCTTACGCTGTCCCATGCTATGACCTACCCAGTCGGCACTTCTTTTCTCAAAAAGCCGTCCCTGCCCTCCACCTGCATGTGAAAGATCCATGCACTAAAACAGTCAGTGAGTGGAAAGGTGCACCTCACAACAGATGCATGGACCAGTAGGCATGGCCAGGGCCGTTACATGTCCATCACTGGGCACTGGGTTAATGTGGTGGATGCAGGCTCCACTGGGGACAGCGGCGGTGGAACAGTGCTGCCTAGCCAACGGTATAGGAAACATTTGGCTGTAGGCTTTCGCTCCTCTTCCTCCTTGTCTATCAGCAAAAGCTCATCCACAGAGTGCCGTCGCACGAGCACTACATCCGCAGCTGGCAGTGTTGCACACGAGGTGTCCCACAATCGAACAGCTAGTGGTAAGCGTCAGCAGGCTGTGTTAAAGATGATGTCTTTGGGAGACAACAGACACACCGGGGAGGTACTGGCCGACTACTTGCAGCGACAAACAGAGTCATGGCTGGGAAGTCTACATCTTGAGGAAGGCAAGGTAGTCAGTGATAACGGCAGTAATTTTGTGGCAGCCATAGCCCGTGCAAAACTCACACACATACTTTGCCTGGCTCACACTTTGAACCTGGTGGTGCATTGCTTCCTTAATAATTATCCGGAGTTAACATCCGTGCTCCATAAGGTGCGAGGACTGTGCTTGCACATCCGTCGCTCAGCCGTACACTCCAGTCGTATGCAGAAGCTGCAGCGATAGCTCCACCTCCCCAAGCACCGCCCAATCATTAATGTTGCAACAAGGTGGAACTCCACCCTGCACATGGTTGAGAGGCTGTGAGAACAGAGGCAGGCTGTAATGCATTTGTGGGAGGATACACGGACAGGCAGTTTGGGGGAAGACATGGAATTGTTGGATGTTATGATTGGTTCACTGAGGAGGAAAACAAGACCAAGCTAAGTCACAGAAAACCGGAGAGGTTGGTAACTACGTGGATTGCAGACCCCTGATCCTAACCACACAACTAACAGCAGTCGTGGAGCGTACCTATGATGATTCTAGAAGCCTCATCACAGTCGGAGGACTAAATACGCCTAAAGCAAGAAAAGGGGAAATCTAAACTGCCCCAGAGCAGACCCCAAAGGAATAGACAGACCCCACACATGTAATGACGGTGAGACAAGATGAAAGCACAAACACAGGTAGGAAAATAGGCTGAGCAAACGATGGGGCCCACACTAACTAGAAAGGACAGGAAAGGAAAGATACTGTCTGCAATCATGCCAAAAAACCCTGCAAAAAATGTCCAACACTTCTAATAGCAAAAAAACCCTGAAGTCACTAGACTTCTCCCACTATATCAGCACTCTGGCATATTCTGAGAACAGAGCAAAAAGAGGCCAATCTAATAAGGGACAAAAAGCAAACTGGAACATACAGTGACATAAGAATGGAAATTCAGCACAGCCCCAGCCGGGGCAGACTGACCAAAAAAAAAACTGAATAAACCAAACCAAAACAAATGTGAACATTAGCAGGGAATGCTTAGCTTGAGAAGGCAGGAACTGAGCTGGAAACTAGGACCTCAGGAGGCAGGAAAAAATCACCAGCATGGGAATAGGGGACTTAAATCCAGTCTGAGACTCCAGATGTCCAAGTCTCATCCTCATTTTCAGGTGGCAGGTCTCTGTTAATTAGATCAGCTTCTGTACCTCCTGCCACCACCAGAGGGAGCCCAGAAAGAGAACTCACAACTCCTCTGTCAGCATAACCAGCTCCCTCACCAGAAACAGACCAGAAAATCAGTTCACAACAGTCGGGTGTGCAGTGCTCAAAGCTGAAAGACCTCTGTGAAGTCCTTCAGTGTTTTGAGGAATGCACACGGCTGGTAAGTGCAGACGACGCCATCATAAGCATGAGCATCCCACTTATGCGTCTGCTCATGCAAAGTTTGATGCACATTAAGGATCAGGCATCTGCAGCGGAGGAGGAGGAGGGAAGCATTGATGACAGTCAGCCATTGTCTGGTCAGGGAACTGTCCTGGACGAGGTGGAGTAAGAAGAGGAAGAGGAGAAGGATGAGGATGAGGGGGATGATTATTTTGGGCAGAAGGATGTTTCTCAGGGGGCAAGAGAAAATGTAGGCTTTCCAAGGTCAGGTACAGTGTTTGTGCGTGACTGTAGGGATGTTGATTTGCCAGAAACTGCTCCTCCACCCACCACGGGCAGTGCATTATTTGCACCTGAAACATTGGCCCACATGTGCAATTATGCCTTGCGGATCCTAAAAAGGGACCCCCGCATTGCCAAAATGATGAGGGATGACGACTACTGGCTGGCCAGCATCCTCAATCCATGCTACAAAGGCAAATTACACAACATCATGCCACAGGAGAACCTAGAGATAATATTGGCCAACAAACAAGCAACTCTGGTAAACCGTTTGCTTGAGGCTTTCCCAGCACACAGCAGCGGTGCTGGTTCTCCCAGGAGCCGTAGTGGGCACAATGGAAGAGGTGTTCGTGGTGCACACAGCAGAAGTGGCGTTGGAGACAGGGGTTTAATTACCATGTTGTGGAATGATTTCTCAATTACCGCTCACACGACTGCTAATACAGCATCGATTAAAAGTGACAGGAGGTAGCATTTGTCAACTATGGTTACAAACTACTTTTCCTCCCATATCGATGTCCTCCCTCACAGGTCATTCCCCTTTGGGCCTCTAAACTGGACGCCTGGCCTGAATTGACACAATATGCCTTACAGGAGCTTGCTTGCCCTGCTGCTAGTGTGTTATCTGAAAGAGTCTTCAGTGCTGCTAGATCAATCCTGACAGAAAAAAGGACCCGTCTGTTGACCCAAAATGTTGATGATCTAACCTTCATTAAAATGAACCATGCATGGGTTTCAAAGGATTTTGTCCCACCTTCCCCTGATGACACATAGGTTACCAGAAAAGTGCCTCGGTTTTTTCCTCCTCTTCCTCAGACCTGCCCAATTACACCCTTTGCAGCAGCTGAATGTCCAGCAAACACATCGATATATGCCAATTTTTAAACCTCCCTAACTGGGCTGCCCCACCCTCCCCCAGCGGCTGGGGTTAAGACCTGGTGCACCCGGGCAATTGCCGTTGCTCTGAACAGGTGGATGGGCCTACTGATGGCTGACGGCAATGGCACAGGGCCCCTCATAGTACAATACAGTGTCTCAGACGATGGGAGGGCCCACTCGCCGTCAGACACACCAGCGTACTATGAGGGGCCCTGTGCCAGTACCGTCGACCATGATTGTGACCCCCTGCTTGGTCATGGCCACAGCACTTGCAAGTTGCAATACTTACCTCTCCCTGCTCCACCGCTGTGTAGTCTGGGCAGTTAAATCCTTCACAGGGATGGCCACTAGAAATTTGGTGTATTGATCAATGATGGTTAAGATGTAGCTATGGCCTGTCCTGCTGGCCTCTACCTTCAGATGATCAATGGCTACCATTTGAAATGGACGTCAACTTACAAGCGGATGCAGTGGTGGTTTATGATCACCTTTCACAGTTGTGATAGTCACAGACGTGTGACATTCCTGCCACCATTTTTCAATGTCTCCTCTCATGCCAATCCAATAGAATCGCCTACGGCCTGTGGCATCTGTCTTTTGCACTCCAAAATGACCAGACACATCATGATAGGCAGTGAGGACCATGGGTAAATCTCTCCCTGTGATCACAATTTGATGGAGACGAGTAATGGTGATGTGATCCACGCTACTGCGATAAAGCAATCCTTTCTTCATAAAGAACCTTTTTCGCTTTCTCCACACAGTAATTGAGATTTTGCATTGCCTCTGCAACATCTACCGGGAAGTTTTCCCGTGAAGAGTAATTCCAAAATTTCTGCTAACACTCGACTTTGCGTCTATACTGGTATCCATGTAGTTTCCAGTAGCGGAGATTCTGGACTGACTTACTGAGATTGAAATATATACGAAGATTTAAAAATACCACAACACTGTATAGTGGTGTACGCTATGAATACCTTTCCCTTTTTATACTTTTTTAATTCTGGTGTTATACATAGTGAGCCTGTGAGTGTCTGTGTCTGTTTTAACCCTAGACTGGACACACCTGGTATGTGCTGATACAGTACCTTGTTTCAAAAATTTGTATTAAGGTATCATCTGTAGGATAACCAACTGTGGGGGGACCCTCTTCTTGCCGCAGACAAACACAAGACTGAGACAGAGTTTGTATTGAACAGGTCCATTTTTAGTGCCCATCCTTCTGTCAACAACAATTCACCACAGCCATTTCACATTTCTCTGTACACAGGCCCTGGGACCTTCATTTCCTTTGTAACTATAAACGTGGCGTCCTCTGTGGCTCTTCCACTGTGGCTGGGCTAGGCCCAACCAACACAGCGCTGCACTGTCACACGGACCCGTACTGTGTGATGCGACCAGCAGGCCGGTAACTAAAACAACAGGACGCGGCATGTGATACTGTCCTGTGTGACACTGCTCGCAGGCCGGTTACTAAAATAACAAGACAAGGGGTAGGGAAATAGTTACAACGGTGGGCCCTGCGATAGGGAAAGGGGACGTGGAGACCGCCTGCACTCCCCTGAGTCAGTGTCCCTAACGCTCCTAACGTTCCCTATGCCGGTTCCGCACCGGGTGCCGATCAGGATACCTAAAAACCCTAGCACACCCTACACCTATCCCTTGCTAGGGAGCTGGGTGGCGCAGGCATTGATTCCACCGCTGTTCTAATACACACTAAGGAAAAACACAAATGGGGAAACACAACTTAGCTTTACTCTGTTGCACTTGCTCCTGGCCACAGAGTCCACCACCAGAATGCAGCTCTCCTCCAGAATCACTGCCACCAAGCTCTGTCAGAGCTACAAGGAAATCTCCTATGACTCCTTCCACACCAGGGCTAAGACAGGGCTGCAAGGAACGCTCTCCAGCTCCTTCCTCCACCAAGGATGGTTGAAATGAACACTATCACCAACGCTGATGCAACACCTGTGACTCTTTTATAGCAGAGCCAGCAATCACACCTGCATTATAAACATGTGCATTTAACTAAAAAAACAGAGTGCAATGATGCTCACCACCACTGGGGGCAAACTTGAACAAACGACACCACAGTGCAATAATGCTAATGGCCACCGGGGGCAAAAAAACAACCCTAAGCACAGCTTAGAAAAAAAAGACCCCTTAGAAGCTGCTCCAGTGTCTGATCTGCCCCATTTACAATGCTCCAGTACATGATGGGCCTCATGGATGATGCTCCAGTGTAGCATGGGCCCTAATAAAGCTCCATATATAATGGGCCCCATTTGTAATGCTCCAGTATATAATGGGCCCCTTAGATGCTGCTCCAGTGTCTGATCTGCCCCATTTACAATGCTCCAGTACATGATGGGCCTCATGGATGATGGATGGGCTCTCCAGCTCCTTCCTCCACCAAGGATGGTTGAAATGAACACTATCACCAACTCTGATCCAACACCTGTGACTCTTTTATTGCACAGCCAGCAATCACACCTGCATTATAAATATGTGCACTTAGCTAAAAAAACAGAGTGCAGTGATGCTCACCACCAACGGGGGCAAACTTGAACAAACGACACCACAGTGCAATAATGCTAATGGCCACCGGGGGCAAAAAACCAACCCTAAGCACAGCTTAGAAAAAAAAGGCCCCTTCGATGCTGCTCCAGTGTCTGATCTGCCCCATTTACAATGCTCCAGTACATGATGGGCCTCATGGATGATGCTCCAGTGTATCATGGGCCCTAATAATGCTCCATATATAATGGGCCCCATTTGTAATGCTCCAGTGCATAATGGGCCCCTTAGATGCTGCTCCAGTGTCTGATCTCCCCCATTTACAATGCTCCAGTACATGATGGGCCTCATGGATGATGCTCCAGTGTATCATGGGCCCTAATAATGCTCCAAATACAGTATAATGGGCCCCATTTGTAATGCTCCAGTGTATAATGGGCCCCTTAGATACTGCTCCAGTACATGATGGGCCCAATTTTTAATTAACCCAGGAATGGTATGTGAAAAGAGTTCCATGGAGTAATCTGACGTGTGTGCTTCCACATCCTTCACTTTTGGTGTGGGTGAAGGACACAAGGAAAGGGGTTGCTCCTGACCAGAACCCTGCAGTTACGACTCAGTGCTTGCATTTTTTACAACTTCAGAAGAGGAGGCAATATAGTTGTAGGCTGTTTCTGCAATGTAAGCCACAAACAGTTCCTGATACTCCGGCTTTAAAAGCAGTCTACCTACTCCCAGAAAAGGGAGCCTTACAGGCCTTCCAGAGCTACACCATGATGCTGGCTCAACACCTCCTGCGTTAGCTGCTATTGTGTTTTTGGCACTACCAGCAGATGCACCACCATCAGTACTAGTTGGCCTCCCACGCTCACATCCGTGTCCTCTTCCACCATACTTTCTCATGTTTTGGAAAATGGACCCAAAATACCAGCAGATATATGGTACTGTATCAGAAGCGTACAGCTCTATAAAGTCTATGGATAACAGTAAATCTCCGTATATATTTCATGAGGCATACACAGATGCTCACAGGCTCAGTATGGATTACCCAATAAAATAAGTTGAAAAAGGGTACAGTATCACCAGATACAAGGTATATATAGTGTAGTGTAAACATTCTGATTCTCCCTATACATTTCAGGAGGCAGACACAAACATTCTCAGGCCCAGTATGGATTACACAAGAATATAAAAAGCTGTAAATGGGTTATGTAACACAAGCGTACAGCTGTATACAGTGTTGGGGTAATCTTAAAGTTCCAAATATATTGCCGGAGTAACAGACAGACGTTTACAGGCTCATTATGGATTACACCAGAATCTCAATAGCTAAAAAGGTTACTGTATCAGAAGCGTTCTGCTGTATACAGTGTTGGACAAATTGAAAATATCGGTATATATTTCCATAGTCACCATCAGACGCTCACTCAGTTTGGTTTTGACCATAATAAAAAATGTTGTAAAAAAGGTCCTGGATAACAAGATAGCAAGTATATATTTTTTAGGGTACAATTGAAATCTCCGTATAAATAGTCCTGTAGTCACACTCAGACGCTTACACAGTATGGATTTGACCATAGTGCTAAATGTCGAACAAAGGTACTGTATATCAAGATACAAGCTGTATCGAGTATAGTGTAAAAATTTGTTTCTCTGATTCACCGTATATATAGAAGGCGTAACTCACACACGCTCAGTCACTATGGATGATGTAGGGAAGGTGGACTGACAGACAAACCAGCCTGTAGTGAGAAGCAGAGGTGTAGTGCAGTGTAGGTGTGAAACCGCTAAGATAAAGAGAAAGGGTGCAGTGTTTTAGCTTGCCCATTGGAGGGCAGTGGCGAGTGTAGGAGTGGGACTGAACAACTGCCATTGGTCAGAGAAACTGTTAGGTGATGGTGGGCGGAGTTACCAGAACTGGGAGTATAAAACGCTGAGGGAAGGTTCTGGAAGAGTCAGTCAGCGAAGGGAGCACAGTAAAGAGGAAGTTCTGCTGAGGAAATAGAGACAGTGGAAAGGCTCCATAGAGGACTGACAGTAGAGGCAGTAAACGGGGGGTGGCCCAGAGGACGGTAGCTGCAGATGAAGATGGCCTGGGGCTATCATACGGATGCTGTGCTCAGACTGGTGCATGTCGTGATCCATGCTGGATCAGGACTGATAAAAAGCATAGGCAACCTTTTTTTTTCTAAGCTGTGCTTAGGGTTGGTTTTTTGCCCCGGTGGGCATTAGGATTATTGCACTGTGGTATTGTTTGTTCAAGTTTGCCCCTGGTGGTGGTGAGCGTCATTGCACTCTGTTTTTTTAGTTAAGTGCACATGTTTATAATGCAGGTGTGATTGCTGGCTCTGCTATAAAAGAGTCACAGGTGTTTCATCAGCGTTGGTGATAGTGTTCATTTCAACCATCCTTGGTGGAGGAAGGAGCTGGAGAGTGTTCCTTGCTGCACTGTCTTAGCCCTGGTGTGGAAGGAGTCATAGGGGATTTCCTTGTAGCTCTGACAGAGCTTGGTGGCAGCGATTCAGGAGGAGAGCTGCATTCTGGTGGTGGACTGTCAGGAACACCGCACTGCACTTGCTCACTGAGCCAGGGCGCGTGTCCTGAGTACAAAGACTGTGCACAAAGATACCTGCGGAGCAAGCAGCAGTGGTGACAATGCATGCTCCAGGACCTGAATCACGTGACTGCTGGGGGCGTGGCTTAAGCTCCACAGAGCTAGGAGCTGCAGGGAAACTCCTAGAAGGGTAACTACAGGACAATGTTACCAAGGAGCATAGACAGAGACAGACACCAGATCAAGCTGGGTCAAAGCACGAGATAGCAGGACAGTACCAAAGGGCTTAGACAGAAAGAATAGTCAGGACGTAGCAATAGATCAGAAAACCAGAACAGGTATTAGACGGTACAATAGGGGTAAACTGTAACGGAGTAACGATAGCCAAGCCAGGAGGTCAGAACCAGAAAAGACAATGGTACCAAAAACGAGAGACGGAGTACAGAGTGAAGGAACAAGCCGGGTCATACACGGGAAGCAAACAAACAATGCAGAGTACACACACACCAGGGGTCAGACACACCAGAATAGCAGTATAACTGACAGAGAATGCCAGTATGGAGTGAGCATAAATACCCCTCCCAGATCCAAAGAGAGGGCAGCAATGTTAACCCTGTCAGAACAGGACATTAACCATGTCCTAACCATGACAGTACCCCCCTCTTAATGGGGGGCCACCGGACCCCCAGGTTTCTCAGGGTACCTGGCATGAAAAGCCCGCACCAGTCGATCAGCGTGCACCGAACTGGCCGGAACCCACGATCGATCCTCAACGGAATATCCCTTCCAATGGATAAGGTACTGAAGTCTCCGGCGCACCCACCGCGAATCAATGATGCTCCCTACCTCGTACTCCAGTTGACCCTCTACCAACACTGGTGGAGCCACGGATGAGGGATCTTCTCTAACTGTCCCCACAGGTTTTAATAGGGACCTGTGGAAGACGTTAGAGATTTTGAAGGAGGTGGGCAACTGTATTCTGTATGCCACCGGGTTGATCACCTCTACAATCTTGTATGGGCCAATAAATTTGGGGCCCAACTTCATAGAAGGTATTTTAAGTTTGATGTTACGAGTGGAGAACCAGACTTTTTCTCCCACTGTCAACGCAGGAACCACCCCCCTCCTCCTGTCTGCAAAATGTTTGAACTTCTTCTGGGCTTTGGAGATGTTCCCCTGTACCTCCTTTCAGAGGGTTTTTAATTGTTGTACCATCCCCTCGGCACCAGGGCAATCCGAATCCATACGGGAAAATTCCCCAAACTGCGGAACAAACCCATAATTGACCAGAAAGGGAGGCTTTCCGGTAGACTGATTAACCCGACAGTTGAATGCAAATTCTGCCATGGGCAATACCTCACACCAGTCTTCCTGTCTGGAGGAGGCCAGGCATCTCAGAATCTGCTCCAATGACTGGTTGGTGCGTTCCATTTGTCCGTTAGATTCCGGGTGATAGGCAGAGGAGAATGACAACGTGACCCCCAACTTCATACAAAACGCTCTCCAAAACCTGGCCACAAATTGCACACCCCTGTCCGACACCACGTTCACAGGCACTCCATGCAGTCGAACAATGTGCTGTATAAACAAACGAGCCAAGGCTTCAGCAGATGGTAACGCAGGTAATGGCACAAAGTGGGCTTGCTTAGAAAATCTATCAACCACTACCCATACCACTGAGTTGCCCTTGGAAGGTGGAAGGTTAGTGATAAAGTCCATGGACAGGTGTGTCCATGGTTTATCCGGAATTGGCAAAGGCACCAATTCCCCGGCCGGACGGACCTGAGAGCTTTTAGAGCGCGCGCACACCCCACAAGTATTCACAAACCTTTTTATATCAGTACCCATAGAGGGCCACCAAAAACCCCTAGCTACTGCCCCCCGGGTAGCTGCAATACCATGGTGTGCACTTAACATAGAGTCATGAAATTCTTGGAGGAGTGTGGGACGGAATTGTTCGGGTACAAACAATTTACCTGGGGGTTTATTCCTGGGAGCTTGTGCTTGTGCTTCCAGAATCCCTCTCTGTAACTCAGAGGAGATTTCGGCTACAACCACTCCCGGTTGAAGAATGGAGGAAGGAGGTTCTGGAGGGGACACAGAATCAAAACTTCAGGATAAAGCATCTGCCTTTACATTTTTAGACCCTGGTCGGAACGTGATGGTAAATTGAAATCGAGAAAAAAAAGTGCCCACCGAGCCTGTCTGGGGGTCAATCTCTTAGCAGACTCGATATAGGCCAGGTTTTTATGATCAGTGACGACCGTAATGGGATGAGCGGCCCCCTCCAAAAAATGCCTCCATTCTTCAAAGGCCAATTTAACTGCTAACAGTTCCCTGTTACCGACATCATAGTTTCTCTCGGCCGACGAGAACTTCTTAGAAAAAAAGGCACAGGGTTTGAGGTTAGTCAGGGTAGAGGGACCCTGTGACAATACTGTCCCCACCCCCACCTCCGAAGCGTCGACCTCGACGATAAAAGGTCTTGACGAATCGGGATGTACCAACACAGGGGCTGTAGTAAAACACTTCTTTAATGCCAGGAAGGAATTTTTTGCGGCCACAGACCAACTTTTTACATCTGCCCCTTTAAGAGTGAGGTCCGTCAAGGGTTTTACCACCTGCGAGAACCCTTTAATGAACTTCCTATAATAATTAGCGAAGCCCAGAAATCGCTGCAACCCCTTCAGGTCATGAGGCTGCACCCAATCTGTAATGGCCTGAACCTTCCCTGGATCCATGCGGAATCCCTCCCCGGATACAATTACACCCAGAAAAGACAGTTCTTGCATAAAAAATGAGCACTTCTCCAGCTTAGCATACAAATGGTTCTCCCGGAGTCTCATAAGCACCGTACGCAGATGATGCAAGTGTTACTGACTGTCCTCAGAGTAAATCAAGATGTCATCCAGGTAAATGACTACATAACGTCCAATCAAGTCAGAAAAAACAACATTAATAAAGTTCTGAAAAACCGCAGGAGCATTAGTGAGGCCGAAGGGCATAACCAGGTTTTCAAACAGCCCCTCAGTTGTCAGGAACGCTGTTTTCCATTCGTCCCCCTCCCAGATCCTTATAAGGTTATAAGCCCCTCGTAGATCGAGCTTAGAAAACCATTTGGCCCCCGTGAGTTGATTGCATAGATCAGGAATCAACGGGAGAGGGTACGTGTTCTTAACAGTAATTTTGTTCAGTTCTCGAAAGTCGAGGCACGTTCGCAACCCACCATCTTTTTTCTTTACAAAGAAAAACCCTGCTGCCACGGGTGAGACCGAGGGCCGAATATGCCCCTTGCGAAGGCTTTCTTTAATGTACTCTTTCATAGCTTGGCGCTCAGGCCCGGACAAATTAAACAAATGAGCCTTGGGTAATTTGGCTCCAGGTACTAAATCGATAGCACAATCATATGGTCTATGTGGTGGGAGCGCCTCGGCCTCGCTTTCGGAAAACACATCTTTAAGGTCTCTCAGGTACTCCGAAATACCCTCCAGACCGACAGATGGCACAGATACAGATTTTATCGGATTGACAAAAGGAACCGGGTTACAACACAGACCATTATCATTACATCCCCAACGGGTGATCTCCCCCTTCACCCAATCAATAAGAGGATTGTGGCGTTGCAACCAGGGCATTCCCAATACCAGTCCTGCAGGCAGATTATTCATAACGAAACAACTTAAATTTTCCACATGAGTGGAACCCACTTTCATAGAAAAAACTTCAGACATAAAACAAATTCCATCCCGGGTAAGAGGGGATGAATCCACAGCCACAATTTTAACAGGGTCTTTTAACCTGACTGTCCCTATCTTATTAAGAGTCACAACTTGGGCATCAATCAGATTAATGGAGGAACCACAGTCAACAAAGGCGGTGGTCATAACAGGACCGCCAGCAATTTCCAATTCAACCTGGAGGACCATTTTTATACGTGAGAAAAAATGTACCTGGGAGTCTGGACAACCTCCTCGATTGTTGCCCAGACTCAGTCGTTTCTCTGAAGGTTTCTCTGAAGAAGGGCAGGAGGGACAATTCCTTTTCCAATGTCCAGAGGCTCCACAGTAAAAACATAGTAGGTTGTCTCTGCGGTGCCTTCTCTCTTTCTCCTTAACCGAGACTGACCCAACGTTCATGGGCTCAGATACGGGTGAAGTGTCACACAATTTGGGGTACAAGGGAGACTCTTGTTGCATCATTCCTCTAGCACGGAGTCTCCGGTCCATACGGACCGCCTGCATCATGGCGTCCTCCAGGGTATCAGGAAGCGGATGTAATGCCAGAGCGTCCTGCAGATGGTCAGAAAGGCCCCTGCGAAACAACCCCCTCAGGGCGGCGTCATTCCAGGATACTTCGGCGGTCCAACGTCTAAACTATGAGCAGAACCATTCAGCAGAGTGCCTTCCCTGTGTCACACTCATCACCGTATCCTCTGCCAGACGCACTCTATCAGGCTCATCATAAATGTGCCCCAGAGCCTCAAAGAACAAGTTCACTGACATACGTTCAGGAGCAGAGGAAGACAGAGAGAAAGCCCATGCTTGCGGAGCCCCCCGAAGTAGGGAAATAATGACCCCCACCCTCTGGAACTCATCCCCGGAGGAGCGGGGCCTTAGAGAAAAAAAAAGCTTGCATCCTTCTCTGAAAGACCTGAACTCCTTTTTATCCCCTGAGAAGGGATCAGGCAATTTGACTGGAGATTTGGGGGACGCTAATGACACATCCCTACCCCCAGAACTAGAAGCCCCTGCATCGACAGCCCCCTGCACAGTAACCACCAACTGTTGCTGGGTATGGGCCATCGTGCGCTGTTCCACATTGAGTTTATGGAACATTTGGGTCAGGTGCTTGACCTGATCAGCCAAGGCTTGTATGGGATCCATGAGGATAACACACACTTTTTTTTTTTTTTTTCCTTCAGAGGAAAAAAAACTGAAATGGTCAGTTATAATGTCAGGAACACCGCACTGCACTTGCTCACTGAGCCAGGGCGCGTGTCCTGAGTACAAAGACTGTGCACAAAGATACCTGCGGAGTGAGCAGCAGTGGTGATAATGCATGCTCCAGGACCTGAATCACGTGACTGCTGGGGGCGTGGCCTAAGCTCCACAGAGCTAGGAGCTGCAGGGAAACTCCTAGAAGGGTAACTACAGGACAATGTTACCAAGGAGCATAGACAGAGACAGACACCAGATCAAGCCGGGTCAAAGCACGAGATAGCAGGACAGTACCAAAGGGCTTAGACAGAAAGAATAGTCAGGACGTAGCAATAGATCAGAAAACCAGAACAGGTATTAGACGGTACAATAGGGGTAAACTGTAACGGAGTAACGATAGCCAAGCCAGGAGGTCAGAACCAGAAAAGACAATGGTACCAAAAACGAAAGACGGAGTACAGAGTGAAGGAACAAGCCGGGTCATACACGGGAAGCAAACAAACAATGCAGAGTACACACACACCAGGGGTCAGACACACCAGAATAGCAGTATAACTGACAGAGAATGCCAGTATGGAGTGAGCATAAATACCCCTCCCAGATCCAAAGAGAGGCCGGCAATGTTAACCCTGTCAGAACAGGACATTAACCATGTCCTAACCATGACAGGACTCTGTTGCCAGGAGCAAGTGCAACAGAGTAAAGCTAAGTTGTGTTTCCCCATTTGTGTTTTTCCTTAGTGTGTATTAGAACAGCAGTGGGGCCAGTGCCTGCGCCACGCAGCTCCCTAGCAAGGGATAGGTGTAGGGTGTGCTAGGGTTATTAGGTATCCTGATCGTCGCCCGGTGCGGAACCGGCATAGGGAACGTTAGGAGCGTTAGGGACACTGACTCAGGGGAGTGCAGGAGGTCTCCACGTCCACTTTCCCTATCGCAGGGCCCACCATTGTAACTGTTTCCCTACCCCTTGTCTTGTTGTTTTAGTAACCGGCCTGCGAGCCGTGTCACACAGGACAGTATCACGTGCCGCGTCCTGTTGTTTTAGTTACCGGCCTGCTGGTCACGTCACACAGGATGGGTCCACATGACATTATCACCAACCTTACATTTTCTCTGGTGAGCCTTTGGCCATGTTCAGACATGTGAGCAATTGCTGCTGGGCCTCACTAGGGTGAGTGAGGAGCTGCATCGTGTGTTGAAGCAGTACCAGCAGCAGTTATCAGGGTATGGGGCCTTCCCTCTGGCTCAACCAGAAAATCAAATAACGGCTTGCAAAGAAGCCCTCAGAGTCCCTGCTGGTGAGCGGGACTTGCTCATGCACGCGGACGCACCCAGGCAGGTGGGAGGAGTGGGTGTCCCCATGGTGCTGCCTGGTATTCCCTGAGGTGAAGGGGTACGTCCCTGTGGTGGATGGATTTGTGTTATAGTCCGCGGGGCTCACGCCAAACCTTCCATACCACCGAAGAAGCCGCCCCCCTCCTGGTCGTGTGAAGGAAGGCGACCAGGGAGTGTATATTTCCTCCATATCCCCGTCCCCTTCTCCTCCAGTTGTGGCTGCAGGGGTGCTACCAGGGAGTAGGGGCAAGTCTCAACCCTCGCCATTAGCCAACCCTGGGAGGCGCAGACCTCGTGGTGGAAAGGGTTGGGGGGTGGTGTTCCCCTTGGTGGAGTACGGGGGTGTGAGTGTGGTGACACAAGGGGACGCCTCTGTTGTCAGTCCCAGTAGGAGTTCTCCAAATGGTTACAAACGAACGAGTGGCAATAAACATTCAGGTCCGGACCTGTGTGTGAACGAGCGTGTATGGGTGGCCACCAAAAAACATCCAGTGGAAGTGTGTTGTGGAGTGTTACCAGCTCATACCAAGCATACACATATGTAACTCGTTCCCCAGGTCAGCGCTTTGGAGATGTGTGGTGCCTCCAGAACATACATTGCCCATACCAGCGGTGCATTTGTCATAAACTTGAAGTGCAGGTAGTTGCTGTGGTGAACACTGGATCTGGGTGTCCCCTCTGTAGGTGGTTCCCTAATGGGGAGCGGTCTTGAGGGTCCAGAGGCCCCTCATTAAGGGGAGGGTACTGTCATGATCCATGCTGAATCAGGACTGTATACTGGAGCATTACAAATGGGGCCCATTATATATGGAGCATTATTGGGGCCCATGATACACTGGAGCATCATCCATGAGGCCCAACATGTACTGGAGCATTGTAAATGGGGCAGATAAGACACTGGAGCAGCATCTAAGGGGCCCATTATACACGGGAGCATTACAAATGGAGCCCATTATATATGGAGCATTATTAGGCCCCATGATACACTGAAGCATCATCCATGAGGGCCATCATGTACTGGAGCATTGTAAATGGGGCAGATCAGACACTGGAGCAGCATCTAAGGGGCCCATTATACACTGGAGCATTACAAATGGAGCCCATTATATATGGAGCATTATTAGGGCCCATGATACACTGGAGCATCATCCATGAGGCCCATCATGTACTGGAGCATTGTAAATGGGGCAGATCAGAAACTGGAGAAGCATCTAAGGGGCCCATTATACACTGGAGCATTACAAATGGGGCCCATTATATATGGAGCATTATTAGGGTCCATGATACACTGGAGCATCATCCATGAGGCCCATCATGTACTGGAGCAATGTAAATGGGGCAGATCAGACACTGGAGCAGCATCTAAGGGGTCCATTATACACTTGAGCATTTCAAATGGAGCCCATTATATCTGGAGCATTATTAGAGCCCATGATACACTGGAGCATCATCCATGAGGCCCATCATGTACTGGAGCATTGTAAATGGGCAGATCAGACACTGGAGCAGCATCTAAGGGGCACATTATACACTGGAGCACTACAAATGGGGCCCATTATATATGGAGCATTATTAGGGCTCATCATACACTGGCGCATCATCCATGAGGCCCATCATGTACTGGAGCATTGTAAATGGGGCAGATCAGACACTGGAGTAGCATCTAAGGGGCACATTATACACTGGAGCATTACAAATGGGGCCCATTATATATTGAGCATTATTAGGGCCCATAATACTCTGGAGCATCATCCATGAGGCCCATCATGTACTGGAGCATTGTAAATGGGGCAGATCAGACACTGGAGCAGCATCTAAGGGGCCCATTATACACTAGAGCATTACAAATGGGGCCCATTATACATGGAGCATTATGTGGAGCTCATCATATACTGTATGGAACATTATATGTGACTAATTATTTGGTATGGAGAAATAAATGGGGCTCATTATTCTGTATGGCGCACAATGTGGTGGCCATAACACTGTATGGAGTAATATAATATCCTGTATTTGAGCTATTGTACAATTTATAATAGATCAGTCATGTCATGTAAGCAGTGAAGTATGTGTCATTGTACTATACCTATATTTCTGTGGCGTATCGGAGCATCATGAGTTGTGGTATGTGTTAAAGGGGCGCACTGACACTCTTTGGCCCAGGGTACACGAAAACCTGGAGCCAGCCCAACCCCCCCACAACTTTAGCCAAATAACCCCCAGTTTTCAATGTGTAGCTATTATTAGGAAATAAATTAAGGTTGACAAGCTTCAGTTATAAGAATTGATGTTTTTGGCATTGAAATGGGCACTGTAGTTGTGTTTACTGTCTTCCACTCCCTGCCGACTTTGCTTCCCCATTGACTTGCATTGGGTTTCGTGTTTCAGTCGGCCTCCAGCTTTTCCCTATAGTCGGCCGATTTCATTAGACTCGACTTTCGCTAAAGTTGGGTTTCATGAAACCCGACTCGACCTGAAAAAAGGCAAAGTCGCTCATCTCTAGTTATAATTAATAAATAAAAAAAGCACTTTCTTATGAACTCAAGTGCCAACCTAGCGTTTTTCTACTATTTACCAAAAATACACAAGACAAAAACCCCCACCCCCTGGTAGATCCCATCATCTCGGAGATTGGGTCTCTTACAAGTTCCCTATCACACTACATAGACCTTTTTTTTTACAGAAATATGTTCTAACAAACTGACCGCCCTATTTACGTGATTAAGCTCAACTTCTTTTGAAATTGAGGACTTAGAACTTAAAAGGAAGATGTTTTATTTTTGACTCTAGATGTGGAGGCATTATATTCAAACATAGAACACAGTTTGGGGTTGGAAGAGGTAGATCACTTCCTAACAAAAGATCTGGATATGAGATCTGAATAAAAAATCTTTCTTCTGAGAGGTCTGAAATTCATATTAGAGTATAATTAGTTCTCCTTTCAGGTAGATCTATATATTCAGCAGTTCGGCCCTGTGATGGGGAATTGCGCCGCCCCAAGTTTTGAAAACCTGTTCATGGGTCGATTCGGATGGCTAATTAAATCAGGCAGCACAAATGAAGGATATCCCACTTGGAGTCAAAATATTTCCAAAAATTAGGTTCTGACACCAGAAAAGTGATGCCAATTGACCCACAGTATAAGTTTTATAATGGTGCAGAAGTCAGGCATGGGCCATGCATTAGACAGGCAAGCAAACAAGGAAGCACACTGTAGCGCCATAACATGCAAATATGAAAATTGAAAAATAGAAAATAAAAAATAAATTGCATTACTGCATTAGAAATATGAAAAACTAAGAAAGCTTAGCTCATAAAATGGCCAAGTTATGTGTACCTGGAAGCCACGTTAAGGCATTTCTCGTTTTCCAGGTCCCTGTCTATGCCAATCCTCACTAAGACTGAAGTCTCCATCTGTGTGGGAACCTATGAAAAATCCTCTGTTTAGACTGAAGTCTTGTGGAGGGGAAGTGGCCCTGCTTTGATTAAAAATGCCTGCGGCTAACAGGTGGAGTGCTCTGTTCAGTATAAACAGAGGATTTTTCATAGGTTCCCATTCAGATGGAGACTTCAGTCTTAGTGAGGATTGGCATAGACAGGGACCTGGAAAACGAGAAATGCCTTAACGTGGCTTCCAGGTACACATAACTTGGCCATTTTATACGCTAAACTTTCTCAATTTTTCATAATTCTAATGCAGTAATGCAATTTATTTTTTATTTTCTATTTTTCAATTTTCATATTTGCATGTTATGGCGCTACAGTGTGCTTCCTTTTTTGCTTGAATGTATATGAGTTGGTGACTCTAGGTTAAGCACCTATTCACACAATGTTTATGCTTGGATGTGACGGTCAGTTTTTGAACTTTGTATGCATTAGACAGGGTCTGGACCAGCACTTACAGCTTTGAAATAAAGTTGAAATTAAGAGGTGGGTGAGGAACCAGTGTAGGCCTGGTGTGCTCAGAGCACTGTCAAATTAAGGCAACACACAGGAAGGAGACCCAACTTGGAGTCATATAACATTACCAAAAATTAGAGTCTGACACCATGAAAATTCAGCATGAACATAGCATATTTGGATTGGTGTTCAGCTTCCCAAGCATTTTTTATCAAAGTCAGCAAAATTCAGTCACTGCGTTTCCACTGATACTTTTGCTATCACTTTGTCTAGGATAGTGGTGCTGTATGATGGAGTGTGGAGAGGTTAGAGGAGCGGTGGACTGTTTTTTTATTCATTTATTTATTCATTTTTTTAACTTAATGTATGTACATTCTGGCAGCCAATCAGGGTACAGAAAGCATCCACAGCATCATGACATAAGGTTGTCTATGATTGGCTGCCAAAGCCACATGTCCCTGTCCATACAAAAAGCAGTTATCTTGTTTTGCTGTTGCCATTTTCTCAATGTCACAGTGCAGAGAAGCCACTCCTGCTAGGGCAGCTGCTGCTGAAAGTGAACTTGTCAGTTAGTGGTTATCCCAAAATCATTTGGGATAAAACTGTGTTAGAATAAGGAATCAAAACGCTAGATTTTCGCTTAAAAATCATTAAGCTTAATTTAGGCGTTCAGCCAAGAGATCCTATTTGCTAATCCAAATCACTTGAGATAAAACTGTTTTGCAGTGAATTAAAAGGACACAGTTGCTCATCAAAATTGTAAGGTATAAGAGTGTTGTTCAGGCACACTATCTAAGAAAATAAAAAGTACCGTATATGCTCGAATATAAGCCGAGATTTTCAGCCCGTTTTTTTAGGCTGAAAGTCCCCCTCTCGGCTTATATTCGAGTCATATACACCGGGGGGTCGGAGGGTGAGAGGGGGCGGGGGTGTCAGGTCATACTTACCCATCCTGACGCTGTCTCTTGAGCCCCCAGCTTCTCCGCGCTCTCTGTTCCTGCCTTCAGCGGTCACGTGGTGCCGCTCATTAAAACTCATGAATATGCGCATATTCATGAGTTTTAATGAGCGGTATCACACGACCGCTGAACGCAGGAAGAGAGAGCACGGAGAAGCTGGGGGCTCAAGTGACAGCGTCAGGACGGGTAAGTATAGCGATACTCACCTGTCCTGCGTCCATGGCTGCTTGCTGCTGTCTGTCGTCGGTCAGTGACTTCAGACAGCAGAGGGCGCGGTGACATGGTTAGTGCGCGCCACGCCCCCTGCAGTCTGAACGTCACTGACTGATGACGTGGCAGATAGCGGTGAGCAGCCATAGACTCAGGACAGGTGAGTATCTGACACCCAGCGACGGAGAGGTGAGTATGTCATTTTTTTTATTTTTACATGCTGCAGCAGCGGCAGCACATGGGGGAATAATCTTAAGGAGCTTCTAATGGGGACAGTATATGGGGGAACAATATGGAGCTTCTAATGGGGGCAGTATATGGGGGAACAATCTATGGAGCTTCTTATGGGGGCAGTATATGGGGGAATAATCTATGGAGCTGTTTATGGGGGCAGTATATGGGGGAACAATATGGAGCTTCTAATGGGGGCAGTATATGGGGGAATAATCTATGGAGCTGCTTATGGGGGCAGTATATGGGGGAACAATATGGAGCTTCTAATGGGGGCAGCATATGGGGGAACAATCTATGGAGCTTCTTATGGGGGCAGCATATGGGGAACAATCTATGGAGCTTCTTATGGGGGCAGTATATTGGGGAACAATCTATGGAGCTTCTTCTGGGGACACCATATGGGGGAATAATCTATGGAGCATTTCCCACCCTAGGCTTATACTCGAGTCAATACGTTTTCCCAGTTTTTTTGTGGCAAAATTAGGGGGTTGGCTTATACTCGGGTCGGCTTATACTCGAGTATATACGGTAATTGTTCATTTAGTGACAGGTGACTGACAGGAGTGGGCCTAAGGTTGTGAATCAGCAGGGTACAAGAGGGTCAATTGATCAGTCAACTACCTGTGTTACTATTCTTACATTTTTCTATCAATAGTAGTCTATAAAACTGATGTCTGTGCCATCTGAGTGTAACTGGAATTAATAAAAAAAATGGAGGTGCTACATGAAATGTGAGGTCTCCCAGCTAAGGCTTACACTGTTCCCTTAACCACCAGGTCCTCAGTAAAACTTCAATTCCAAGCTGTAAATGTTGACTGCTGTTGTGCCTTTTGAAAATGTCTTTTTTGGGTCAACTGATGCCACTTTTCATGGTGACTGCCCCTAATTTTAACTGTTTAGGAAGTTTTTGTCATCATTTAAGGTGCTGTCTATGCTTTTAGTTTTCTCTCCCATTGAATGTAATGGGGTTTGGGTATGTTTGTCCAAACGTTTGGCGAACTGTTCTGCAAAGGTTTGCTCCTCTCTGCTCAAGAAAAGGAAATGATGCTCAGTAGTGTGTGGTCTCCACATGCCGTATGACCTCCCTACAATGCTTGGCCATATTCCTGATGAGTCCTCGGATGTTATCCTGAGAGGATCTCCACCCAAACCCGGATTAAAGCATCAGTCAACTCCTGGACAGCCTCTGGTGCAATGTGGCATCGGTGGATGAAACAAGACATGATGTCCCAGATGTGTTTGATTGTATTCAGGTCTGGAGAATATGCAGGCCAGACCATACTATCAATGCCTTCATCATGCAGGAACCGCTGACACACTTCAGCCATGTGAAGATTAGCATTGTAATGATTCAGAAGGAACCCAGGGTCAACTGCACCTGCATATGGTCTCACAATGGGTTTGAGGATCTCATTCAAGTAACTAATGGCAGTCAGGGTACCTCTGGCTAACAAATAGAGGACTATGCGACCCTCCAAAGAAATAACCCCCACCATTATTGACCCAATGCCATGCTGGAGAATGTTGCAGGCAGCATAACGTTCTCAAAAGTTGTCTCCAGACTGTCATATCTGTAAGATGTGCTCAGAGTGAAACTGCCCACATTCATGAAGAGCACAGGGTGACAAAGTTGAATCTTCCAATCTTGGTATTCTCTGGCAAATGTCAATTGTTGAGCTGTAAATACAACACCCACTTGTGGATATCGGGCCCTCTTACCAACCTCATGGAGTATGTTTCTGACAGTTCAAGCAGACATATGAATGTTAGTTTCCTGCTGGAGGTTATTTTGCTGGGCTCTGGCACTGATCCTCCTGTTCCTCCTTGCACAAAGGATGAGATAGCTGTCCTGATGCTGGGTTCTTGCTCTCACATGGCCCCTCCACATCTCCTTGCATACTGGCCAGTCTCCTAGTATCTGCTTTATGCTTTAGACACTGTGTTGACAAACACAGCTACCCTTCTTGCCACATCTCGCTCTGATGTACTATCCTGGTTGAGCTGCTCTACCTGATCAAATACTGTGGATTGTAGACACAACCTCATGTTACAGTACAGTACTTCTAGGGGTGAGAGCAATGACACAATGCAAAAGTGACTAAAACAACAGCCAAAACGAATGAGAACAGAGAAGCTGTCTATGGTCACACCCTGCAGAACCACTCCATTATAGGGGTTGTCTTGTCAATTGCCTATAATTTCTACCTGTTGACTGCTCCATTTGCACAACAGCAGGAGAAATTTATTCACAATCAATGTTGTTTCATAACTGGACAGGTTGATTTCACAGAAGTGTGTTGTTTAACTGTTCTATTTATTTTTTTAAACAGCGCATATGTCATTATAGCATTCAAAACCTTAGTGGCATAACTTAATCATAAAATGAAGGAATTTTATTCAAGTATCAAATCTGTGTGTGTTAGCATGTGGTCCTGCTGTTCCATTGAGCATTCATCCATGCTTTGTTAGGGGGTGTGTCAAAGAAGAGGCAAAATAGGTAGATATATAGGTAACTAAATGCGCTAATTGACCAATAGCAACAGCAAGCTAGTTATGCATTGTGTCCGTTGCACCAATCAGAAGGACTGCATTAATGATATAATTTCATGATAACCAATTACATATCTTGTATTAAAATAGGACTGTTTTTTTCATCCTATCAAAAGATCTGTAACCCAATGTGTGGAGGGATCACCCCCAATGGAAGTGTTCCTCCTATCTCTTATTTGATCCTGAATCGGTGTACCTGTCTGGCCTATCAAATCATCATAACGGAGGAGGCATTGTTTATGCGCCTCTTTGTGGAGAATCTCATTGGACTGATACAATTGGAGCTCATTTTTAGGAAAGTCATGGCAATTTTGATAGGTCGGAAGAACACACTTGCCCAAAACAGAATAATGCATTAATTTACTTAATTAATTTACCTATATTTACCTACCTCTTTTGCTTCTTCTTTGACATGTCCTCTGACAAAGTAAGGGTGAAATGTGCATTGAGGAGTCAGGACCACATGTTAACAAACACAGATTTTATATGTGAGAAAAATGTCTTGCCACTAAGGTTTCGAATGCTATAATGACATATTTATTAATTCTTAATAATTCCAAATGTCAAAGTGAAAATAAGTATAAGGGTCAAGAGCTATACATATAGATGGGAAAACAATTTTAATACACTTTATGGGGTCCTTCATTCTGAAGTTCTGTTTAAGTCCTTTACCTCCCAAGCCTGTTTTTACGTTCGTGACCAGGACAAATTTTACAATTCTGACCAGTATCACTTTATATGGTAACAACTCTCAATGATTCAACGGATCCCACTGATTCTGTTTTTAAGTTTTAACTTTTAGACATTTAAACCAGAGAGTTATGTCACACAAAATAGTTAATAAATAACATTTCCCACAGATCTACTTTTCAGCACAATTTTTTAACCATGATTTTTTAAAATTAACTAGAAATTTCTTATTTTTCCAACAAAATTTACAAAACCTTTATTTAATTATCACTTAACATTGAGGCTGTGTGCCCACGATGCGATTTTTAAGCGTTTTTGCCGCGATTTTCGGTGCGAAAACGCTGCGAAAAAGTTTAAAAATCATGTACAGAACGCCCCCCATGCATTCCAATGGCATTCCGCACATGCTGTGCTAATGCTGCGCTTTCTTCCGAGGCGGAATCGCATCGCGGAAAAAATTGCCGCATGGTCATTCTTTTTTGCGGAATTGCAAAGAATTGCCGCGATTCCGCACCCATAGGAATGCATGAGAATCGCTTACTTCCCGTATGTGGCTATGTCCACCATGCGGGAAGTTAAGCGTCTCATGTGCGGTTGGTACCCACGGTGTGGAGGAGAGGAGTCTGTCCTCCAGGCCCTGGGTACCATACCCCTGTAAAAAAAAGAATAAAAAATAAAAAATTGGGGTATATTTACCTTCCGACGTCCAGCGCTGCATTCCTGGCCTAAGCGTTCCCAGTAATGCCTTGCGGCAAGGTCCTGTGATGACATAGTCTCGCGAGACTCTAGCGGTCTCGCGAGATCGCTATAGTAACGCGAGACCAACGTCATCACAGGTCTCGCAAAGCATTACTGGGAACGCTGCTGCCCGGGATGGCAGCGCGGGACGTCGGAAGGTAAATATACCTCGATTTTTTAATTTTTTATCATTTTTAACAGTTTATCTTTTACTATTGATGCCGCATAGGCGGCCTCAATAGTAAAAAGCTGGTCACACTTGTCAAACACTATGTTTGACGAGTGTGACCAACCTGTCAATCACTTTCCAAGTGATGCTTCAAATCGCTTGGAAAGTGCTTGAGAAAATCGCGGCAAAATCGCGAACAGAATCGCGGTAAAATCGCGGTGAAATCGCGCTGAAAAAACACGCGATTTCTGGGAAGAAGTCCGGTTTTTAGTGTGCGTTTTAACATGCAACTTGGGCACATAGCCTTAAAGTGACTTTGAGGGGCCTATGTGAAATGTACTCAATTGTAAAAGCTGCACCCCTCAAGGTGCTCAAAACCACATTCAAGAAGTTTATTAACTCTTGAGGTGCTTCACAGGAATTTTTGCAATGTGGAAGGAAAAAATGTACATTTTACTTTTTATTAAAAATTTTGCTTTTTAGACCTAAATTTTATTTTCACAAGGGTAACTAGAGAAAATGTACAACAAAATTTGTTATGCAATTTCTCCTGAGAATATGGATAAATTATATGTGGGGGGAATCTACTGTTTGGGTGCATGGCAGGGCTTGGAAAAGAAGGAGCACAGCTAGACTTTTTGAATGCAAAATTGGCTGGAATCGATAGCATACTCTTTTTCGTGCTTGGAGAGCCCTTAATGTGCCTAAAAAGTGAAAAACTCCCAAAACCTTACCCCATTTTGGAAACTAGACCCCTCAAGGAAATTATCTAGATGTGTGGTGAACTTCTTGAACACCAAGGTGCTTCACAGAAATGAATAGCGTTGAGCCGTGTAAACAAAAAAATTAAATTTTTTCCACAAAAATGTTTTTTAACCCCACATTTTTTTATTTTCACAAGGGTAACAGGGAAAAAAGGACATCAAAAATTGTTGTGCAATTTCTCCTGAGTATGCCAATACCCTATATGTGGCAGAAAACTACTGTCTGTGCGCACAGCAGGACTAGGAAAGAAAGGAGCATCGTTTTACTTTTTTAATGTAAAAGTGGCTGGAATCAGGAGCTTCAATGGTTCACAGAAGTTTATAATGTTGAACTGTGAAAATAGAAACTCACATTTTTCCCATAAAAATAATATTTTTGCCCTATTTTTTAATTTTCACAAAGGTAACAGGAGAAATTGCACCATACAAATTGTTGCGCAATTTCTCCTGAGTGTGCTGATACCCCATATGGGGGAGAAACTACTTTCTGACAGGGCTCGGAAAAGAAGGAGCGCCATTTGACTTTTTGCACACAAACAATTCCTGGAATCATTAGCAAATGCCATGTCCCTTCCGGAGAGCCCCTGATGTGTCAAACAGTGGAAACCCCCCACAAGTGACCACATTTTGAAAATTAGACCCCTCAAGGAATGTATCTAGATGTGTGGTGAGCCCCTTGAACCAGGTGCTTCACAGATGTTTATAAAGCTGAGCTGTGAAAATAAATAATACTTTTTCACAAAAATTTAGCCTCAAGTTCTTTTTAAGTGCACGGCAGGGCTTGGAAGGGAAGGAGCACCATTTGACTTTTTGAATGCAAAATTGGAATGAATCATTAGTGAATGCCAAATCCCATTTGGAAAGCCCCTGATGTACTTAAACAGCAGAAACCTCCCACAATTGAACCTGTTTTGGAAACTAGAACCCCCAAGGCATGTATTATTATTATTATTTATTTATATAGCGTCATTAATTCCATGGTGCTGTACATGAGAAGGGGCTACATACAAAGTTATAGACATCGTTAACAGTAAACAAATTTACAATGACAGACTGGTAAAGAGGGGAGAGGACCCTGTCCTTGCGGACTTACATTCTACGGGATAGTGGGGAAGAGACAGAAGGTTGGGGGTGTAGCAGCTCTGGTGGTGATGAGGTGGCAGCTTGGGTGGTGGTGAGGCGGCAGAGTGATTATTGAAGGCTGTAAGCTTTCCTGAAAAGATGGGTTTTCAGGTTACGTTTGAAGGATCCGAGGGTGGTGGATAATCGGACATGTTGATGCATGGAATTCCAGAGGATAGGGGATATTCGGGAGAAATCTTGGAGGCGGTTGTGTGAGGAATGAATAAGCGTGGAGGAGAGTAGGAGGTCTTGGGAGGATCGAAGATTACGTGAGGGAAGATTTTGGGAGATTAGTTCAGAGATATAGGGAGGGGTAAGGTTGTGGATGGCTTTGTATGTCAGTGTTAGTTTGAACTGGATTCGTTGGTGGATTGGGAGCCAGTGGAGGGATTTTCAGAGGGGAGAGACAGGGGAGTAGCGAGGAGAGAGGTGGATTAGTCGGGCAACAGAGTTGAGCACAGACTGGAGTGGTGCAAGAGAGTTAGCAGGGAGGCCACAGAGGAGAGTGTGCAGTAGTCAAGGTGGGAGATGATGAAGGCATGTGCAAGAGTTTTAGTAGATTGAGGGCTGAGGAAGGGACGGATTCTGGAAATATTTTTGAGTTGGAGGCAACAGGAGGTGGCAAGAGTTTGGACGTGTGGTTTGAAGGACAGGGTAGAGTCGAGAGTTACTCCGAGGCAGCGGATTTCAGATGAGGGAGAGAGCGTGATACCGTTTACCATAATACCATAATATCATAATAGATGGATCGGGTAGGGAAGAAACGTGAGATGGGGGAAAGATAATGAGTTCAGTTTTATCTACATTAAGTTTTAAGAATAAAGAGGTGAAAAAGGAGGATATCGCTGATAGGCACTCCGGGATTCTGGACAGCAGAGAGGTGACATCTGGGCCAGAGAGGTAGATCTGAGTGTCATCCACATACAGGTGGCACTGGAAGCCATGGGACTTTATGAGTTGTCCTAGGCCAAGAGTATAGATGGAAAAAAGTATGGGCCCCAGGACAGAGCCTTGGGGGACTCCAACAGAGAGAGGGCAGGAAGAGGAGACAGTGTGGGAGTGGGAAACGCTGAATGTGCGGTCAGAAGGTATGAGGAAATCCAGGACAGGGCAAGGTCTTTGATGCCAAGGGAAGAAAGACTCTGTAGCAGTAGGCAGTGGTCAACTGCATCAAAGGCAGAGGACAGGTTGAGAAGGAGGAGGATGGAGAACTGTCTGTTAGCTTTGGCTGTGAGTAAGTCTTTAGTGATTTTGGTCAGGGCAGTTTCAGTGGAGTGGTGGGGGCAGAAGCCAGATTGGAGGATGTCAAGGAGGGAGTTAGATGAGAGGTGGGAGGAAAGTTGAGCATGGACATGCTGTTCAAGGAGTTTGAAAGCAAACGGGAGCAGTGATATGGGTCGGCAGCTGGGCATAGCATTTGGGTCAAGGTTTGATTTTTTGAGGATGGGTGTTATGGTGGCATGTTTGAAAACAGAGGGGAAGGTACCAGAAGATAGGGATAGGTTGAAGAATGGGTTAGAGCTGGAATGATCATGTTAGTGAGGTTGGGGAGCAGGTGGGAAGGGATGGGGTCAAGTGCACAGGTGGTGAGGTGTGATTTGGAAAGGAGATGAGTAAGCTCTCCTTCAGTGGTGTTGGAGAGGGAAGTTATTAGGGAAGGGCAGACGTCTGGAATGTGGAGTGGTTGGGGTGGTGGAACTGTAAAGGTTTGCCTTGTTTGGTCGATTTTGTTTTTGAAGTAGGTGGCAAAGTCCTCAGCAGAAATGAGGGGAGTAGGAGGTGGCAGTGATGGGCGGAGGAGAGTTAAATGTGCTGAACAGTTGTTTTGGGTTGTGGGATAATGAAGATACGAGGTTTGTGAAATAGGTCTGTTTAGCAGAGGTGAGGGCTGATTTGAAGGCAAGTATAGCTTGTTGGAAAGCAGTGAAGTCGTCTGGCAGGCGTGTTTTATTCCAACGTCGCTCCGCAACCTTGGATGCATGTCAAAATTTTTTTGTGAGGTTGTTGTGCCAGGTTGCCTATTGATTTGTCGTACTTTGTCATGCATGAGAGGGGCGACTGAGTCTATGGCTGATGTGAGGGTGACGTTGTAGAAAGCAGTGGCACTGTCTGTTGTCATGATCCAGTGTTGGAGCTGGCGGTATTAAATGCACAAAGTGAACTTTTTTTACTTTGGTTGAGTTCAAAGGTGTTTTGACTGTCCCCGGTGGTGGTTAGCGGTATCGCACCATAGGTTTAGGTTAATGTTCACTTAATTAGGGATCAGGTGTGACTCCCTATAAAGGTGTGCTTAGGGGGTTCACTCACCGCTGGTGATATTTCTTTCTGAGTTGTTGGAGAGCCTGGTGGAAGGATGGAGCGGGATAGGAGTCCTGCGCAGTCAGCCAGAGAGGATGAGTGCCAGCTAATGGTGTCTGCAGGAAGGACTGGCATGGCTTGGTGGAGTCGCAGTTTGTGGTGTCGGCGGGAAGTGCGGGCATGGCTTGGAGGAGTGGCGACTTGGAAGAGAGTTGTACTCAGCATGCTCTACTTGGTTGCTGAGAACTGGACTCGAGCATGCTTGGATTCTTGGCAGAGGCTGGACTCATCTTGGGACTCTGTGTACTGGACTGCTGCAAGTGGTGATGGACTCTGCTCCCAGGCTGCACGATGGTGACGGATCCAGTTATGTGATGGATCAGGGTGGAGGAGAAGATGCACACAGGTGGTGGGCTCTGTTGCTAGGAGCGCACGCAACAGAGCAAAGATAAGTGGTGGTTTCCCTGTATTGTCTCTTTCCTCATGTATGTTGTTAGTGCAGTGGTGGGATTAGTCTCCGCACCGACCTATTCCCTAGTGAGGGTTTAGGCTCAGGGCGAGCAAGGGCGTTAAGGTATGCGTGCGGCGACAGGTGCGGAGCCTGTTTAGGGAATGTGAGGAGTGTAGGGACACTGGCTCAAAGGAGTGCAGGAGGTCTCCATTTCTCCATTCCCTATCGCAGGGCCCACCATTGTTAAAGTTACCCAGGTTCCCCCCTTATTATTTAAATGCGCCTTACTGGAGGCGGTGTTTCCAGATATATGTATGCATGGCGTGTAATACCTAAATCCGCCAGGTGGAGGCGGCGTATCCACCTGCACGCTTTATTATTTAAATTCGCCCCACTGGAGGCGGTGTATCCAGGGTCACGTGTGTTATGGGTTCGCCTTGCGACATCATCTGCGTCCTGACATACGTGACCATGACATCTGTGTTGTGGAGTGAAGATATGGAGTAAAGACACATATGTATCTAAATGTGTGGTGAGTACCTTGAACTCCCAGGTGCTTTTCAGAAGTTTATAAAGTTGAGCTATGAAGATAAAAAATATATTTTTCCCAAAACATTTTTTTTTCACTTCAGATACCCCATATTTTGACCCAAATTTTACAGATGATTTGATAGTTAACATTGTAAAAAGTAACTGAAGCCTTAGAAGAAAATACTTCTATATCACTGGGCTATTGTTCCAGAGCCTACAGAGATTTACATTTTTATTTAGTTTTATTTAGGCATAACAGGTTTTGAACTCATGTTGGATTTTTCTTTAGACAAAAACCCAATAAATTCCTCCATATGAAACTAGTCCACTGTGCCTTTGTAATAGCTCTACTGTATAGAACAGTTGTGATATAATTCCGTGTATGATCTCTAAGGTGAAGCATAATGTCATATGCATACTTCAGTATTTCATAGGTATAAGATCGTTGAAAAGATGAGCACTAGTTATGTTGAGTATACAATTGACATGTGCAGTCAAATATTTTTATATGAATTGGAGGATTGCTATGTCATTAAATGACATTTTATATATATATATATATATATATATATATATATACACACACTCACATCATTAAACGTATATATACGTTTATTCAGTCAGAATGCCATGCTCTCTGATTTATAGCTTACATTTTTGAGCAGAACTTTAATAACAGTCAGCTATACTAAAAACAATATTTGTTGTACAGATGCAAAAACAGAATAAATATTGTCTCATATTTCTTCTTTTTTCGAAGTCCTTGTACTGTATGTTTTACTTTGTTGTAACTGAATTAACTGTTTTCTTTATGCTTACAATGATCAAAAACGTTCTGATCTTGGTATTTTCTGTGTCTTCACTGTTATGATAGTCATTATTTAAATTCTATTCTAGACTTTTAAAATACTAATAAAAAGAATTAACACAATATTTTTCATTGAACTCTATCCCAGTTATTGATTGTAGAATATTGTGTATTCTAGAAATAATATTTCAGCCATTACTTATATACTTGTTTAAATATGCTAGTTATAAATGTTTCCACAATATTTTCAGTTATTTCTATTATTATTATTATTTAAATGCTAATGAAATGGGATCAAAGTTGAAACTATCACAACAAATTGGGAATTTCTATCTTACTTTCTTCTTTTGCTCATTATGTCTCACAGCATTATGCTCAGAGTAGGACTGGGGAATACTAAACCTTACTATGTAAAACTATATATGCACAATCTTAAACTATTTTTTCAACTGAGTTGACTTCAGGAAACAATTACTTAATAAAATCTTCAAACTTCATTTATTTAAATCTACAAAACTATAGAGGAAAAGGTCAATTATGTAATTCCCATTGTACATGGTATTAGAGAAGTTATACCACTGCAATTCTCATCGTGACAATTTAAAAAGCCACTTTAGAGATCTAAAAGCTAAAAAGTTTAGAAAGTCAGCTGCATAAAATCTTCCTTTTAATTTGTATATGATTAAAACATCTCCAAAACATTTCTTCGTGTTTCTGGTGCACAGAGAAGCCTTACTTTTTCCAATATTTGGACACACCTGAATAGAGATTCGCTAGGTTTGCCAAATTTTCCCCTAAAATTGAAAATGCAACTAATTGAAAAAGAAGAAAAACAGAGAGCAAGAGAGAGTATGAAGGCGAGGTGGGCTTAATATTGTCCTCCTTATTTGCAGTGTGTAAAGAATAAAAAAAAGGTGTTATTAAGTTGCTGGTACGCCAATGCATCTCGGATAAATCAGTTCTTTCGTGACTATAAAAGTAAAACACATCAATTTATGTAACTTGAATCTTTAGATTAGTATACATGGACTGGGTCTATCACTTCCTTTTTTAATTTGCTTGAGCACTGGTTGTAGCACACCACAATCAGATTAGGCTTTGTTCTATCTCTTGGAATGACCTGTGCACTCTTATCTCCTAAATAGTGTTGAGCATTCCGATACCGCAAGTATCGAGTATCGGCCGATATTCACTGTATCGGAATTCTGATACTGAGTTCCGATACTTTTAGCATATCGAATACCGGAATCGGAAGTTCCCATAATGCTATGAGCCAGTTTGATTTGATTCAGCCTCATACCATGCATCGCCTCATACCATGCACTGTCCTCCCTCCCCCACTGCATCTAATTCACTCTCTGATTTTGAACCAGTCACAGAAGAAGAAGTAAGCAGGCTCCTTGCATCTTCTCGCCCAACTACTTGCACCAGTGACCCATTTCCGTCACAGCTCCTCCAGTCCCTTTCCCCTGCTGTCACCCCTCACCTAACTAAAATATTTAACCTCTCTCTCTCTTCTGGTATTTTTCCCTCCTCATTTAAGCATGCCATCATACATCCACTACTTAAAAAACCATCCCTCGACCAAAACTGTGCCGCTAACTATAGACCTGTCTCTAATCTTCCCTTCATCTCTAAACTCCTGGAATGCCTGGTCCACTCCCGTCTTATCCGCTATCTCTCAGAAAACTCTCTTCTCGATCCTCTCCAATCCGGTTTCCGCTCTTTACACTCCACTGAAATTGCCCTCACTAAAGTCTCTAATGATCTGCTAACAGCTAAATCAAATGGTCACTACTCCATGCTAATTCTCTTGGATCTCTCTGCAGCATTCGACACTGTGGATCATCAGCTCCTCCTCACTATGCTCCGTTCCATTGGCCTCAAGGATACCGTTCTCTCCTGGTTCTCCTCCTATCTCTCCGACCGCTCCTTTACTGTATCTTTTGCCAGTTCCTCCTCCTCTCATCTTCCCCTTACTGTTGGGGTCCCCCAAGGATCGGTTCTAGGCCCCCTCCTCTTCTCCTTGTACACTGCCCCTATTGGTCAAACAATCAGTAGATTTGGTTTCCAGTACCATCTCTATGCTGATGACACCCAATTATATGCTTCTTCTCCTGACATCACGCCAGCCTTTCTAGAAAACACCGGCGATTGTCTAAACGCTGTGTCTAATATCATGTCCTCACTATATCTGAAACTGAACCTGTCAAAGACTGAACTCCTGGTGTTTCCTCCCTCTACTAATGTACCTATACCCGACATTGCCATTTCTGTGTGTGGTTCCACTATTACTCCCCAGCAACAGGCCCGCTGTCTTGGGGTCATACTTGATTCCGAGCTTTCCTTTGCCCCCCACATTCGATCACTGGCTCGCTCTTGTCATCTGCACCTCAAAAACATTTCTAGAATTCGACCTTTTCTTACCTTTGACTCTGCAAAAACTCTTACTGTTTCTCTTATTCATTCTCGTCTCGACTATTGTAACTCTCTTCTAATCGGTCTCCCTCTTACCAAACTCTCCCCTCTCCAATCTGTCTTGAATGCTGCAGCCAGGATCATATTCCTCACCAATCGTTACACCGATGCCTCTACCTTGTGCCAGTCATTACACTGGCTACCCATCCACTCCAGAATTCAGTATAAACTTATTACCCTCACCCACAAAGCCCTCCATGGCTCAGCACCACCCTACATCTCCTCCCTTGTTTCAGTATACCACCCTACCCGCGCCCTCCATTCTGCTGATGACCTGAGGTTAGCATCCTCAATAGTCAGAACCTCCCACTCCCGTCTCCAAGACTTTACACGTGCCGCGCCAATTCTTTGGAATGCACTTCCCAGGTCAATACGATTAGTCCCCAATCCCCACAATTTTAAGCATGTCCTGAAAACGCATTTATTCAGACTGGCCTATCGCCTCAACACATTAACCTAATCTATCCCTGTGTGGCAGAGCCAAAAGTCTTACCATAACCAGGTTCCCCGCATCATTCTCCCACATGCTTTATGCATCCATTAGCCCTCTGTGTCCGTACTGTCACACACCTAACATTATGGATGGTCCATACAATCAGGGCAACTGTTACCACCCACCTTTCGTGTCTACCTCTTTCCTCATAGACTGTAAGCTTGCGAGCAGGGCCCTCTTTCCTCTTGGTATTTGCTATAATCTACTGTATGTGATTATTGTTATGCTGTAATGTCTATTGTCTGTACAAATCCCCTCTGAAATGTAAAGTGCTGCGGAATATGTCGGCGCTATAAAAATAAAATTTATTATTATTATTATTATTATTATTATTCAGCCAATGACAATCCTCAGAAGTGTGGGCACATCCTGTTAGGCATGTAGGCATGTTAACTAATGGCATGGCTGTGTTTGGCAGCTGAAATGATGTCATGATGCACTATAAAAGATGCTGCCACCGCCATTTCGGGTTCACTCTGCTGTGAATTCAGTTAGGGACAGGCTGCTGTTCAAGACTGTGAGGGACAGTTAGAGATAGCGATTTTCACAATCATAGTGTGCTTTACCCAGGCTACATAATCCACAACTGTAGCTTTCTTTTGCCTTGCAGAAGTGTTCACAGCTGTCTGCAAGGTCTGTGTGAGTGTAGCTCATGCTGAGTAGTGTGTCCTGCCGCAACGTCTGATTGTAGGCCGCTCAGCGTGTGTCACTGCCTCATACATATTTTTCTTTTTTTGTTGCTCATTTTTCATTCTCCTATTAGTGTGCACTGTGCATCCATCCGTATCCATATACGTTGGTTGCAAACACTATAGGAGGAGACAGCGGAGCCTCTCTGCAGCCTTTCAGTGCTAGTGCCCAGTTTGCTGCACTGTTCACGGCTGTCTGAGAGGTCTCTGTGTGTGAGTGCAGCTCACTCTGAGTAGTGTGTCCTTCAGCTACGTCTGGTTGTAGGCCGCTCAGCGTGCGTCACTGCCTCACACATATTTTTTTTTATTGCAGCTCATTTTTTATTCTCCTATTAGTGTGCATCCATCCATATCCATATACGGTGGTTGCAAACACTATAGGAGTAGACAGCAAACCCTCTCTGCAGCCTTTCAGTGCTAGTGCCCACTTATCTGCACTGTTCATATCTGTCTAAGAGGTCTCTGGCTGTGTGTGAGTGCAGCTCACGCTGAGTAGTGTGTCCTGCAGCTAAGTCTGGTTGTAGGCCGCTCAGCGTGCGTCACTGCCTCACACATATTTTTCTTTTATTGCAGCTCATTTTTTATTCTCCAATTAGTGTGCATCCATCCGTATCCATCTACATTCAAACACTATATAGGAGTAGATAGAGGAGCCTTTTTTCTGGCTTGTGCCCTTCAGCTGCAGCCAGATTAGTTTTACCCTATTTTTTGGAGCCTCATCTTTTGCATTGTAGGTTACCTTCCTGCATTGTAATAGCACCAAAAAGTTTGTGATACTATCGCTTTCAAATCTTTGGTAACATCCTTTTAGCTTTTTTTCAAAAAAACAAACAAAATAAAGTTCACCAAACACTCCATTTGACAGTTGTGTAGGCCACATTAGCTCCTATTAAAGTGTAGTCCACACACACACTTCATAAAATTAGTGTTTCTTATACCTGCTACCAGCTGTTCAGGAATAAGCACACTAAGCCCGCCCTTTGTACTTTTCTGCCTATCTTTATCAGTCTACCAAGATGAAGAAGGCAGGGACTAAGGCACATGGGCGTGGGCATGGAGTTTCAGCAGGGAGAGGACGTGGGGATTCTGCAGGGAGAGGACATGGGGATTCTGTGCCTGCTGCGGGCACCAGTGAGTCAGCATCACCCAGTTTTAGCAGGCAACAGTCCTTTAAGCGCAGCTTTGTAGGACCTCGCCGTACCCCACTGCTGCGGGAGGATCAAATTGAAGCCGTTGTCGGATGGATGGCAGCTAACGCATCGACTTCAATGACTTTCACGTCCTCTCAGGGCCAGAGCACTGAAGAGCAACCATCTGTCTCTTCACCACCTGCCAAAGTGCCCAGGCAGTCAGAGAGCCCTGGACAGGAGTCATCACAGTCTCTACTTCTGTTCTCTGAATCTGTTGGCTTGGAAAGAGGGAGACAGCCAAGCAGCATTCAAGAATGTGAAGAAGAGGGATTATGCAGTGATGCGCAACTTCTTTGTCCCTCTGAGTCTGAAGAGGCGGGTGGGCCAGTGCCTATGGTCAGCACACCTCAGTACGCATCAGACGATGACGAGACTCAGGTGCCACTTTCTGGTGCGTACGTGCTGGCGAGACAACCCAGGAGAAGCAGGTGTTTGAAGAGGGAAGTGTAGATGATGAGGTCCTTGACCCATCATGGCGTGAGGAACAGGAAGGTGGTGGGAGCAGCTCTGAGGAAGAGATTCCCCGAACGGCCAAAACAGGAGGGAGAGGGAGGGGGCAGACTTGGTTGCCTGTAGCCTCCACTTCGGCACCCGTTAGGAGCATTCCTCTTTCAAAAGCCAAAACGGGTGCTCCCAAGACTTGCAGTGCGTGGTTCTTTTTTGACACAGTTGCAGATGCCATTTGCTTTGTCAAATGCAAGCTTTGTCATCAGAAAGTCAAAAGAGGGAAAAATGTCAGCAACCTCAATACCACAAATATGTGGAAACATGTGCGGACCAAGCACGAGGTGGAGTTACACAGACACACTGAAGACGTAGGCCAATGTACAGCACCACCTACCACCTTTTCAGCTCGTGTTGGGGCCTCTTCCTCCAGCTCACACACAGCTGGTTCGGCTTCCTAACAGGATCACCAAGGAAGAACCTCTGGCACTGTTGTCCGGAGACCCAGTGTAATTCCACCCACAGCACCACGTTCCCTGTCATCCTCACTCTCCCAAGCCACTCTACAGCCATCGGTAGCACAAGCATGGGATAAAAGGCAGCCATACTCGGCAAACCATCCCTGAGCACAGGCTCTGAATGCTGGCACTGCCAAACTACTGGCCCTTGAAACGCTCTCATTCAGGCTGGTGGAGACTGACACCTTCTGGAGCTTCATGGCATTGGCAGTCCCACAATACACCGTGCCCAGCCGCTTTCATTTCAGCAGGCAAGCCGTCCCTGCCCTGCAAAAACATGTGGAGGGAAAAATAAAACATGCACTACTAAACGCCGTCAGTAGCAAGGTCCACCTGACCACCGATGCGTGGACCAGTAACCATGAACAGGGACGATACCTTTCTCTCACTGCCCATTGGGTCAATGTTGTGGAGCTGGGTACAGATCTGGAGAGTGGCGCTGTACGTGTTCTGCCAACTCCACGGATTGCAGGAATCCAGTCTCTACACATTGACTCCTCCTCCTACTCAAGTTCCTCAGAAACAGCGCTGCAGGAGCCTGTTACGACCGATATGAGCACAGCCATGGCCAAACGTCAACAGGCCGCACTCAAATTAATTTCTTTGGGGAATCGAAGCCACACAGTGCAGGAGCTCTGGAATGCCATCAAGCAGGAGAGCAACGTGTGGTTTGTGGCAGCGAATCTCCAGCCGGGCTTGGTAGTGTGTGACAATGGCCGAAATCTGGTGGCAGCCCTGGGCCTAGGCAACCTCACTCACATCCCATGTCTGGCACATGTGCTGAACTTGGTCGTGCAGAGCTTTCTGAGGGACTATCCGGATCTTGATGCACTGCTGCACAAGGTCCGCATAGAGTGCGCTCACTTGCGGTGTTCCAGCATGGCAAGATCGCGCCTTGCTGCTCTGCAGCGCCGATTACGCCTTCTGGAACATCGCATCATATGTGACCTACCCACCAGGTGGAATTCAACGTTACATATGTTGGAGCGGTTGTGTGAGCACCAGGCAGCAGTCATGGAGTACCAGCTGCATCAGGCGCAAACAAGTCGCACTGTGCGCCGGTCACACTTTAGCACCACTGAGTGGGCCTCTATGAAGGACATCTGCCTCGTTTTGAGTGCCTTCGATGATTCCACCTGGATGGCGAGTGCAGATGATGCACTAGTCAGCATGACTGTCCCCCTTATCTGTCTGCTTCAAAAAACACTGCAAGCACTAAGGGAAGAGGTTTTGGAAGAGGTGGAGGATGAGGAGTCACAAATACTGTCTGCTTCTGGACAGTCTGCGCTACGTGGTTCCTCACAAAGGCCTAGGCAGGGGATACTTTGTGAGGAGGATGAGGAGAAGTCAATGGAGGAGAAAGACATCTCTCCAGAGGAGGGAGGTACACAATGCTCTAGTCAGTATGTACAGCGAGGGTGGGGTGATGCAGAGCAGGCAGAGATGACGACTCAAGCAGGGGACAGCATTTCTTTGGCATGTGGGAGTTTGCAGCACATGGTTGATTTCATGCTGCAGTGCCTGAGAAACGACCACCGCATCGCCCACATTCTCAACACGACTGACTATTGGGTGTACACCCTCCTAGATCCTCGCTACCGGGACAACTTACAAAGCCTCATACCACCGTTGAACCGGGAGCATAAACTGCGGGAGTACTGAGACACACTGGTGCAGTCCATCATGTTCTCCATTCCACCCAACAGCAGTGCTGCTAGTGCTTTACAAAGCAGCTCTGTGCGTCGAGGCAGTGGAAGAAGCTCGGCACAAAGAGGGAGCAGAGGCGGTGCCTCAGCACAAGGCAAGACCAGTATGGCCCAAATGTGGCAAAGTTTTGTGTGTCCGCCACAAATGTCTACACCATCACAGACGGCTCCAGTCAGCAGGAGGCAACGTTTCCGTCAGATGGTGACAGACTACATGTCTTGCCCTGTCAGTGTACTCCCAGATGGCTCTTCCCCCTTCAAGTTTTGGGTCTCAAAGCTGGATACATGGCCAGTGCTTAGCCAGTATGCATTGGAGGTGCTGGCTTGCCCTGCTGCCAGTGTATTATCGGAATGCGTCTTTAGTGCTGCAGGTGGTGTACAAACAGACCATCGCACGCGACTATCCTCCGATAACGTTGACCGGCTTACTTTTCTGAAAATGAACAAGGCCTGGATCTCGCCAGAATTTGCCAGTCCTCTACCAGAGTAAATAATTGGTTGGCAACAGTATCCTGTTGTGAGTTCATTTTCCCCTTCACCATTGAGGTCTGATGAACTCCCTCTTCTGGTGAAGGAAGGTAGTGAGGTTGATTACCAAGCACCTGAGCAGAATGATGATGACTGGGTGACTGGAATTGCTGACTGGATATAAGGCAGCCAACGCCCTTCTACCTTGCTGGTGATTTCTCAGAGGGATTCTAGGAGACCAGTCTGATTCCTGCTCTCAAAAGCTAAGTTTTCTGCTCTGCTTTTTGCATTTGTGTTTTGGTTTTGTTTTGCCTTGTTTTTCTGGATTTCTGCCATTCCCTGCTGATGTGAGCTGTATTCCTTTTTGCTCTGTCTTCCAAAAAAATACCTGAGTACTGATATAGTCTTTTTGAAGCCTGGCGTCTTCAGGGCTTTATTCCCTATCAGTCTGTTGGCTCTTGTTTTGATAGGATTTTGGCGGATTGCAGACAGCAGCTTTTCTATCCTGTCCTATTTAGTTAGCTTGGGCCCCATCATTTGCTCAGCCTATCTTTCTATCTGTGTGAGTGTTTTTTCATCTTGCTCCACCGTCATTATATGTTGGGGGCTGCCTTTTGCTTTGGGGCCTGCTCTGGGGCAGTTTAGAGTTCCCTTTCTGTCTTTAGGCTATTTAGTTCTCCGGCTGTGATCGAGGGGTCTAGGGCACTGTAGGAACCCCCCACAGCTACTGCTAGCTGTTGTTGATAGGTTCAGGGGTCTGCAATCCGATAACTGCCAACTTCTCTGGTTTTCTGGACTTAGCTAGTATTTCTGTTTTTGCCTCCTACGGTGACTCATTCATAACAGTATCCAGGTCTCCTGTTGTATTCATGTTTCTACCACCTGAACTGTAATCCCTGGGCTTCAACACAGCCAATTGTCGCTCAGAAGTGCCGTCTGCACAGAGAAAAACACTAGCTCCTGTGTTAGTGGGGTTCAGTAACGCCATCTGCTCCCCTGCTGTGTGGACGGCAAAGTCTCCTGCTCCCTCCACAATCGAACTACTACTGATTTTTAACCGTGCTCCACTTAGGCCTCTGGTTCCACTGTCTCTAGTATTTCCCCTGGCCTCCAACCCCGCCAGTTGCTGCTCTGAAGTGGCGTCTGCACAATCCACACTTGTTCCTGTGTTACTGGGGCTCAGTCATGTCAGTTGATCCCCTGATGTGTGTCCGGCAATGTCTCCTGCTCTGTCCACATTCCCATTACTAGTAGGGTTCCAGCACCGTCAGCTGGTTCTCGGCAGTGTCTTTGGCACGGGTACTCCCTCCTGCCCAGCCTGGTTCCAGCACGCCTGCTGTTTCCGGGTAGTGTCAACGTCACTTTGCCACCAATACATTGTCCTGTCGTGTTGCGGTTGGGTTAGCCGAGTCTATGGTGCCTGCAGTTTCGGTGCTTCCTATGTGGGCTGCGGGTTCTGGTAATAAAGGCTGGTTCCGTAGTGCCAATAGGACAAGCACCCCCTGTTGGACTGTGGGTTTCGGTAACTGCGTCCTGCTCGCGGCCTTGCAACTTTGTTTATTATGGGTACCTTGTGCTACCCATCCGGGTTCCAGCACCTTCAGCTGGTTCTCGGCAGTTCATTTGGCCTAGGTGCCTCCTTCTCGGTATCTAAGTTCCAGCAACATCAGCTGGTCCTTGGTAGTGCTTTGTAGCACAGGTACCTCCTGCTTATCAACCATGTTCCAGCACCGTCAGCTGGTCCATGGTTGTGCCATTGGCTTTTGTTCCTTCAGCTGCCACTCTGGGTTCCAGCACAGTCAGCTGGTTCTCGCTAGTTCCATTGACTCTTGTAGCTTCTGCTACCCATCCGGGTTCCAGCACCGTCAGCTGGTTCTCGGCAGTGCCTTTGTCCTAGGTGCCTCCTTCTCGGTATACGAATTCCAGCTACATCAGCTGGTCCTTGGTAGTGCTTTGAAGCACAGGTACCTCCTGCTTAGTATCTGTGTTCCAGCACCGTCAGCTGGTCCACAGTTGTGCCATTGGCTCTTGTTCCTTCTGCTGCCCCTCCGGGTTCCAGCACCGTCAGCTGATCCTCGCTAGTTTCATTTGCTCTTGCAGCTTCTGCTACCCATCCGGGTTCCAGCACCGTCAGCTGGTTCTCGGCAGTTCCTTTGGCCTAGGTGCCTCCTTCTCGGAATCCGAGTTCCAGCAACGTCAGCTGGTCCTTGGTAGTGCTTTGTAGCACAGGCACCTCCTGCTTAGTAACCGTGTTCCAGCACCATCAGCTGATCCTCGCTAGTTTAATTTGCTCTTGCAGCTTCTGCTACCCATCCGGGTTCCAGCACCGTCAGCTGGTTCTCGGCAGTTCCTTTGGCCTAGGTGCCTCCTTCTCGGTATCCGAGTTCCAGCAACATCAGCTGGTTCTTGGTAGTGCTTTGTAGCACAGGCACCTCCTGCTTAGTAACCGTGTTCCAGCACCGTCAGCTGGTCCACGGTAGTGCCATTGGCTCTTGTTCCTTCTGCTGCCCCTCCGGGTTCCAGCACCGTCAGCTGGTCCTCGCTAGTTCCATTGACTCTTGTAGCTTCTGCTACCCATCCGGGTTCCAGCACCATCAGCTGGTTCTCGCTAGTTTAATTTGCTCTTGCAGCTTCTGTTACCCATCCGGGTTCCAGCACCGTCAGCTGGTTCTCGGCAGTGCCTTTGTTCTAGGTGCCTCCTTCTCGGTATCCGAGTTCCAGCTATGTCAGCTGGTCCTTGGTAGTACTTTGTAGCACAGGTACCTCCTGCTTATTAACCGTGTTCCAGCACCGTCAGCTGGTCCACGTTTGTGCCATTGGCTCTTGTTCCTTCTGCTGCCCCTCCGGGTACCAGCACCGTCAGCTGGTCCTCGCTAGTTTCATTTGCTCTTGCAGCATTTGCTAGCCATCTGGGTTCCAGCACCGTCAGCTGGTTCTCGGCAGTGCCTTTGGCCTAGGTGCCTCCTTCTCGGTATCTGAGTTCCAGCAGCATCAGCTGGTCCTTGGTAGTGCTTTGTAGCACAGGTACCTCCTGCTTAGTAACCGTGTTCCAGCATCGTCAGATGGTCCACGGTTGTGCTATTGGTTCTTGTTCCTTCTGCTTCCCCTTCGGGTTCCAGCACCGTCAGCTGGTCCTCACTAGTTCCATTTGCTCTTGTTCCTTCTGCTACCCATCCGGGTTCCAGTACCGTCAGCTGGTTCTCGGCAGTTCCTCAGCCTTCTTGTACCTTCTGCTACTTTTCCAAGTTCAAGCTTGTGGAAATTGTTTTTGATTCTCACTCTGGATCTCCCTGACGATGACCCTGAAGACCACACCGAAGAAGACCAAAAAGATGACCCTGAAGAAGATGACCAAGAGGACAAAGAGCATGAAGACAACCACCAAGGTGCAGAACAACAAGAGACAGAAGACGAAGAAGCAGAAGAGCAAAAAGCAGAAGAACCAAAAGCAGAAGAACATTAAGCATAATACTAAAAAATCAGAGCGAAAAATATTATCTAAATTATAAGCAGAAGACTAAGCAGTGTATGGGGTGAGTCCGTTCCTCCTTGTGGTGCCCCTGGAAAATGGCTGCTGCTGCAGGCCAAACTGAATGCGGACAAATCCTGTTGTAAATCTTTTGTGACAGGCAGAACAGCTGGTGTAATCTTCAAACTTTTATAGATAACAACTACAGGAATGCATGTCACAAATAAGAATATGATGAAGAAGAAGAATAAGAAGAAGATGAAGAAGTAGAATATGAAGAAGAATGATCGTTGAATAAGAAGAATATGAATAATGTACAAAAAAAGAATAATAGGAAGAAGGTGAAGAAGAAGAAGATGAATAAGGTGAAGAAGAAGTTGATGAAAAAGATGCTGCTGCTGCTGCTGCTGAGGATCATGAAGGAGAAAGTGTGGGAGAAGTAAAAAAGAAGGTGAAGAGCATGGAAGTAGTGAAACATACATATCTGACAAAATATAAAAGAGGTTAACATAGTCAATATCTTTGTAACTCCGAACGTCTTTAAAAATTTAATTCCTGCTATTCCATTTGATTGGGCTAAACCTCTATGGCTTTAATGTCTCCTACACCTTCCACAATACATTCTAAATTATTACTTGTTTTTCTTCATGTAGAATTAACCTACAAGGAATGAAAGGTTTTTTTTTAATTCCGAAAATTCTGTGCCATTGACTTGAATGGGACTTCCGGAATCGGAATCAGTGATACCCGATACTTTTTTCGATATCGGCCGATCCAATCCGATCCGATATTTTTCAATATCAGGTGGTATCGCTCAACACTACTCCTAAACCTTCATAGTTCAAGCATAAAATGGTGATTCTTTGCAAGAAGCCCCTCTTGATTGGCTGCTCTAGACCATGCAGTGTGATAGCTGTAGGGTATTATGGGGAAAGCTACACAATTGCAGTCTTCAGCAGTGTGTAAAAAGGATGGTGGGCATTTGCCTTACCTGGTTGATGCTTCAGGATCAAATCACAGAATGACCTATTACACTTGAACCTTCAAATTTGATGAGTTCAATCTGCTCATTTATTCACATGGCTAAATGTTGGTTTCTCACAATTTAGAGATATTTTGGTCTGAAGAAATATTGTTTAAAATGAATTCAATTATTTTTTTACTTACATATTAATATTGTAGTTGATGCATATCATTTAATACATTTTATATGTACAATATTTATATATATGTTTTGATTGTATTTCTTTCATTTTAACCCCATCTCGACATTTGTATTAGATGTACGTCATTATTGGGAAGAGCTTCTCAACCGATGCAGTGCATGTACATCATGTCAATCATGCAACCATCGCAACTAATAGAAAAAGCAAGAAGAAATACAGTATGCATACAAACAGGGATCAACCATAACACAATATATTTATTAATTCTCAGGGTGCAAAAAGCAAAACTGGTAAATATAGTTAAAATCAGTTAAAAAGCCAAGATGGCTAGAAAAGAGAAATTGACCAAATAAGGTCCTCCCCATAGCAGAAATGCACTAGCAACTCCAGGCACAATAGACAGTGATGAAATAATCAGTCAATGTCAGTACAAGCCAGATGAAATAATTCAAGAATCAAAACATCATAGATGCATACAAAACCTTTAATACAAAAAAATACATTATCCGCTATATACAGATTCTTAATTAAGTGGATAGTGTGCTGCCAGCTCTATTTGAACAAGATAAATGCAAGCAAATAAAGCACTTAAGAACAAATAGGTTCAGCAAAAGAAGGCATCTAGGAAAAGCCACTTTGTCAGAAATAGCAGAGTCTTTTACCAGATATGGGTTCTAGCCAGTATGAGCCTAATAAAGTCAACGCGGCCAAAGGACAATGCAAAAACAAAGTGCTAAGTGCAGCCTGGGGAGAGAAAATGCCCAATGCGTATCAACACTTATTAGTGTCTTCCTCAGGGGTGAAGTAGCCTAATCACACCATGATCGCATGAATGTCCCTGCTGTTTCTCAAAGCAGAGAACATGGTTCCTTCATTCCCGGGGGTGGCAACGCCCTCCCACAGCTACAATCGCTGTGATTGGCTGTTCAATCGTGAACAGCAAATTGCAGCATTTCTCAGTGTTTCAGGTAATATAATTTTCAATTTTTTTGCCAAATTTCATTTTTTCATAAATAAACGCAAGTCTTATTAAATAAATTTTTACCACTTACATGAAGTGCAATATGTCATGAGAAAACATTCTCAGAATCAGTGGAATACGTTAAAGCTTTCCAGATCTATAACTTCATAAAGTGACAGTGGTCAGAATTGTAAAAATTGGCTTAGTCATTAAGGTCAAAATTGGCTCTGTCACTAAGGGGTTGAAGTGGAGTAAAAATGTGCCACATTTGTTCTCAACAGCAATCTAGCAGTCAAAGATGCTTCCAGGGGTCGTCCACCTGCTGTTATCCTTCCATTCAGAACTTTTTCCATCCATTTCAACATGTTCACTGCCCCCCAGACCTCCTTGTACTGTCTGCCGGAAAAATGCTCTGATTTCCCATTGAATCCCATTATACTACAGGGTGGGCCATTTATATGGATACACCTAAAATGGAAATGGTTGGTGATATCAACTTCCTGTTTGTGTCACATTAGTAAATGGGAGGGGGGAAACTTTTCCAGATAGGTGGTGACCATGGTGGCCATTTTTAAGTCAGCTATTTTGGATCCAACTTTATTTTTTTCAATGGGAAGAGGGTCATGTGACACATAAAACTTATTGAGAATTTCACAAGAAAAACAATGGTGTGCTTGGTTTTAACGTAACTTTATTGATTCATGAGTTATTTACAAGTTTATGACCACTTATAAAATGTGTCAAAAGTGCTGACATCCGAGCATTAGGAATTGCTTTGTTTGAGTAACAAGCATCTGAGCATTTTAGTGCTCACTCATCCATAGTGTCACACTATTTTGCGCAGCAGGCAAACTGGAGCTTGGGTTAATTTTAGAAATGCACAAGCTAATATAAGGATATCATAGTAAAAAAGACAGCAGGATGGCACTCACCATTCTCTTGAAATAATTCACTTTATTTCATGTTGACAAAGCATAGGCACCGGCACGGGAGAAATGTGAAAAGACGGACAACAGCCGTTTCGTGCACAATGCACTTCAACAGGTCCTATGCTCAGGCTCAAGGAAACACTAATTTATACCACATGTGTAAACAAAAGAAACTCCACCCCTTGCCTGAACGTGTCTTAAAAAACCTTTTCACATTTCTCCCGTGCCGGTGTCTATGCTTTGTCGATATGAAATAAAGTGAATCATTTCAAGAGAACGGTGAGTGCCATCCTGCTGTCTTTTTTACTATGACATTCCATGTTTTTTCTTCATATGGATAGAGCACCCGTTCAGTAAAGGGTTACAGGTGTTACACTGATAGCGGTTACAAGCAGCTTTGCGGGTATTTCTTTCCCAGGGACAGTGCCGGATGTTTCTTTCTTTCTTTGGACTGATATTTGCTAATATAAGGATAGATGTTGCTTTTTGAAGCCTTTCAAAGAGGCTACTAAATATTTCATTAGGGACAACTGGGAAATCAGCAATTTTATCCCCCTCATATTTATCTTGGAAAAAACAAGGATTCAACAGTAAATGAAGGACAGAGAAAGAACAGCAACTTTTACATGCTCATCACCACTTTCAGTATGTTGGGGACCCTAAAATCCTTGTTATATGAAGCAGAATGTGGAGGAGGAGAATCATGAGCAGTAGGAGGATGTGGAGTGGAACAGACAGGTAGCAAGACGGACAGCCACAGTGAAAATGATGATGATAATGCTAGTCATGATTACCAATAATAGAAGCATTGAACAGGATGTAGGACAATGGGGTTCTCAGTCTGGCTTGTGAGCATGGCAGGTTGTATGCTGGAATGCTTGTGGGTTGACAGGTGCATTGCTACCAATGAAGCAAAGAGCTGACTATTGAATAGGTATGAGTTTAGATCCTACCTTTTAAAAGGAAGACTAAGGCTATGTGCCCACATAGCGATTTTGAAGCAGAATAAACCTGAGCAGAATCGCACACCCTGCTCCCGGGAAAATGCATGCGTTTTTTGACGCGCTTTTGTAAGCATTTGTCAAGCATTTTTGCATGCGTTTTCCTAAGCGTTTTTGCCCATATAAAAAAATTAATGAACATGCTGCGTTTTTAATCGCTAAGCGTTTCCGCAGCGGTTAAAAATGCACCATTGGCACAACATGTGCGTCTTTCATTAAAAATCAATTGGATGCTTTTCTTAAGCATTTCTGCAGCAGAATCGCTTGTCTAAAAGCGCTGCAGAAACGCTCAAAAAAAGCTACATGGGCACACAGCCTTAATTGGTGTATTAGTCCGGGGTCACACTTCCAAGTGTGATGCGAGAAACTTGCGCGAGTCTCTGGCATCAATACCCTTTGGGACCGGAGTGTGCCGCTGCATAGAAATACGTACAGCTCCCGAATTCTGGCGGCAGGGCCAGGTATTGATGCGAGAGGCTCGCGCAAGTTCCTTGCATCACACTCGCAAGTGTGACCCCGGCATTTTTGCAAGCTTCTGTTAAGTGGAATCCAGCTAAATGCACTGTTGACCTGGAGACAGACAATCAGATGATTGCAGCTTCTAGTCTCCCATATAACTATTGAAGCTAGTATAAATTAAAAAAAATCGTTTAAAAAATATTAAGAAAAAAATAAAAGTTTAAATCACACCCCATTCACCCCATCCAAAATAAAACAATAAAAAAATTAAAATACACATATTTGGCATCGCCACATTCAGAATCGTCCAATCTATCAATATATAAAAAGAATTAATCCAATCGGCAAACGACGTAATGAGAAAAAAATCAAAACTCCAGAATTAATTTTTTTTGGGTCGCCGCAACTCTGCATTAAAATGCTATAACAGACGATCAAAACATTGTATCTACACCAAAATAGTATCAATTAAAAATGTCAGATCAGCACCCAAAAATAAGCCCTCAATCAGCCCAAGATCACAAAAAATGGAGACGCTACGGGTCTCAAAAAATTTGCATTATTTTTTACAATAAATTTAGGATTTTTTTCACCTCTTAAATAAAAAAGAAACTATACATCATAATGGCAGGTCAGTTTTAGCATGTGGTGAACATGGTGAAAAAAAATCTTCCAAAACAATTGTGGAATTGCACTTTTTTTTGCAATTTTACCGCTCTTTGAATTTTTTTCCTGCTATCCAGTGCATCATATGGTAAAATAGATGGTGCTCAAAATTACAGCTCGTCCTGCAAAAGACAAGCCCTCACATGACTATATTTATGGAAAAAAATGTTATGGCTACAGGAAGAAGGGAAGCAAAAAACAGAAATGAAAAAATGGAAAATGGCATGGAAGGGAAGGCTTTAACATGATAGCGCAGATGATTTTTCTGCCACTGTACTAAACTGATCCACTCCAGCAAACAGGTAAAAACTGTCTGGACAGGCAGGTTCACTCATTTCTGGACTGTGTTCTTTCTCCGGCAGCTACCCATAAAACCATTGGCAATAACCAGTGTATTGTCAGAGAGTGTATTCAATGTAATCAAGTGGGCATTTTCTTCTGCATATCAAAATGAATGAGGCATGGCTCAGTGCAGACTTCCATTTATGTAGAGCTGATGCTATTGACATAATCAGTTGTAGCCAGTATCATGATGGTCATTTCAGGGGTTAACTTTTCTCACCCTCAGTTTGGTTTCAGGTTTGCTATTTAGCTCCGCTGCATCATGCAGGCAGTGTCAGCTATAGTTCTGCCTTAGGCGTGTGTATCTGACTCTGGTATATCCTGATTATTCCTGCTGTGATCCCTGACTTGCCCCGTGCCTGTTTATTCCCTCCGTCTGTCCTAACTCAGTGTTTCTCTGTTAGTTTATTGACTCTCTGGTTTTGACTTGGCTTGCATTCAGACCTGCTTCTATCTTCTGTCTTGCCTTATCCGCTTCTGACCTTTGCTGACCCCCTGGCTTGTTCCTGACCACGTGTACTGCTGTGACTTCTGGTACTTTTGCCCCTGACTGTTTTTTGACTTGGCATGTCTGACCATTCTTTCACCACCTACTTGCACTTTTGCTACTGCTCAGTGTTGCTATGCTGTGTGTGCAACCTCTCTTCCCTCACCAACACCTTCTGGTGAAGGTTGCGTTATACTGCACTGCAGTAGCATGACAGCCGGTAGGTCCGTTGTCTTCTACACTAATCTGCTATCACCAGTGCCATTTTCCATATCCAGCAGGGCACTTACCACTTTTACATCATGTTATTTATAATGTACTGCTGCTGCCTGAACAGACAGAGCTAGATCTACACCACCTTTACCTGCTCCACCATATTCTAAACTGTGAGGTTGCACCATTGACACTTCTGCTGCCACTTCTGTTAGATGCCCACAAGCATCTCCTTTGCTTGTCCAAAACAGTGTATAGCTATACTGTACTGCTGATGGGAAGCATTGCCCTTCAGATTATAGAAACATGAAAATGCTCTCAATATAGGGATCATGCTTAACGATTAAGTCATTGCTTCTTCATTTTGAAAACAGCTTAACTTTTCCTGAACATTAACTTAAGTTTTAATTTTGGGATAAAAAATAATTGTAATTGTTATTCATGTTATTATTTACAAGCCTGTTCCACATTTAGTTGAGAATACATTGCTCCTTCCCCCGTTTTCCTGCTTTCCAAATGAAAGAATAATTTTTACATGACTTCACAAAATTCTCTTTTTTTTATATTGCAAATGGCAAATCCCTGACGTATCTCAAAATAGGTATCACTTTAACACGACTTGCTAAAAATTAGCCCTATCTTCCTCTCTTTCTAAGCAGTGAAGAGGTTGCTGTCTGCTGGTCCCAAAACAAAGATTTTTTTAGGATGGCTTGTGAAGTTCATTTCGTGAAGAACCAATCTCGATATAAATACCCAAACAGGCATTCATTTTTCCCCTCCCTTGTGAAAAAGCCATGGCTTCTTCCATGTGCCCTGCCTGAATATTAACACTTGCTTTGCAGGCACTTGCCCTCCAAAATAAATATTTTTTACACCAATTTTAAAAATCTAAAAGCAAACAAAGACTTTTACTGCTATATATGTGCAACAGACTGTTGATGTATTAAAAAAAATCATGGCCTCTGATGAATGCCAGCTGCAGGCTACCTTTCATAGGAGTAGCATTGTGACAGGCACCAAGGTCTTCAGTAGAATTCCACCAATCATGACAACCCATTGGCGCCATGATCAGCGCATAGAATGATGCACCTCCCTGCTGGTGCACAATAAATGCTGCTGCAACAGATTAACAGCAGCATTTAATAGATTAACTGTTGTGAGCGGAACTCTGTTCCACTCTCGGTTGTTAAAGGCGGGCAATGGCTGAATAACACAGACATAATCTTCCAGGTAAGACGCAAGCTCGGTATTTGTATTATTATTCAAAGGGTGACTACCACTCCCATTTTAAACCTGCTTCAACACTACTGCAATCCAGTATGGGTCTTTTGCTATCCTTTTGTGAATTAGATGTGTTCTCTGACCTCCTATCTCTACCATGCAAAGCATAAAATGATGTTTTTTGGCTATCCCACAACATTTGTACTAGCTGTGATAGTTCCTGCTGATTGGCTGCACTAGATCAGATTATGCGATAGCTGCAAGTTATTATGGGAAAGCCCATCTGGCTGCCACTGATGTCACTAGCCCTCTCAGCACTATGTAAAATGGTGTTGACTTTTTAAAAATTTTTCTTCTTGGATGATCTGTGAGAATCGAATCACAAACTATTTGAATTTCAGAAGCTTCTAATTTCAGGAAATTTGACACAAAGGCAATTCTGTGCAGATGCACACAGACACACACACTCACATAATAATTATTTTTTTTCATTTAGAATGTTCCTTAACAGATAATATATGCCTCTCTTTTTGCATATACCTAAATAATACCAAAACATCTCCAAATATGTAAAGTTCATTTAACAATTTTCCACTCGTAATTTTTTCACTTTGAAGTGAAAATTTGGATCCCTTGGAAAAAAAGGATAGCAATTGTTTTGTCCTGAATACTCTAGTACCCGGACAGAACAATGAGCCCAATGTAAGTCTATGGGAGACCCGAGCATTTTCACCGCGATCCCCCTCGGGGGTCCACTTAAGGTCTAAAAAAAAGTCTGAAAATGATGGAAACACTGCTCAAATGACACGGGAACATCATGGGGATCACCTCTGGAACCATTTCTGACTCCTAGTTCACAGTTTTAATCAATGTGGTCAGAGTTTCATGCCATTTTTACCGGTGCACCAAAAAAATACCAAAACGAAACCAAAACTGATCTCAACCCAATTGAGCATGCATTTCACTTGTTAAAGACTAAACTTCAGACGGAAAGGCCCACAAACAAACAGCAAACTGAAAACCACTGCAGTGAAGGCCTGGCAGAGCATCAAAAAGGATGAAACAGCGTCTGGTCATGTCCATGAGTTTAAGACTTCAGGCAGTCATTGCCAACAAAGGGTTTTCAACCAAGTACTAGAAATGAACATTTTATTTACAATTATTTAATCTGTCCAATTAGTTTTGGTCCCTTTAAAAGCAGGGTGGCACATGTTAACCCCTTCACGACCAATGACGCCACATAGGCGTCATGAAACCTGGATCAAATCTGACCAGTGACGCCTATGTGGCGTCATGACTTTAAAGCCCCCCTGCGGGTCGGGCGACCTAGGTCACTGAAAGGTCACCCGACCCGCAGATACAGGAGGCTTTGTAATTCACCACAGGGGGCGTGGCTTCACCCCCACGTGGCTACGATCGCTCTGATTGGCTGTTAAAAGTGAAACAGCCAATCAGAGCGATAGTAATATTTCATCAATGAAAATTGATGAAATATTACAATCCAGCCATGTCCGACGCTGCTGTAGCATCGGACATGGCTGGAGACACCGATTCCACCCCCCACCGGCGATCGCCCCCCCGCAACTGAATGACAGCGGCGATCTGCCGCCGCTGTCATGATCTGCCCCCCTCCCATTCCCTCTGCTCCCCGCCAGCCTCCGATCCCCCCCTCACCCCCCCGGTACCTCCTGAGTCCCCCTGTCCCCCCCGGTGTCCCTTGGGTCTGGATGATGGGCGCCGCCATCTTAGAAAATGCGCAGTGCGCCCGCCCGAATCTGCCGGCTGCAGATTCCATTCTTTCATTTTGATCACTCTCACAGTGATCAAAATGAAAGAAAAAGTAAATAAACCCCCCGATTATCACCCCCATAGGTAGGCAGAACTAATAAAATAAAGAAAATATTTTTATTTTTATTTTTCCATTAGGGTTAGGGTTAGGGTTGAAAAGAGGGTTAGGGTTGAAAAGAGGGTTAGGGTTAGGGTTGAAAAGAGGGTTAGGGTAAGGGTTGGACAGAGGGTTAGGGTTGGAAAGAAGGTTAGGGTTGGAATGAGGGTTAGGGTTAGGGTTGGAAAGAGGGTTAGGGTTGGAAAGAGGGTTAGGGTTAGGGTTGGAAAGAGGGTTAGGGTTAGGGTTGGAAAGAGTGTTAGGGTTGAAAAGAGGGTTAGGGTTAGGGTTGGAAAGAGGGTTAGGGTTGGAAAGAAGGTTAGGGTTGGAAAGAGGGTTAGGGTTAGGGTTGGAAAGAGGGTTAGGGTTGGAAAGAGGGTTAGGGTTGGAAAGAGGGTTAGGGTTAGGGTTGGAAAGAGGGTTAGGGTTGGAAAGAGGGTTAGGGTTGGAAAGAGGGTTAGGGTTGGAAAGAGGGTTAGGGTTGGAAAGAGGGTTAGGTTTGGAATTAGGGTTAGGGTTGGAATTAGGGTTAGGGTTGGAATTAGGGTTATGGTTAGGGTTGGGATTAGGGTTAGGGGTATGTTGGGGTTAGGGTTGTGGTTAGGGTTGGAATTAGGGTTAGGGATGTGTTGGGGTTAGGGCTGTGTTTAGGGGTGTGTTGGGGTTAGGGCTGGAGTTAGAATTGAGGGGCTTCCACTGTTTAGGCACATCAGGGGGTCTCCAAACGCGACATGGTGCAACCATTGATTCCAGCCAATTTTGCGTTCAAAAAGTTAAACGGTGCTTCCTCCCTTCCAAGCCCCGACGTGTGCCCAAACAGTGGTTTACCCCTACATATGGGGTATCAGCGTACTCAGGAAAAATAGCACAACAACTTTGGAGGTCTAATTTCTCCTGGTATCCTTGGGAAAATAAAAAATTGGGGGCTAAAAAAATATTTTTGTGGAAAAATTTTTATTTTTTATTTTGACGTCTCTGCGTTATAAACTTCTGTGAAGCACTTGGGGGTCCAAAGTGCTCACCAGGCATCTAGATAAGGTACTTGGGAGGTCCAGTTTCCAAAATGGGGTCACTTGTGGGGGGTTTCTATTGTTTAGGCACATCAGGGGCTCTGCAAACGTAATGACGACCGCAGACCATTCCATCAAAGTATGCCTTTCAAAACGCCACTACTTCCATTCCGAGCCCTTACGTGTGACCAAACAATAGTTCCCCCCCATATATGGGGCACCAGCGTACTCAGGACAAACTGTACAACAACTTTTGGGGTCCAATTTATCCTGCTACCCTTGTGAAAAAAAAATTGCTGGCTGAAAATCATTTTTTTTGAGGAAAAAAAATATTTTTTATTTTCACGTCTCTGCGTTATAAACTTCTGTGAAGCACTTGGGGGTTCAAGGTGCTCACCACACATCTAGATAAGTTCCTTGGGGGGTCTAGTTTCCAAAATGGGGTCACTTGTGGGGGGGTTCCACAGTTTTGGTACATCAGGGGTTCTGCAAATGTAACATGATGCCCGCAGACCATTCCATCAAAGTCAGCATTTCATAATGTCACTACTTCCCTTCCGAGCCCCGACGTGTACCCAAACAGTGGTCCCCACCCACATATGAGGTATCAGCGTACTCAGGACAAACTGGACAACAACTTTTGGGGTCCAATTTATCCTGCTACCCCTGTGAAAAAAAAATTGCTAGCTAAAAATCATTTTTTTGAGGAAAAAAAAATATTTTTTATTTTCACGTCTCTGCGTTATAAACTTCTGTGAAGCACTTGGGAGTTCAAGGTGCTCACCACACATCTAGATAAGTTCCTTGGGTGGTCTAGTCTCCAAATGGGGTCACTTGTGGGGGGGTTCCACAGTTTAGGTACATCAGGGGCTCTGCAAATGTAACATGATGCCCGCAGACCATTCCATCAAAGTCAGCATTTCAAAATGTCACTACTTCCCTTCCGAGCCCCGACATGTGCCCAAACAGTGGTTCCCCCCCACATATGGGGTACCAGCATACTCAGGACAAACTGGACAACAAATTTTGGGGTCTAATTTATCCTGTTACCCTTGTGAAAATAAAAAATTGCGCACTAAAAAATAATTTTTTGAGGGAAAATTTTTTTTTTATTTTCACGGCTCTGCGTCATAAACTTTTGTGAAGCACTTGAGGGTTCAAGGTGCTCACCACACATCTAGATAAGTTCCTTAGGGGGTCTAGTTTCCAAAATGGGGTCATTTTTGGGGAGCTCCAATGTTTAGGCACACAGGGGCTCTCCAAACACGACATGGTGTCCGCTAACGATTGGAAGTAATTTGCATTTCAAAAAGTCAAATGGCGCTCCTTCCCTTCTGAGCCCTGCCGTGTGCCCAAACAGTGGATCCCCCCCACATATGGGGTACCAGCGTACTCAGGACAAACTGGACAACAAGATTTGTGGTCCAATTTCTCCTGTTAGCCTTGTGAAAATTAAAAATAGTGTGCTAAAATTCTTTTTTGAGGAAAAAAAAATATTTTTTATTTTCACTGCTCTGTGTTATAAACTTTTGTGAAGCACTTGGGGGTTCAAAGTGCTCCCTACACATCTAGATAAGTTCCTTAGGGGGTCTAGTTTCCAAAATGGGGTCACTTGTGGGGGAGCTCCAATGTTTAGGTGCACAGGGGCTCTCCAAATGCGACATGGTGTCCGATAACGATTGGAGCTAATTTTCCGTTCAAAAAGTCAAATGGAGCTCCTTGCCTTCCGGGCCCTGCCGTGCGCTCAAACAGTGGTTTATGACCACATATGAGGTATCTGTGCACTAAGGAGAAATTGCTCAACACATTTTAGGATCCTGTTGCCCATGTGAAAATGAAAAAACTGAGGCTTAAAGAAAATTTTTGTGAAAAGAAAGTATTTTTTTTTTTTTAAAGATCAATTTGTGAAGTACCTGGGGATTCAAAGTGATCACTATGCATCTAGATAAGTTCCTTGGGGGGTCTAGTTTCCAAAATGGGGTCACTTGTGGAGGAGCTCCAATGTTTATGCACACAGGGGCTCTCCAAACACGACATGGCAACCGCTAAATATTCCAGCATATTTTCCATTCAAAAAGTCAAATGGCGCTCCTTCCCTTCTGAGCCGTGCCGTGCACAGAAACAGTGGTTTATGACCACATATGAGGTATCGTTGTACTCAGGAGAAATTGCCCAACAAATTTTAGGATCCATTTTATCCTGTTTCTCATGTGAAAATGAAAAAATTGATGGTGAAAGAAAATTTTTGTTGGAAAAATTAAAATATCCATTTTTTCTTTCCACATTGCTTTAGTTCCTGTGAAACACCTGAAGGGTTAATAATCTTCTTGAATGTAGTTTTGAGTAGCTTGAGGGGTTCAGTTTTTATAATGGTGTAACTTTTGGGTATTTTCTGCCATATAGACCCCTCAAAGTGACTTCAAATGTGAGGTGGTCCCTAAAAAAAATGGTTTTGTAAATTTTACTGTAAAAATGAGAAATCGCTGGTCAACTTTTAACCCTTATAACTTCCTAAAAAAAAAATGTTTTGTTTCCAAAATTGTGCTGATGTAAAGTAGACATGTGGGAAATGTTATTTAGTAACTATATTGTGTCACATAACTCTCTGGTTTAACAGAATAAAAATTCAAAATGTGAAAATTGCTAAATTTTCTAAATTTTCGCCAAATTTCTGATTTTTTGACAAATAAACGCAAAAATTATCAACCTAAATTTACCACTATCATGAAGCCCAATATGTCACGAAAAAACAGTCTCAGAATCGCCAAGATCCATTGAAGCATTCCTGAGTTATTACCTCATAAAGGGACACTGGTCAGAATTGCAAAAAATGGCCTGGTCATTAAGGTCAAAATAGGCTTGGTCATGAAGGGATTAAGGAGCTGAAACTCCTAAACCCTTTATCCAATTTTAATGTACAGTGGGGCAAAAAAGTATTTAGTCAGTCAGCAATAGTGCAAGTTCCACCACTTAAAAAGATGAGAGGCGTCTGTAATTTACATCATAGGTAGACCTCAACTATGGGAGACAAACTGAGAAAAAAAAATCCAGAAAATCACATTGTCTGTTTTTTTTTCATTTTATTTGCATATTATGGTGGAAAATAAGTATTTGGTCAGAAACAAGCAATCAAGATTTCTGGCTCTCACAGACCTGTAACTTCTTCTTTAAGAGTCTCCTCTTTCCTCCACTCATTACCTGTAGTAATGGCACCTGTTTAAACTTGTTATCAGTATAAAAAGACACCTGTGCACACCCTCAAACAGTCTGACTCCAAACTCCACTATGGTGAAGACCAAAGAGCTGTCAAAGGACACCAGAAACAAAATTGTAGCCCTGCACCAGGCTGGGAAGACTGAATCTGCAATAGCCAACCAGCTTGGAGTGAAGAAATCAACTGTGGGAGCAATAATTAGAAAATGGAAGACATACAAGACCACTGATAATCTCCCTCGATCTGGTGCTCCACGCAAAATCCCACCCCGTGGGGTCAGAATGATCACAAGAACGGTGAGCAAAAATCCCAGAACCATGCGGGGGGACCTAGTGAATGAACTGCAGAGAGCTGGGACCAATGTAACAAGGCCTACCATAAGTAACACACTATGCCACCATGGACTCAGATCCTGCAGTGCCAGACGTGTCCCACTGCTTAAGCCTGTACATGTCCGGGCCCGTCTGAAGTTTGCTAGAGAGCATTTGGATGATCCAGAGGAGTTTTGGGAGAATGTCCTATGGTCTGATGAAACCAAACTGGAACTGTTTGGTAGAAACACAACTTGTCGTGTTTGGAGGAAAAAGAATACTGAGTTGCATCCATCAAACACCATACCTACTGTAAAGCATGGTGGTGGAAACATCATGCTTTGGGGCTGTTTCTCTGCAAAGGGGCCAGGACGACTGATCCGGGTACATGAAAGAATGAATGGGGCCATGTATCGTGAGATTTTGAGTGCAAACCTCCTTCCATCAGCAAGGGCATTGAAGATGAAACATGGCTGGGTCTTTCAACATGACAATGATCCAAAGCACACCACCAGGGCAACGAATGAGTGGCTTCGTAAGAAGCATTTCAAGGTCCTGGAGTGGCCTAGCCAGTCTCCAGATCTCAACCCTATAGAAAACCTTTGGAGGGAGTTGAAAGTCCGTGTTGCCAAGCGAAAAGCCAAAAACATCACTGCTCTAGAGGAGATCTGCATGGAGGAATGGGCCAACATACCAACAACAGTGTGTGGCAACCTTGTGAAGACTTACAGAAAACGTTTGACCTCTGTCATTGCCAACAAAGGATATATCACAAAGTATTGAGATGAAATTTTGTTTCTGACCAAATACTTATTTTCCACCATAATATGCAAATAAAATGAAAAAAAAACAGACAATGTGATTTTCTGGATTTTTTTTTCTCAGTTTGTCTCCCATAGTTGAGGTCTACCTATGATGTAAATTACAGACGCCTCTCATCTTTTTAAGTGGTGGAACTTGCACTATTGCTGACTGACTAAATACTTTTTTGCCCCACTGTATATACCCTCAAATGAAAGCTGAAAGTCTGAACTTCAACTGCATCTGAATTGTTTTGTTTAAAATTCATTGTGGTAATGTCTAGAACCAAAATTAGAAAAATGTTGTCTCTGTCCAAATATATATGGACCTTACTGTATATTAAGGTACATTCTTTCCTGGTTAATGACTTGTATATAAGGTAAAATAATTAACCTCAGACCAAGATGTTCCTCCCCCACTTGGGCTATGTTCAGACGCAGGGTTTTTGAAGCATTTTTCAACTTTAACATTGCTTTCAACCAATACAAATGCATTTACTTGGAAATATCATTGTAACATTTAACAACCCTAGCTGGCCATGTGGTGTGTGACACATAAGCAGACACATCTTGTTTCATTTATGGAGGGACTCTTAAAGTTACAGAGCCTATTTTTACCAGGGCATCAGGCGGCATTAATATTCTTAAAGGGCCATTATTAAACAGTGTGTCTCCTAAACTGTTATTGCCTATGCAGTGTATGGATGGGCTGCCAAGAATTAAGACCCACCACAATACTACTTTCACGAGAGATACAGGAGGGCTTCCAGAAAATTTTTTGCATTGAATGCAAGGCCTGGCTTGCCCCAAAGTTACATGCACCCCAATAAGCTTTTCAAGCCACGTTGTTGTGAGTTCATTCTCTGGTTCACCAGTTGTGAGTTCCCCTTCTGGACTTCCTCTGGTGGTGACAGGAGGTGGTGTGGCTGGTTTGATCGGTGGAGATATGCCACCTGAGAATGAGGATGACAATTGGATCTCAGGATTCTCAGATTGGATTTAAGACAGCCGACGCCCTATTCCGTTGCTGGTGATTCCTTCTGGCTTGTCAGCTCTTGGTTTTCAGCTCTGTTCCAGTCATCTAAAGCTAAGTTTTTCTGCTAATGTTCACACTTGATTTTGTTGGTCTATTCAGTTTTTTGTGTGGTCTGCCAGCCCCGGCTGGGGGCTGAGCTGAATTTCCACTCTTATTTATCAGTATTTTGCCAATTGGCTTTTTGTCCATTACCAGTTTGGTCTCTTTTTGCTCTGTCTCAGAATATTTCAGAGTGCTGATATAGTGGGAGAAGTCTAGTGACTTCAGGGTTAATTTTGCTATCAGAAGTGTTGGACATTATTTTTGTAGGGTTTCTTTGCAGGTTGCAGACAGTGTCTTCCCTTTCCTTTCCTGTCTAGTTACTTTGGGCCCCATCATTTGCTCAGCTTATTTTCCTGCCTGTGTTTGTGCCTTCATCTTGTTTCACCGTCAATACATGTGTGGGGGCTATCTATTCCTTTGGGGTCTGCTCTGGGGCAGTTAGCTCTCGCTTTTCTTGCTTTAGGCTTATGTAGTCCTCCAGCCGTGACGAGGCATCTAGGTTCATCGTAGGCATGCTCCACAGCTACTGCTAGTTGTGTGGTAAGATCAGAGATCTACAATCTGCATAGTTACCAACCACTCTGGTTTTCTGTGGGTTAGCTTGTTTTGCCTTTTTCTCCTTGGTGACCCATTCATAACAGAATCACCAACCATACCGCAGATTCTAGGGTACTCAAAAGCAGGAAAGAATTGTAAAAAAAAAAAGTGTCAAAATTTTTTTTTCTTTGTAGATTTTTTCCTCTTTTTCTCTGGGGCCGTAGGAGGATTTTTTTTTTAAATGGAGATTAGGCAATTGTCTGATCGTGTGGAGCAGCTCACTGCTGAAGTGCGGGGAATTTCCGCCTATCTCACTCATTCACATGCTGCTGAACCAAGGATCCCTACTCCTGATGTGTTTTTTGGGGATCGGTCTAAATTTTTTAAATTTTAAGAATAATTGTAAATTATTTCTTGCTTTGAAGCCTAATTCATCAGGGAGCTCTGCGCAGCAGGTTAAAATTGTCATCTCTTTGCTGCGCGGCGATCCCCAGGATTGGGCATTTTCTTTGACACCTGAAGATCCTATTCTGACTAATGTGGATGCATTTTTTCAAGCCTTGGGGTTGTTGTATGATGAACCTAATGCTATTGATCAAGCTGAGAAAGCCCTATTGGCATTGAACCAGGGTCAGGATTCTGCAGAGTTATACTGTCAAAAGTTCCGAAAGTGCTCGGTCCTTACTACATGGAATGATGGTGCCTTGGCAGCTCTCTTTCGGAAGGGTTTGTCAGAAACCGTAAAAGATACTATGGTGGGATTTCCTGTTCCCTCTGGTCTTGACGATTCTATGTCATTAGCCATTCAAATTGATCGGCGTTTACGTGAACGCAAAATTACACAAGAGGAGTTGCCACCTTTTGGACAAATGTCTGAACCTATGCAATGTGAAACAACAATTCCAATTAACCTGGTTATAAGCAATACCACAAAAACACGGTAGAAAATAAATAATATGATAAGATAAGTTACCATTTCTAACGTGTTTAAGTGGGTGCTAATGGAAGAATGGTTAACCATTCGAGAAAGACTTCCATACTGAACCAAAAGAAAACCCGAACTTGTGGTCAAGATAGAAATAATAATAAAATAAATAAAAGATTAAAACATAAATGAGATTAAAATACCTTTATTAAACAATAGTGGTACATATACATATAGAAAAGCATTGTGTGCTCAAATTATTCAAAATGTATACCTATATTGGTTTAATAAAAAACACAGTGGTCCTCATGTATCTAACATGTGATTACACCCTCTATATATCCGCCCTATAAGGAAGTGACATAAGGTATAAAGAGCCAAATCTACTATATCTATGCTCAAAAAAGTGTCTGTGCACTAAAAACAAAATATATAAGGGTGTAATTTAAACCAACAATGATAAAGTTTCACCCAATTTTATAAAGTGCAAGGTGCTGAGTGCAAAATAGCAAAAGAGGTGAAAGAGGACAAATGAGGATATATATCTTTAAGGACCGCTGGTAAATAAGCAACACAGCCCCGACGCGCGTTTCGGAGTAAATCCTGATGAAGGATTTACTCCGAAATGCGCGTCGGGGCTGTGTTGCTCATTTACCAGCGGTCCTTAAAGGTATATACACTCATTTGTCCTCTTTCACCTCTTTTGCTATTTTGCACTCAGCACCTTGCACTTTATAAAATTGGGTGAAACTTTATCATTGTTGGTTTAAATTACACCCTTATATATTTTGTTTTTAGTGCACAGACACTTTTTTGAGCATAGATATAGTAGATTTGGCTCTATATACCTTATGTCACTTCCTTATAGGGCGAATATATAGAGGGTGTAATCACATGTTAGATACATGAGGACCGCTGTGTTTTTTATTAAACATATATAGGTATACATTTTGAATAATTTGAGCACACAGTGCTTTTCTATATGTATACGTATCACTATTGTTTAATAAAGGTATTTCAATCTCATTTATGTTTTTAATCTTTTATTTATTTTATTATTATTTCTATCTTGACCACAAGTTCGGGTTACCTATGCAATGTGATAGAGTTTTGTCTAGGGCGCAACATCAGGAGTTTAGAAGGCGTAATAAGCTGTGTTTTTTCTGTGGAGACGTCTCTCATACTATATCTGTCTGCCCAAAACGAGAGAAATGTTTTGCACACACATTTGCTGTGGGCAGTATACAACCTAAGTTTCTTTTGGCAATTACTCTGATCTGCTCCTTATCCACGTTTTCCACGAAGGCTTTTTGGGATTCAGGAGCAGCGTTGAATCTGATGGATTTGGACTTTGCTAAGCGTTGTGGTTTTTCCATGACGACTCTGCGGACACCTATTCCTTTGAGGGGTATTGATGCTACTCCTTTCGCGGAGAATAAACCTCAGTTTTGGACCCAGGTGACGATGTGGGTTGCCACAGACCACCAAGAAAATTGTAAATTTTTGGTGCTGCATAATTTGCATGATACTATTGTTCTGGGTTTTCCTTGGTTGCAAACTCATAATCCAGTTTTGGATTGGAAATCTGGGTCTGTGGTGAGTTGGGGTTGTCAGTGTGTTCTTAGGGACACTCCTGCTTTCTCCACCTCTCCTCAGTCTCATGATATTCCTGATTATCTAGCCGATTTTTCTGATGTATTTAGTGAGAGCAAGTCTGTGTCTTTGCCTCCTCATAGGAGTTATGACTGTGCAATTGAGTTGATGCCTGGGAGTAAATTTCCCAAGGGTCTGCTTTTCAACTTATCAGTACCCAAACATGATGCTATGCGATCCTATATTAAGGAGTCATTGGAGAAGGGTCATATTAGACAATCCTCGTCACCTTTAGGTGCTGGGTTTTTTTTGTAACCAAGAAAGATGGTTCATTAAGACCGTGTATTGATTATCGTTCCCTTAACAAGATGACGGTTAAATATCAGTACCCGTTTCCTCTGATGTCTTATTTATTCTCCAGAGTTAAGAGTGCCTGCTGGTTTACTTAGCTTGACCTCAGGGGGGCGCATAATATTATTCACATCAAGCACGGGGATGAATGGAAGATGGCGTTTAATACTCCGGAGGGACATTTTGAGTACATGGTGATGCCTTTTGGGCTCACTAATGCCCCTTCTGTCTTCGAGTCCTTTATGAATGATATTTTCTGTGACTTTGTGGATAAGTTTTTCATCAACTATCTGGATGATATTTTGATCTTTTCTAGTGATTGAGATTCTCATGTGGAACACGTCCGGACGGTGTTCTGGATTTTGAGGGAGAATTCCCTGTTTGTTAAAGGATCGAAATGCCTCTTTGGTGTACAGAGTATTTCATTTTTGGGATTTATCTTATCTCCATCAACTATTGAAATGGACCCGGCCAAGGTACAGGCCATTTTATGATTGGGTTCAGCCTACTTCTTTGAAGGCCCTCCAGAAGTTTTTGGGTTTTGCTAATTTCTATCATAAATTTATAGATAATTTTTCTGATATTGTCAAACCACTGACTGATCTGACCAAGGAGGGCGCTGATGTGCTGAATTGGTCTCCTGAGGCTATCTCAGCATTTCAGGAGCTTAAGCAGAGATTTACTTCAGCTCCAGTTTTACGGCAACCTGATGTCTCACTTCCATTTCAGGTGGAGGTAGATGCTTTTGAGATTGGTACATGAGCTGTTTTGTCCCAAAAAGACACTGTGACTTCTAAGATGAATCCCTGTGCCTTCTTTTCTCGAAAGTTCTCCCCATCTGAACGCAACTATGACGTGGGGAATCGGGAATTGTTAGCCATGAAGTGGGCATCTGAGGAGTGGAGACATTGGTTGGAGGGAGCTAGACATCAAGTTGTGGCCCTTACCGATCACAAGAATTTGATTTATCTGGAGTCGGCCAAACGCTTGAATCCTAGACAGGCTAGATAGGCCTTGTTTTTCACGCGTTTTAATTTTGTGGTCTCTTTTCTTCCGGGCACTAAGAATGTTAAGGCAGATGCCCTTTCTAGGAGTTTCTTTGCTGATTCTCTTAGTGTGACCGAGCCTACTACCATCCTAGGTGAGGGGGTAGTTCTTTCTGCCATTTCGCCCGATTTGAGATGCGTCATGGAGGAATTTCAGGAGGGTAAACCTGAGCGTTGCCCTATGGGAAAATTGTATATTCCTGACCAGTGGAGAAAGAGAGTGATGTCTGAAATTCATTGTCTGGTCATCCAGGTATTTTTGGTACCAGAGAGTTGATGAGTTGGTCCTTTTGGTGGCCTGCCTTATCTCGTGACATCAGGAATTTTGTACAGTCCTGTAGGACTTGTTCTCGGTCTAAACCCTGTTCTCGTTCTAGTGGGTTGCTGATGTCCTTGCTTGTGCCCAAGAGCCCATGGACCCATATCTCAATAGATTTTATTTCTGATCTTCCTGTCTCTCAGAGAATGACTGTTATCTGGGTGATTTGTGATAGATTTTCGAAGATTGTCCATCTTGTACCACTCCCAAAGTTGCCATCTTCTGCTGAGTTGGTGCCCTTGTTTTTACTACAGGTGGTTCGGTTACATGGGATTCCTGAGAATATTGTGTCTGACAGAGGAGTCCAGTTTGTTTCCAGATTCTGGAAAGCCTTTTGTTCCAATCTGGGAATTCAGTTATCCTTCTCCTCCACGTTTCATCCCCAGACCAATGGACAGACTGAGAGAACAAACCAGACCTTAAAGTTTTCTTTGAGATGTTTTATATCTGCTGATCAGGATGATTGGGTCTCATTTTTGCCCTTGGCCGAATTCGCACTGAACAATAGAGCTAGTTCTGCCACTTTGATGTCACCCTTTTTCTGTAACTTTGGGTTTCATCCTCGATTCTCTTCAGGGCAAGTGGAATTTTCATCCTGCCCAGGTGTGGACACGGTGGTTAAGAGAATGCAGCAGATATGGGACCAAGTGGTGGATAAGTTGTCACTCTCAGGAAAAGGCCCAGCGATTTTCCAACCGGCATAGGACCATTGGTCACCGGTTTAAAGTGGGTGATATGGTTTGGTTGTCGTCTAAGAATATTCCTATGAAGGTTGCATCTCCTAAATTTAAGCCAAGATTTATTGGTCCTTATAAGATTTTGGAAATTCTTAATCCTGTTTCATTTCGATTGGCTCTTCCAGTTACGTTGAAGATCCATAACGTATTTCACAAATCTCTGTTGAAGAGGTTTGTTGAGCCAGTGGTTCCTATGGCAGAACCTCCTGACCCTGTGTTGGCCGAAGGCAATGTGAAATATGAGGTAGAGAAAATATTGGATTCTTGTTTAGTTAGACGGAGACTCCAGTACTTGGTCAAATAGAAGGGTTATGGTCAGGAGGATAATTCTTGGGTCTCTGCCTCCGATATTCATGCCAATAGATTGGTTCGTGCTTTTCACCGGACCCATCCTGATCAGCCTGGTGGCGTGGATGAGGGCTCGGTGACCCCTCCTCAAGGGGGGATACTGTTGTGAGTTCATTCTCTGGTTCACCAGTTGTGCGTTCCCCTTCTGGATGTCCTCTGGTGGTGACGGGAGGTGGTGCGGCTGGTTTGATCGGTGAAGATCTGCCACCTGAGAATGAGGATGACGATTGGATCTCAGGATTCTCAGATTGGATTTAAGACAGCCGATGCCCTATTCAGTTGCTGGTGATTCCTTCTGGCTTGTCAGCTCTTGGTTTTCAGCTCTGTTCCAGTCATCTAAAGCTAAGTTTTTCTGCTACTTAATTTTGTTGGTCTATTCAGTTTTTTGTGTGGTCTGACAGCCCCGGCTGGGGGCTGAGCTGAATTTCCACTCTTATTTATCAGTATTTTGCAGACAGTATCTTCCCTTTCCTTTCCTGTCTAGTAAGTTTGGGCCCCATCATTTGCTCAGCCTATTTTCCTGCCTGTGTTTTTGCCTTCATCTTGTTTCACCGTCAATACATGTGTGGGGGCTATCTATTCCTTTGGGGTCTGCTCTGGGGCAGTTAGTTTTCCCTTTTCTTGCTTTAGGCTTATGTAGTCCTCCGGCCGTGACTAGGTTCATCGTAGACACGCTCCACGGCTGCTGCTAGTTGTGTGGTAAGATCAGGGATCTGCAATCTGCATAGTTACCAACCACTCTGGTTTTCTGTGGGTTAGCTTGTTTCGCCTTTTTCTCCACGGTGACCCATTCATAACACCACGTACTGGATGGCCACCAGAATATCCACTTCACATTACTCATTTCACAATCCCAAACTCTTCATTAATGCATTGACTGCAAGGCCTGACCTGCTACCCAGTAATATGCACCCCAATAAGCCTTTGAACCCACATACTGGATGGGCCCAGGAAACTCCACTTCATATTATTCATTTTGTACTCCCATTCTGTTTTCTTATGCATTGACTACAAAGCCTGCCCTGCTACCAAGTTATATGCACCCCAATAATCCCAATCCCCCCATTGGAAGAAACATGTAGGAGGGCTTCTTAACAAAAAATGTCCCATTAAAAAGGAGCGGGTCTCCTAAACTTGTAATGCCAATACACTAAGTGTATTTGGCTGACAAACATTTTCCCCTGTGGCGTACACCTCAACCTTTTCCATAGCAATTCTTTTATGCCCAGGAAAAACACACACCCTTGTTAGGATTTCAACACTGGCTGCAGCAGCACAGAGCACGTTAACCCTGTTGATCTAGTGGCGGTGGTCATGGATAATGAGACGTGGCGGAAGGTCTGATTAACCCAATTTCTAGGAGTGGGTCTCATAGACTTTTAATGCCCATGCACTAAGTGTGTTGGCTCTCAAACATTTTCCCCTGTGGGGTACACCTCAACCTTTTCCATAACAATTATTTAATGCCTAGCAAAAACACCCACCCTTTTTCAGAATTCAACACTGGCTGTAGCAGCATGAAACATGTCAACCCTGTTGATCTAGTGGCGTTGGTCGTGGATGATGAGACGTGGAGGAAAGCCTGATTAAAAACTATGCCCAATTTAAAGGAGCGGGTCTCCTAGACTCGGAATGCCATACGCTAAATTTGATGGCTGTCAAACATTTTCCCCTGTGGGGTACAACTAAAGCTTTTACATAACAATTCTTAGATGCCTAGCAAAAACACCCACCCTTTTTCAGAATTTGACACTGGCTGTAGCAGCATGGAACACGTCAACCCTGTTTATCTAGTGGCGGTGGTCATGGATGATGAGACGAGGAGGAAGGCCTGATTAACAAATAGGCCCAATTTAAAGGAGCGGGTCTCTTAGACTCGGAATGCAGATACACTAAGTGTATGGGGTGGCAAACATTTCCCCCTGGGGGTAGATATCAACATAGTGTGGCCTTTTTTGGGGAGCATCATAAACACCTTGCAAAACTGTTCCGTGGTTTCATACACAGTTGCTGCTGGGAAGGTGCAGGTTTTTAGTAAAAATATGGCGGACGAATCGTTGGATGAAGTGATCTGGAAAAGGGGCATGGTGATGACAGGAATGGGAAAGTACATGATTAATAACAGCAGTGGCTATGGGAGGTATGAGATAGAGGATACAGCCAACAATGATTCGTCTTTTAGCCACCATCAATTACCATCATCGGTTTCATGCTCGTCATAAGATCGGTGTACCAGATGCGCATGTGAGACTTGCGCCAGGAAATGCCTGTCCAAAATATGTTGCCAAACACGCATGTGTCTGTATAAAGGGCAAAGTGCAACATGTTATCAAAATGCTGAATTATAGAAAGCAGATCAGTGTAGGAGGAAAACCATAGAAACTGATGCATGCTCATGAAAAACTGAGTTTAAAGAGGAGTGACCGACCATAACTATAAACACACCCGTGCAACAAGCTTCTTCATCTTCACCCATACATATTACCAATAATATACAAAGGTCACAGTCTAAAATTATTTGTCTGAGTGTAACCAACACTGCTAAAGGAATGCCACAAAATGTAAATAACCACGACCCTTGGAAAAATCTCATTCCTCTTTACAACATATGGACGATGATGGTATTGATGACAACTTAGAAATTTTATATATCCACACCTAGAAGATGAAGAACACAGCTGCAAAAAATGTTCCAAAAAGGCAGTGAATGTCTTGAAAATCATTTTCTCTAGGTCAAAGTTTACCTCTTACTACTATTCTTACCTCTTTCTCCGCAGTGACCCATTCATAACAGAATCACCAGCCATACCGCAGATTCTAGGGTACTCAAAAGCAGGAAAGAATTGTAAAAAGAAAAAAAGAAAAAAAGTGTCAGAATTTTTTTTTCTTTTATATGTATATTTTTTCCTCTTTTTCTCTGGGGCCGTAGGATTTTTTTTTTTTTAATGGAGATTAAGCAATTGTCTGATCGAGTGGAGCAGCTCACTGCTGAAGTGCGGGGAATTTCCGTCTATCTCGCTCATTCACATGCTGCTGAACCAAGGATCCCTACTCCTGATGCGTTTTTTGGGGATCGGTCTAAATTTTTGAATTTTAAGAATAATTGTAAATTACTTCTTGCCTTGAAGCCTAATTCATCAGTGAGCTCTGCGCAGCAGGTTAAAATTGTCATCTCTTTGCTACGCGGTGATCCTCAGGATTGGGCGTTTTCTTTCACACCTGAAGATCCTATTCTGACTAACGTGGATGCATTTTTTCAAGCCTTGGGGTTGTTGTATGATGAACCTAATGCTATTGATCAAGCTGAGAAAGCCCTATTGGCATTGAACCAGGGTCAGGATTCTGCAGAGTTATACTGTCAAAAATTCAGAAAGTGGGCGGTCCTTACTACCTGGAATGATGGTGCCTTGGCAGCTCTCTTTCGGAAGGGTTTGTCAGAAACCGTAGAAGATACTATGGTGGGATTTCCTGTTCCCTCTGGTCTTGACGATTCTATGTCATTGGCCATTCAAATTGATCGGCGCTTACATGAACGCAAAACTACATGAGAGGAGCTGCCACCTTTTGGACAAATGTCTGAACCTATGCAATTTGATAGAGTTTTGTCTAGGGCGCAATGTCAGGAGTTTAGAAGGCGTAATAAGCTGTGCTTTTTCTGTGGAGACGTCTCTCATACTATCTCTGTCTGCCTAAAACAAGAGAAACGTTTTGCACACACATTTGCTGTGGGCAGTATACAACCTAAGTTTCTTTTGGCGATAACTCTGATCTGCTCCTTATCCACATTTTCTACGAAGGCTTTTTTGGATTCAGGAGCAGCGTTGAATCTGATGGATTTGAACTTTGCTAAACATTGTGGTTTTTCTATGACGCATCTGTGGACGCCTATTCCTTTGAGGGGTATTGATGCTACTCCTTTGGCGGAGAATAAACGTCAGTTTTGGACTCAGGTGACGATGCGGGTTACCCCAGACCACCAAGAAAATTGTAAATTTTTGGTGCTGCATAATTTGCATGAAACTATTGTTCTGGGTTTTCCTTGGTTGCAAACTCATAATCCAGTTTTGGATTGGAAATCTGGGTCTGTGGTGAGTTGGGGTTTTCAGTGTGTTCTTAGGGACACTCCTATTTTCTCCACCTCTCCTCAGTCTCAAGATATTCCTGATTATCTAGCTGATTTTTCTGATGTATTTAGTGAGAGCAAGTCTGTGTCTTTGCCTCCTCATAGGAGTTATGACTGTGCAATTCAGTTGATGCCTGGGTGTAAATTTCCCAAGGGTCGGCTTTTCAACTTATCAGTACCCGAACATGATGCTATGCGATCCTATATTAAGGAGTCATTGGAGAAGGGTCATATTAGACCATCCTTGTAACCTTTAAGTGCTGTTTTTTTTTGTGGCCAAGAAAGATGGTTCATTAAGACCGTGTATTGATTATCATTCCCTTAATAAGATGACGGTTGAATATCAGTACTCGTTACCTCTGATGTCTGATTTATTCTCCAGAGTTAAGAGTGCCTGCTGGTTTACTAAGCTTGACCTCAGGGGGGCGTATAATCTTATTCGCATCAAGCATGGTGATGAATGGAAGACAGCGTTTAATACTCCGGAGGGACATTTTGAGTACCTGGTGATGCCTTTTGGGCTCACTAATGCCCCTTCTGTCTTCCAGTCGTTTATTGAATGATATTTTCCATGACTTTGTGGATAAGTTTTTGATCATCTATCTGGATGATATTTTGATCTTTTCTAGTGATTGGGATTCTCAAGTGGAACACGTCCGAACTGTGTTCTGGATTTTGAGGGAGAATTCCCTGTTTGTTAAGGGATTGAAATGCCTCTTTGCTGTACAGAGGATTTCATTTTTGAGATTTATCTTATCTCCATCGACTATTGAAATGGACCCGGCCAAGGTACAGGCCATTTATGATTGGGTTCAGCCTACTTCTTTGAAGGCCCTCCAGAAGTTTTTGGGTTTTGCTAATTTCTATCATAAATTTATAGGTAATTTTTCTGGTATTGTCAAACCACTGACTGATCTGACCAAGAAGGGCGCTGATGTGCTGAATTGGTCTCCTGAGGCTATCTCAGCATTTCAGGAGCTTAAGCAGAGATTTACTTCAGCTCCAGTTTTAAGGCAACCTGATGTCTCACTTCCATTTCAGGTGGAGGTAGATGCTTCTGAGATTGGTGCAGGAGCTGTTTTGTCCCAAAAAGACACTGTGACTTCTAAGATGAATCCCTGTGCCTTCTTTTCTCAAAAGTTCTCCCCATCTGAACGCAACTATGACGTGGGGATTCGGGAATTGTTGGCCATGAAGAGGGCATTTGAGGAGTGGAGACATTGGTTGGAGGGAGCTAGACATGAAGTTGTGGTCCTCATCGATCACAAGAATTTGATTTATCTGGAGTCGGCCAGACACTTGAATCCTAGACAGGCTAGATGGGCCTTGTTTTTCACGTGTTTTAATTTTGTGGTCTCTTTTCTTCCGGGCACTAAGAATGTTAAGGCAGACGCCCTTTCTAGGAGCGTCTTTGCCGATTCTCTTAGTGTGACCGAGCCTACTACCATCCTAGGTGAGGGGGTAGTTCTTTCTGCCATTTCGCCCGATTTGAGACGCGCCCTGGAGAAATTTCAGGAGGATAAACCTGAGCGTTGCCCTATGGGAAAATTGTATGTTCCTGACCAGTGGAGAAAGAGAGTGATGTCTGAAATTCATTGCTCTGCATTGGCTGGTCATCCAGGTATTTTTGGTACCAGAGATTTAGTGAGTCAGTCCTTTTGGTGGCCTGCCTTATCTCGTAATGTCAGGAATTTTGTACAGTCCTGTGGGACTTGTTCTTGGTCTAAACCCTGTTCTCGTTCTAGTGGGTTGCTGATGCCCTTGCCGGTGCCCAAGAGACCATGGACCCATATCTCAATGGATTTTATTTCTGATCTTCCAGTCTTTCAAAGAATGACTGTTATCTGGGTGATTTGAGATAGATTTTCGAAGATGGTCCATCTTGTACCACTCTCCAAAGTTGCCATCTTCTGCTGAGTTGGTGCCCTTGTTTTTGCAACAGGTGGTTCGGTTACATGGGATTCCTGAGAACATTGTGTCCGACAGCGGAATCCAGTTTGTTTCCAAATTCTGGAAAGCCTTTTGTTCCAATCTGGGAATTCAGTTATCCTTCTTCTCCATGTTTCATCCCCAGACCAATGGACAGACTGAGAGAACAAACCAGACCTTGGAGTCTTATTTGAGATGTTTTATATCTGCTGATCAGGATGATTGGGTCTCATTTTTGCCCTTGGCCGAATTCGCACTGAACAATAGAGCTAGTTCTGCCACTTTGATGTCACCCTTTTTCTGTAATTTTAGGTTTCATCCTCGATTCTCTTCAGGGCAAGTGGAATCTTCATCCTGCCCAGGTGTGGACATGGTGGTTAAGAGAATGCAGCAGATATGGGACCAAGTGGTGGATAAGTTGTCACTCTCTCAGGAAAAGGCCCAGCGATTTTGCAACCGGCATAGGACCATTGGTCCCCGGTTTAATGTGGGTGATATGGTTTAGTTGTCGTCTAAGAATATTACTATGAAGGTTGCATCTCATAAATTTAAGCCAAGATTTATTGGTCCTTATAAGATTTTGGAAATTCTTAATCCTGTTTCGTTTCGATTGGCTTTTCCAGTTATGTTCAAGATACATAACGTATTTCACAAAACCCTGTTGAAGAGGTTTGTTGAGCCAGTGGTTCCTACGGCAGCACCTCCTGACCCTGTGTTGGTCGAAGGCAATGTGGAATATGAGGTAGAGAAAATATTGGATTCTCGTTTGGTTAGACGGAGACTCCAGTATTTGGTCAAATGGAAGGGTTATGGTCAGGAGGATAATTCTTGGGTCTCTGCCACCGATAGTCATGTCAATAGATTGGTTCGTGCTTTTCACAGGGCCCATCCTGATTGGCCTGGTGGCGTGGATGAGGGTTCGGTGACCCCTCCTCAAGGGGGGGTACTGTTGTGAGTTCATTCTCTGGTTCCCCTTCTGGACTCCCTCTGGTGGTGTTGGGAGGTGGTGCGGCTGGTTTGATCGGTGGAGATCTACCACCTGAGAATGAGGAAGACGATTGGATCTCAGGATTCTCAGATTGGATTTAAGACAGCCAACACCCTGTTCAGTTGCTGGTGATTCCTTCTGGCTTGTCAGCTCTTGGTTTTCAGCTCTGTTCCAGTCATCTAAAGGTAAGTTTTACTGCTAATATTCACACTTGATTTTGTTGGTCTATTCAGTTTTTTGTGTGGTCTGCCAGCCCCGACTGGGGGCTGAGCTGAATTTCCGCTCTTATTTATCAGTATTTTGCCAATTGGCTTTTTGTCCCTTACTAGTTTGGTCTCTTTTTGCTCAGTCTCAGAATATTTCAGAGTGCTGATATAGTGGGAGAAGTCTAGTGACTTCAGGGTTAATTTTGCTATCAGAAGTGTTGGATATTATTTTTGTAGGGTTTTTTGCAGGTTGCAGAGAGTGCCTTCCCTTTCCTTTCCTGTCTAGTTAGTTTGGGCCCCATCATTTGCTCAGCCTATTTTCCTGCCTGTGTTTTTGCCTTCATCTTGTTTCACCGTCAATACATGTGTGCGGGCTATCTATTCCTTTGGGGTCTGCTCTGGGGCAGTTAGTTTTCCCATTTCTTGCTTTAGGCTTATGCAGTCCTCCGGCCGTGACGAGGCGTTAAGGTTCATCGTAGGCACGCTCCACGGCTGCTGCTAGTTGTGTGGTAAGATCAGGGGTCTGCAGTCTGCATAGTTACCAACCACTCTGGTTTTCTGTGGCTTAGCTTGTTTTGCCTTTTTCTCCTCGGTGACCCATTCATAAAACACCGCTCTAAATACCCATTTTAGAAAGTCAGCTACAGCTTCATCCACCCTTGCTGTGATTCAGCAGTGCTTGCAGCTTCTGGCTCACCGACTGGTGTGATGCCCCCAGGCCTTGGAACTCTACACTGCAGATGTTGGAAAGGATTTGTGAGCAGAAGAGAGCAGTTGGTGACTATTCTATCAGCATCAACAAGGTTGTTGGAATTCGGTTCTGTCTTCACACATAACATCTGAGGAGAGGACATGGATGTCTGACATATGTTACATCCTCTAAAACTTTGAGGAATCCACCAAGAGGGTGAGCATTAATGACACCATAATTAACAACTCCATCCTGCTTATCTGTGTTCTCATTTGAAGATTGAGAGTTATTATAGAGAGAAAACATGTTTACAGTTTAACAGTTTCAAACACAACAGTCCTATGTAACAATGATAACAATAATCCAATTATTAAACCAAATAAAATTACCCTGCTGGTGACAGCTTACAATCTACACTAAGTAACAACGATAACAATAATTAAACCCAAACAAAACAATCCTGCTTGTGACAACTTACAATCTAAAATGAGGTGGGGGAGATAAAATAATACAGTGGTGTATTTGCAAGAAGGTATTTACAATGCTGTTTGTACAATGATATTACTGAGGTTAGTTCTAAGTGTTGGAGGACTGAGGACAAGGAGGAGTAGGAGAGCATGGTCAGTTGTCCTCTTGGTGAGGACATGAAAGTATTGACTGTTAGCAGTCTTGCACGCATGGCTAAGTTTATGCTATGCTGCTTTTCCCATCACCCTCGCGTTATCAAAATTTTGGGTGACGGGCAATACTGATTGGTGACACTTCAAGACCCATGCTACAAGGAGAACTTTACGTCTCTTATTCCAGAGGCAGACAGGTGTACTAAAATGTTGGAGGAACAGAGGGCCCTTCTAGTGGAATTATTTAAAAAAATCATATCTAAAAACGCTGGCAGCAGAGGTCAAAGTTTTTTCGCCAAGCAAGGAGTACAGGTGAGAGAGACACAGCTCCAAGCCAGCAAAGGCAGTGGAACACTGGCAAAGTTTGGGGAGAGTTTTCTCAGACCCTCCCATCACCCTTTCCCTGAGGCATGGGAGACACTCACATGGAGTGCAACGTTTTTGAAAATGCTGAGGGAGCACCTTGCTGACCTTACCAATGTCCTCTGTTAGTCCTCTGTACATTATAATTACTCACGTGCAAGGAGCGCACGGCGCCTCGCTCTCTGGCGGGTACTGGGCAAACAGCGCCTTAGAAAATGGCAGTACCACTTTTAGTGGCGAAATACAAGAAAACAGTCCTTTCCAGCGCCACTGCTCTAAGGACGGAGCACACTACTCAGCCTCCTATGTGCTCTTTGTCCACGCCAAAAATCTTTGATGTCTTGCCCGCTTTCTCTTAAGCTTGTCCCATGCCTCTAGGTTACTGGGTCTGTCTGCTGCATTTCGCCACAGCGTCGGTGCTTCGGGTGCATAGTGCACTGCCCCCTTGCTGCTCACATGGTCACAGCTGGGGACTCACTTCTGCTTTGCTTTTTTTTCCCTCAGCTTCTGGCCAGGTTCCCTGTTTAAACATGACCCCTCTTCCTGTGTAATGGGGCATGTCCATTACTCTATTCCTTCCTTCGGGAAACAGGGGACGCAGCCTTGACAGTTCCGGACATGGTGTTTCATAGGTACCCGCAGCCCGCTCATTCTGACTCCGTACATATCTAGCAAATCAGTTCTTTAATGCAAGCAGCATAGAAGGCATGTACTTCCATTTTTCTAGAGAACATTGTACAGCACATCCAGAGCAGTTTCAATTTGAAGGACTTTGTGGCTCATATCATTCCACAGGATGACACTAGTCTCATACTTAAAATTTTTGGTGGAAAATAAGTTCCCAACTGATAGTTTGTGTATGTTTAGAATTATGTAACATCATTTGTGTGATTAATTATTAATACCTATTTGCTTCACAATGTATTCATCTTTTTCTTTAAGGCTTTGTAATATAATGTTGTAAGAGTTAAAGCAACTTGTTGATGTGTGTTTTACCTCAAATGTGAAACTTGTCAATTGTCATCTTTACTATTTCTCCATTCCGTTCACGGCTAACCACCTCATTGATGTTATTGAGTTTCTTTGTCAAGAAAACAACAGCTACACCAATACTACGTGATTTTCCTATTAATTCATCATGCTGCTGAAGTATAGGTAAGATTAGGGACCTACATAACATCTGGGGATTGTAGTCAACATGTAGTCAAGGTATAGCTATCAAGTTGACATAGTTTGTGCACAGCTGAACAGAGTTGTCAGAAAAAATCCTTCAATAACATGTTTGATGGATTGTCTAGTGGAAACACCCATATAATATTACTATTATTATTATTTAGTTATTTATATAGAGCCATTAATTCCATGGTGCTGTACATGACAAGGGGTTACATACAAAGTAACAAATATCCTTTACCAAAAAAAAATTACAATGACTGACTGTTACAGAGGGGAGATGACCATGTCCTTGTGGACTTTCATTCTGCGGGATAATGAGAAAGAGACAGAAGGTGGGGGGTGCGGCAACTCGGGTGGTGGAGAGGCGGCAGCTCGTGTGGTGGTGTAGAAGTCAAATCTCCAAACACCACGCTCTCCAATTGACATCTCTTGAAATGCAGCCGAAATGTCAAAATCTCTAGGTTCAGTTATAGAAAATGCATGGGCTCCTTTTGAATGTCATCATCCAACCAGTTCAGTATTAGTAGGTGAGAGCTTGTCCGACTCCTGCTCAGGAACACCAGGCTTCCATAGTTGCAAGTCCTGTCCCCGTGATCTTCAACATTATCTTGCTCTGGCTCTTCCAGGTATGATTTCATCAAGAAGATTTAGCCTTCGTAATACAGACAGAGTACAACACCGCCTAAGCGTTCACCGTCTGCTACTCAGACTTTCTATCTCTGCAGTGACTGCCTCTAGGCTGAAGATGATGATGATGGTAGTAGTTGGAGCATTTAACACAGTCATGAAGCTGCCATAACAAATTGAAACAGAATTCTTTTTACCAAGATACCCAACCGTAAAAAAATTATTTTTTTTGGTATGCAAAAGAGTGCTCAATATAATGAGAGTGAAAGACTGCACAAAAAAGGGAATTTAGGCCTAAAATGCCTCAATTTTGGGCACAAGGATGTATGAGGCGTGTCAGACCCCACTGTAAAATGTGGCCTGTTTGTTAAAATAATACGACATAGTGGTGTATATAGCTTGAGTAACAGACAGGAAAACACTGGAATACCAGCCTAAAATCCACAAATTGTAATAACATGGATGTATGAAGCATGTCAGAGATATACCCCACTGTAAAATGTGGCCTGTTTTTTTATGCAACATTGTGCTGTATATACAGTGGGGAAAAAAAGTATTTAGTCAGTCAGCAATAGTGCAAGTTCCACCACTTAAAAAGATGAGAGGCGTCTGTAATTTACATCATAGGTAGACCTCAACTATGGGAGACAAACTGAGAAAAAAAAATCCAGAAAATCACATTGTCTGTTTTTTTTTTCATTTTATTTGCATATTATGGTGGAAAATAAGTATTTGGTCAGAAACAAAATTTCATCTCAATACTTTGTGATATATCCTTTGTTGGCAATGACAGAGGTCAAACGTTTTCTGTAAGTCTTCACAAGGTTGCCACACACTGTTGTTGGTATGTTGGCCCATTCCTCCATGCAGATCTCCTCTAGAGCAGTGATGTTTTTGGCTTTTTGCTTGGCAACACGGACTTTCAACTCCCTCCAAAGGTTTTCTATAGGGTTGAGATCTGGAGACTGGCTAGGCCACTCCAGGACCTTGAAATGCTTCTTACGAAGCCACTCCTTCGTTGCCCTGGCGGTGTGCTTTGGATCATTGTCATGTTGAAAGACCCAGCCACGTTTCATCTTCAATGCCCTTGCTGATGGAAGGAGGTTTGCACTCAAAATCTCACGATACATGGCCCCATTCATTCTTTCATGTACCTGGATCAGTCGTCCTGGCCCCTTTGCAGAGAAACAGCCCCAAAGCATGATGTTTCCACCACCATGCTTTACAGTAGGTATGGTGTTTGATGGATGCAACTCAGTATTCTTTTTCCTCCAAACACGACAAGTTGTGTTTCTACCAAACAGTTCCAGTTTGGTTTCATCAGACCATAGGACATTCTCCCAAAACTCCTCTGGATCATCCAAATGCTCTCTAGCAAACTTCAGACGGGCCCCGACATGTACAGGCTTAAGCAGTGGGACACGTCTGGCACTGCAGGATCTGAGTCCATGGTGGCGTAGTGTGTTACTTATGGTAGGCCTTGTTACATTGGTCCCAGCTCTCTGCAGTTCATTCACTAGGTCCCCCCGCATGGTTCTGGGATTTTTGCTCACCGTTCTTGTGATCATTCTGACCCCACGGGGTGGGATTTTGCGTGGAGCACCAGATCGAGGGAGATTATCAGTGGTCTTGTATGTCTTCCATTTTCTAATTATTGCTCCCACAGTTGATTTCTTCACTCCAAGCTGGTTGGCTATTGCAGATTCAGTCTTCCCAGCCTGGTGCAGGGCTACAATTTTGTTTCTGGTGTCCTTTGACAGCTCTTTGGTCTTCACCATAGTGGAGTTTGGAGTCAGACTGTTTGAGGGTGTGCACAGGTGTCTTTTTATACTGATAACAAGTTTAAACAGGTGCCATTACTACAGGTAATGAGTGGAGGAAAGAGGAGACTCTTAAAGAAGAAGTTACAGGTCTGTGAGAGCCAGAAATCTTGATTGCTTGTTTCTGACCAAATACTTATTTTCCACCATAATATGCAAATAAAATGAAAAAAAAAACAGACAATGTGATTTTCTGGATTTTTTTTTCTCAGTTTGTCTCCCATAGTTGAGGTCTACCTATGATGTAAATTACAGACGCCTCTCATCTTTTTAAGTGGTGGAACTTGCACTATTGCTGACTGACTAAATGCTTTTTTTCCCCACTGTAAGTACTGTGACACCCATGACAAAAAAAGGAAAACCGGCCTAAACTGGCCAACCTTTGAGCACACAGAGATATGAGCTGACACGGAGATACCACACCAATAAATGTGTGGCCTGTATTTTTTAAAAATTTTTTCTAAATACTGCTGTATATATGCACAGTGACACCCAGGACAAAAAAAGAAAACTGCCATAAACTGGCCAAACTTTGTGCACACACGGATATGAGCTAGCACGGAGATACCACTATGACACATGTGTGGCCTGTTTTTTTTGTATAGTGCTGTACATAAGTACAATGACACCAAGGAAAAAAAAGGAAAACCGGCCTAAACTGATCCAACTTTGAGCACGCACAGATATCAGCTGGCACAAAGATATCACACAGAAAAATGAGTGGCCTGTATTTTTTTAAATTTTTTGCTAAATGCTGCTGTATATAAGTTATATACAGCACTATTTAGCCAAAAAATAAAAAAAAACAGGCCACTCATTTGTCGTAGTGGTATCTCCATGCCATCTCATATCTGTGCATTCTGTATATAAGTACAGTGACACCCAGAACAAATAAAGAAAACCACCGTAAACTGGCCAAACTTTGAGAGTGCACAGATATGAGATGGCATGGAGATACCACTACGACAAACGTGTGGCCTGTATTTTTTTTAATTTTTTGGCTAAATAGTGCTGTATATAAGTACAGTACCAGACAGCAAAAAAAAATAGAATTTAGGGCTAAAAAGACCAAAATTTTTAGCAGATGGATGGATGAGGCATGTCACAGATATACCATACTGTAAAATATGTGGCCTGTATGTATTTTTTTGGGGGGAGTTCAGCAAAATGGTGTCAAGAAATTGTGTAAGACACTCAAAAAAAATCAACTCAACCATCCTACATAAAAATTAAACATTTCTCTGCGCACTCAAAAGGATGTTTGGGAACCCTTTAAAATTGCTGGATTTTCACGCTGTGCTAGGAAAAGGATCTGGCTGTATTGTGCACTGTCAAAAAGCAAATGGAGGAAAAAAGGGCTCTGGATTGCTTTAAAATAAAAAAAGCTCTATTAGCCCTGGCCCAAAAATTTTTCTAAGCCAATTACACCTGGGGCTAGGTATATACGGCCAATATGTCCTACAGGTAGCAGCAGCAGCACCAGAACACAGGAAGGGAATGGACCCTCTTGAAGTATTCAATGAGATGTATATACACACATACAGTGCCTGCAGGCCTTGCACTGATGTATGTAGAGTGACGTACACTACCCTGCCTACCTAACCCTGGAACCTACAGTATATACTCTGGAATTAGTCCTTAGAAAGGCTGTTGGTAGTAGTTTACAATGGTAGACCCCACACTGACTAATAAATTCCCAAATCTGACCCTATCTTGGCAGCAGCTCTCCCTACACTATGTAAATCCGGAACTGAATGCACCGAGCAGGGTGGTGTCTGGTTTCTTATACCCCTGATGATGCTGTGTGGCCAGCCAATCACTGCATAACCACAACAAAGATGGCTGCAGCATTTCATTGCCTGGCAGACAATCCCTGCATCGTGATTGGGTCTGTAAAGTCCGCCAAAAAAGCTGGGTGGAGACCCGAGTTCCTGCCGGGTAATCCCGGAAATGCTCGGTGCTCACGGGCGAGTAACAAGTAGTGGTGAGCACATTCGCTCATCACTAGTGTTGTACTAATATTCAGTTAAGTCTTAATTTATACAGTGAGATAACTTTACTGTAAAATATTACATTTCTTTGCGTGATATTACACTATATTAATTAAAAAATGAATAACAAATGTAAATAAATTACAAAATAAATATTTGCATTTCCCATTCATTCCCACTTTGCTTTGACATGTTGCATAACACTGACATTAAAATGCACACATTATGACTTATCTATAATAGTGCCAATAGCACTATTTGCCAGCATGAATATTTATGGTATATCAACAAGAAATTGCAGAATTATCGGATTTTTTGAGTGTCCTACCTCTGGAAAACCCCAACCTTCAAGGTCCAATACCCCAAATGTACCAGTGTGATTGCATATGGCCACTGAATTCAGAGATAGACTAAGGAAGGAGGTTGGTGCACATGTTAATTTTTCAAATTAAATGGTATTGATAAAAATATCCAAACAAATTTACCTGTGCTTTCTTTGGAATCCCCATAGCTTGCATAGGGCCTCAGAGGTCAGACTTAGAATACATTTAGTAACACCATAGCATTTAACAACATACAACTAGATAAGTTGAGAGACGTCAACTTGTAGAATTATTATGCATTAATGCCTATTTTTGTATAAGTCTAATATATTTTTTCAGTTTCCTAAATCTGTGCTATTTAAGATGTCTTTTAACACAGTGTATACAGTAATGTTTCATTGAAATAATATGGTCCTTATTGAACATATGTCAAATGGTCACATCCATTTTGAATAGACATTTAAATTAGCCATAGAATAGCAATATAAAGTGTTTATTTCATAATTGACTTTTGGAACAACTATGTCTGCGCTCCGTTTACTGCAATAGTGGGAAATGAAAATTATTGGAGGGGTGTGATGAATATTGCCTAGGTTGCAGCTGCTTAAAAAGACATTTTTCAAACCAGATGCTGCTTGACATTGAGTTCTATTATTGTATGTCTTATGGGACCTGAGGCAAATCTGCTGATGGTGGTCTGGGGAGATATCTATGACACCAAAATACATTTTTCTATGATATCGGCTTCGCTGATAACACTTGAAGGTTATTTGTACCTTGAAGCTCAGTTTCATATAAATCATTTGGTGAATAACATATGAAATTTCTTTCATTCAATCGCAATGCTAAATGGCATTTTATGAAGGGATCTTGAAGTCACATTTTGGTTGTAATTTTGTTGGATGGATATATTCCCTATATTAATATTATTTGGATATGCTATGATGATAGCAATGTTATTTAAATAGGTAAAAAAAAAATCTGAAAAACATGTGCTTCCTTGTGAATAATTAATGTGCAAATAAGAAATAAAAAATGCTAAAAAATATTAAAAGGATAGCCCAAGTATATAATTAAATCATTTAGTTGGCTATTTTTCACATGACTACATATATAACAAATAAGTTCATGTTACACAGAGGGATGATAAATTGATAGATAGATAGATAGATAGATAGATAGATAGATAAAAGGATCAAAATATCGCCACTACCACTATGGGATATCAAATACTTATTCTATTTTCCTATATAGCAGTGCTGTCTCTATTTCTGCATAGATAGATAGAGAGAGAGAGAGAGAGAGAGAGAGAGACAATGCTCAACCCAAGTAATGAGTATAATGGAAGTCAAAGTGAAACTCGATCATTTTTCCGGCGGGCCCCCCCCTGGAGGTCTGAAGGGGGTCTAAAAATTGTTGAAACCGATGGAAAGGGCTCTGAGATTGTATGCGAACAGTATTACGCTACTCTTAAGGACTGGATGTAAAACATACAAAACCTCAGTTAAAATGGATTTGATTGGAAAAAATGTTAAGAAACATTCTTTCCAGGATAATGACATGTATAAAAGCCAAAATAAATAAGAGAAAAAAATGCACCTCGACGCCTAGGGCTATGTTTATAAGTAGTGCTTTTGCTGCATTTTTGCACATTTGTAGTGCTTTTAATGGTGAAAAAAACCATTCCACACAAAATGTAATTTTAGCATTTTAATACCTTATCTGTCCATGTGGTGTGTGAGACATGATCAGATACATCTTGTTTCATTTATGAAGGAGGGACTCTGAAAGCGACATTTGTTATTTTTCAGGGCAATTTGGCAGCCATCACAATTTGTAGAGGGCTATCAGGTAGCACTCACTATTGTCAGAGGGCCATCCCGCAGCTCTCATTCTAATTTTAGAGGACCAGCAGCCAGCCCTCATTAAGCATTTCTCAAAGGCCAACAGATGGTTATGCTTTGCATATCCGTATATTGCTACTGCAATATAATGAATCCATCTGGGGTGGGTACATTTTCTCTTTCGTATAAATACTTAAAATATTAAACCTTGGAGGGCCAGCAGCAGGCCCTCACAATTTATAGAGGCACAGAAGGCAGCCTCCACTATTTTTAGAGGGCCAACAGGTGTCTTGTGAACAGATGAGACCAAGATAGAGTTTTTTGGTAAAGCACATCATTCTTCTGTTAACTGTAAATGGAATGAGGCATACAGATAAAGAACTCAGTAGTTACAGACAAATAAGCTGGAGATTCAAAGAAATTTTTCGGTTGTGTTGCTGCCTCTGGCCCTGGGTGCCTTGACTGGATGCAAGACATCATGAAATGTAAAGATTAACAAAGGATTTTGGGTTGCAATGTATTGCCCAGGGTTTGCACTACATTGGTTGGGTTTGCATCCTAGGTCATGAATCTTCCAGCAGGAAAATGACCCCCAAACATGCTTAAAGAAGCACCCAGAAATAGAAAAAAAATAAAGCACTCAAGATTTCAGAAGTGGTAATTCCAGTTCCAGTAGAGTAAAGTGTCCCACCACTACCTCTTACATACAGATGCTAGAGAAAAACTGTGAACTAACACATTAAATCAGTAAGTTTTGACTGCTTTGATGAATTTCTGAGTACAGAACACCATAAAAAACATGAATTGGTCAATGAAAAAAGCAGCAGCAAGGCATAGATTTTTTAAGGCAGTAATCCCTGACTAGTTGCCTGTCATATGATATGTCTACTGAAACACCTCACTATTGATGAATTGCAGATAAGAGATGTAGTATTATAGAATATAGAAGGGATTTGTACCAGCCCTGAAAATACTTTTTCTTACGTGGCAGCAACAAACTGTTGTAGAAAGGCAAGTAACACTGGCAGTTTTCATGAATTTCTGAGAACAGATCATCATAAAAACATGAATACGTCAAAGAGTCCATGGAGAAAAGCAGCAGCAAGGCTTAGACTTTTAAAGGCAATAATCCCTGACTAGATGCTTGTCACATGCTATAACTAATGAAACACCTTACTGTAGATGAATTACAAATGAGAAATAGCCCTTTGAAGAGATGTAGTTGAGGGCCTCAGAAATCATTTTTTCCTATTTTTACAATGCAAGCAATATTTTCCCACTTCGGATGGATGTCTTAGACTGCAGTATCAATATAGCAATGCTTTTTCTAACCAAAAAATTTTTTTTGTGTTTTCAGGCACAAATGGAGTATGATAAATGCAGTATAAAATTTCACTGCTGAAAAAAATTGCATTATTAGTATTGCAGGATAATTTGCACACCTCAGATTGACTGGATACGCTAAAGGAGCAATTCACAATGCTATTGAGATCCAACCAAGTCTGGCTGTATGCCTCTGAAGCACAACTGCCATATTAAAAATGGTATATAATATTTCCTTGCTAAAAAAAATTTGCAGGACTAACAGCAAAAAGAATATCACTGGTCAACACAAAAAAATCATTAGCAAAGGTAATATGTCTGCTTTATGGAGTTTGATGTGCTGATTCCAAAAATATGCTTATTTTTGCTCTATCACATACAGTTTCTGAGATAGAAGTATTTTTATTATTACGTTATTTCTGCATTTTCAATGAATGTGGTTTTTCCTGTTATTCCCATTTCTTTGCTTGTCTTACTTAATTGTGAATTTTCTTACAGGGACAACATCAGTAAAGGTTTTAGTGAGTTTTATGGGGAAGGAGTATTGACAGTGCAGTCAACCAATGAATGCTTATTGGAAAGTCACATATTATGGGGAGGAGTTAACTGTTAGGAGGCAGTAAGATTTGAGTCTGTCAGAAAAGGATGGTGATGGCAGCAAGGATTGGTATGTGAGATCTGACAGGAGACAGGCCTCTACAAGCATCTGAGCCCTGCCACAGGGAGATAGAAGGGAAGGCAGTGGATAGCCACCATTGTGAGAGGATTTTCACTGTATTTCTGGGAGAGCAAGTCGCCTCATAAGGAAGAAAACAGCTCAGCCACTAAGGTGTAACTGAGTGAGCGAGAACCTGAAAACAGCCAATATCACACTGAGAAACTGCCTGTTTACAAATCTTCATCTGTAAGGAATAGGATGACCCATTTACCTCACAACTGTATATAGTTATCAGTTCTAAATACAAGCTGCCTCTCATCCCTGGGGAAATATCTGCATATAGTCAGTCGGCACATCTCTTTTTTTGAGTTTGTCACCACCATTGAACTGAACTTACTCTACTGTTTGATCTGATTTAAAGAAGAAAACTTCCCCAACAGCGTATCAATCATCCAAACAGATTATACTATGTGTGTGGGTCTTTTACATCAAGAGGCCAAGTACGTTCAATAACTCATGATATTAAAAGATGAACCAGATGTACTTTAAGTGTCCACATGGAGACCAAGACAAAAGCTGGGCCCCTCATGTGATATGCTCAAGTTGTTCAAATGATCTTCGTGACTGGTTGAATATGAAGAAAGTGGCTATGCCATTTGCTGCTCCCATGATTTGGAGAGAACCCAAAAACCATAGTAATGACTGCTAATTTTGTTTTGTCAAACTGAAGGGCTTTCTACAAAGAACAAACAAGATTAATTACGCTGAACTTGAATCTGCGATTAGGCCAGTTCCACATTATGGTACCTTGCCAGTTCATGTACCACCGTTGTCTGGATTGGATGAAAATGAAGAATATGATGACTATGGATATAAGACTACTGGCAAAGACATGGAGACCTCAAGTCAAGATGAGTAGGTATCTCATGGAGCAGCCAGAACACTTTACTCACCATGAATTAAATTATCTCATCAGAGACCTTTCATTGTCAAAGGATAAAGCTGAACTTCTTGCATCTAAGTTGAAACAGAACAATCTTCTTCATGATGATGTTAAAGTGTGTTATTACCAAAACAGAAGTAACAATTTAACACAATTTTTCACAGTTGATGGATTAATGGTGTACTGTAACAAAGAGAATGGCCTCTTTAAAGAACTGAATCAAGAGTATTTTGTTGCAGACTGGAGATTGATTATTGACTCATCCCAGAGAAGTTTGAAAGTAGTGTTGCTTTACAATGGAAATATGAAACCATCAATCCCTATTCCTCACTCATGTCATCTAAAAGAAAGTTATGAAAATCTGTTAGTTGTTTTGGATAGATGCTATACAATATAAGCATCATTCAATGGAATATCTGTAGAGATTTGAAAGTGATTGGTCTGCTAATGGGAACGCAAGGAGGGTTCACAAAAGTTTGTTGCTTCTTTCTTTCACAGAAATTCTCCAGCATTTCACCAGCAAAACTGAAGGAAGGGTTATTTGTTGGTCCCCAGATCAGAGAGCTTATGAGAGATGATGTGTTTGAAGCAACTCTAAATAATAAGCAATTGAGATCTTGGAAAAGTTTCAAGTGGATCTGTGAAAACTTCTTAGGAAAACAAAAATCTCCAGAATATGTTGAAGGTGTTGAGGAACTGCTAAATGCATACCAGTGTCTTGGATGTCGCTTGTCTCTGAAAATGCACTTTTTGAATTCACATTTAGATTTATTTCCCTCAAAATCTTGGGGATGTAAGCGATGAACAGGGCGAATGGTTTCACCAGGACACTAACTAATGGAACACCGCTATCAGAGTTTTTGGAATTACCCAATGATGGCAGATTACTGTTGGATGCTATACAGTGGGGAAAGAAAGTATTTAGTCAGTCAGCAATAGTGCAAGTTCCACCACTTAAAAAGATGAGAAGCGTCTGTAATTTACATCATAGGTAGACCTCAACTATGGGAGACAAACTGAGAAAAAAAAATCCAGAAGATCACATTGTCTGTTTTTTTTTCATTTTATTTGCATATTATGGTGGAAAATAAGTATTTGGTCAGAAACAAGCAATCAAGATTTCTGGCTCTCACAGACCTGTAACTTCTTCTTTAAGAGTCTCCTCTTTCCTTCACTCATTACCTGTAGTAATGGCACCTGTTTAAACTTGTTATCAGTATAAAAAGACACCTGTGCACACCCTCAAACAGTCTGACTCCAAACTCCACTATGGTGAAGACCAAAGAGCTGTCAAAGGACACCAGAAACAAAATTGTAGCCCTGCACCAGGCTGGGAAGACTGAATCTGCAATAGCCAACCAGCTTGGAGTGAAGAAATCAACTGTGGGAGCAATAATTAGAAAATGGAAGACATACAAGACCACTGATAATCTCCCTCGATCTGGTGCTCCACGCAAAATCCCACCCCGTGGGGTCAGAATGATCACAAGAACGGTGAGCAAAAATCCCAGAACCACGCGGGGGGACCTAGTGAATGAACTGCAGAGAGCTGGGACCAATGTAACAAGGCCAACCATAAGTAACACACTATGCCACCATGGACTCAGATCCTGCAGTGCCAGACGTGTCCCACTCCTTAAGCCTGTACATGTCGGGGCCCGTCTGAAGTTTGTAGAGAGCATTTGGATGATCCAGAGGAGTTTTGGGAGTGTGTCCTATGGTCTGATGAAACCAAACTGGAACTGTTTGGTAGAAACACAACTTGTCGTGTTTGGAGGAAAAAGAATACTGAGTTGCATCCATCAAACACCATACCTACTGTAAAGCATGGTGGTGGAAACATCATGCTTTGGGGCTGTTTCTCTGCAAAGGGGCCAGGACGACTGATCCGGGTACATGAAAGAATGAATGGGGCCATGTATCGTGAGATTTTGAGTGCAAACCTCCTTCCATCAGCAAGGGCATTGAAGATGAAACGTGGCTGGGTCTTTCAACATGACAATGATCCAAAGCACACCACCAGGGCAACGAAGGAGTGGCTTCGTAAGAAGCATTTCAAGGTCCTGGAGTGGCCTAGCCAGTCTCCAGATCTCAACCCTATAGAAAACCTTTGGAGGGAGTTGAAAGTCCGTGTTGCCAAGCGAAAAGCCAAAAACATCACTGCTCTAGAGGAGATCTGCATGGAGGAATGGGCCAACATACCAACAACAGTGTGTGGCAACCTTGTGAAAACTTACAGAAAACGTTTGACCTCTGTCATTGCCAACAAAGGATATATCACAAAGTATTGAGATGAAATTTTGTTTCTGACCAAATACTTATTTTCCACCATAATATGCAAATAAAAGGAAAAAAAAAACAGACAATGTGATTTTCTGGATTTTTTTTTCTCAGTTTGTCTCCCATAGTTGAGGTCTACCTATGATGTAAATTACAGACGCCTCTCATCTTTTTAAGTGGTGGAACTTGCACTATTGCTGACTGACTAAATACTTTTTTTCCCCACTGTATAGGGACAACTTTGAAAAATCCTATCAACGACAGTCTAATGTCATGCTGTCAGGACAGGCAGAATGCACCAAATCAAAAATTATAATAAGGTGCATTCGCAACCCAGGGTCCACCATGCCGTGATGGAGAAACCGCAGCTAACACAATGGTGGAGAAAGACTAATTGTCACCATGTGCTTAGCTGGAGGGCCAGCAGTAATTACACCTGCAGCATGAGCCTGGACAAGTCTCTGAGACTGAAGTCTGTGCTGAGCAGTCATCCCAGTGGTCGAGCCTGAAAGGGAGACCACAGCACCAGACAAGGCTTGAGATCCATCCTGTGCAGTGGGAGAATCCTAGTGCCTAACAAAAGCACTTTTAATTTCTGCTCATATTTTGGTTTCTATTTTGCATGTGCAGCAGGAGAATCCTGGTGCCTAACATTACCCCCCTCTAACACACCCTCCCTGGCGACGTTTGCCACACTCAGATGTCACCATATGCTGGGAAGCATGGAAGTGTTTTTACAGATCGGCTGAAGTTCTAGATGGTACGAAGAACTTGCCGGGGGGTACAGAGGATTTTAGACACAAGCTCTCACAGAAGCTACCCAATTTTAGTATGCTCCCTGTTGCCCAATCAATCTGGGGGAGTGAAGACGCAGCCAGGGTATCCCCAGAAGTACCTCATCCTTACCCTCAGAGAAAACTAGAAAGGAGATTATCCCCTGATGCTTCGTAGACACGTTGAGGGTAAGGGTACAGTCCAATGCAAAATTGGCTTGGCAAAACGGACGTGTTAGCTACCCGAAAAGACATCAGCTCAGGTAGCATAACTAATGGGATAGCGTGCCGTTGGGTGAAAGTAGCAGTCATGAAATTGCCCTCAGCCCTGGAGTCCACACAAGCCTGCACTGTAAGAGTAGCCAACCCAAACGTCAGAGAAACCCCAAAACCCAACTTGAGTGACACCTCAACAGGAACTAGTGAACCCCATGGCCACTTGAGGCTGAGACGCCTTCTGATGCTTGGTACATTTATTGGCAAAGTGACCGACTTGCCCGCAGGCAAAACAAGTCAGCTGCGGACGTACAGAGCGGGAGATTGGCTCCGCTCTATAGACGTCCATGGGCTCTACAGTGCCATCACCCTGAGTTAGAGGACACATGGGATTGGCAAAATTTGGAGCCAACTGAACCCAGGGTTTAGTATGAGCTCGCTCCAAATCATGTTCAACATGCCACAGATCGATGTGGGTGGCCACTGATATTAATTCATCCAGGGTAGTTGGAACATCCCTAGTGGCCAAAGCATCCCTGACATGATCTGTTAATCCCCTCCAGAAAATTGGTATTAGGACCTTATCTGGCCATTCCAACTTGTTAGCCAGGGTACGAAACTGAATGGCAAACTGGCTAACCAAGCACGAACTTTGATCAAAAGCCAGGAGTTTTAGTGTGGTATCATGAGTTGCTTGTGGCCCCCAAAAAAACTCTTTCAGGGTACCCTGAAGACGAGAGACGCAAAGGATCAGGTGGTCAGCTTGTTCCCATAATGGCGTAGCCCACTCCAACGTCCCTGTCTGACAGAAGGGAAAAAATAAATCCTACCTTGTTACACTTTGTTGGAAAATGAGAAGTCAGCAACTCCAGGTGGATTGAGCACTGATTCATAAACCCTCTACAAGCCTTGCTGTCCCCAGCAGAAAATGTGGCACAGAGGAAACAGGAACTGCAGCAGTAAACTTAGTAGCGGCTTCGGTGGCTGCTTGTGCTACCAATGCACCAAGATCCACAGATGTAAACGCCCGCTCGAGAGTGGTGACCCTGCTCTCAAACTGTGGATATTCCGCTGAAGACGCTGATCGTCCACCATTGCTAGCCAGACCCTGGTGCTAGAATACTGTTAGGATTGGCAGAATGCACCAAATAAAAAATTATAATAAGGTGCATTCACAACCCGGGGTCCACCGTGCGGTGATGGAGAAACCACAGCTAGCACAATGGCGGAGAAAGACTGCGAGAAAACACTTAAAGCCCAATGAGTTAAATGTCACTCAGTGTGCACGGAGCACAAAGTAACAAGCTCTGTAGACCATAGAGTGGTACTATGAAGCAAAGCAAAGGACTATCCCATTAGACTGCACAGGCATATAGAAAAATACTATTTGGGGTCCCTATAACTTAACCCCCCAGGGAAGACTAAGCTGGTGGTTGACCCTGCTCTGACACACGGTGTGCTTTAGCAAGCGTGCCTGAGGATGCCCGGTGCAGAAGCTAAGTTCAAGCAGGAGTTCCCACCCTATAATGCCTGTCTAGACCAACACTCACAGTGCAACAGCGGCACATGCGCACACATGGTGGTAAGGTAGCCACCAACACACCAGATACTAGCGCACAGGCGTGCACCATTGAGAGCTTTTTATACCTTGCTCAAGTCCAGACAGACAGGACCTTGCCTGTGGGCCAATCTGAAGTTGCCACATCATCCAAACACCTGGCGTCCGAGCACCAATGGGAAGGCACCATATCATGGACATGCTCAGTAGGTTGAAATATGGACTTAGGCTCCAGAGCACAGCACTGCACGTTTAAACTAGTAGTCACCATAGGCTTTTCTGGAGGGCCAGCAGTAACTACACCTGCAGCATGAGCCTGGGCACGGCGCTGGGACCAAAGTCTGTGCTGAACAGTCATCTCAGTGGCTGATCCTCAATGGGAGACCACAGCACCAGACAAGGCTTGAGATCCATCCCGTGCAGCAGGATATTCCTGGTGCCTAGCACAAGCACTTTTAATTTCTGCTCATATTTTGTCTTCTATTTTGCATGTGAAATTATTTTGGTTCAATAAAAACTATTTTGCAAGGTGAAGCATTTTTTACGATATGTAGATTGTTTTCTTAATGTCGCCAGTATATTTCCTTTATCTTGTAATAATGATGCTGCTCCATGGAAACTATACGTGCTACAGAAAAAAATATATATATTTTTAAATCAGAACAAAAAGATGATTCAGAAAAGTACAAAGTCACCTGCAATGATTACAAAAAATATTATTTGTAGACCTGTGTATTAGCCCTGTGAAGGGGTTTGGTATGAGTTTCAGGCTGCAGGATAAAGGTCGTGCAAATCACCATATCTTATCCTACACTAACTCTTCTGCACAATCTCTCACTAAGTGCCTCTAACAGCAGTATTACTAGTGATTATTATTAGCCATAGGAAGGGCTGTTGTTGTACTTAAAAGAAATTTTAATGTGGTTGAATCTCTGGCTAAAATGCAGGTGCAATTCTGTCCCTCTTTCACCAGCACCTCTCCCTGCTCTGCTTGCTTGTGGGGTACAGTGAGACAAGTGGGTCTTATATAGACCAGCCAATCACAGTGATGCCACAACCAAGATGGCTACAACATTACAGTGACTGGCAGACAATCCCCACATGTTTATTAGCTGTCTAAAAACCGCCAGACTTGTAGAGTGGGGACTCAACCTTCCGTTTGAACATTAAAAAATTACTCACCGTGTAACAAGCATTCCAATAAGACTGATGCTCGATGGAGTAGCAAGCAGTGATGAGCATGGTCGCTCATCACCACAGAGGACAAATACATCAGGGTATTCAGGACAGTAAATGTGCAAAGGGAGCTAGAAGCCCTAAATGCAAGTGAACCACATGTACAGAGAAATACTCTACTTCCTGAATATAAAGACAGTGTATGGTTTCCTGGACTGGCCTTAAAAGGTCTGGGATAATGAGTAATGACATCAGAGGTGACTTCTAAATTGTGCTTGTAACCCTGGCAGACAAGCACAGAGGAAGTCATCCATAGGAGAAGGAAGAAACCCTCTGGGACAGATTAGTAAAAAATAAAAAGACAAAAAGATAAATAGATATATAGATATGTGATGTAAAGATGGATAGATAAATAGACAGATAGAGAAACAAATGAGTGCTGCTTTTTATTTATTTTTTAATGCAATATGGTATCATTACTGTAGATGTTGTAGATAGACAGTCTCTAAAGATGAAAATAACACTGTACAATTCCACTAAATTACATTGTTCAATGACTGTCTTTTTGCAGAAACCTAAAATGTTTCTCAGTGCAATCATTGGTGATTAGCCTTTTGTGTGTAATGATTTCTGCTGGTACTTGTCAGTCTTATTGTAAACTGATAACTTAATGGAAAAATACAAAATCATGTACCAAATGAAGCGATCATCATAAAATGGTATGATGCTCAATTTTCAAGGGTGATTTGACAACCTGAGACTCATAACCCCCGAGGTGAATTCCCCTGAAAATTTTGTTGTCATTTCTTGCCTTAGGAGTAGACCTTGAACACTGACAGCTCTGCATCGATTGTGTTGTTTCCATAAATGCCATGATGATTTTTATATTTTCATCTATTTAAGCATATAAAATAGTTAATATTGCATGTTGCTATTAACTGTTTATTCATTTGCAGTGGGTACGGAAGGTATTCAGACCCCTTCAAATTTTTCACTCTTTTTTTCATTGCAGCCATTTGGTAAAATGAAAAAAGTTCATTTTTTTTACATTAATGTACACTCTGCACACTATCTTGACAGAAAAAAACAAAAATGTAGAATTTTTTGCAAATTTATTAAAAAAGAAAAGCTGAACATGACCACTGACATGGTCATAAATATTCAGCCCTTTGCTCAGTATTGAGTAGAAGCACCCTTGTGAGCTAGTACAGCCATGAGTCTTCTTGTGAACGATGCAACAAGTTTTCACACCTGGATTTTGGGGATCCTCTGCCATTCTTCCTTGCAGATCCTCTCCAGTTCCGTCAGGTTGGATGGTGAACGATGGTAGACGGCCATTTTCAGGTCTCTCCAGAGATGCTCAATTGGGTTTTGGACAGGGCTCTGGCTGGGCCAGTCAAGAATGGTCACAGAGTTGTTGTGAAGCAGCTCCTTGGTTATTTTAGCTGTGTGGTTAGGATCATTGTATTGTTGGAATGTGAACATTTGGCCAAGTCTGAGGTCCAGAGCACTCTGTAAGAGGTTTTCATCCAGGATATCTTTGTACTTGACTACATTCATATTTCCTTCAATGGCAACCAGTCATCCTGTCCTCGCAGCTGAAAAATACCTTCATAACATGATGCTACCTTTATGTGTTTTTATAGCAAACTCTATGCGGGCTTTCATATGTCTTGCATTGAGGAAGGGGCTTCTGTCGGGCCACTCTGCTACAAAGCCCAACTGGTGGAGGGCTGCAGTGATAGTTAACTTTTTGGAACTTTCTACCTTATCCCTACTGCATCTGTGGAGTTCAGCCACAGTGATCTTTGGGTTCTTTAGCTCTCTCACCAAGGTTCTTCTCCCATGACAGCTCAGTTTGGCTGAATGGCCAGGTCTAGGAACACTTCTCGTGGTCCCAAACTTCTTCCATTTAAGAATTATGTAGGCCACTGTGCTTTAGGAACTTTGAGTACTAAAGAAATTCTTTTGTAACCTTGGTCAGATCTGTGCCTTGCCACAATTCTGTCTCTGAGCTCCTTGGCCAGTTCTTTTGACCTCATGATTTTCCTTTGGTCTGACATGCACTTTGAGCTGTGAGGTATTATATAGACAGGTGTGTGCCATTGCAAATCAAGTCCTATCAGTTTAATTAAAAACAGCTGGACTCCAATAAAGGAGTACAACCATCTCAAGGAGGATAGCAAGGAAATGGACAGCTTGTGACTTAAATATGAATGTCCTAAGACTCATGGCTGGACTAGTTCAAAAGGGTGCTTCTACTCAGTACTGAGCAAAGGGTCTGAATACTTATGACCATGTGATATTTCAGTTTTTCTTTTTTAATAAATTTGAAAAAAATTCTACATTTCTGTTTTTTTCAGTCAAGATGGGGTGCAGAGTGTACATTAATGAGAAAAAAAATAAACTTTTTTGAATTTATCAAATGGCTGCAATGAAACAAAGAGTCAAAAATTTAAAGGGGTCTGAATACTTTCCGTACCCGCTGTATCTGTGTAATTTTTTTTAAGGAAGCTCTACACCACCAAATTCAACACATGCACCATACAAGGGAGGTGTGTCAAACTGGCTGGGCCCAGAGCTACTGGGAAATTTTGCCCCCCACCAGACCAAGCATAAGGTTTAGCAGCAAAAACAGCACTTCTGCCTGTTCTTTGATCCCTATCCACAGTGTGGGACTTCTCCCACAAACAGATGAGTTTCAGAACAGCCTGCTGCAGTTTCCACTGGCTGTGATGAGGTGGGTGGTGCAGGTGTTACGCTTACTAGATGAGGAAACATTGAAGGAAATGGAGTAGGAGGAAGAGCAGCATGGACAGAGAAACATCCCAAAGTCATACAGCAATCCTCTGCGGTGGTAGAACATGCACCAAAAAGCTTTCTTCTTCAGGCCCGAATGCCAGAAATTTTTTTAGCCAGTGGGACTTTAGAGAAATATAATGTCCCTGTCAGGGCTTACTTGTCCATGTATCGGTGATTATTTGGATGTTTACACTGATTGCATTGCACAGTGCACCCCTGATTTTGTATGCAACATGCTCAGACAGAGCAGGGATGGTCTGCTGGCAAAGTAGTGGTGGCTAGGAACCACGTACTGCAATTCCATTGATCTCAATGTATTGTTAGCCCTTTAGAAATCACTTGTGAGGCCACATGTAGAATATGGGATTCAGAGTTTTGGTAATGTACAACTGAATGCTTCAATGAGAAGGAGTGTAGATGCTCTATGACACTGATGGTGGAGTGCTGCCACATTCCTTCCTTGTCGGGAGCAAGGTAGCCCTATTGATCAATAGACTGGGTGGAAGACAAAGCAAAGGAACTAAAGGCACCATTCTTCCAGTGGCATTCGTGCCTGCGAAATTAATTAGAACATCCTGATGCCTGCGTGCACCAGAGGATGATGTTTCATTTGGTTGCATAACATTCACAGATCTACCATGTCCTCTCTCTACCTGCAAAAGCTACACCACCACCAACAGCAGCAATGTCACTTCCCCCATTTGAAGCTTTCCTTAGTGTTGTTTTCAGCCCAAAAAAGTGCAGAGTGTTACACAGCCTGTATATAGAGAGAAAGTGGCCATCAGATTACTGCATTACCTGTTTTCTAGTGCCTCCACCCCCAAAAAAATAAACACAAAGCCAGTATTGGCTACCTCCTCCTACACATCTTCTATTTACACCTCAACCTCCTTTTCCACTACATCTTCCCCTCCACTTGGACCTCCGCATCCTGGTTCTAAATTATTTATTTTTTTAATTCTATATTCTTTTAAGTCAGTTTCCTAACAAAAACAAAAAACTCACAAAAACAGTTGGATACCTCCTACAGTGCTGTGCAAATTAATTGGGACAATGCATTTTTTTAAGTTAAATCGTAATTTGGTTGCCAGTCAGTGATTCAAACCAGTTTTAACTGCTTTGAACAGGCACTCACACCTGTTCAAAGCAGTTAAAACTGGTTTGAACACTAACTGGTAACCAACTTACGATTTAACTTAAAAAAATGCTTTGTCCCAATTAATTTGCACAGCACTGTATCCTGCCTTTTCCACCTATACCTCCACATCCACCTTGTCTCCCACTTGGACCTCCACCTCCTGGTTCAAGATTATTATTTTAAGTCATTTCCATATCCACATTTGTTTGAAAGGCAATTATCCTGGTTTTACCCCCATTTTGCTCCTTTTGTAGCCACCTAGTCCTGACTATGACCATTTTACAGCCATTTTGGAGCACCAAAATTCAGGTCCCCATTGATTGTGAACTCGGTGAAATCGACCGAACATCCACAGGTCCACTCATCACTAGCCCTAAACCATTTTGCTTATACACTGTATTGCCTCAAGTTTGATCATCTTTACTGGTACTGCAACTCATTGCCCTTATTACTCTGGTTGTCATGCTTTGTAGTTGTTCCAATCTAGCTCTGTCCTTTCAATATACAATTACATTAGTAGTTCGTCAGCTTTTTTCTTTGGCTTGCCCCACAATAAACTATGACCCAGTCAGAATATTTAATTTAGACACTCATAACACAATGAAATCCAAAATAACCAAACAATCAACACAAAAATAATTACAGGTACATATATTTGATTCTTGTGGAAATTGGGATCAGATGAAACATGTGTTGAAGACCATTGAAAAATAATTGTGAGTGTGTCAATTATGCTCTTAAATAGAGATGGGTGAACACGAACAGTAAAGTTCGGTGTCCGTAGAGAACACCTACTGTTCAGGCACGGACACTGAAAACAGACTTATCCAGGAATTCTGTGTTACTGTTTAAGTTCGGCTGCCCGAATACCGGGTGTTTGTCTCATTGTCATGTGCTTGGCAGTGTGGAAAACACCGTTCTGATCGGCGGTGAAATCATCTCCCTCGGTCAGAGAGCAGCGGTTCCCATGCTTTCAAAAGACAGCGTGAGCACTCAGCTGGGTTCAGAGGTATAAAATTTACCTCTGGTCACTGGTGTCACCTGATGGGACTACTGATCCCAACATCCAATGCTTTCTGCTGCTAAAAGACTGAGAGCAGGAGTGCGGATGGGCGTATTCATCAGCCACCTGTGCACTGTAAATAAATAATTTAAAAAAAAGTGGTGTGGGTTCCCCTGTATTTTTGATAACCAGCCAGGCAAAACTCACAGCTGGTGGATGCAACCCTCAGCTGTCAGCTTCAACAAGGCTGGTTATCAATAGTATAGGGGTCCCCATGCTGATTTTTTTAAATTATTTAAATAAATAATTTAAAAAATGCCATGTGATCTCCCACATTTTTGAAAAACAGCCTTGCTAAAGCAGACAACTGAGGGCTGGTGTTCTCAGGCTGGTAAGGGGCCATGGATATTGGCCCCCAGCCTAAAAATAGCAACCTGCAGCTGCCCAGAAAAGGATCATCAATTAAATGTTGCAATTCTCACTCTTTGTCTGCCTCTTCCCACTTTCCCTGTAGTGGCAGCAAGTGGGGTTAATATTTGTGGGGTTGCTGTCACCTTTATATTGTCAAGGCATCTAAAATACACCTATTCATTACTAATCCTATAGTAGTATTGCAAATAATGACACAGTCAGAATAAAGTCATTTATTAGAAATAAAACAAAGCACACTTTTACGATTTTATTTAGAAATAGCAAGCTCTCACGCTGCTAGCCGGGATCTCACTGAGGTCACCACAATTCAGCCCAGCTAGGAACGCAGCCTCAGTGACCAGAGGTAACCTCAATGATGTCACCATCGATCATTAAGGCTGCGCTCGCAGCCACTCAGTCACCAGTTGTTTGCAGCCTGGACGGTCGCATCTTGGCACCGTCCAGGTTGAAAACTGTTTATCCCCAGACATGGATTACAGCATGGGACAGAACAACAGACAGGTATGGTATATAGTTGTTTTTTAATTTTAGTCTTATTACAGGAGAATGAGGGCTTCGGTGGAAATACGGGTTTGGTGAGTATAACTCTGTTACTTATTTTTAAATAAAAAAGGAAAAGTGTGTTTTGTTTTATTTCTAATAAAGTACTTTATTCTTGCTGTGTCTTTATTTATCATACCACTTACATACATTTATTCTTTCACTACAGACTTTCACTAAATCCTGTTTAAAAATGTTGTGGTTAAAAATCTGACCCTAACCCTAAATACATTTTTTATTGTGGGTCTAGTTTTCAAAATGCCTCTTCTGCAAGCTCTAAGCCTCTTTAATCATCAAATGAACAAATTATGCAAAATAAAGGCCATTAAATTTAATTGCTGATGCTTCCATTCCTTGATTTTGCGAAATTTTGCCAACTTTGATAGAATTTCTGAATTTTAGAAAAACAGACCTATAAATTTTAGGGTATAGTTCTCCATTTTAAAGCTCTATATTTTAAAGGTTTTTTTATCTTTAAATTTCCATTAAATCTTGCATAAAAACTGTGAGGTTAAAAAGCTGATCATATGTGGAGATATATTCCTTAAAAGGTGTAGCTTTTAAAATGTGGTCAATTATGTGGGTATTCTTTCAATCCGGCATCTCATTTTGGTCTACAATTGTGGCTAGATGCATAAAACAAAATAAAGACTAGACATTTTCAAAATTGTTTTACTTCTTTAAACCGTAGTGATATGATCAAAATGTGGAAAGCAAGCCTTTAAAATTGATATCAAAATGAAATAGTCAAATGACATAACTGATAACATATTTATACAATATAATGTACATGTACTGTATGTTGTAGGTCGGGGTTAAAGGGATAATAATTTTGTTTCATTTTTTGATGTTCACCTTCTCTTTTGAAGTTTATATTGCAGAAATACTGTATATCCACCAGATTTATCAAAAAGTGCAGTGTTTGTTGAAAAAAACTAGGTTAGATCTATTTGGCTATATTAAACGATAGTCATAAGTTAATTTTAATGAACTGACAAATACCACATATCTAAAATCTGGATTCATCTTTAAGCTCTAAAATGTCTAAATCCTAAAGAGGATAAAGCCTTAGCATGTGACACTAGAGGACTGTACCAAGTTAGTAAGTTAGTAATGTCATGATAGGGGGTTATGACCTTTGGCCGCACACAGCTATCACATGTGCAGGGGGGCTTATCTTAGTTATCCCACCACTGTCACACTGTGATGAAAAAACAGCAAGCCTACCAATTTACCGGAGGGGGGCTTATTTTAGTTATCCCACCACTGCCAACAATGAGTTACAAACTGCGGGGATTTATGTATATACCACTTTCCAGTTCCGCTTTGGAACTTGCATCTCTCCGGCGGCCCCCTTACCCTCAGGTCAGTCAGGGAATTGCACCTAGGTTAATTAGTCGCCGGATGGGCTACTTGTTGTGCACTGGCTATTAGGTCCGCTGCAGCAAGGGAATTATAAAGGCTCTGGCTGCAGCCAGACAATCAGCTTATAAAACCTCTTTTGTCACTGCCAGCTAGCACACCTAGCCCAGAGCACACTTCGCTGCCACCAGCTTCCGCTTTCTCAATTAATATTTAAAATTAATAAAGAGAGTCCGAAGCCAACCCAAATTAGTAGCATAATTAACTTTAGGCACGTTAAGATTCATGATAGAACATGGAGACAAACTAGTAATTTTATATTTTGCTCCAAAAGGTAGGCAGTGTTTACAGAAGGTATAAAAAGATTTTACAATATGAGAAAATTAAAAGTGTGTACAAAGTAATTACAAATAAAGCAGGGTTAAAGAAGAAAAACACTCTTATTTTGCTTAGATCATCTTAGGCAACAATGCTGGTGGGAGGGGCCAGGCATCACAATGCATCAGAAGGTCTGGTTGCAACAGCTTCTCAGGCAAGACTGAGGCTGGTCTGAGGGAAAGTAACTTATACTTTTGGGCTTGTGACATCACTAAAGGGGCGGGTTTACTAGCACCCTCCCCTATCTCAGCGTTACAGATTTGGTTCTGAAAACTTATAACAATCATAACTGGGCTTGAGAACCTAGCAGAATATCAGCAGAACCATCATTCATCTTATTTTGAAATTAGCTTTCTAATGAGTCCAAACTCAGACTACCTATTCCCCTCTGTTCAAGAGAAAATCAATTCTCTCGTTCTGTTGGTGCTGGAATCTGGAAAAACACGGGTCACGAATCTTCATCGACACATGTTCCAGATATGTCATTTTCATATTTCTGTCACTGACCGGGCCCCGAGTTATGCCCTCTTTACTATCTCCCATATATATATATATATACAGTGGGGCAAAAAAGTATTTAGTCAGTCAGCAATAGTGCAAGTTCCACCACTTAAAAAGATGAGAGGCGTCTGTAATTTACATCATAGGTAGACCTCAACTATGGGAGACAAACTGAGAAAAAAAAATCCAGAAAATCACATTGTCTGTTTTTTTTTCATTTTATTTGCATATTATGGTGGAAAATAAGTATTTGGTCAGAAACAAAATTTCATCTCAATACTTTGTGATATTTGTTGGCAATGACAGAGGTCAAACGTTTTCTGTAAGTCTTCACAAGGTTGCCACACACTGTTGTTGGTATGTTGGCCCATTCCTCCATGCAGATCTCCTCTAGAGCAGTGATGTTTTTGGCTTTTCGCTTGGCAACACGGACTTTCAACTCCCTCCAAAGGTTTTCTATAGGGTTGAGATCTGGAGACTGGCTAGGCCACTCCAGGACCTTGAAATGCTTCTTACGAAGCCACTCCTTCGTTGCCCTGGCGGTGTGCTTTGGATCATTGTCATGTTGAAAGACCCAGCCACGTTTCATCTTCAATGCCCTTGCTGATGGAAGGAGGTTTGCACTCAAAATCTCACGATACATGGCCCCATTCATTCTTTCATGTACCCGGATCAGTCGTCCTGGCCCCTTTGCTGAGAAACAGCCCCAAAGCATGATGTTTCCACCACCATGCTTTACAGTAGGTATGGTGTTTGATGGATGCAACTCAGTATTCTTTTTCCTCCAAACACGACAAGTTGTGTTTCTACCAAACAGTTCCAGTTTGGTTTCATCAGACCATAGGACATTCTCCCAAAACTCCTCTGGATCATCCAAATGCTCTCTAGCAAACTTCAGACGGGCCCGGACATGTACAGGCTTAAGCATTGGGACACGTCTGGCACTGCAGGATCTGAGTCCATGGTGGCGTAGTGTGTTACTTATGGTAGGCCTTGTTACATTGGTCCAAGCTCTCTGCAGTTCATTCACTAGGTCCCCCCGCGTGGTTCTGGGATTTTTGCTCACCGTTCTTGTGATCATTCTGACCCCACGGGGTGGGATTTTGCGTGGAGCACCAGATCGAGGGAGATTATCAGTGGTCTTGTATGTCTTCCATTTTCTAATTATTGCTCCCACAGTTGATTTCTTTACTCCAAGCTGGTTGGCTATTGCAGATTCAGTCTTCCCAGCCTGGTGCAGGGCTACAATTTTGTTTCTGGTGTCCTTTGACAGCTCTTTGGTCTTCACCATAGTGGAGTTTGGAGTCAGACTGTTTGAGGGTGTGCACAGGTGTCTTTTTATACTGATAACAAGTTTAAACAGGTGCCATTACTACAGGTAATGAGTGGAGGAAAGAGGAGACTCTTAAAGAAGAAGTTACAGGTCTGTGAGAGCCAGAAATCTTGATTGCTTGTTTCTGACCAAATACTTATTTTCCACCATAATATGCAAATAAAATGAAAAAAAAACAGACAATGTGATTTTCTGGATTTTTTTTTCTCAGTTTGTCTCCCATAGTTGAGGTCTACCTATGATGTAAATTACAGACGCCTCTCATCTTTTTAAGTGGTGGAACTTGCACTATTGCTGACTGACTAAATACTTTTTTGCCCCACTGTATATATATATATATATATATGTAGTTTCTTTTGGACAAAGACTGCTCTGGCTCATTAACATTCCTGAGGGGGGAAGGAGCCAGGAAGGAGTGAGGAGAGCTGTAGTCTCATGTTACAGGCTGAGAGTGAATATGCAGGCAGGGGAAAGGAGGGGGGTCAAACCCTCACAACTGGTATAGCAGAGTTCAGTATGTGAGTAGAAGATGGAATGCTCCAGAAGGTGTGATAATAGGGAAAATCATACATGATATTTTACATTATCGTAACAAGTAAGGTTAATTGATATATGCCAGAGCAAAGGGAGCTAGCCTCCTGGAAAGAACACAGAATCTGGTGCTGGAGCCAGTACAGGTAACATGGTAAAAAAGATACTTTCAAGAATCACTTGTCATTTTCATGAAAGGGATTATCTTTTTTTGACCAATGCCTTATATTCAATTAGGACACATAGAAGTAATAAAGTCCCTTTCCAAAAAAAACAAAAAATAAATTTGAATACATATTTAGGTCTTTACATTATTATAGCTTAATTAATATTGTACATTGTTTTATAAGTAAATTACTCTTCCAGATCATATTCACAACTACGGATAACCTGGGGCACAAACATTGGGGTCCAATGAGCCATAATCATTTGTATCTGTAAGCACCAGTGCACCAGTGTGTGCAGATAGTGTTTAAAATACAAAGTGTCAGGAAAATATGAATAATTTTCGATGGTTTCCATTGCACATACAGCGCTTTCTGATGCATCTCCTTAGTCTTATGGTAAGGACATGCGGCCCCTTCCCCCATTTGGTTTCAGCAGGCATATAGCTGCAGTTCTCGCTCCCCCTGCAATGTGTAATTCTATCCCACTCTACTTCCCCTTATGACCAGCTAAATCAGGCTTTGTTTGAAAGCACGTCTCTTTGTTTATTAAAACTTGAATATATTAATACAGAATAATCATAAAGGCAGGAAACTTATATTTTTGGAACCTGCATAATTAAAGCTATTTTTGAAGATTGTGCGCCCACCAGAAACCAGAACCGGGTATCTGCCTCCCAATAATGCCTAGATATATGATGTTCTGTCTTAAACTAAAGATAATTTTGTAAGAAGACAGATAATACTCATGTCGTCTCTCTGGGAGCCTCGCAGCTTGAGATATAGCCCGCTGAAGTTTTTAGTAATTTTCAAAAGGGGAGTACATTCCCTAGCTCCACCTACGCTGTGAGGTCAGCCAGGGAAAGGCATAAAACTTGAATGCTCAATTAGGAATTTGTCTTTTGCCTGGGGTGTCAGCTTGTAGCCAGTTGTGCATTTTTACCCTTTGTTCTGTGAAGATTCCCCTCCCCCACATCCACATGGCATACCCATGACTAAGATGTGTAAGTTCTTATTTTAATTCCTTTTATTTCTAACTGTTTCCATATACTGTATTTTGTCTCTTTTTTAAAATCTTTTTGTATTTTTGTAAACACTGCCTATAATTTCTGGAATAAATCTATAAAATTTACTAGTTTTGTTTTGGAGTAAATCTATAAAATTTTACTTGTTTGTTTTCCTTGCTCTAAGAACGAACTGCCATGACATCTGCACTAAATTATGCTACCCTGTGGTGGGGTCCTAGTGGCAGCAAAGTGTTCTGGGGGATTTTGGGAGACTCTGGCAGTGATGGAACGGAGGCTTATGTGTGTATTTCCTGCCTGAGAATGGGGATTTACATACTGCCCTCACTGCAGAGTGCCCAATAGCCAGTACACGGCAAGGAGCCTTTCAGGCGAATAGTTTTCCTGGGTGTAGTTCCCTGTCTAACCTGAGGGTTAGGGGGGCACCAGAGAGCTGCAAGTTCCTAACGAGAACTGGAAAGTGGGATAAGAAAGTACATCCCTGATATATAAGTGGGATCGCAAAATTGGATTCCTGACAGGAAGAGTTAGTAAAAAAAGTCATAATCTATTAAGAGAATTAATAGAAAGAGAAATGTGAATTATCTCTGGAATCTATATCTGTCATATATCTGATATTAAAAGCCATTACTCAACTCATATTATTGCTTTTTTTAATAGTAAGATATAGTCTGAAGCATGCTATACCAAATGAAATTTATAATGCTTTATGTGTTTGACCACTTCATAACCCGGTCATTTTACATTTTTGTCATTTTTGTTTTTTCCTCCCTTTCTTCCAAGAGCAATAACTTTATTTTTCTGTCTTTATTACATATTCACTTTACGGTAAAACTGACCTGGAAATATGATTCTCCAGGTAAGTATGATTACACACATACGAAACATACATAATTTTTTTTCTTTCATTTAAATAGTGACAAAAACATTTTGAAATTTGTAGAAAAAAGTGCTTGTGTCGCCATTTTCCGAGACGTGTAATGATTTACATTTTTGGAATATGGGGCTGTTTGAGGAGTCATATTTTGATCATCTCACATTGCATTTTATTGCAATGTTGTAGGACCTAAAAAAACTTAATTATGGTGTTTACATTTTTTTCATTATGCCATCTACTAATCATAGTATTTTATTTGATATTTTAATAGATCAGAATTTTATGAATGCAGCGATACCAAATATGTGTATTTTTTATATATTTTTTCATTGTCTCAACTTCAATGGTGTAAGAGGGGGGTGATTTAGCATTTTTTCAGATTTTTAAAAACATTTTTTGCTCACTTTTAAGTGTATTTGTTAGTCCTCTTAGTGGACTTGAAGCTGCAATCATCTGATGGTTGTACTATAAATAGCAGTTGCTATGTATAGTGAAAAATCACGGTGCCTTAGGAGCTCAAGCTAAATGCTGGCTTTCACATGAAAATTGTCATGACAAGCATGAAGGTCTTCAACAGGGTCACAGTTGTCATAGTAACCCATCAGTGCCCCGCGAACAGGTCATTGGGCTCTATTAGCAAGAGTTAGATGCTGTTGTCAGGGAATGACAGCAGCATTTAACAGGTTAAAAGCTGCGTGAAGAGCTCCATTCTACCCACGGCTGTTAGAGGCAGATGATGGTTAATTAAATCAGCCATCATCTGCCAGGAAAGATGTGCGCTCAATGTGTGATCCCTCATAAAAGTTAGGTACATGGCATACAATGTAAATTTATGCCATATGTCATGAAAGATTTAAATGTTATTAGATTTAAATGTAATCATGTAACTCTGTGTTTGCTCCTTACTATTACATGAAAGTAATCAGTATTGTCATTATTTACATTAGGATTGGGCTTAAAACTTGAGTACTAGGAAAATCAGAATGTGCCGATCTTGCAGTATCAGGCACAGACAGGTAATGGACAAGACTACTGCTGTACACCCTATTTTCAAAAGCAAGATCATGCAGAGATTAATTTGTTAGTGTATTGTTTACATTGCTTAAAATTGAGGGTCTGTCCACATGAAGATTCTTTTTCTGGAAGAATAGGCCAAAAATCAGACCTGAGCAATGCATGCAACAAGTTTCACCATACAGGAGGCGTCTCGAAGCTGTCAACACCAACAAAGGCTTTTGTACAAAGTATTAATTAAATTTTATTAAGCATGTTCAGCACTTTTTACCTATGTAATTTCTCATTATTGCCGATAAGATAACTTACCGTAATTGATGAACTTATATGGTTTGATTCCTTTGTTTGTGTGGATTTTATGTTTTTATACCAACATCTGGTGAGAATTTCATGTCAATCGCACATTTAGATATATTTACTTAGAAAACTGATGATGTGTTCAGTAATTTTTTCACCAGCTGTATATGATTGTGATGGAAATACAGTATATAGAACTTACTAATTTTCTAGTGTTGGCCCATGAGTGGTGATGTATGTGAATGGAACTGACTGAAAGGCTTGTTTCAAAAGCTAAGTTGACATCTAGGCATCAGCTGTGATTGTTTGCTTCCTGTTTCTGCATGACATACCGGAGAACTATTTGTGCATAGCAGGTTTAGCTGTGTTGGACATTCTCTGCATGATCTTAAGTCTTGTAGGGTATGTGCGCATGTTGAGTATTTGCTTGCTGAAACTTCTGCATCTCTTGGCAGCAAAAATGCTGCGGAAAATCTACAGCGTTTTTGGTGGGTTTTTGCATCCGTTTTTTGCATGCATTTTTTTTCCTGTGCATTCAAAGGGTTGAAAACACAGTCAAAAATTCACAAAGAATTGACATGCTGCAGGTTTAAACACACTGAAAATCCTGAAATTAACAATGCTGATCATGTGCACAACACTAGGATTTTCATTGACTTTGCTGCCATAAGAATTCCCTAGCATTTTTGGGTTTAGCAGAAAGAAGACAGCAAGAACATATAAAAAATGCTCCATATCTACACATCCTACAAGATATTTTGATGTCACTGCACAATTATATTAAGTGAGCTCATTCGACTTGCTGCCCTGCATTTAATATTTTTTGCAGTTTTACACTTATCGGGCATTGTAGTTTTCTTTTCTTTTCCACCCATTTTAAAGATTTCAAGGAAATTCAAATATATTACAACCTAGGGTCCTGTCAAAAATTAACCCCTTTCCTACATTGGACGTAATATTCCGTCCATGTAACCTGGGCCCTAATTCCCATGGACGGAATATTACGTCATAGAGATCAGCGGCGCCCGCGTGGTGAGAGCCGCTGATCGCGGCCGGGTGTCAGCTGATTATCACAGCTGACACCCGGCACAATGTGTCAGGGGCGGTCACGGACCACCCCCGACACATTAACCCCTTGCACACCGCGATCAAACACGATCGCGGAGTACCAGGGGTTAAAGGGAAGCATCGGCAGGGAGGGGGCTCCCTCCGTGCTTCCCTGAGCCTCCCACAGCAGCGCAATGTGCAGCGCTGCTGAGAGGGGCTGTTTCCCTGCAGGTCCCCGGATCCAAGATGGCGACGGGGACCTTCGGGGGCCTGCAGGGAGCTGCTTCCTCAGTGCCTGCAAAGCGCAGGCATGAGGAAGTCTGCGTCTATGTCTGTGACAGATCGCTGATCTGTTACAGTGATCTGTGATGTGACAGATCAGCAATCTGTCACAGGACAGTTATGTCTCCCCTGGGACAATGTAATAAAGTAAAAAAAAACTGTGTAAAAATAATTTTAAAAAAAATCGCTAAATAAATAAAAAAAAAAATATTCCCTAATAAATTCATTTTTTGGAAGTAAAAAAAACAATAAAAATACACATATTTGGTATCATCAATAACGACCCGCCCTATAAAACTGTCCCATTAGTTAACCCCTTTTGCGAACCCCTTAAAAAATAAAAATAAAAAACGAAGCAAAAAATAATGATTTATTATCATACCGCCGAACATAAAGTGAAATGATGCGCGATCAAAAAGACGCATATAAATATCCATGGTACCACTGAAAATGACAACTTGTCCCGCAAAAAACGAGCCATGGTACAGCATCATCAGCAAAAAAGTAAAAAAGTCATAGCTCACAGAACAAAGCAATGCAAAAATAATTATTTTTTATATAAAATTGTTTTCATTGCATAAAAGCGCCAAAACATAAAAAAAGACCTAAATGAGGTATCGCTGTAACCGTACTGACCCGAAGAATAAAACCGCTTTATCAATTTTACCGCACGCGGAACGGTGTAAACGCACCCCCCAAAAGAAATTCATGAAGCGCTGGTCTTTGTTCATTCTGCGTCCCAAAAATCGGAATAAAAAACGATCAAAAGACGCCACGTGCCCGAAAATGATACCAATAAAAACGTCAACTCATCCCGCAAAAAATAAGACCTCACATGACTCGGTGGGTCAAAATATGGAAAAATTATAGCTCTCAATATGTGGTGATGTAAAAACTATTTTTACAATAAAAAGCGTCTTTTAGCATGTGACAGCTGACAAAAATAAAAATCGCCATAAATAGTAAATCAAACCCCCCATTATCACCCCTTTAGTTAGGGAAAAATAACAAAATTAAAAGAAAATGTATTTATTTCCATTTTCCCATTAGGGTTAGGGTTAGGGCTAGGGTTAGGGTTAGAGTTAGTGCTAGGGCTAGGGTTAGGGCTAGGGTTAGGGCTAGGGTTAGGGTTAGGGCTAGGGTTAGGGTTAGGGCTAGAGTTAGGGCTGAGATTAGGGTTAGGGGTGTGTTGGAGTTAGGGTTGGAGTTATAATTGGGGGGTTTCCCCTGTTTGGGCACATCAGGTGCTCTCCGAATGCAACATGGCGTCTGATCTCAATTCCAGCCAATTCTGTGTTGAAAAAGTCAAATGGTGCTCCTTCCCTTCCAAGCTCTGCCATGCGCCCAAACAGTGTTTTACTCCCACATATAAAATATCAGCCTACTCAGGACAAATTGCAAAACAACTTTTGGGGTCCAATTTCTCCTGTTACCCTTAGTAAAAAAAAAATTGGGGGTGAAGAGATCATTTTTGTGGAAAAAATATGATTTTTTAATTGTACGTTATAAACTTCTGTGAAGCCCTTGGGGGTTCAAAGTTCTCACCATATGTCTAGATAAGTTCCTTGGTGGGTCTAGTTTCCAAAATGGGGTCACTTGTGGGGGGTTTCCACTGTTCAGGTACATCAGGGGCTCTACAAATGTGACATGGCATCCGATCTGAATTCCAGCCAATTTTGCATTGAAAAAGTCAAACGGCGCTCCTTCCATTCTGAGCTCTGCCATACGCCGAAGCAGTGGTTCCCCCCCACATATCAGGTATCAGCGTACTCAGGACAAATTGCACAATAACTTTTCCAGTCTAGATTCTCCTGTTACCCTTGGTAAAATAAAAAAAATTGAACCTGAAGTATTTTTTTTGTGAAAAAAAGTTAAATGTTCATTTTTTTAAAATATTCAAAAAAAATTCCTGTGATGCATCTGATGGGTTAATAAACTTCTTGAATGTGATTTTGAGCACTTTAAGGGGTGCAGTTTTTAGAATGGTGTCACTTTTGGGTATTTTCTATCATATAGACCCCTCAAAGTGGCTTCAAATGTGATGTGGTCCGTAAAAATAAATTGGTGTTGCAAAAATGTGAAATCGCTGGTCAAATTTTAACCCTTACAACTTCCTAACAAAAAAAAATTTTGGTTCCAAAATTGTGCTGGTGTAAAGTAAACATGTGGGAAATGTTATTTATTAAGTTTTTTGTGTGCTGTATCTCTGTGATTTAAGGGCATAAAAATTCAAAGTTGGAAAATTGTGAAATTTTAAAATTTTTTGCCAAATTTCCATTTTTTTCACAAATAAACGCAAGTTATTTGAATGAAATTTTACCACTAACATGAAGTACAATATGTCATGAGAAAACAATGTCAAAATCACCAGGATCCATTGAAGCATTTCAGAGTTATTACCTCATAAAGGGACAGTGGTAAGAATTGTAAAAATTGGCCCGGGAGTTAACGTGCAAACCACCCTTGGTAGTGAAGGGGTTAAAAAAAACAGAGTGCAATAATTTTAAAGCTTCTTATAGACATTTTCTGCACAACAGAGCATAGAATACACATCAGGAGTTGAAAATTAGAAATAATATTCGTTAATTTGAACAAAATTATCTCATTTAGAAATTGATGGCAGTAACACACCTCTTTAACAACAGTCTGTAAATGTCTGGGAAATGAGAAGGCCAATTTCTGGAGTTTTGGAGGAGTAATGTTGTCCCATTCTTGTCTTGATTTAGGATTCTAGCTGCTCAACAGTTCTGGGTTTTCTTTGTTCTTGATTTTCTTTACCAGATTTTTCATTTCATAAAGTTCCATGTGTTTTCTATTTGTAAAAGAATTGCAGGTGAGTCAGTTTATCATCCAAACTCTTGTTTTGTGAAGCTATGCTGTTGTTATAGATGCAGTATGAATTTAACATTGTCCTACTAAAATATGCATGAACTTACATGAAATAGACATTTTCTGGATGGCGGCGTATGTTCTGAAACCTCTAAATAATGCTCAGCATTAACAGCGCCTTTTAATAAGTTTAAGCTGCCCGAGCCATAGGCACAAATGCAGCACCATACATTAAGAGATGTAGACTTTTGATCTGTGCTCTGATAACAAGCTTGACTGTCCCTTCATATTTCAGGTACTGACACACTTAGCGATGCACCAGCGATCCCGACCAGCGATATGACGCAGTCAGAATCGCTGGTGCATCGCTAAGTGGTCGCTAGTGAGCTGCCACACAGGCAGATCTCACCAGCGACATAGCAGCGGTCGGGGGTCGTTACTTACCTGTAAGACGAGGCGATCCTGACGTCCTCCCACCCGCATCCACGCATCGCTCGTCGGCACCACAGGAAGCCCAGCAGGAAGCTGATGACGAGAAATGGCCCAGGACGTTCTCGCGCGATCAGCGATAATCAGCGGGGGAGCCGGTCAGAGGTAAGTATCACACATAGCGATATCGCTAGCAATATCACTGCTGCATCACAAAACCAGTGACGTTATAGCAATATTGCTAGCGATATCGCTTAGTGTGAGAGGCCCTTTAGATTCATCTGACTTTAGAGCAGTTTTCCAATTTTCCACCGGCCACTTTAAATGAGATTGGCCTAGAGAAGATATCAGCATTTCTGGATTGTATTGATGTATGAAGGATAGAGCTTTAACTTGCATTTGCAGATTGTATTCACAGACAATGATTGGCCTCTACATTTTTGGCTCTTGGCCTCTATATTTTTCAGCGGTGTGTAAAATGGCATCAAGCATTTGTTTTCTTTTAATGATCCTTACAAATCAAGCTGCAAATATTTAGAATTTGGAAAAACCTAGAAATGTAAGGAAATTCGACTGGAAATTTATCTGCAGTAGTTCCATTTCCTCTTCTTTACCTATCTATAATGATCGCTAGTAAAATGGGAACATCAACATTTTCATCACAATCATGTATGCGTAAATAATCTAGCACATAGTATATCTATGCTTTCTTAATACAATAAAAGTAAGCATGTAGCATTCTACATGCATCGGAGTAGTAGCTTGTGATCTGTGATGTTACTGCAGCACAGGTATGATGACTGCACTTCTCAGTCATCCTTCTGTGTTTCTATAATGATGCCACCAAAAGTTGATTCTGATAAGACTGAGTCCAAATCCTCAGCCCTGATTTCTACGTCACACACAACGCAGAAAAATACGAACCGTATTGTACGGCTGTAATACGCATAAATGGTCCCTAAATAGTGATCCGTATGTTATCCGTTGTCAGGGTGTGGCCACGTATTTTTCTCATGTAAGCATCCGTAAGTAATCTGTATGTGATCCGTATAGCGTTTTTTTTCTCGCAACCTTGAAAATTGGACATTTAATGTTTTTAAGGCCTGCACATAATTTAAATCTTCATCACCAACCCTATTTATTGCCTCTACATCAGGTGGCAGCCTCCAATCTGCCCATTTTGGTGCTGTGCTTGTGTTGGTGTCTTGGTGGTTGTTAGCAAACATGTCAGACACACCTCAGTTCACCCCAACTGACCGTGTTCTGTTCAACTGGGTTTTGTCCCGCCGCTTTGACCAGCCATACCCAGTGATGGTGGATCCGAGGAGGAGGAGATGAATGTGGGTGTATCCACATTTGAGACAATGCCTCAATAAAGGCCATTTTCACAGGCTTTATGCAGCTCTGAGGACACATCCTGACAAGTTTTTCCTCTATTGCCGGATGACCGCTTCTACCTTTGATGTTTTGTTGGAGACAGTGCGCCCAGGGATCACATTCCAGGACACCCGGATGCGCAAATGTATCTCTGTGGAGGAGCGGCTTCTCCTTACGTTACGGTATGTATTCCTCAGCTACAGAATGTATGTAGATGATTCGTTTCCAAAATATTTCTCTCACTCAGCCACACCTTTTTGGCTGAGTGACATTATGAATGGTTCCCAAATATATGCTCTAAGTAAGAAGACTTTGATGTGTTATTACACATTACATAGCCGTGTTACATGTGTATATAAATTGTTTGCTTATCTTCTTACTTACCCACTGTTCTGGTTTTCAATATGTAATGTGTGCATCCTTTAGCATGCAGTAATGTATATATTTTCTCCATTTGTTTAATTGTAGGTTCTTCACAACTGGCCTTTCTTATGCCGCACTCCATCTGGAGTTTTTGATTGGGCGATGGACAATATCTGGCATCGTTCGTGCTACATGTTCGGAAATCTGGTCCAGACTTAATCAACTGGTCAAGCCAGAGCCCAAGATGGTTGACTGGTTGAGGATGGCCAGGAGATTTGAGTCACACTGCCAATTCCCCAATTGTATTGGAGCCCTGGATGGGAAGCACATCCGAGTGCGTAAGCAGCTGAACTCAGGGTCCCAATTCTATAATTATAAACAATATTTTTATGTTGTTCTGTTGGTTGACAGTAACTACAGGTTTATAATTGTAGAAATTGGGGCTTATAGAAGAACTGGAGACTCTTGAGTCTTCAATTCTTCCATTATGGGTCGGCGGCTGCGCAAAAACCAGTTAGACCTACCACCACCACGTCAGCTGCAAGGCTCAAATCAAGAAGCGGTTCCTTATGTCCTAGTGGGGGATGAAGCCTTCCAATTGACCAGGCATGTAGTGAGGCCATACCTGCGCAGAAACCTTGACCACCGGCGCAGGATTTTTAATTTGCGCCTTTCACGTGCCCAAAGACTGGTGGAGTGCGCTTTCGGCATTCTTTGTGCCAAATGGCATATCCTCCAGTCTGCCATTCAGCTGTGTGAAGCCAACGTCAATGAGGTCATCAAAGCTTGTGTGGTCCTCCCTAACTTCACTAGACTGCATGATTGATCCTCATCTGATGTGGCTGAAGGTGTGGTGGACAATGGGGATAGGCCTAGGCCACATGTGCTCCCTTTACGGCATCCTCTCTCAGGACTCAAAGTACGTGATGTGTTCACCCAGTATTTTGTTTCACCTCAGGGTGCTACTACAAGATCAGGCTTTATCTATGTTGTGATGTTCTTATGTGTGTGTATATAAATAGTATTTTTTACTGTCCTAAGATTTGTGTTTTCTGTTTATATGGCCTAAAGTTGTCTTACTTATTCGAATGCCTAAAATAATGAAAGTTGCATTTTCTAATTTTTCATAAATGCAAAAAATAACTTAGAATACTGTTTACCATATTTTTGTCAAATGGCAGATATTGCCCTGCCTATTGGGGCTTTTCTGTATAGCACATTATATTATTTGGACACCCAAATAGGTAACAAGAAAGAAACATTTGCTAACGCAAAAACATAAACAACTTTTTGGTTTTATAACTGCTGGTAGCTTGGCGGACATGATGGTGGGAGGCCTTCATCTCTTTGTTGGGGGTTGAGGTGCCCAGCTTGACCATCACCCTGTTGGGGTGGATGTTCTTGGCTCTGTGGCAATATGTGGCTATGGTCATGTAGCTGTGCACCAAAGAGACCATAAGGATAATGGCGATAAAACTCCTGTGGCTGATTGTAGCCATGTCCATCATACCCCTCAATATGACCATGTTGTCCAAACCCAGGTTGGGGCCAGCCTCCAACACTGGGTCTGTACAAGTGGCCATATTGGGCAGGTTGGTTATAGGCTGCCATTTGGCCATTTTGTGGCCAAGGTTGGTTTGGGGGGAATGGGTGGTGTTGGCACATGTGCAGGCGGAACTTCAGATCCGAATTGAGCATGCGCATCTGGTTGTCCGGCAAGGCGGAGATGGTTATGGGGTGAGAGCTGCCACCTCTCAAGATACTCAAACAACTCATATGGGTCATTGGGGTGTGTGCATGCATCAATTAGGATCTGAATGGATCCTTGCACACGTAGCCTCACCTCACGGGGTAGGGGACGTAGGTACCGGGCCAGGCTTCGGGAATATGCCTCTTCACCCTCATCCTGGGCAGCCCTGGACAGGTAATTGAGGACACCTGTGTCTACATGCTTCTGGGTATCAGAGGCAGTGTTGTCTCTTCTCCGTCTCCCACGGCGGCCTACGGCTGCAGGCTGGGGGGACCCCTTAAGATTGCCAGTAGGGCTTCTGCTGTTGCTGGGATCTTCGACATTGCTGGGTGCTGTTGGCTCTTCTGGTTCTGGACCAGGTCCAGAACCTGATGCTGGTCCTGGTGCTAGTGGAGCTTGGGGGTTGCAAATGCTCAGGTCAGTACATGGGCCAGCCACCTCTTCACCTCCTCCGGCCGGGTCTATAGTGGCCTCAGAATCCGACCCTGTCTCCCTCTGTGTGAGGTTGGACTGAGTTCTGTTAGGAAATGCAAAAAAAAAATGTAGCTCTGACCCTAAGCAACATATGTGTCATGTGGCGTGATGTTTGTATTTACGGTCTGAGATCCATAATGGGTGCCAAAAATTACAAGCGGTCAAAATATATGTATTTCTGCCCCACTCCTGGCGCTCTGCTGTCTTTCCCGCCGCTAATGGTCAAAGATGCTGCTCCAGCGTCTCATCACATCCTCAACTGCAATGTGAAGGGAAAATGGACTTTAACCTTTGGGTAATGTGCCAAGCAATATTCCTAACATTTCACATAGTCATGTGGCCTAGTAGGGGGTGCTTTTTAGCAAACTTTTTCGTTTGCAAACAGGGATACTTACATACACAGTATAAGATTTTAGGGGCTACTTTAAAAAAGCTCACTTCTGGCCTTTAAGATGATTGGTAAAAAAGGCAATTACTTACGAATATGTTGTTGCTCTTTACGTGGCCGTTGGGCAAAGTCAGGAAACATCTGCACACAGACGGGCCTCCATGCCACCTCTTTTCTGGCCCTGTCGGAATAAGGGGCATCCCGTTGGTCCCAAATTTCGGGCCTTTCCTGGACCAAAACAATCAACAGCTCCACATTAATGAGGGTAGACATGCTGCTGTACTCCGTGGAGGTGTATTTCCTGGATGTCTGGAGTGCTTTATGAGCTAATTTGCATGTCTAAGCTTCCTGATGATGGATTGGCCCATTTCTTGTCACCAGGAGAAGTCTTGCATATTTCTTGCAAGTCATACATGTGTTCCATGTTGTGATAAAACACTCCGGGGTCGCCTTTGCTGGGGTCAAAGGTCACGAGCGTTCAGCATGAAACTCAGGCACAGAGCTGGGATTCGGGTATAACTGACACTGGGTCAGGTTTATTAAAGGTGAAAGCAATACATAAAAGAAATGAAACATAAAACAAATCCTTGCCTGTCCGGCACTAACTAAACAAAGTACAACCTAACTACCAACTGGCGGGCTTCTCCCGTCCAGCCAAACCACAGTTGCAGTGGGCACTGCTTCCACTCACGTGTGTCTCTCACACAGACAGGCTCTCTGTGTTCCCAGGCTGAGACACTCACACAACCACCTTGCATCCTTTTATATCCACCTCCCATTATTCATTAGCAAGCAGGTGCGATACTGACCAGACTAGGCCACATAGGAAAGGAATCTGGGCGAGATATACCTGCCCTCATCCACTATTCCCACATGATTCTCACATATCCCCCCCCTCTGCTCAGACCACTCCGGTCGAGCAATGACACCCGCCAAACAGTGCACTCGGGACAGGGCATCTGCATTTCCCATCTGTACCCCTGGGCGGTGCTCCACCGTAAAAGTGTAGGCCTGCAGGGCAAGGAACCACCGGGTCACCTGGCTATTCCGTTCCTTGTTCAAGTGCATCCACTTGAGAGGGGCATGGTCAGTGATCAGCCTGAACTTTCTGCCCACCAGGTAATATTTGAGGGCCTCTAGAGCCCACTTAATGGCGAGGCACTCTTTTTCTACGACTGCATACCTTTGCTCGTGTTTATTCAGCTTCCTGCTGAGATAGAGGACTGGGTGTTCCACTCCGTCCCTCACTTGTGAGAGTACGGCCCCGATACCGGTATCAGAGGCATCCGTTTGTACCACAAACTGTCAGGATTTGTACCGGGGTCTAGTCTGTGTTCCACAGCAAGTCTCGCTGCCTTACTGGCTGTGCCACACAACCAGTCTTAATATACAGTTTCTGATCAACTAGTTCTTTTTCGTTCATCGTTCTTCCTCCGTTCTGGTGATTGGCTGCTTCACTGTTTCCTGTGCTTATGTACCGCCTTTTTCCTATTTAACACTCCACAGGGCTCTCACTCCTTGCCGGTGATTCTTCTGTGGTACGGATTCCTGTCTTCCCTACAGCGCTGTCCGGTACAACCTCTGACAGCCTCCCGGTCTCTCTTTCGTTGAGTACCTCTGGGACTCCAGCTTTCCACTTTTGTCTTTGCTGAAATCTTAGTAGTTTTTGTGGTAGCTTGGGGTTTCGTGGTTTTACCCTTCAGGTTCATTCACTCTTTAGTTTCACTCTAGGAGTCCTCCTTGCTGCTGCTTGTCTCCCTTAGGTTGTCCTGCACTCATTCCACCCTCGGTTTACCCTCACTGTAGCTCCCTGCACTTACGCCGAGGTAGGGACCGCCGCCCAGTTGTCGCCCACCGGCTAGGGTGGGACCGGCAAGTAGGTAGGGTCAGTGGTGGGTGGAGCTCAGTGGCACCTTCTTCCCCTGCCGTGTGGTGGAATCATAACAGAATCACCGGCCTTCCCTATGGACGCTATGACCTCTTTAGTCAATCAAATGCAGGGTCTTACTCAGCTGGTGCAAGATCTTGCTGCGCAGGTCCAGCGTCAGGAGCAAATTCAAGCAGCTGCCGTTGCAGGGACAACTAATTCTGAGCCTAGAGTTAACTTACCCGAGCCATTTTTCGGAGATAGAAGCCAATTTGCTTCTTTTAGAGAAAATTGTAAATTATATTTTCAATTACGACCTATTTCTTCTGGCCCCCCAGCTCAAAGAGTCCGTATCATAATCTCTCGCTTACGGGAGGGACCCCAAGAGTGGGCCTTCTCTCTGCCGCCAGATTCAAATCTCCGTGATTCAGTAGACAACTTCTTTCAAGCCTTAGGGAATATTTATGATGAGCCTGACCAAGTCGCTCTGGCCGAGGCAAACCTTACCTCCCTGACCCAGGGTGATCAGGAGGTAGAGGTTTATTGCACCCAGTTTCGTAGATGGAGCTTAGCTACCCGTTGGAATGATCCCGCCCTTCGGAATCAATTTCAGCGGGGTCTTTCACCAGCCCTAAAGGATGAATTGGTACACTACACTCTGCCCCAGTCTCTGGAAGAGCTGATGGCTTTAATGGTCAGAATAGATCGCAGGTTAAGGGCGAGGAGATCGGAGCAGGCAGCAGCACAAGTTTCCGTTTTCTCTAGGGTCACTCCGGCTGTTCCGAATCTGCCAGCTGCCGAACCTATGGAATTGGGAGCCATGCAGCAAGCTACCACAGATCCAAGTCCTTGCCGTCCACGCCACGCACCTGGAACCTGTTTTTACTGCGGAGATCCTCGGCACTGGATAAAGGATTGCCCGCGGTGCCCTGGCACTCCACAGGAATCTTCTCGGAATACACCACCTAGGCCTGTGGGTGGACAGGTAATTCCTTTAAGTTCTAAGAGACTCTTAGTGCCAATTTCTATTGCTTTCACCTCCTCTAAGGGAGAAGGAGTTGCCATGATTGATTCAGGGGCTACTGCTAATTTTATGTGTTTTGAGTTTGCTGTCTCATTGGGTATTTCTTTAATTCCTCTCGCTCACCCCACTAAATTAGTTGGTATTGATAACACCCCACTAGCAAATGGGGAGATTAGTCTCTGTACTCCATTGCTATCATTTCAGGTTGGTGTACTGCATGTGGAACAGCTGTCATTTTTTGTTATGCATGACCTCCCAACTAGTGTCATACTGGGGCTTCCATGGCTCCAGCTCCATAACCCCAACATTAACTGGGTTTCTGGTGAATTGGTGAAGTGGGGTGCACATTGTTCACAGAAATGCTTGTTAACACACGTTTGTGGTATCGTCTCCGTACAAGCTTCTCTTCAGAATCTTTTGGGCCAATTCGCAGATGTCTTTTCTATGAAGGAGTCTGAGCGGTTGCCACCTCATCGCTCCTATGACTGTACTATCAATTTGGTTCCCAATTGTAAATTCCCTAAGGGACGCCTATATAATTTATCACCTCCTGAAAGAGAAGCTTTACGTGAATATGTACAAGAGGCTCTAAGAAAGGGGCATATCCGTCCGTCCACCTCACCCCTGGCCGCAGGTTTCTTTTTTGTCAGTAAAAAGGATGGAGGACTTAGGCCGTGTGTAGACTACCGAGGTCTTAATGAAATAACTGTCCGTAACCAATATCCACTACCGTTGATTCCGGACCTGTTTAACCAGGTTCAGGGGGCTCGATGGTTCTCGAAGTTGGACCTGAGAGGGGCGTATAATCTCATTCGTGTAAAGGCTGGCGATGAGTGGAAGACCGCCTTCAATACCCCCGAGGGCCACTTCGAGTATTTAGTTATGCCCTTTGGGCTGTGCAATGCTCCGGCGATTTTTCAAAATTTCACCAATGATATTTTCCAACATGCTATTGGCCGCTATGTAATTGTCTATCTGGATGATATTTTAGTGTTCTCTCCTGACTGGGACTCACATTTAAATCATGTAAGGGATGTTCTCCAGGTACTTCCGCAATAACCAACTTTTCGCCAAGCAAGAAAAGTGTATTTTCGGGGTCCAAAGTCTATCTTTTTTGGGTCATATTTTGACACCCCAGGCCATCACAATGGAGCCGGAGAAGGTAAAAGCGGTTCTTAATTGGGCTCGTCCTGCATCTTTGAAAGCTCTTCAAAGATTTCTGGGGTTTGCCAATTTTTACCGCAAGTTTATAAAAAACTTCTCCATTGTGGTGAAACCTCTCACAGATCTTACTGTGAAAGGTTCCGACTTGGTAAACTGGAGTAAAGATGCAGTGGACGCCTTCACGTTTCTTAAGGAGAGCTTTGCCACTGCTCCTGTTCTTACCCAGTCCGATCAGGAGTGACCCTTTGTTGTTGAGGTTGACGCCTCAGAGGCAGGGGTGGGGGCAGTACTTTCACAGGGGACTTCGTCTTTGACTCATTTGAAACCCTGTGCGTTCTTCTCAAAGAAGTTTTCCCCAGCTGAAAAAAATTATGATATTGGGAATAGGGAACTGCTCGCTATAAAATTGGCCTTTGAGGAATGGCGACATTTCCTGGAGTGGGCCAAACATCCTGTTACTGTCCTCACCGATCATAAAAATCTTGAATATCTCAAAATGGCCAAACGGCTTAATCCAAGACAGGCAAGGTGGGCGTTGTTCTTTTCACGTTTTAATTTTGTGATTTCTTTCAGACCCGGCTGCAAAAACGCCAGAGCAGACGCGCTATCTAGAAGCTTCTTGCCTGGACAACCGTCAAACATCCCACCTGTTCCCATTTTACCTGATAAAGTATTTTTGGCTGCTAATTCCTCTGATTTGTTTGCTGAAGTTAAGCAATTTCAACATTTGTCTCCGTCCGGCTCTCCTGATAATAAATGGTTCGTTCCCTGTCATTTGCGTTTGAGACTGCTGAATGAACACCACAACTCTCCTCTTTCAGGTCACCCTGGTATCTCTGGTACTATGGAGTCAATCTCCAGAAATTTTTGGTGGCCGACTTTACGCCGGGATGCCACTGCCTATGTCAAGGCGTGTGACATTTGTGCCCGGTCTAAGGTTAACCGCTCACGGCCTTTGGGTGAACTATGTCCTCTACCTGTTCCCTCCAAGCCATGGACCCATCTTTCCATGGACTTTGTTACTGATTTACCTTCCTCCCTGGGAATGACTACCTTGTGGGTTGTGGTGGATCGCTTTAGTAAGATGGCGCACTTTATTCCTTTACCCAAATTGCCATCCGCCAAGCAATTGGTCCCCTTGTTTCTAAATCATGTGGTGCGGCTGCATGGAATTCCTTCTAATATTGTGTCAGATAGGGGTACCCAATTTGTCTCCAAATTCTGGAGAGCTTTCTGTAGTAAAATTGGCGTTTCCCTTGCTTTCTCATCGGCCTTTCACCCGGAGACCAATGGGCAGACAGAACGGGCCAATCAAGCCCTTGAACAATTCTTACATTGCTATGTGGCTGATAAGCAAGAGACCTGGGCATCTTTTATTGCCCTGGCAGAGTTTGCCATAAATAATAGGGTGAACTCTTCCACAGGGATATCTCCCTTCTTCTGCAACATGGGATTTCACCCTAAATCCAGCTCTTTCTCTGAGGACCCCTCGGACAATCCTGAGGTAGAGATTGTTTCCTCTGATCTGCGGTCAGTTTGGGAGCAAGTCCAAAGCAACATCAAGAAGGCTCATGAGTCACAATGCCACTTTGCTAATATGAAAAGGAGGAGAAGTCCTTCCTTTGAAGTTGGGCAGAAAGTGTGGCTTTCTACTAAAAATCTGAAACTAAGAGTCCCCTCTGGTAAACTGGCTCCCCGGTACATTGGTCCTTTTAAAATATCTCAGATAATCAACTCTGTTTCTGTCAAATTGGATCTCCCCCAGGCGATGAGAGTGCATAAGGTATTCCATGTCTCTCTCCTAAAACCTTATGTACCTCCAGTTTGTCCAGCTGACACACCTCCTGCTCCTGTTGTTGTACTTGGTCACCCCGAGTTTGAGGTAAAAAAGATCTTGGATTCCAGGAAAGTTCGTGGGGTCCTGCAGTACCTGGTGGACTGGAAGGGGTATGGCCCTGAGGAGAGGTTGTGGGTGTCTCATTCTGAGGTTCATGCTCCCAGGTTATGTAAGAGGTTCCATATCAATTTTCCTGAGAAGCCTTCCCTGTGTGAGGGTCCAGGGGCCCCTCATAAAGGAGGGGGTAATGTCAGGATTCGTACCGGGGTCTAGTCTGTGTTCCACAGCAAGTCTCGCTGCCTTACTGGCTGTGCCACACAACCAGTCTTAATATACAGTTTCTGATCAACTAGTTCTTTTTCGTTCATCGTTCTTCCTCCATTCTGGTGATTGGCTGCTTCACTGTTTCCTGTGCTTATGTACCGCCTTTTTCCTATTTAACACTCCACAGGGCTCTCACTCCTTGCCGGTGATTCTTCTGTGGTACGGATTCCTGTCTTCCCTACAGCGCTGTCCGGTACAACCTCTGACAGCCTCCCGGTCTCTCTTTCGTTGAGTACCTCTGGGACTCCAGCTTTCCGCTTTTGTCTTTGCTGAAATCTTAGTAGTTTTTGTGGTAGCTTGGGGTTTCGTGGTTTTACCCTTCAGGTTCATTCACTCTTTAGTTTCACTCTAGGAGTCCTCCTTGCTGCTGCTTGTCTCCCTTAGGTTGTCCTGCACTCATTCCACCCTTGGTTTACCCTCACTGTAGCTCCCTGCACTTACGCCGAGGTAGGGACCGCCGCCCAGTTGTCGCCCACCGGCTAGGGTGGGACCGGCAAGTAGGTAGGGTCAGTGGTGGGTGGAGCTCAGTGGCACCTTCTTCCCCTGCCATGTGGTGGAATCATAACACAAACTTGCTGCGGAAGTCCAGAGTCACCAGTACGGGCTGAGAGCAAAGTGCCCGTTTTAGGCTATGGAAGGCTTCTTCAGCCGCTAAACTCCATTTAATCATGACGGAGTCTTTCCCTTTTGTAAGATCCGTCAGGGGGGTAGCGATGGCTGCAAAATTGGGTATGAACCGGCGATAATAGCTGGCGATCCCCAGAAAGGCTTGCACCTGCTTCTTGTTGACAGGTTGCGGCCAGTCCTGAACCGCCTGAATCTTATCGAGCTGGGGTTTAACAACACCCCTCCCAATTACATACCCCAAATACCGGGCTTCTTCCAGCCCGATATGACATTTCTTGGGGTTCGCGGTTAGACCTGCCTCCCACAGGTCGTCAATCACAGCTTGTACTTTCTGGAGATGAGTCTCCCAGTCCAAGCTGTAAATGACAATGTCATCCAAATAGGCCGAAGCGTACTGCCTATGTGGCCTCAGGACTCGATCCATCAGTCTCTGGAAGGTCGCCGGTGCTCCGTGCAGTCCAAACGGCATATACACATACTGAAATAGACCTTCTGGGGTAGCAAATGCCGTCTTTTCTCTGACAGCCTCCGCCAGAGGGATCTGCCAATACCCCTTTGTTAGGTCTAGGGTCGTAATATACCGGGCTTTTCCTAACCGATCTATTAACTCGTCGACCCGGGGCATAGGGTAGGCATCAAATTTTGAGACCGCATTCAGTTTCCTGAAGTCATTGCAGAACCGGATGGTGCCGTCCGGTTTAGGAATTAGCACAATCGGGCTGGACCAAGCACTGTGCGATTCCTCAATGACACCTAACTCTAACATTGCCTTCACTTCTCGGGAAACGGCTTCACGGCGCGCTTCCGGGATTCGGTAGGGCTTTACGTGAACTGTGACACCAGGTTCCGTTACAATGTCATGTTTCATTAGCGTAGTCTGCCCTGGTTTTTCTGAGAAAAACTTTTGGTTGTGAAGTAGAAACTGCCTGACCTCAGTCTTTTGCCACTCCGAGAGAGTCTCTGCAACCCGTACCTCCGGTACGGTATGCGAGCAGATGGGACGGGCCAGCTCTGCAGACAAGGCAGACCGATCTTTCCAGGGTTTTATCAGATTTACATGATAAATCTGTTCAGGTTTCCGTTTACCTGCCTGGTATACTTTGTAGTTTACTTCACCAACTCTTTCCTTAATCTCAAAGGGGCCCTGCCACTTTGCCAGGAACTTACTGTCCACCGTGGGGACCAGGATCGACACCCTATCTCCGGGTGCAAACGTACGGATCTTGGCGCCCCTATCATAGATTCTTTTTTGGGCTCCTTGAGCCTGCATCATGTGTTCTTTGACTATAGGCATAACAGCCGCAATACGGTCCTGCATTTGTGTGACGTGATCTATCACCGTTTTAAACGGTGTGACCTGACCCTCCCAGGTTTCGTTTGCAACGTCTAACAGTCCGCGAGGATGTCGGGCGTACAATAACTCGAAAGGCGAGAATCCCGTGGAAGACTGGGGTACTTCCCTGATGGCAAAAAGCAAATACGGAAGTAAATAGTCCCAGTTCTTCCCATCCTTGTCCATCACCTTTCTCAGCATCTTATTGAACCGTTTGACCAACCCGTCTATTTGAGGGTGATACATGGATGTGCGTAACGGTTCGATTTGTAACAATCGGCAGAGCTCCTTCATCACCCTGGACATAAAGGGGGTCCCCTGGTCGGTGAGTATCTGTTTTGGTATACCGACCCGACTAAACACATGCACCAGTTCCTTGGCAATCGTCTTGGTGGCTGTGTTACGCAAAGGGATGGCCTCCGGGTAACGAGTGGCATAATCCAAGATGACCAGGATATGTTGGAGTCCACGTGCAGACCATGGAAGGGGCCCAACTAAATCCATCCCAATCCTCTCAAACGGGACTTCAATAATAGGTAGGGGTACCAAAGGACTACAGAACCGGGGCTTAGGTGCAGAGGCTTGGCAGTCAGGACAAGACTCACAATATACACGAATATCGTGATGAATGCCTGGCCAAACAAAACAGTGTAATATCCTTTCGGTGGTTTTCTGGACTCCCAGGTGACCTCCCATCACATGTCCGTGGGCCAGGTCCAGCACCTGCCGCCGGTAGGGTTTTGGCACGACTAATAGTTGCACCGTATCTTCCCCCTTTTTCTCTATCTGATAGAGTAAATCATTCTCCAGAACCATGTAAGGATATGCCAGCCTAGAGCCAGGTTCTACGGGTACCCCATTTATCACTTTTACATTTGTCCTAGCCTGAGAAAGGGTAGGATCCTTTATTTGCTCGCTTTGGAAGTCATCTTTCTGAACTTCTAAATCTGGCAAACGGGGAGGTGGACGGCTGTCGGCCTCCTCCTCTTCCCCGGTCTCCTCCGTATCACCCGCCATGACTGAAAACGGGAACTGCAGGTCATTTCCCGCAGACTCTTCCCCCGTGTCTTCCGGGGTGACCTCTTCCAGGGGTTCGGGACCCACACACGCCCTGGGAGAAGAATCATGTACACTATTACCAGAGGGCATCAACTGATTCTCCCACAATTGCCAGAAGTGGGGAAAATCCCGGCCCAGGATAACATCATGCAACAACGCCGGGACGAGTCCCACTTTACGTTGCACAGACCCATAGGAAGTAGTAATGCATATGACCATGGTGAGGTACGAACAGGTGTCTCCATGCACACACGTTACAGAAAATCTGTCTGATGGTCCAGTCGGGGCTGACACCAGACTGGCCTTCACCAGAGTCACCACACTTCCCGAGTCTAACAATGCCACCACATTTTTGCCATCAACAGTTAAATCACACAAGTGTTTTTCCACATCCTTTTGACCGGCATTCACACTCACTACCCGTGCAACCATAGACATGTGGTTTTTAGAGTCTGTGACGTCGCACTGCATGGGTTCAGTAGTGACCGGACAGTTCGCAGCAATATGTCCCATCTCTTGGCAGCGGAAACACCTAACGGGCCCCTTGCTTAGACCATAGTTCGTTACTCTCGGCCTCGCAGTGCGGGCAGTCCCATTTTCCTCCCCCACTGTCTTAGGGGTTTTTCCATCTCCCCTACTCCCTGGAACAGTCTTACCGGTTCCACGTGGAGATGATGAAGAACGAGGTGGGGTAACGTCGTCTCGGAGTCCTTCCGCCATGGAGTAATGTTCAACCAGATCCACCAGTTGATCTGCCGTGGTAGGATTTCCATGGCTTACCCACTTCCTCAGGGCTGGCGGTAGAGCTCTCAGGTACTTGTCCATGACGACTCTCTGGATTATCTCTGGCGCTGTCAGCACCTCGGGTTGTAGCCACTTCTTCGTCACGTGGACCAGGTCGAACATCTGTGACCGCGGTGGTTTATCCGGCTGATAAGTCCATTGATGCACTCTCTGTGCACGGACAGCGGTCATCACTCCCAGCCGGGCCAAGATCTCGGCTTTCAATTTGTCAAAGTCCTGCGCGGCTTCAGGCGCTAAGTCACAATAAGCCTTTTGGGCCTCACCGGAAAGAAACGGGGCAATCAGGCCGGCCCATCATGCCTTCGGCCATTTTTCTCGCACCGCCGTCCGTTCAAACGTGGTCAGGTATGCCTCGACGTCATCTTCGGTCGTCATTTTCTGCCAGTACCGACTCACGTGAATCACTCTCGACTCGGCTTCCAGGTTAAGCTCAGGTAAGCTTGCCAAGCGCTGCGCCACCTGCTGGAGAAGCGAACGATCGGTAACTGTCATGTCCACCAACTCCTTCAGCTGGGCCATCATCACCCGATTAGCTTCTTGCTGGACGGCGGTGGACTGTACCAGCGCTTTCACCACGTCCTCCATGCTCATGCTTGCAACGTGATGCCCGCGTTCTCCACCACAATGTGATAAAACATTCCGGGGTCGCCTTTGCTGGGGTCAAAGGTCACGAGCGTTCAGCATGAAACTCAGGCGCAGAGCTGGGATTCGGGTATAACTGACACTGGGTCAGGTTTATTAAAGGTGAAAGCAATGCATAAAAGAAATAAAACATAAAACAAATCCTTGCCTGTCCGGCACTAACTAAACAAAGTACAACCTAACTACCAACTGGCGTGCTTCTCCCGTCCAGCCAAACCACAGTTGCAGTGGGCACTGCTTCCACTCACGCGTGTCTCTCACACAGACAGGCTCTCTGTGTTCCCAGGCTGAGACACTCACACAACCACCTTGCATCCTTTTATATCCACCTCCCATTATTCATTAGCAAGCAGGTGCGATACTGACCAGACTAGGCCACATAGGAAAGGAATCTGGGCGAGATATACCTGCCCTCATCCACTATTCCCACATGATTCTCACAATGTGTAATGCGTTTTTTTTGCGCACCCATAGACTTGCATTGGCATACTACGGTCGTAGTACGCTGACAATCGCAGCATACTGCGATTGGCTCGGGCCGTAAAAAAATGCGAGACAAAAATACAGCTGATGGGAGCTACCGCATAGAGAATCATTGGTCCGTGTGCAATGCTTTTTTTAACGCCTCTCACTCATCCGTATTTCTCTTTAGTGTGATGCCGGCCTAAAGGGCAACTTCTCGGTCCTGTTTATTTCTGGCCCTTTACTTAAATTATTATATTTGACTAAGATTAGACTTCTTTGGTTGTTATGACAGAAAGTGATGTAATTCGATTAACGGGAATAATTTCAGCAAAAGAAGACATTAGACAGGTAAATGAACGTTAACATTGTTGTACTGTATTTAAAAATGATCCAGACTTAAACATTAAAGTGAAGTAGTGCAATTACTCAGTAGAAAGAAAAGCTACAGAACATAATTTTTCAATCTCTGTACAAACTGAAAACATTTTGTAGAACTATTCACACATCCTGTGATAAAAATAAAAGATATTTGTAATCTTCTTTTTGTAATATAGTTCTATACTGGCAGTATTTCCACATCTTCTTAGTAATTTATTTAAGGTTGCTGTGCACAGAAATATATCTCTTTTGTTTTATTATTACTTTTCTTGTGAACTTCATATTTCATTTTTGGTATTTTAGCCAAGCTGTGTAACAACATCATCTTTCAGGTAAGCTATATATTACTGTATATGATGAGTTATAAGTCTATCTACAAATTCTATTCCACACTTGATTGACAAGAAATCAGCATTTTGAGCAAATTAACAGGAGCAAATTAAGAACTGAAGTAATGAATGCTCGAGGCAGAAAGAAATTGCTACTCAGGAAAGTGCAATATGTAGCATAATAGTAGATACAGAGCAGAGTGAAAAGATGTAATTCTTAGGGTAAACATTGTAAACATATACACATATGTGTATATATATGTATATATATATATATATATATATATACAAATATATATACTGTATATAAATACATGGAATAGTTTTAGCAGAGGAAATTAGAATAAAATTGAAGAAAAAATTTGGTCAATTTTATACTTAATATCCCCATTTTGGTATGCATTGCTCCCTTATGTCTATCCTAGTATGCAGGGCCCCCATGTCTGTCTGGGTATGGATGGCCCCCACATCCCCATCTTGGTATCTAGGGCTCCCATCTCAGTCCTAGTATGAATGGTCACACCCTTATCCTGGTATGACTAGCCCCATCCCATCCTGGTATGCAGGGACCCATCCTTATCCTGGTATGCAGGGCCTCCATCTCCATCCTGCTATGCATGGCTCCAATCCCTATCGTGGTATGCAGGGACTACATCTCCATCCTGGTATACAAAGCCCCATCCTTATCCTGGTATGATATGCCCCCATCCCCATCCTGGTATGTATGGCCCCATCCTTATCCTGGTATGATTGGCCCCAATCCCTATTCTGGTATGCAGGGACCCCATCTCAGTCCTGGTATGCAGGGCCCCATCTTTATCCTGGTATGATTGGCCACACTTCCTATCCTACTATGCAGGGACCCCATCTTCCTCCTGGTATGCATGACCCCATCTTTATCCTGGTATACATGGCCCCAGCCTTATCTGGTATGATTGACTATATCCTCATCCTGGTATGCATGGCCCTATTCTTATCCTGGTATGATTGGCACCAATCCTTATCCTGGTCTGCATGGCCCCATCCTTATCATGGTATGCATGGCCCTATCTTTATCCTGGCATGATTGGCCCCAACCTTATCCTGGAATGCATGGCTCCATCCTTATTCTGGTATGCATGGTCCCATCCTTATCCTGGTATGATTGGCCTCATCCTTATCCTGGTATGATTGTGTCATGATCTTATGGTAGGTTTTGAACTGACTTGCCAGGGTTTAATTATTGTGGCCTTTCTCTGTATTTGGGAGGGCTTTTCATAGCCTCGGGTAGCTCAAATCTCTGTCAGTTATACTCCTGCACTCGGCTGAATTAGTTGACCATGGTGTATTTGTGTGCCTGTGCCTTGTGCCTGCTCTGTGAGATTATATCCTGCTGCTGACCTGGTCTGTCCCCCACGTTGCTTTTGCCTGTTGACTCTGTACTGTCTGTTGGCTCCATGGTTGAGTGACTCTTTTTTGATCCTTGACTACTCTTCTATCTGTGCCCTTGGTTCCCGTATTGCCGACTTGGTTTTCTGACTTCTGCCTGTACAGGTTTTCCCTCTGTTGTGTGTGCTTTTCAACTTCTTCACGACTTACCTTTCCCATTAGTCTCCGCTGTGCTCCGCTCTGCTATCAGTGAGCTCCTGTGGCTGGCCCCACCTCGGCCCCTCCCCCTGCGGTCACGTGCTGCAGGTCCTGCATTTCGGCAGTCAGACTACCTCATCCTCTGAGCGCCGCTATCTACGTCCAGCGTTGCACCATACCGGACGTGTGTACTGTCCGCGACAGGTCAGTCATGTTGTCGGTTGTAGGTTGGCCTCAATCCCTATTCTTATATGCATCGACTCCATCTCTGCCCTGACATGCATGGTCCCATCCTTATCCTGTTTTTCATGGCCCCATTCTTATCCTGGAATGCTTGGCCCCAATCCCTATCCTGGTATGCAGGGACTCAATCTCCGTCCTGGCTTGCATGGCCTCATTGTTATCCTGGTCATGTTTTTGCGGGACGAGCTGACATTTTTATTGGTATAATTTTTGGGCACATGACATTTTTTGATCACATTCTATTCCTATTTTTGCGAGACAGAATGAGCAAAAAACCCAGCAATTCATGAATTTCTTTTGTGGGGCCTTTATACCCTTCCATGTGTATTAAAATTGATAAGGCAGTTTTATTATTTGAGTTAATACGATTACAGCGATACCTCATTTATATCTTTTTTTTGTTTGTTTTGTTGCTTTTATATAATAAAAACTATTTTATAGAAAAAATAATTGTTTTTGCATCACTTTATTCAGACAGCTATAAGTTTTCTATTTTTTTGCTAATGATTTTTTATGGCAGCTCGTTTTTTGTGGGACAAGATGACGTTTTCAGCCGTACCATGTTTATTTATATCCGTCTTTTTGATCACGTTATTCCACTTTTTTGACTGTATGATGATAAAGGACTGTTTTTTGCTTTGTTTTATTAATGGAGTTCATTAAAGGGTTAACTAATGGGACAGTTTTAAAGGTCGGGTCATTACGGATGCGATGACACCAAATATGTGTACTTTTATTGTTTAGATTTTTTTTCATTCAAATAGTTATTTAGTGATAGAATAAATATTGATTTTTGCATTATTTTTTCTAATATTTTAATATTTTTTCAGCTATTTAAATTTATTTTTTTACTTTATTCTAACTTTTACAACTTTTCCCACTATGGGACAATCATTTTTTGCAGGCTGATCGCTTCTATAGCATGCAGATGAAGCAGTATCTGCATGCTATAGAAGCTGTCAGCACTGCACTTTCTGCACACTGACCTGAGAGACTTCCTGATCATGCACTGGGCATTACCAGGAAGTTTCTCAGCTCTGGTAACCCAGATGTTGTCATGACGACATTGAGTTACCATGGCAGCAATTGGGACCCCATATAATGCAACAGGGTCTCTGATCCAAAGGTAGAGGGGCTGTCAGCCCTCTGCCCGCTCTCGGAATGCTGTTTGATCGCAGTATTCCAGAGTTAAAGTGCTGGGATCGGTCTGTAATGGCTCCTATCACTTATTGCCGGATATCAGCTGTGACAATCAGCTGTCACCTGTGTGTGGCCAATCGCTATGACATACCATACCGCCTATGGTCAAATTGTGCCGGGACACATGGATAGTCTAGTATGTCAGATGGCAGAAAGGGTTTAATAATGAGAACAACAAAGCCTAGCCAGCTGATGGCTCTCTAGTAGAGTTGAGCGAAACGGGTCGAAAAATTTCAAAAGTCGCCGACTTTTGGCAAAGTCGGGTTTCATGAAACGAAACCCGACCCTAGGATGAGGTCGGCCACGAGGTCGGCGACTTACGAGCCAAAGTCGCATTTCAAAAGTTTGTTTTGCGCTCTTTTTCAGCCAATCAGGATCCACGGACACTGTGGGCAACGTGATGACATAGGCACGGGTCACCACCATCTTTCGGAAGGGCATGCAAGTGATTGGCTTGCTTTGGTGGGCGTCACAGGGGTATAAAAGGGCGTGCACGCCGACCGCCATCTTACTTCTGCCGATCTCAGTATAGGGAGAGGTTGCTGCTGATTCTGTAGGGAGAGCGTTAGGCAGGGAACAAGACAAAAAAACTGCTTCTGCTGCTAGCGATTTGGCCTGCACAACACACCAGTCACTGTGTGTGCAGTGCAAGGGGAGGCTATATTGTGGTGTATCAGTGGTGTTGGTTGTTGGGCTGCCTTTTAAGGCTTCCTGACAGGCTGGCATTGCTGTTTACCCACTGCTCTGCAAACTGCTTTTTTAAAAGCAGTCCAATCTCCCTTATCCTCTAGTCATTTTTGTCACAGCTGTGCCATCGAGCCTGTGACATAGCGCTAAGATATCAGTGGGCCTCACACAATCCAAAAGTGTCCAGTGTCCACAAGTGTCTGCAGAAATTCAAAATCTCCCTTATCCTCTAGTCACTTTGGTCACAGCTGTGCCATCGAGCCTGTCACATAGCGCTCAGATATTCATTGGGCGTCACACAATCCAAAAGTGTCCAGTATCCACTAGTGTGAGAAGAAAGTCAAAATCTCACTTATCCTCTAGTCACTTTGCTCACAGCAGTGCCATCGAGCCTGTCACATAGCGCTTAGATATTCATTGGGCCTCACACAATCCAAAAGTGTCCAGTGTCCACTAGTGTCTGCTGAAATTCAAAATCTCACTTATCCTCTAGTCACTTTGGTCACAGCAGTGCCATCGAGCCTGTCACATAGCGCTCAGATATTCATTGGGCCTCACACAATCCAAAAGTGTCCAGTGTCCACTAGTGTGAGAAAAAATTCAAAATCTCACTTATCCTCTAGTCACTTTGGTCACAGCTGTGCCATCGAGCCTGTCACATAGCGCTCAGATATTCATTGGGCCTCACACAATCCAAAAGTGTCCAGTGTCCACTAGTGTGAGAAGAAATTCAAAATCTCACTTATCCTCTAGTCACTTTGGTCACAGCAGTGCCATCGAGCCTGTCACATAGCGCTCAGATATTCATTGGGCCTCACACAATCCAAAAGTGTCCAGTGTCCACAAGTGTGAGAAGAAATTCAAAATCTCACTTATCCTTTAGTCATTTTGGTCACAGCAGTGCCATCGAGCCTGTCACATAGCGCTCAGATATTCATTGGGCCTCACACAATCCAAAAGTGTCCAGTGTCCACAAGTGTCTGCTGAAATTCAAAATCTCACTTATCCTCTAGTCACTTTGGTCACAGCTGTGCCATCGAGCCTGTCACATAGCGCTCAGATATTCATTGGGCCTCACACAATCCAAAAGTGTCCAGTGTCCACTAGTGTGAGAAGAAATTCAAAATCTCACTTATCCTCTAGTCACTTTGGTCACAGCAGTGCCATCGAGCCTGTCACATAGCGCTCAGATATTCATTGGGCCTCACACAATCCAAAAGTGTCCAGTGTCCACAAGTGTGAGAAGAAATTCAAAATCTCACTTATCCTTTAGTCATTTTGGTCACAGCAGTGCCATCGAGCCTGTCACATAGCGCTCAGATATTCATTGGGCCTCACACAATCCAAAAGTGTCCAGTGTCCACTAGTGTGAGAAGAAATTCAAAATCTCACTTATCCTCTAGTCACTTTGGTCACAGCAGTGCCATCGAGCCTGTCACATAGCGCTCAGATATTCATTGGGCCTCACACAATCCAAAAGTGTCCAGTGTCCACAAGTGTCTGCTGAAATTCAAAATCTCACTTATCCTCTAGTCACTTTGGTCACAGCTGTGCCATCGAGCCTGTCACATAGCGCTCAGATATTCATTGGGCCTCACACAATCCAAAAGTGTCCAGTGTCCACTAGTGTGAGAAGAAATTCAAAATCTCACTTATCCTCTAGTCACCTTGCTCACAGCAGTGCCATCGAGCCTGTCACATAGCGCTCAGATATTCATTGGGCCTCACACAATCCAAAAGTGTCCAGTGTCCACTAGTGTGAGAAGAAATTCAAAATCTCACTTATCCTCTAGTCACTTTGGTCAAAGCAGTGCCATCGAGCCTGTCACATAGCGCTCAGATATTCATTGGGCCTCACACAATCCAAAAGTGTCCAGTGTCCACTAGTGTGAGAAGAAATTCAAAATCTCACTTATCCTCTAGTCACTTTGCTCACAGCAGTGCCATCGAGCCTGTCACATAGCGCTCAGATATTCATTGGGCCTCACACAATCCAAAAGTGTCCAGTGTCCACAAGTGTCTGCTGAAATTCAAAATCTCACTTATCCTCTAGTCACTTTGGTCACAGCTGTGCCATCGAGCCTGTCACATAGCGCTCAGATATTCATTGGGCCTCACACAATCCAAAAGTGTCCAGTGTCCACTAGTGTGAGAAGAAATTCAAAATCTCACTTATCCTCTAGTCACTTTGCTCACAGCAGTGCCATCGAGCCTGTCACATAGCGCTCAGATATTCATTGGGCCTCACACAATCCAAAAGTGTCCAGTGTCCACTAGTGTGAGAAGAAATTCAAAATCTCACTTATCCTCTAGACACTTTGGTCACAGCAGTGCCATCGAGCCTGTCACATAGCGCTCAGATATTCATTGGGCCTCACACAATCCAAAAGTGTCCAGTGTCCACAAGTGTCTGCTGAAATTCAAAATCTCACTTATCCTCTAGTCACTTTGGTCACAGCTGTGCCATCGAGCCTGTCACATAGCGCTCAGATATTCATTGGGCCTCACACAATCCAAAAGTGTCCAGTGTCCACTAGTGTGAGAAGAAATTCAAAATCTCACTTATCCTCTAGTCACTTTGGACACAGCTGTGCCATCGAGCCTGTCACATCGCTCTCAGATATTCATTGGGCGTCACACAATCTAAAAGTGTCCAGTGTCCACTAGTGTGAGAAGAAATTCAAAATCTCACTTATCCTCTAGTCACTTTGGTCACAGCAGTGCCATCGAGCCTGTCACATAGCGCTCAGGTATTCATTGGGCCTCACACAATCCAAAAGTGTCCAGTGTCCACAAGTGTGAGAAGAAATTCAAAATCTCACTTATCCTCTAGTCACTTTGCTCACAGCAGTGCCATCGAGCCTGTCACATAGCGTTCAGATATTCATTGGGCCTCACACAATCCAAAAGTGTCCAGTGTCCACAAGTGTGAGAAGAAATTCAAAATCTCATTTATCCTCTAGTCACTTTGGTCACAGCAGTGCCATCGAGCCTGTCACATAGCGCTCAGATATTCATTGGGCCTCACACAATCCAAAAGTGTCCAGTGTCCACAAGTGTGAGAAGAAATTCAAAATCTCACTTATCCTCTAGTCACTTTGGTCACAGCAGTGCCATCGAGCCTGTCACATAGCGCTCAGATATTCATTGGGCCTCACACAATCCAAAAGTGTCCAGTGTCCACAAGTGTCTGCTGAAATTCAAAATCTCACTTATCCTCTAGTCACTTTGGTCACAGCTGTGCCATCGAGCCTGTCACATAGCGCTCAGATATTCATTGGGCCTCACACAATCCAAAAGTGTCCAGTGTCCACTAGTGTGAGAAGAAATTCAAAATCTCACTTATCCTCTAGTCACTTTGCTCACAGCAGTGCCATCGAGCCTGTCACATAGCGCTCAGATATTCATTGGGCCTCACACAATCCGAAAGTGTCCAGTGTCCACTAGTGTGAGAAGAAATTCAAAATCTCCCTTGTCCTATAGACAGCTTATACCTTGTTTTACATTACTATATAGTTTGTTGGATTTTGTCTACATTTTTACCAAAAATGAGGAAGGCTGGTGGAAGAGGCCGTGGAATTGGGTGGGGGTTGCCAGCTGGTAATGATGGTGTTGGTGGTGGATCTGATGGTAGTGGCAAGAGCAAAATAGGACCGAATGCAGGAGGTGTTGAACCTGGCTCCATAAGGCTTCGAAGGCTTAGTTTTCTAGGAGTTGGCAAACCGCTTTTAATGCCAGAGCATCAGGAAAAAGTTTTGTCTTACATTGCTGACTCAGCCTCCAGCTCTATCGCCTCCTCTTCTTCAGTTGTAAAAAGTAGAAGCACTGAGTCGTCATTGGAGGCTCATGTTCATGAACCACACCTTTCCTTGTGTCCTTCACCCCAAACAAGATTGAAGGATGACGCAGGCCATACTACTGATTACTCCATGGAGCTGTTTTCACATACCATGCCTGGATTATCAAGTGAAATGGTGAATTACCCAGGCCAAGATGAATCTGACATGGAGTGCACTGATGCACAGCCGCTGATGGATGATTCTGCTGGTACATTCACTCAGAGCACTACATTGTCCTCGCAGTGTACAGAGCAAGATTCTGACCCTGATGAGACTCAGGTGCCCCTTCCCGCACACTATACCACCATACACGGTGACACAGAGGAAGGTGCACATGACATTGAAGAGGAGGTGATGGATGACCCAGTTGTTGATCCAGATTGGCATCCATTGGGGGAAGAGGGTGCTGCTTCCAATAGCTCAGATGAGGAGCATCCACAGCAGACATCGACATCGCAACAGCTGTTATCCGGCAGGCCCGGAGCACTCCAAAGACAGGTTCCAAAAATCAAAAGAGTTGCTGGACAGCTTGTCCAGAGGGTCAAAACATCACAGCGTGCTAGGCCGCAAAATGTCTGCCAAAGTAGGAAGAGTGCAGTGTGGCACTTTTTTGAACAAAATCCTCATGATCAGGCCAAGGTTATCTGTAAGAAGTGCGCAAAGACCTTTAGCCGAGGGAAAAATCTGAAAAATTTGAATACCAGTTGCATGCTTAGACATTTAACCAGCATGCACTTGCAAGCGTGGACACAACACCAAACCTCAAGTGCCACATGTGCAACTGATCACAACGAAGGTAGTCAGCAACGCTACATTGTTTCCCCCACTGTAAGCCCACCGGTTAGCACAGCAGCAAATGTTGAGGTGTCGTTGCAAGGCCACAGCAGTCAGGGAATCCCACTGTTATATCAACGAAAGACTGATTCTAGGCCATCAGAAAGAACACCAACTCCATCACCATCATCAACCCTCTCTCAGTCCGCCCTGTCCACCGCTACTTCCACCATATGCAGCTCTCAAAATCAGCTCACCCTCCCAGACACTATGAGTAGGTCAAGAAAGTACTCAGTCTCTCATCCGCGTACACTGGGTTTGAACGCCCACATTGCCAAACTAATCTCGTTTGAGATGATGCCCTTTCAGTTGGTGGAAAGCGCAGCTTTCCGCGAACTCATGGCCTATGCAGTACCACGCTATGACCTACCCAGTCGCCACTTCTTCTCTCGCAAAGCCATCCCAGCCCTCCACCATCATGTGAAAGACCGCATTGTCCATGCACTCAAGCAGTCAGTGAGCGGAAAGGTGCACCTCACAACTGATGCATGGTCCAGTCACCATGGCCAGGGCCGTTACGTGTCCATCACTGCGCACTGGGTTAATGTGGTGGATGCAGGGTCCACAGGGGACAGCGGTGGTGGGACAGTGCTGCCTAGCCCACGGTATAGTAAACAGTTGGCTGTAGGCATTCGACCCTCCTCCTCCTCCTCCTCCTCCAGAAGCGAAAGCTCGTCCACAGAGCGCAGTCGTACGAGCACTCCATCTGAAGCTGCCACTGTTGCACACGAGGTGTCCCCCTATCGAGCAGCTAGTGGAAAGCGTCAGCAGGCTGTGTTTCAGATGATGTGTTTGGGCGACAGACACACCGCCGAGGTGCTGGCCGAGTACTTTCAGCGACAAACTGAGTCATGGCTGGGCAGTGTACATCTTGAGGCAGGCAAGGTAGTTAGTGATAACAGCCGTAATTTTGTGGCAGCCATAGCCCTTTCAAAACTCAGCCACATACCTTGCTTGGCTCACACCTTGAACCTGGTGGTGCAGTGCTTCCTCAAAAATTATCCTGAGTTAACAGCCCTGCTCCAGAAGGTGCGAAGACTGTGCGCACACATCCACCGGTCGCCTGTACACTCCGTTCGTATGCAGAAGCTGCAGCGATTGCTCCACCTTCCCAACCACCGCTTCATTATCGACATTGCAACAAGGTGGAACTCCACCCTGCACATGGTGGAGCGGCTGTGCGAGCAGAGGCAGGCCATAATGCATTTGTGGGAGGATACACGGCCAGGCACTTTGAGAGCAGACATGGAGTTGACCGGAATGCAGTGGTCGAAGCTGAAAGACCTCTGTAAAGTCCTTCAGTGTTTTGAGGAATGCACACGGCTGGTAAGTGCAGACGACGCCATCCTAAGCATGAGCATCCCACTTATGCGTCTGCTCATGCAAACTTTGACGCACCTTAAGGAGCAGGCTTCTGCAGCCAATGTTGATGAGGAGGAAGAGGAGGAGGGAATCCTTGATGACATTCAGCCATTGTCTGCTCAGGGACCTCTCCTGGACGAGGTGGAGGAAGAAGAGGAGGAGGAGGATGATGGGGATGATTACTTAGGGGAGGAGGATGCATCTCGTGGGGCAAGTGAAAATGTTGGTGTGGCAAGGTCTGGTACAGGGTTTGTGCGTGACTGGAGGGATGTGGATTTGCCAGAAAGTGCTCCTCCAACCAGCACTCGCAGTGCATCATTGACACCGGGAACATTGGCCCACATGTCAGATTATGCCTTGCAGATCCTAAAAAGGGACCCCCGCATTGCCAAAATGATGAACGATGACGACTACTGGTTGGCCAGCATCCTGGATCCACGCTATAAAGGCAAATTACAAAACATCATGCCACAGGAGAACCTTGACCTAATATTGGCTAATAAACAAGCAACTCTGGTAAATCAGTTGCTTGAGGCATTCCCAGCACACAGCAGCGGTGATGGTTCTCACACGAGCCGTACGGGCCGGGGTCAGTTTGGCAGAGGTGTTCGTGGTGCACACAGCAGAAGTGGCGTTGGAGACAGGGGTTTCATGACAATGTTGTGGACTGATTTTTCAAGTACCGCTCACACAACTGGTAATACTGCATCGATTGAAAGTGACAGGAGACAGCAGTTGTCAACTATGGTTACTTACTACTTTTCCTCCCATATCGATGTTCTCCCACACAGGTCATTCCCCTTTGACTATTGGGCCGCTAAACTGGACACCTGGCCTGAATTGGCACAATATGCCTTACAGGAGCTCGCTTGCCCAGCTGCAAGTGTGCTATCGGAAAGAGTCTTCAGTTCAGCTGGATCAATCCTGACAGAAAAAAGGACCCGTCTGTCAACCCAAAATGTGGATGATCTAACCTTCATTAAAATGAACCACGCATGGGTTTCCAAGGATTTTGTCCCACCTTCCCCTGATGACACATAGGGTGACAGAAAAATGGCTTGCTTTGGTCCACCTCTTCCTGGGACTTCACCTATTTCGCCTTTTGCATCAGCTGAATGTCCAACATCAACATATGCCACTTTCTAAAACTCCCTAACTGTGCTGCCTCCCCCCCCATGGCTGGGGTCACCACCTAGCGCACGACACCGTGCGAGTGCCGTTGCCCTGGACAGGTGGGTAGGCCGACTCTTGGGCGCGGGCACTGGCACAGGGTCCCTCATAGTGCAATCAAGTGTCTCTGACGGTGGTGGTGCACACCCGCCGTCAGACACACCGCCGTACTATGAGGGGCCCAGTGCCAGTACCGAAGCCCACGAGTGGGCCCCCCTTGCTTGGGCAGGGCCCCAGCATTTGCAATCTTTACCTCTCCCTGCTCCTCCGCTGTGTAGTCTGGGCCGTCAAATCCATACTGGGCCTGACACAGTTTGAGCCTGCCTCCTGATGTATAGACATATATTTTGAATGTGTACGCTATCCATACATGTTATCTGGGGATACGGAACCCTTTCTCACCTTTGTGCAATCACGTGCAATCCATACTGGGCCTAACACCGTCTGAGCCTGCCTCCTGATGTATAGACATATATTTTGAATGTGTACGCTATCCATACATGTTATCTGGGGATACGGAACCCTTTCTCACCTTTGTGCAATCACGTGCAATCCATACTGGGCCTGACACCATCTGAGCCTGCCTCCTGATGTATAGACATATATTTTGAATGTGTACGCTATCCATACATGTTATCTGGGGATACGGAACCCTTTCTCACCTTTGTGCAATCATGTGCAATCCATACTGGGCCTGACACCGTCTGAGCCTGCCTCCTGATGTATAGACATATATTTTGAATGTGTACACTATGCTATCCATACATGTTATCCGGGGATACGGTACCCTTTCTCACCTTTGTGCAATCACGTGTAATCCATACTGGGCCTGAGAACAGATGGCGAGCTGTTAAGCAAGCTACAGCACCTGTGGTTTGGACACGTAAGTTTTTCATTTTTTCAGGAATGACGGTTAGGCCTAATTCCGGAACTGCGGTTGACCTGCACTTACTGGGAAATCATCGTTCACGGGTACTAATTGTAATCACAGATCCCCATCACTAACGTTGTTCAACGGGTTATCTGCACCTGTAAGCGACAAACGCTGGCCTTTTCAGTGTAGCGCACATGCAGCCACGGACATGTAAGGGCATGACACACCAGTTATTGGCCAATCTCATGTGCCAGAGCCTCACGTGTCCCTCTAGTAAGCCAGACTCGGACCGCGGGGCATGACGGAGTCTCGTTCGTTAACGGAATTAAGCTTGCAATGTGTGCATCTGTTCTGTAGCTTGCATGGTTGAGGTTTCCCAGGTGGAGTCGAATTAAACCGTAGGCTCCACTCCTGGTGGTGCCCTTCTGGACATTCCTTTAAGGTTCAGCTTTGCAACCATACTGCCCACGTAAAACAAACACTTTGCCTTCATGAACGCTGTTTGGAGGGTCATGACTCATGGGAATAACGCCGCCCAATCAGTTAACCTGCTAGAGAGATCCTTCGTTGCTCCCAAGCATGACATCACACTCCCTAGGAGGAAGGTAATGCCACTGTGGCGACCGTACTCCTGGGGGCGACACAAGTGCACTGATGCCCAGCCACTGCTCGATGAATCTGCTGGTACATTGACCCAGACCACTACATTCCCCTCGCACGCTACCCGGCCTGAATCTGACCCTGATGAAACTCAGGTTACCCTTCCCATATACAGTTCCATCTTACACGGTGACAAAGAGGAAGCTGCAGATGAAAGTGCAGGTTCGACCCACCCGCCATCAGACACACCACCATACTATCAGGGGCCCTGTGCCAGTGCCGTCGCCAACGAGTGGGCCCCCCCTGCTTGCTCAGGATCACAGCACTTGCAAGGTTGAAATACTGTGCAGTGAGATGGAAGATGGGAACGACGAGGAGTCCAGACTAGTACAGGGATTCCCTAGCGAGGAGACTTATTTGATTGTTTTCAATGTTGGGACAGCAATTTTTGGGGAGCACTATACTCTGGAGAATGATAGATGGGGCCCACCATACACTGGAACATTCCAAAGGTGGACATCAGACACTGGAGCAGCATTTACAGGGCCCATTATACACTAGAGCATTAGAAATGGGGCCCATTATGTTTGGAGCATTATTTGGGCCCATAAGACAGTGGAGCTTCATCCATGTGGACCAACATATACTGTAGCATTATGTGGAGCTCATCATATACTGTTTCAAACATTATATGGGACCAATGATTCTGTATGGAGAAATAGATGGGCCTTGTCATGAGATGTAAAAAGTGAAGTATTTTTCATTGTACTATACCGCTATTTCTCTGCCGTATCGGAGCATGATGAGTTGTGGTATGTGTTAAAGGGGCGCTCTTTCGCCCAGGGCACATGAAAACCTGGAGCCAGCCCTCCCCCCCCACAACTTTAGCCAAATAACCCCCATTTTTCAGTGCGTAACTTGTATTATGAAGTTAATTAAGGTTGACAAGCTTAAGTAAGAAGAATTGATGCTTTTGGCATTCAAATGGGCACTGTTGGTGTGTTTCCTGTCCTCCTCTCACTGCTGACTTTTATTCCCCATTGACTTACATTGGGTTTCGTGTTTCGGGACGACCCCGACTTTTCCCTATAATCGGATGATCTTGCTCGACCCGACTTTTGGAAAAGTCGGGTTTCACGAAACGAAACGCGACCCTAAAAAGCCAAAAGTCGCTCAACTCTACTCTCTAGGAATAGTGAGGGCCGGCTGCTGACCCTTTAAGGATAGTAAAAGCCACCTGATGGCCCAATTAAAAATAAGCTTTGTGACTTTCAGAGTCCCTCTTTTATAAATGAAACAGGATGTGTCTGATGATGTGTCACACACCATATGGCCAGATGAGGTTGTTAAATGTTAAAATGACATTTCCCAGTGAATGCATTTGTCTAAAGACCCCCGTCACACACAGCAATCTCGCTAGCGAGATCGCTGATTTTGTGACGCCACAGCAATCTCACCGATGCGATCGCTGTGTGTGACGGGGATCATCGACTGGCCCCCCACGGGTATCGCTAATCGTGCACTATTGTGCATGGCTGTTTTTTGATCGTTGCTCTCCTGCTGGCCAGCGCGCATCGCTGCGTGTGGCAGCGGGAGCCAATGATCATTGAAGCTCCCAGCGCTCTAAGCAGGCACTGGGAGCTGGTTTCTAAGGTAAATATCGGGTTACTAAGTTACACGCATCACTTAGTTATCCGATGTGTACCTTAGAAACCTGCGTGCTGGCGCCTGGAGCTGCAAGGATGCTTGTTTCTAAGGTAAATATCGGGTTACTAAGCGACGAGCGTCACTTAGTTACCCAATGTGTACCTTAGAAACCAGCGTCCTCGCAGCTCCAGGTGCCAGCACACAGGTTTCTAAGGTACACATCGGGTAACTAAGTGATGCGCGCCGCTTAGTAGCCTGATATTTACCTTCGAAACCAGCGTCCTCGCTGGTGCTTATTGCTGGTGAAGCTGCCTATTTGGCAGCCTACCAGTTATCATGTAGCGATGCACCAGCGATCCTGACAAAGTCGTATCATTGTTGGGATCGCTGGTGCATCGTTTAGTGTAACGGGGCCTTTAGTTGAAAACAATGCTAAAGTTCAAAAATGCATCAAAAATGCTACGTGTGAACATAGCCCAAGGTAAGGAGCAGCATTTTTGTTTTTGGTTACTTATTTTGCCCTAAATACAAGTCATTACCCTGGAAAGGATGTTCCTTAACATATTTCCCAGTAAAATCCATTTTGGCTTCGTGTTAGTATGTTTTATTGTGAGTCTGTAAAAGTCACATAAGACTCTGACAACAATGTTCACAGCAGTGACCTGGGAGGCAGAAATGCTTCCAGTGATCTTCCCCATACTGTTCACTTGTCATTTGTGCACTGTTCCCATCGATTTCTGCAATTTCTAGTCCTTCTGCAGACCACAGGGGGACCGCCGGAAAAATGCTCGAGTTTCCCGTAGACTTACACTGGGCTCGTTGGTCGGGTCGAGCACCCGAACATTCCAATTTTCTCGACCAGAGCAATGAGTACCTGAGCCTTTTAGAGCTCGCCCATCACTAGTACTGACCTGATGAATAAAACCGCCTTTTCAATTTCAACAAGAGCCGAACGACATAAAAAAATTATAGAATTGCTGTTTTTTGTTCATTCTGCCTCTCAAAAACCAGAGTGGAAAGTGATCAAAAAATGTAAAGTATGGAAATTGTACCAATAAAAACAACAACTTGTCCCGTAAAAAAAAAGCTTTCACTTGACTCTGTCTGCTGAAATATGGAAAAATTATAGCTCTCACTATAACGGGATGCAAGAACTAATTTTTTGAATAAAAAGTGTCTTTTAGTGTGTGACATCAGCAAAACATAAAAGCCCAATATAAATCTGGTATTGCTTGTAACTACACTGACAGGAGAATAAAGTTGTGTAATCACTAATACCACACGAGGAACTGCGTAAAAAAACAAATAAAACTAAATCTTCTGTTTTGTTCATTCTGCCTCCCAAAGATCGCAGTTAGACTTGGCACACATTTATCCTGTGCTCTGTGCTGAGCACTTACACCATGATTTCATTGTAAATCTCTGAAATATGTGATTCAGACAGAGCCCCCGTTGGAAGATTCCCTATAATAAGGCTAATGAGGTACTGTGGATGTCATAGGAATCCTGCTGTGTCTGTCTTTTCAGGATTGCATAAATATGCAGTAGGCCATAGTTTTTTGCACTTCTGAAAAGAAGCACATTGCTGGACAAAGGCCAGACAGGATACAGAGAAACTCTACTGCCTCATTATAGTGAATGGATCCCTCAGGGGTTTCATCTGAATCACTCAGAAATCAAGATGGAAACTTCAAAGTAAGCGGTCAGCGTAGAGCGCCGGATAAATCTGATCCCAAACGTTATAATGTAAAATGATCCAAATAAAAGCTTCAAATCAATCCACAAAAAAGCAAGCCCTCACTCTGGTCTGTTATCTGTTAATGGAAATATAGGGGTCTTCCATGTTACTGGTAATACAAAGTCTTTGGAAAAGCAAAATGGCTCCATAACTCTCCAAAAGAAATTTAGCAAATTCTGCGCTCACAAATCCTAGTGTCCCTTCCCTTCTGAGCCCCACAGTATACCTAAACTACATATAGCATCCACACATTTGGCATTTCTGAAGTGATGACTTATGGGTGCATGTCTCCAGAAGCATGGGCTGGGCATAATGTATGTTGCCACATTCAGTAGAAATTGTGGGACAAATTATGATGCCATAAATACCCACTTCTTGTGTGAAAATATAAAATCTGGGGCTAAAACAAAATTTTGGTGGTAAAAATGTAGTTATTTTTTCTTCACTGCTCAGTGGTATAAAATAATGTGCACACTTATGGTGTCAATAATCACTGCTACCCTAGATGAAATCATTGAAAGGTCTAGTTTGCAAAATAGTGTCATTTATGAGGGGTTCTGCTCTTCTGGCACCTCATGGACTCTCCCAGTGGGTAATGGCACCTGCAAACCATAACAGTAAAATCTGAGTCTCCTTGCTTTCTAATTTTTGCACTGTGCCTGAAAAATATTTTCCACTTACATGTAGGATGTTGGCATACTTAGGAAAAAATCGACCTCAGTTTGGTGTAAAAAAAATTTCTTTAGCCCATAGAAAAAATAAAAACTTGAGGCTAAAACATTTTTGTGAGGAAAATGTGATTTTATTATTTTGACTCCTCAACATTATAATCTTCTGTGAAGCATCTTGGGGTTCAAGTTGCTCACTACACATCTAAACACAATCTTTAAGGGGTCCAGTTTCCAAAATGGAGTCATTTGTGGGTGAGTTTCCACTGTATAGGCACATCAGGTGCTTTCCAAATGGATCATGACGTCCGCTAATAGTTACAGCAAATTTTGCATTCAGAAAGTTAAATTATGCTCCTTTCCTTCTGAGACCTGCCGTGCGCCCAAACAGTAGTTTTCTCCCTATATGGGGTATCGACGTACTCATTACAAATTGTACTACAAATTGGTGCTATTTCTTCTGTTACCCTTAACCCTTATGAAAATGCTAAACTTAGGGCTAAAATAAAATTTTTGTGAAAATAAATGTGATTTTATTATTTTCACGGCTCAACATTGCAAACTTCTGTGAAGCACCTGTGGGTTCAAGGTACCCAACATGCATCTAGATACATTCCTTGAGGGGTCTAGTTTCCAAAATGGGTTCACTTGTGTCAAATGACATTCCTTCCCATGCAAGCCCCGCCATGCACCCAAACAGTAGTTTTTCCCTCATATTGGGTATTGGCGTACTCAGGAGAAATTGCACACCAAATTGTATGGTGCAATTTCTCCTGTTACCCTTATGAAAATGCAATATTTTGGAATATAAATTTGATTTTTTTTATTTTCACGGCTCAAAGTTATAAATGTCTGTGAAGCACTTGAGGGTTCAATGTGCTCACCACATATCTCGATCAGTTCCATGAGGAGTCTAGTTTCAAAAATGATGTCACTTGTGGTGGATTTGCACTGTTTAGACACATCAGAAGCTCTCCAAATACGATACGGAGTCCATCAATTGTTTTCAGTAAATTTTACATTCAAAAAGTCAAATGGCTCTCCTACTCTTCAGAGCTCTGCCATGTGATCAGTGGTTTTCTCACTCATATGGGGTATCTGCATGTTCAAGAGAAATTACACAACACATTTTGGGAGCTTTTTTATGTTACCCTTGTCAAAATAAAAAAAATGGATCTGAAGAAAATTTTTGGTGAAAAAAAGTTAAACATTCACTTTTCTCCACATTCCAAAAATTCCTGTGAAGCATCTGAATGGTCAATAAACTTATTGAATATAGTTTAGAGTACCTTGAGGGGTGCAGTTCTTAGAATCGTGTCACTTTTGAGTACATTTTATCATATACTCATCAAAGTGACTTTCAATGTAATGTGGTCCCTAAAAATGGTTTTGTAAATTTTGTTGAAAAAATGAAAAATCACTGGTCAACTTTCAACCCTGATAACTTCCTAAAAAAACTGTTGGTTCAAAAATTGTGCTGATGCAAAGTAGACATGTGGGAAATGTTACTTATTAACTATCTTGTGTGGTATATCTCTATGATTTAAGGATGCAAAAATTCAAAATTGGAAAATTAATACATTTTCGCCAAGTTTCCATTTTTCATAAATAAATGCAAGTGATACCGAATAAATTTTACCACTATCATGAAGTACAATATGTCAAGAAAAACATTTTCAGAATCACCAGTATCCTTACAAGTGTACCAGAGTTATTATCTTAGAAAGTGACAGCAGTCAGAATTGTAAAATTTGGCCATTGTTCATTAATGTGCAAACCACATTTTGGGGTAAAAGGGTTAAAGAGAATCAAAAACTTACATATGAAAATTGGGAATTTTTCTAATTTTTTAATCAAATTTCTGATATTTTCATAAATATACACAAACCATGTTGACCAAAATTTTTACCACGTTACGTTTACGTGAGGTAAAATATGTCATGAAAAAACAATCTCAGATCCTTTGACGTGTTCTAGAGTTATTACCACAAAAAGTGACACCGGTCAGATTTAAAATATTTGGCCTCGTCATTAAGGTGAAAATTAGCTCTGTCACTAAGCGATTAATGAATAAAACCCAAATTATCTTAAATCTTATCCCAAAAGCATATTTAAAAATTAGCTAACCCTCAGATTTAGTTAAACTGTCTTCTGTGTGTCATGTGATTTATTTATTTTATTTTTGTACTAAGACCTTTTTTTGTGTTTTAAGCATTTTACATTTAACTTACAATAATGTCTATTAATCTCAACATTCCATACAGAGCAGTCAATTCAAAATACAATAGCATTAACTTTTATTTTAATGACTAATGTAAAAAATTACATACATATTTCAAATATGAGCTGCTGTGTGAGGTTACAGCTAAACGGATTACAATTATCTTGGTACCTGTTCTATTTAATCACTATGCATAGGCTGACCCTTAACATATAACAGACAATTGTTATTTTAATTTGTCCTTTAAAACCTAAACTTTCAAAAAATGAAATGTTTCTCTATAAATTAATTATGTCCTTAGTCACGTTTTTATATTTTTTCTGCGCAATAATACATTTCTAACAGGGAACTGTGTTAGTGATATTGAAAGAAATATAAGCTGCAAACTTATAACTCAAAGCTGCAGAAAAAGTTAAGAGCTATATTTATTTGGATGAAGTACCAAGTTTCAAAAGAAACTAATAAGAAATTATAGGATTTAAAAGTTACCATAAAGTAATCTGGGACCTTAGAAAGATTAGCTTACACTTTGATCTTTTATTTAGTACAAATTGGCAAAAATCTAGAGGGGAGCAGCATATGTGCAATAATCCCTTGCCAACATCTTTAAACATAGCAAATAAGCACCAAAATTATAATACCTTTAAAATATAGGAAAAAATGTTTAATGCATGGTTGGATAAGCATTAAAATTAATTTATTTTGATAACATTTTGAGAATTTTCTTCTCAAGTATGTAATTTTTTGAGACTGTTTATATGAGAAAAGTATACTAATCAACCGATAAATCACCAACACAAATGTTGAAAAATATATAAGCGAATGCAGAAGTGGATGTTAAATTAATATCAATACAAAGGGTTTGCAAAATTTGGGAAACAAATAACTAAACATTGTTGTATTGTAAAATAATATTCTAAGCTGGCAAATGTAGACATAAAAGAGGATCTTTCATCATCTTGACCATGTTAAACTGGCCAGCCCCTTCAAGGAATAGTGGATATTGAACTTAATAAAATATAGTTTATTTAATATAGTAAATAATACTTATTACAAGCATGTTTAGGTGAGCATACATGAAAAAAAATAGAAAAAGGGCTTTAAAATGTTACTTATATTTATTACATTTCAAACATCTTGTTCACAACAGTATAAATTATTGAGAAGTTTCCAACCGGTGGAAGTACATCAATTAAGCTGGAGTCACACATAGCGACTTACCAGCGATCCCAACAACAATATCAACGTGTCAGGATCGCTGGTAAGTCGCTATGTGATCGCTGGTGAGCTGTCACACAGACAGCTTCACCAGCGATCAGCACAGCGACGCCGCGCTTTACAGGATTATAAAAAATATAAATATTTTCTTCTAAAAGCATCACATCTGTTTACAGATTGGGTGTGGTATGAAATGATTCACTGCAAAGGAGCTTAGGTGCAATTCTAAGCCAAACTCATGGGAAAGATGATGCTGTTTCTGTCATATGCTCATATAATTAAAAAAAATGAATCTTAAATTAAATTCTGAAGGAAGGATTAAAAAATATGGAGAAAACTAAAGAGAGAAAACATTGAAATTAAAGTAACCTTATTATAAGTAATAAACCCATAGAAAATGTTGGATCTTTTATTTGTTTAGCTTATATGCTTTCTAAACAGACCATGGATTTTTGAGGTCTACTTTGACATTTGCATATTTTCTTAGAGAAATCTCAATTTATTCAGTTCATGTTTAGGAGCAATGCATGACAATTAAAACCGATAAATGTATTAGTAACATCTGGAAAATTTCTGGAAAATTGTTTTAAACCTGTTAAACAAAAGCTTGTAATTACAGCATTGATAGAAGGGAAGGGCTATTAATTTATCATTGGCAGTCTTCCTGGTTAAACGGTTTCATACCAATAATCCTTATTGAGTGATGAGAAGTTCACAATGTAACTAACTACAGCAGCAGTTTCTAAATAAATTGTTAGACACAGCTGTGAAGATTATTGTGCACGTCTTTTGTATTGATGTCTAAGCTCAAATCAAACCACAGTGAAGACTGTTGAGTAAAAAGAGGCAACGCAAGTCTAATTATAATATTAGACATTTCCAACAATTTGGAGCATTAATAACATTATTATATTGAACAATTATGGCAACCGCCACTTTCTTCATTGCACAGGCATCTTTTTTTCTCAATAAGAGCCAATTTTGCTGTTCTAAGAGAAAAATTTGTATTATCAGCAATGTACATTTCATAAACTCAGCATAGATAGTATTTACAAACTACAAATTGTCCAAAAAATATTACATCTTTTGTTTACACAATACACAAAAACTATATTGGGGCCCAGGTAGTTTAGAATTTGTGTGCCCCTCAAGTCATGGAATGGTGGAATGTGATAGATTAAATACTAACACCTAAAAACTTACCAGCGACATCTCACCTGATTAGAGTAATTTTCTCTTGATCCTTTATCAAGTGGTCAGACCTTCTATTTGATGTCTTCCAGCTGCAACTCTTCTCTGCAGAGTTTGCCATGCAAGTCATATACAGTACATATACAGTACTGTGCAAAATTTCTAAGCAGATTTGGAAAAAGCAACAAAGTTCAGTAAGTAAAAAATTATTTTAAAAATGGAAGTGTTAATGGTCTATTTTTTTTTTATAAATGAACAATATGAAAAGTGAAGGCAAAAAAGAGTATTTTAAATCAAATCAATACTTGCAGCATTTGGTAATACCATGCAGGAGGCATCTGACTGGCTTCAAATGAATTCTACAGCCAATTTCACTAAGAGCTGACTTCCACATAAAGGATGTGATGTGATGATATGGGCCCACAGAGCCCTGATCTTTACATTATCAATTATGTCTGTGATTACATGAATCTGTGTCAAATATAGCGTGGCACTACTGCAGGGTGCGCAAGTAGGTTACCCAGACCAAAGTGAATAATAAAGTAACTTGGCACTTAACTGAATAATCCTTTGCAAATTAGATTTATTTTATAATTTATTGCAGTCCTGGAAACGTTTCGGCCTATTATCGGCCTTCCTCAGTCTGCCGACTGCTATCGCGAAATACTAATCCGGTACCCAAGTAAGGATTCCTATGGAGATTTCAGAATATCATATTGATCTAAATGGTATTTCCTATTACTATAAGAGTGGATATACTGCTGGCCAGCTGACGAGCGGGGGAATACCGCGTCCCACCTGTGTATGCCACCTCCATATCTAAACAAGGCATTTAATTCAGTATATCCACTCTTATAATAATAGGAGATACCATTTAGATCAACATGACATTTTGAAATCTCCATAGGAATCCTTACTTGGGTACCGGATTAGTATTTCGCGATAGCAGTCGGCAGACTGAGGAAGGCCGATAATAGGCCGAAACGTTTCCAGGACTGCAATAAATTATAAAATAAATCTAATTTGCAAAGGATTATTCAGTTGAGTGCCAAGTTACTTTATTATTCACTGTGATTACATGAAGACACAGAAGGATTTGAAGAAGTCTATATTTTCAGAAAATCTGTGGTTAATTATCCAAGATGTTTGGAAAAATCTGTGGAGTTGCTTTTATTGAAGTAATATACTACACCGTCAACATAGAAGTGCCGACGAGCCGGCCATAGGGATAACGACAATGGACAGCACATGTGCTCTGCTATGTTGAAGTTGTAATAGAATTCTTGATTGAAATGATGCCGGGATCAATGCATGCGCATCCCCGCGATATCCAGTGCCATTTTGTTGAATGTGAATTTGCGCCATAGTGCACTATATGCACACTCTGACTCTGGTGCCACACTGCACAGGCTCCTTCCATCCCATCTACAGATAGATGGACTCATTCAGCATTATATACTGTATATGATGCATATATACTGCTGCAAGAAATAAAGGGAACACAAACAGCCTGTTGCAAATGGAATAGTGTTCCCTTTACTTTTTTGAGCAGTATATATATATATATATATATATATATATATATATAGACAAAAAAGAACACAGCGGCACATGTGCATGAATCTTGGCCATGTGAAAACACACAAAATCATTAAAAACATTTAATTTAGATTATACTTCTCAAAAATGTCAATTTTTTTAAATTTTGTATTTTTTTACTTACAATAATAGATGATAATGAAGGTTCTTAGTGCACAAATTGGCCAATTCATGTATGCCCATCAACCATGGTAACATGGCCTCTCTCTGATGGGTCCCTGGTCTACACTATAAGCCACTTCTGGGCCACCAGCCTACAATTTTACTGTGCAAAATTCCATTCATAATACTGTACAACTTAATTAGCCTGTGCAGTGCTCCACCATTTTTAATTAGTCAAATTTAATTAGCCACCCCAAAAATATATAAATTATCCATGTCTTCTCACTCGCAATTCATTAAAGAACCTGTTCTTTCCTTCTCTCCCACCAAGCCTAATTTTTACAAGTCTCTGTCTTGTGTCCTTTCTGGCACTTCACGTTCAATTCATTTAAACCCCACACCTTGTGTCCCTTTCCCACCACTCAAATTCATAAAACATCACTGTCCTGACTACAGCAATTCATTATAAAAAATCCCTGTGTTTGTGTCCCTAATGTTGATACTGCCTTCCTCTTCTGGCCAAATACCTACTAAGTGACACAAGCAGCACAATGATTTTGTTACTCCACTTGAAACCTAGAGAAAGCAAAAGGAAAGAAGCAAAAGATGTCTTCTTGCAACTACACCTCTTTCACATAAGACATAATAGAATTATATTGCATGACAAAATATTTGTGCTTGTATGAAACTTTCGATTTGTAAATTAGACTTGATCAGATAACAGCAAGCAGCAAGTATACAAAAGAAGATTAGAAAAGTTTGAAAATGATATGAGCAGGAAGGACGAGCAGTAACTAGAAGAAAAATACACACAGCACAAAGGTAGCTGGGTTAGAAGAATAAAGAGAACATCACTTGGTCACTACAATTTTACTTTCCTTGTCTACTCTATGGCTCTAACTTTTGTCTTACAAACATATTATATTCTATTTTAATTCCATAACAGAAAGATAAAACTCTCAATATAGGTATCTGGCTATTTCCAGTATCCCAACTTATGTCATTAATTGGCTGATAGAGGGAGCTTACTATGGGTGGCTCTGCATCCAATCTTTTTAAATATTTAATTTTGCTTGCATTTTTGTGGGTTATTCAGAGCTGTAAAAATGATTACTCTTCACTGGGAACACATTGTAGATGGCACTTTTGAAGAAGCATTCCATGTAGTTCAATCACATGAAGCTCCCTTTTCCTCTTTTAAAAAGTATCTGCAGGAAATGGTGCAATAAGAAGTGTTGCATCCTCTGCTAAAAATGATTTAGGATATTAGAAGTTACAGAGTTCTACAATGACATAAAAGCACAAGACTGAAAGTTTTATGTTTGTGCATGCTGCAGATTGTACAAGGTAGATGGTACTGTATACACAGTAAAACTGCTTTAGATATTGGTGCACAGCTCCCTTAAGACTATAAAAAGTATGTTTTTTCCTAATTAAAATGGTCTGTTTGACTGATAAGTATAAAGAAAACATTTAAAGAGTATAGGTGCACAACAGATAAAAGAGGTATTTGGCTATTTCCATTATTGCCAACAGCCACTTCTGGGTCATGCTGCACCGCACAAGACCCGTCACCTCTGCAGAGCAGTGATGTCAGTAACGTTACCAGTCATCAAAGTTGTCATGTCACACAGAGGTCAGCATTACCCAGTGACTCTGATGAGCGGTAATGTTACCTAAAGGCCCCGTCTCACATAGCAAGATCGCGGATATGTCACCGATTTTGTGATGCAACAGTGACCTCGCCAGCGATCTCGCTACATGTGACACATAGCGGCGACCACCTCCCCACAGGATATCGCTGATCGTGCTCGAATGTCCTTGGCCATTTTTTCATCATCGGCGTCCCGCTGCCCAGCATGCATCATTGTGTTTGACGCCGACATGCGACCTCGTTGGCAATGCAGAACTCAGGATGCAGGCTGGAATCGTTCAGAATAGCTGATGTGTGACAACGTACCAGTGATCCTTACCAGGTCGTATTGTCGGGATCGCTGTTGCGTCGTTGAAGAGATCTGCCTGTTTGGCAGCTTACTTGCGACCATGTAGCGATGCACCAGCAATCCCTATCAGGTCGTATCGCTGTCGGGATCGCTGGTGTGTTGCTATGTGAAACGGGACCCTAAGACACTGCTCTGCAGCGGAACCTTGAAGTGGCTGCAGCTAAAGCCTATTGCGTAAACATAATCAGTCTCCTCAGGCTTTGCACAGTGGATCTGCATGTGAACATTTTTTTTAATAAATTGGTGAATGAGGGACAGTGCCTTGTTTTAATTTTTCTCTGCTTATATTTTCCAGATTTTCATTTGTGGAATACGTCAGCTTCCCGGGAATACGTCGAATCTGTGTGGGATTTTTTTTTTTATAAAAGGTGAATTAGGTATGGTGTGGGGGAGTGTTTATTTAGATAAAGAATTTTTGAAAGTGTATGTTTTTTATTACAGGCTTAGTAATGGGGGTATCTGATAGAAAATTCTCCGTTACTAACACCAGGGCTTGATGTCAGCTGTGTTTTTGGACAATTCACAGTTGACATCAACCCCAAGCACAATTACCCCAATTATCACTGCATCAGGGTAATCAGGAATAGTAAAGGCAAAGTGCCAGAATTGGTGCATTTAATGTGATATATGTCACATCTGGGGCAGCTGCGGGCTGGTATTTTTAGGCTAGGAAGGGTCACCCTTCACAATCTGGGAGTATCACTATGGAAATGTTCAGTGAGCATCTCCCTTCTCTCACTGATTAAAAACCTCATCAAACTAGCAGTACTTTCATCAGGCTGAGTGAGGAAAGAAGCACTCACTGGTACCTGTGGACAGAGAAAGATAGGCATTCATGATTTACTGCTCCTCTGCCTTCTTAAGGTATTGTCACACTAAGCGATATCGCTAGCAATATCGCTATAACTTGTGACGTTATAGCGATATTGCTAGCGACATCGCTGTGTCTGATACTTACCTATGACCCGCTCCCCCGCTGGTTATCGCTGATCGCGTGAGAACGTCCTGGACTGTTTCTCGTCGTCAGCTTCCTGCTGTGCCGATAAGCGACGCGTGGACGCGGATGGGAGGATGTCAGGATCGCCTCGTCTGACAAGTAAGTAGCGACCCCCGTCCCCAGCGATGTCGCTGGTGAGATCTGCCTGTGTGGCAGCTCACTAGCGACCACTTAGTGATGTACCAGCGATCCTGACCACGTCATATCGCTGGTCGGGATCGCTGGTACATCGCTAAGTGTGACAGTACCGTTAGTCTGGTGACTGCACAGTGGGTGACTCAGCACACATCACCCTCCTCACACACTGCCCTGCTCCCCATACAGCCTGCATTGTGTCCTCCTGTCTATAGCATTTGTCCTGATTCATGGCCCCTCCCCATGCTCGCTATCCTGCGATCTCCTGAGTCTAAACTACAAGAAGAGGTAAAACAGTGACGAGATGAGGAGTAGAAGACAATGACACAATCAACACCTGAAGAGCTGAGATAAGGAAACATATAGTGCATCTATAACTGCCAGGGTGCATTTCACCACTGACACCTGGATGTGCAAGCATGGGCAGGGACATTACATCTCACTGACAAGGCACTGGGTGACTCTGGTGGCTGTGGGAGCATGTAGTCAAGGAGCTGAACCACAAGTCTTGTAATCCCCAAGGCTTGTGGGTCAAACCTCTGTATCTAACACTTCCTTCACTGATTCTGCCTCCTCCACCTCCTTTTGGACTTACACTTGTGCCCTCAACCTGTCCTTTAATGAGACATATGTTCCAAATGTGCAGAGAGAATCACTCCACCTCTGTAATGTGCAAACAGGCTTCACCGCAATAAGACAGTGTTAAAATTAATATGCCTTGGATATCGCAGTCACGCTGCTCAAGAGTTGTGGATAGCTATCCAGGCCGAGTTAGAGCAATGCCTGTCTCCACTGAACCTGGAGCCAGGGAAGGCCTTGTGCAATAACAGTGCAAACTTGGTGGCAGCCTTATGCCGGGACAACCTTACACACGTGCCTTTCATGCCTAACGTCCTAAACCTTGTGGTACAGCAATTTCTCTGCCACTATCCTGGCCTGAATATGCAACTGCAGAAAGCACAGTCGCTATGTGCTCACTTCCAATGATTGCACAATGCAGGTCATCAACTTGTATCACTATAGAAGTATTTTGGACTACCAGTTAACCGTTTGATTTGCAATGTTCTGACATGGTGGAATTTCTTTCTTCACATGTTGCAGTGACTGTGGCAGCATCAATGAGCCCTGGTGCAATATGTACTTTTGCATAGCCTGTGCCAATGCAATATGGACGTCGGGCAAATAATACTTGTAGAATGGGCACAGCATAATTTCAAAATGGCTACAAAGATGGTTAGTGCTTACAATGCTGTCATAAGCATTACTATTCCTGTCATCAACATGCTGGAACACACTTTGAATAGTCTGCATGAGGAGGTGGTGGTCGCAGAGGAAGAGATGGAAGCAGAGGAGGATACATATGGGATAACAATATCTCTAAGTTCCAGACTTTCATTGCACAGGTGGGTGCCAAGGGTGGGTGGATTACAGTGATCAAGGGGTTTGTTCATGGTACCAGACAAACTGCTAGTGAAGGTGCAGGAGCCAAGGAAGACATTGAAAAGGATGAGGAGGAAGAGGTGATGGACGGGCAACAATTAGGAGATGAAGAGAATGATGATCCTCTCTCAGTTGCCCATGGATTTTGAGAAGGGACGGAGGAAGCAGTCTTCAGTGTTTCCACGCCACCAACACACCATGGATTTAGACGTCATGTAAGTGCCAGACATGTGAGCTCCTTCTTGCTGCACTATCATTAACATAATGCCCATAGTTTTAATGTTAGAAATAGTTTTGACTATTGGGTGGCCACTCTATTAGATCCACAATACAATCTGGTTTTGCCAGATTCCCCCCTTCTGGGAACCGACCTGTGCTTTCAGGAGTATTGAAACACGCTTGTAGATAATCTTAAGAGTGGTTTTGCCCAAGACAACAGTGAGGCACTCAGTGTGCATCGCAGTTCTAGACTTCAAACCGCAGGAATGTCAAGGCGTTATCACAAAAACATTAGCAGCAGCAGCAGTGTAAGCGACATAAGCAATTTTTGTTAGTCATTTAACACATTTTTTAGATGTGCCGTGCACCAGCAGAACAGAGTACAAGTCTAACACTTTGTGAATGACTGGAGAGGATGGTGGAGGAATATCTTCAACTCAATAATATGCCATTAGGAGGGATTCAGACCCTTCTGTATATGGTCTTGAAAAATGGAAGAGTGGCCTTGCTTCTCATGCCTTGGAGGTTCTCATGCCCAGCAGCCAGCATTCTCTCAGAACGTGTCTTCAGTGCTGCTGGTGGTTTCCTGACAGATAAGCGCATCTGGCTGTCATGTATTGATCTCGCATTATTGCAGTCTGTGCCACATTTGTCATGGCATCTGTTTCTGCTGTTGTTACTGCTGCTAAAGATACAAACAATTTTTTGAAATGTTGAGACTCATGGTTAGGTCTCTAGCTGGTGGGTTGCCTGTAGTGGAAGATGTGTCAGAGGCCCATTATTCTGTTTCTACTCTGTGGAAATTTATGCCATTTTAGTGGTGTGTGGAAATAGTAATGTTTTAAAATAAGGGGAATCCAAGGTTGGTCTCCTTCATTTGTGAAGACTGTAGAAGTAGGGCTCCCAGACATGCAGGCCTGCACTTACTTTCACTTAACTACCTGTGGTACCATCCTTACATTTTTCTCCCAATAGTACTCTAAGAAACATGCTTGTGCCATCTGAGTGTAGCTGGGAAAAAAAAGAAAACCTGTTGCATGAGGTGTCAGGGCTACCATCAAAGAAGGCTTACATCGCTCCCATAACCATCAGGTCTTTATTGAAACTTCAATTCAAAGCTATAAATGTTGTCCCAGACCCTGATACCTTATGCATGGCCCATGGCTGACTACTTCTGTGCTATTATAAAATGTTCTACTGAGGGTCAATTGATCAACCAGCTACTTGTGTTACTTTCCTTACATTTTCTACATATAGTACTCTATGAAACTGATAATTATGCTATCTGAGTATGGATGGGAAAAAAAATTGGAGCTGTTGCATGAGGGATCAGGGCTCACAACAAAGAAGGCTTACACCACTCCTTTAACTACCAGGTCTTCATTGAAACTTCAATTTAAAGCTGTAAATGCTGGCCCAGACCCTGACTGCTGCTGTGTCATTTGCAAGTTTCTACTGTGTGTCAATTGATGCCACTTTTCATGGTGTCTGCCCCTAATTTTAGCTGTTTGGGAAGCTTTTTGTCACCCCTTAAGCTTTTGTGAATATGTTTGAGTTGGCCTCCCATTGAATTTAATGGGGTTTGGGTACATTCGTCAAACTGTTCGGAGAACAGGTTTGGCGAACATGGGATGTTCGGCGAACCAAACCATTACAACTAATGTGACGCACCATAATTGTGAGCATAGGGAAACCTCAGCACATGACCATAGTATTACTGAAAATAAATCTCTGTAAAAAAGCAACACTGATATTACCGTCATATGGTTACCATATAGTGGTAGATAAAATCAGTGCTGTAGATCATATAGGAGATTACAGTACAATTATTGATGGTGACTTACAGCTGACATTCTTTGTGATGGAGTTGTTCACTTTTCTCGTTTTTTCTATCTGGCCCAGACCGACATGTCAACTTCTCCAGCCAAAGCTTATCTGCAAATATTACAACAAAGACACGTTTGACTTCTCACATTAACAGCACCGTCCCATCTATTGATAACCTACACAAAATCCCTATCCTGCTGACACCTCAATATTGAGCTGTTTCTGCCATATGTGTCCATATTACTGCCCCAGATATGTGTCACAAAAACTGTGCTCTTTTTTATGCCACACATAATAATACCACTATTTTTCTCCTTACATAGTAATACTGCCTCCTTTGTGCTCTCTAGATGGTAAAATTGCCACCTAGAAAATATTAATGCTCTGTGCAAGTGCCCTAGAAAACAGTGTATACATTTAGGCCCTAGAATGTAATAATGCTCCATGTCCAAGTATCGCTGATGTGACTAGACGATCATGTGACCACAAGTATTCAACTTGCAATCATGTGACGACTATACTCCTTTGGCTTCTCTCAAATTTTTTTATTGAAAAACGCCAAATTTATCTTGTCGGCACATGCCAATACATACATGCACTTGCATACCATCTGATTGCACCTTACCAGGCTCATGACAATAGGTGCACTGCACCTTGTCATGTTGTGGCAGTCTGCAGTCATATAGATTTACTGTAGACTTTTATCCCAAGCCTGGACAACCTTTTTAAAGGGAGCCTGACAGGTGATATATGCTGCCCAAACAACATACGGCATGTATCAGGCACTGGTTGTAATATCTCAGCTTGGTATGTTTGTTTCTGTAAAGCTGTGAAAAAACCCTACTTTTAATTGCTGCCAGGTACAGAGCCTGCAGACTCGTCTCAGGGGGCTTCGCCCAGCAACAGTACAGATAAACATACCTCCCTGAGATACTGCAGGCAGTGCTGATACATGCTGTACATGGTTGGGCAGCATGCATCATCTGTCAGGATGTCCAGCATGCATGAACCAGACCATGCATGGAGCAAACCTCACTGTAACACTGAAAGCCAAGCCTGTCTGGAAAGATATCAGGTCAGATAAAGCCCGCACAGTACACTACACTGACCGAGACTCTGCGACTGTGCTAGCCAGTGTGCAGAGAGTCTCAGTCAGATAGTGGAGCAGGCATTTTGCTGCTCTATCCCTGTGTGCTGCCTTCTGCCTCATAATAGAAGCGGCTATGGCTTCGGTTGGGCCCCTTCATGTGACAGGGGTGGGACGACGGCCCCCTCTGCTTCCCCCCCAGTAGCTATACTACTAAGTGTAACTCTCTATGTTTGTCACCCATTTATGGCTTTTGTCCAGCCAGGTTTCAGTAATATACAGGTGCTCCTCACAAAATTAGAATATCAGCAAAAAGTTAATTTATTTCAGTTATTCAATACAAAAAGTGAAATTCATATATTATATAGAGTCATTACAAACAGAGTGATCTATTTCAATTGTTAATTTCTGTTAATCTTGATGATTATAGCTTACAGCAAATGAAAACCCAAAGGTCGTTATCTCAGAAAATTAGAATACTTTATAACACCAGCTTGAAATATGATTTTAAAATCCAAACTGTTGACTTACTGAAGTGTATGTTCAAGAAATGCACTCAATACTTGGTCAGGGCTCTTTCTGCATCAATTACTGCATTATTGTGGCGTGGCATGGAGGCAATCAGCCTGTGGCACTGCTGAGGTGTTATGGAAGCCCAGGTTGCTTTGATACCAGCCTTCAGTTCGTCTGCTTTGTTGGGTCTGGTGTCTATCATCATCCTCTTGACAATACCTCATAGATTCTCTATGGGGTTAAGGTCAAGTGAGCTTGCTGGCCAATCAAGCACACTGATACTGATGTTTATAAACCAGGTATTGGTACTTGTGGCAGTGTGGAAAGTTGCCAACTCCTGCTTGAGAATGAAATTTCCATCTCCAAAATGCTTGTCAGCAGTGTGAGCTCTAAAATTTCCTGGTAGATGGCAGTGCTGACATTGGTCTTGATAAAACACAGTGAACCTACATCAGCAGATGACATGGCTCACCAAACCATCATTGATTGTGGAAACTTCACACTAGACCTTAAGCAGCTTGGATTGTGCACCTCTCCACCATTCCTCCAGACTCTGGGACCTTGATTTCCAAATGAAATGCAAAATTTACATTCATCTGAAAGCAACACCTTGGACCACTGAACAACAGTCCAGTTCTTTTTCTCTTTGGCCCAGGAAAGACACTTCTGGCATTCTCTATTGGTAATGAGTGGTTTGACACAAGGAATGCGACACTTGTAGCCCATGTCCTGGATAGGTCTGTGGGTAGTGACTTTTGAAGCAATGACTCCAACAGCAGTCCACCTCTTGTGAATCTCCCCAAATTTTTTAATTGATTTTTATTAAAAATCTTTTCAAGGCTGCGGTTATCCTTGTTGCTTGTGCACCTTTTTCTATCACATTTTTCCTTCTATTCAACTTTCCATTAATATGTTTAGATACAACACGCTGTGAACAGCCAGCTTCTTTAGCAATAATAATAATAATCTTTAATTATATAGCGCCAACATATTCCGCAGCACTTTACAAGTTTAACAGTTTCAAAGCACAAGTCATAAGTAGCAATATTAACAATACATTAGAGCAATATAAGACAACCCTGCTCGTGAGAGCTTACAATCTACAATGAGGTGGGGGAGATACAAAGTACTGGTGTGTATTTACAATGATGTATTTACAAGGATGGTCCAGCCATCTTGAGGGAGTGAAGTATAGATGGAGATAGTGCATGGGCTACACACGCACATTTACACATAAATTAACTTTGAGTAGTGGACTTGATAGGCCGCTCTGAACAAATGCGTTTTGAGGGAGTGCCTAAAACTGTGTAAATTGTGGATTGTCCTAATTTCTTCAGGTAGAGCATTCCAGAGGATTGGCACAGCATGGGAGAAGTCTTGGAGTCAGGAGTGGGAGTTGTGGATTAGTGCAGAGGTTAGTTGAAAGTTATTTGCAGAGCGCAGCAGTCTGTTAGGCCGATAGACAGAAATGAGGCAGGAGATGTAGGGGGGTGCTGCACTGTGGAGAGCTTTGTTGGTGAGAATAAGTACTTTGAATTGAATCCTATAATGAATGGGCAACCAGTGCAACCATTGGCGATGAGCGGATTGCGTCCGAGTACCGATTAGCCAGATGGTTGACCCTGGCTGCTGCATTAAGTATGGACTGAAGAGGGGAAAGTCAAGTTATGGAGAGGCCAATTAATAGAGCATTACAGTAGTCCAGGCCAGAGTGGATCAAGGTGATAGTGAGGGTTTTTGTTGTTTCCATGGTGAGAAAAGGGCGGAATCTAGAGATGTTCTTTAGGTGTAACTGGCAAGAGTGGGCGAGAGATAGTATATGGGATGTGAAGGAGAGATTGGTGTCAAACATAACACCCAGACAGCACGGCTGCTGGGGTGCTATTATTTGTGCCACCCACGGAGAGGGAAATGTCAGATTTAGGGAGGAAAGTAGATGGCAGGAGCAGAAGAAGTTCAGTTTCTGAGAGGTTAAGTTTCAGATGGAGAGCGGACATGATGTTGGAGACTGCGGACAGACAGGCACTTGTTGTGAGCTCATTTTCGAGTTTGCCTCTGGCTTCTGGTGAGGGTTATGGAGCTGGCTGTGCTGACAGAGGAGTAGTGAGTTCTCTATCTGGACTCCCTCTGTTGGTGAAGGGAGGTAATGAAGCTGATCTAAATGGCAGAGACCGGCCACCTGAGGAAGAGGACTGCGATTGGACATCAGGAGTTTCTGATTGGATTTAAGGCAGCCGACTCCCTAGTTTCTTGCTGGTGAATTTTCCTGACTGTGGCTCCTGGTTTCCAGTTTGGTTCCTGCCTTCCTAAAGCTAAGTTTTCTCTGCTATTGTTCATATGAGTTTTTGACTGGTATACTTAGTTTTTGCGTTCAGCCAGCCCTGGCTGGGACTTGGCTGAATCCCCATTTTGTCTCTGATCAGTTGATCTCTTTTGCTCTGTCTTCAGAATATACCTGAGTGCTGATATAGTGATTTGAAGTCTAACGACTTCAGGGCCTTTTTGTATCAGACGTGTTGGACATTCTTTTTGGCAGGGTTTTTTGCGTGATTGCAGACAGCAGCTTTTCTTTCCTGTCCTTTCTAGTTAGCGAGGGCCCCATTGTTTGCTCAGCCTATCTTTCTACCTGTGTCTGTGTTTTCATCTTGTTTCACTGACAATACATGTTGGGGGCTGTCTATTGCTTTGGGGTCTGCTCTGGGGCAGTTTAGATTTTCCCTTTCTTTCTTTAGGCTTATATAGTTCTCCGGCTGTGACGAGGCGTCTAGGACCACCGTAGGCACGCTCTGCGGCTACTGCTAGTTGTTGTGGATAGGATCAGGGGTCTGCAATCCACTAGTTACCAACCTCTCCGGTTTTCTGGGCTTAGCTTGATTTTTGTTTTTTCCTTCTCGGTGACTCATTCATAACAGGCAACGGTGTTCTGTAGTACAGCGAGGGTAAGGTCGGGGGATGACGTGTATAGTTGTGTGTCATCAGCATAAAGATGGTACTGAAAGCCAAATCTGCTGATGGTCTGTCCAATTGGGGCCATGTAGAGAGAGAAGAGAAGGGGGCCAAGGACTGAGCCCTGAGGTACCCCGACAGCAAGAGGAAGAGGAGATGTCATGGAGCCAGTGAACAAAACACTGAAGGAGCATTCAGAAAGATAGGAAGAGATAGGGAGCGGAAGCTGGACTGTGAAGGGTCTAGGAGGGAGTGAGTGGAGAGGTAACAGGTAATGTGGAAGTAGGCTAGGCGCTCCAAAATTTTAGCGATGAAGGGGAGATTGGAGACTGGTCTATAGTTGTTTGTGCAGGATTGGTCAAAAGTGGGTTTCTTTATTAATGGAGTAACGATAGAGTGTTTGTGGGAGGATGGGAAAATGTCCAAGCAGAGGGAAAGATTAAAGATTGCAGTAAGGTGAGTTGTGATGACTGGAGACAGAGACTGGAGGAGGTGTGAGGGGATGGGGTCGGTAGTGCATGTAGTCGGACGAGAAGAAGAGAGGAGTCTGGAGACGTCTTCTTCTGTGATTGGATCAAATATGAGACTGAGCCAGAGGAAATGCGGGAAGGGATGGGAGTCACAGCACTTGGTGATTGGGAGAGGATTTCTTGATGGATATTATCTATTTTCTCTATAAAGTGGGAGGCCAGGTGATCAGCACAAATGTCTGTGATAGGGGCTTGTGCTTTTGGCCTGAGGAGGGAGTGAAAGTTGTCAAAAAGTTTCTTGGGGTTGTTGGATAAAGATGAGATCAGAGTGATGAAGTAGGTCTGTTTGGCAAGGTAAATGGCAGAGTTATAGGTTCTTAACATAAATTTGAAGTGGATGAAGCCTTTTAGTGTGCGAGTTTTTCTCCATCGGCATTCAGCACTTGGTGGTTGGGAGTAGATTTCCTGACGGATATTAACTATTTTTTCTGTAAAGTGGGAGGCCAGGTAATCAGCACAAATGTCTGTGATTGGAGCTTGTGCTTTTGGCCTGAGGAGGGAGTGAAAAGTGTCAAAAAGTTTCTTGGGGTTGCTGGCTAGTGAGGAGATCAGGGTGGTGAAGTAGGTCTGTTTGGCGAGGTGAAGGGCAGCGTTATAGGTTCTTAACATAAATTTGAAGTGGATGAAGTCTTCTGGTGTGCGGGTTTTTCTCCATAGGCGTTCAGCACTCCTAGAGCAACGCTGGAGAAGTCGAGTTTGCGTTGTGAGCCAGGGCTGTTTTATTATGTGTTTGGAGGTTCTGAGGGTGAGGGGCGCTACTTGGTCAAGGATAATTCTGAGAGTGTCATTGTAGTGATGAACAGCCAGATCAGCACAGGAAAAAGAGGAGATTGGGGACAGAATGATTGTAGTGAGTCTCCTACAGCAATGACCTTTTGTGACTTACCCTACTTGTGGAGTGTGTCAATGACTGCCTTCTGGACATCTGTCAAGTCAGCAGTCTTCCCCATGATTGTGGAGCCTACTGAAACAGACTAAGGGACCTTTTAAAATATTTAGGAAGCCATTGCAGGTGTTTTTCTGTTAATTATTATAATTTACTGAGATAATTACTTTTTTGAGTTTTCATTGGCTGTAAGCCATAATCATCAACATTAACAGAAATAAAAAATAGAAATAGATCACTCTGTTTGTAATGACTCTATATAATATATGAGTTTCACTTTTTGTATTGAAGAACTTAAATAAATTAACTTTTTGATGATATTCTAATTTTGTGAGAAGCACCTGTATTGGAATAAAAGTTTATTTCTAGTTCAAGAATAAATGTGGATTGTTATTGATTGAAAAAAATAAAACATCTCATGAAAATAAAACCTAACTCATATTTCGGAACAAAAAATAATATAAGACCCTATCTTGTTTTTGGAGAAACACTGTATTTCAGAGCAAAAGGAAGGTATAAGCATAGGCAATGCACAGTACAATAGATGTGCATAAAATGATTAGTTCACTATTTCTTGCCGAAATCTTGAAGATTTTTACAGTGGATTTCATATTTTTCAAGCACAAATTCCTGGTGGGTCTATAACACATTTTGTTTTGTTACTGAAAAACTACTGTGTAAAGTTTTGACCTTATCGTTTTTGTCAAACTACCGTATTTTATATCTTTAAAAAAAACCCTCTACTGTCTTTTCTTATTGTGTATCGTATCACCTATTGTTAGGGTTGGCAGCGATGTTTCATCCAGCTATGTGAGGTCATTCTCTATGCAGGCATCACTATTAATCTTTCTATTTAAGAAAATTGTCTCTTACTTCTGTGCAAAACAGAATAAACATTTTGTTTGAGAAACGTTTTACATATACTTTTATTTGTTGTCTTTATATTATCCTTTCTTCCTCATGCGCATCCCCAAAGAAATCTTAGGATCTTAATGCAGCTATTGTATTCTTTCCAGTTATGGGATATTCTGCTGTGAACCCATCTGTTCCTGTTAAATTTTGCTTTCAAATCTGCATTTTTAGGCTTTGCATCCTCCTGTTTGCTGTCTTTAGTGATTTATTTTCCATTCTGACTGATAATGACAGTGTTTTTTGTCTTTCTTTCTTTGTATTAAAGAAATTTGTTTTGCATGTTTTGTATGAAGAAATGTATATTTTGAATTTAGAGTTTCAGGAAATATTAAATTGAACCACAGTAATGTTACAGTAGGCAACTATGGTTACCTGATGCCGATGAAAATATGAGATATATAGCAAAACTAGAGCACTCTTACTTTTATTTGTTCATTAAATCCTGTTTAGAAGCAGTTTTTTTCCAGAGAAGGGTTCAGTTGCATACTTTTTTTTCTAAAAAAGCACTGTCTATCCAATAGGCCAGTTGAAGGTATCCACCAGGAGAAACAGTGTTTCCCTAGCCTCATGTCTCATTCAACTGTTGTATGTCTCAACAGCTAAGCACTGTATTGGACAAAACAGACAGGACTCAGACCAATGTTACTGAATGGGGCAGTGCAGAAGACTTTTTTTACTGAACTAATCAAATGTGAAAAAAATTGCAGCATATACTAGTTTCTTCAGACAGTGTCAATTGTGACATTTAAGCAGTTAGATATAAGAGTTTGATTCAGGTGATTCTCAGGACGCTGCACATGTCATCTCATTGCCCACAGTGTACGTCCTTACTCATTGGCTGAAAAAAAGTCACGTGCAAGCATTCTGGGAAATCCGACTTTGGCGCTCGTTTTGCCGACCGTATGGCCGACTTCACGTTGTGGTCATGTTTCGGTCGGTGAAACCCGACTTTGGCATAAGTCAACGACTTATGAATCTGGCCGACCTGTTTCTCTCAACTCTAGTGATAAAGCAATCGTAGGCTAAAGTACTTCAGGGACACAAATAAAAATGCAAAAGAAATCACTACAAATTTTTTTTAAAATGTAAAAACTCCAAAAACACCACAGCTCAAATCCCCCACTTTTCTAAAACGTAAATAAGAAAAATGTTGAAAATAGAGACAAATTGCCATAATTGGTTTAATTTCATCTGTAACTGTCCAAAACTAAGAAAATATCATAACAATTTTCCCATTTGGTGAATGCAAAAAAAAGATATGGCAGAATTGCTTTAGAAAAATTTAGTAGGTAAAACAACACTGTGCCGATAAAAAATACAGATATCATACATCTCTATTGATAAACTAATATTTTATGTGTAAAAGCATAGAAAACTGTGATAAAGTTAAAGAGATTTTGGGGGCTTTTCTAAATTTCTAGAATCCAAGTGCAGATTGATGAATCCTATCAGCGATTTTCATGCTATTGACAACGTATCAACTAGCAACTTTTCCTTGTCTCTCTATAACATGTAAACCAGTGAAAGTGTTATGATAATATAGCAACTCACTCAGGAAAATAAGTAACACACTAAAACTGCCGGTTCCAGTACATACTAGAGATTGGGACCCCTCAATCTCTAGTGGTTCCTACATGAGCTGAGATAACCTTAAGCACAGACCAGATGATGGCAACTCAGACCTGTGCTGCCTTAAAGGCCATCGAGTGCTTCACATTCTTCCAAAAGAACCAGGCTGCAGAACAGAGTGCAAATTATCTACAGAAGGGAAATTGTGCTGAAAAAAAGAGATTCCATAGTGAGTAAAACAAACCATGAATTACAAAATAAAGGAATAAGGTTAAGAGAATATGCCGCCTACTACCTAAAAGGAAACAGAAGATAGGTGCAGAGTAAAGACCATAAACAGCAGAAAGATTAACCCTAGCTAGTCTTTCATTGACTGACTTAAACTTAAGCAGAAAGGCTGAACATCCAAATGAGACTATCACCAGCAGGAAATACCAGCAAGGTAAAAATATATAAAGCCATATCCGAGAGGTAATAGAGAAGACAACTCTACATCTGCAAGGAGTTTGTATATTCTCCTCGTGTTTGCGTTGGTTTCCTCCGGGTACTCCGGGTTCCTCCCACATTACAAAGACATACTGATAGGGAATTTAGATTGTGAGCCCCATCAGGGACAGTGATGATAATGTGTGCAAAAACTGTAAAACGCTGCGGAATATGCTAGCGCTATATAAAAATAAAGATTATTATTTATTATTATAAGACAAATGAGTAAATGAAAACACCTGTTAGCCTAAAAACACTGAAGCAAGATAACAGAAACTGAACACTTTAAGAAAAGGTGTATCTGCTGTGGTTCAGTGGAAAGACATGTTAACTACAAGGCACAGGCGTAAGGGTTCAAACCAAAAACATGAAAGATAGAAACAGGCATTGTTGTCAGACCACGAATAGACAAATTACAGAGGAAAATGATAACTGCATACGTATGACACACTGTTAGGAACTGTAAAGCCATGTAGCTACGCTGGGAAAATGTAAGCATAGCCTTAAAAATCCTTTAACATGTCATTCTTACAACACCACAAAATGATCATCGTAAAAACTAAACACAAAAAAATAATTGCAGAATTTCTGCTGACTTTTCCAGTTTCATCTTACACGACATTTACATGATATATTATATGGAAAGCTCATTTTGCAAAAAATAAGCTTTTTATATTCATCTTCAAATGAATAGATTGTAGATCTGCAGTACGCGGCCATGACCACTATAGAAATGACAAAGCTTCTGATTTCTTGGCAGCATCAGAGAATTTCTGGCTGCTGTCATTAAAAGCTGATCTGTGTTGGATGTCACAACCCTACCACTCAATTATTAATGACCTATGCTAAGGATAGCAAATTGAATCAAAAATGCACAAAACACTTTATTTTGATCTATTTTGTTTATATTCAATTTACTCTCAAAGTCTTCAATTCCATAAATCGCATCAAGTGCAGTGAAAAAAATATTCACCATTTTATAAATAATATGAATCGTTCACCATGTTTGAATTCCTAAATACACGATAGCTTCTACTGTGCAGGCTATGGTTTACAAATAATGATGTAAAATACTGTGATAGGGCCTTATTCTGTATATATACACTTCTCCTGCCACGTTGTCGAAGAGACTGTACTGCACTTCTGGATTGCCATTATTAATTTATTTTTTATATTTCTATGGCCAAACAAAAACAAATCTTGGAAAACTTGTTTAAATGGGTTACGCCAAGTAATTCCCTCTCCTCAGGATATGGGATAACTTGCCAATCTCTGGAACCCTCATAATCTCGAGAACAGAAGCTCCGAAGAGCATTATGTAAATAGAGCTGCAGTCGATCCTGCGCACTGTGGCACCATTCACATGTGGCTCCTCAAATAATTCCTTTAATGCACCACTCCAACATTTTTTTTTAATTGTGCAGCTGTAGTGGTACTTTAAATGTAAGTCCACTACCCACTATCTCACACTCACCTTCCGCTGCCTTCTTTGGTCTCCAGCATTGCTCTGGTTCATCTCCTGTGAAAAGTGATCTGCTCGCAGCACAAATATTTCATGGAGCGGTGCAAAGGTCACTTTTCAGCACAAGTCTATGAGGCCCTCGTCCTGACCTTGTTCTGGTGCTCATAACCTTGTATTGAGAGCTTGTGATGTAACTTCTGACATTTGGCTACAGGAGCTGCCCTTACAAAATGGCACTGTGGGACCGGAGCAGTGCTGAAAAGCAGGGGAGTCACCAGAGGGTGAGAATATCACTTAGGCTAGGGAGTTAACACTTGAAGCGCCACTCCAGCGCTGAAAAAACAAACCGATGGAGTAAGTCAATACGAATCCACTGATCGGGGGTGGAATGTGATATAGTATGTGGGTTGGTGGGATTTGTGTGGCAGGGCTGCTTTTTTGTCTCAGTCCGGCCCTGCACCAGATACCAAAAGCATAAGTTTACATACTTTTGAAACTCACAAACATGATTTTGGATAATTTTCCTGAATTAGAAAATGACAAAAGTCTAATATTTTTACTTATTTGTTTGATTTAGTTCTATCTACTTTTAGGAATTGTGTGAAAATCTGATATGGTTTTACGTCAAATAAATGCAGAAATATGTTAAATTCTAAAGTGTTCACAAATTTCAAAGCACCACTGTAAATGTAAACCACAACACAGATGTGAACAAAACCTGAGTCTTTGAAAGCAAGGATAGTGTTGCATGGCACACTATTTTATTTTCATAGCCAAAATCAGGGGTTTAACAATTGTAGGTACAGGGGTTGCTATTGCACCCAGTTCTAAAGCTTAGGGTGGCCTAAAAGGTCCTTTTGGCCCATATAAAAAGACCATTATTTCTAAAGACCATTGAATGGGGCCTTGTTGGAGATTTTGCATTGAGACTCATGAGCTTCAATTTACACCACTAAATCATAACGTTGATGGAACGCTGATGGGCCAGATATGAACTGGATCAGGCACTATATGACAAAGTAGAGCATTAGGAAACATTCACATGTAGAGATGAGCGACTTTGCCTTTTTTCAGGTTGAGTCGGGTTTCATGAAACCCGACTTTCTAAAAAGTCGGGTCGAACGAAATCGACCGACTATAGGGAAAAGTTAGGGTCTGACTGAAACACGAAACCCAATGCAAGTCAATGGGGAAGCAAAGTCGGCAGGGAGTGGAGGACAGTAAACACACCTACAGTGCCCATTTCAATGCCAACGACATCAATTCTTATTACTTAAGCTTGGCAACCTTAATTTACTTTATAATAATAGTTTACGCATTGAAAACTGGGGGTTATTTGGCTAAAGTTGTGGGGGGCTAGGGCTGGCGCCAGGTTTTCGTGTGCACTGGGCCAAAGAGTGTCAGTGCGCCCTTTTAACACATACCACAATTCATAATGCTCCAATACGGCACAGAAATATAGGTACAATAAAAAATACTTCACTGCTTACATGACATGACTGATATCTATTTTAAATTCTATAATAGCTTAAAAAACGGACAGTATATTACTCCATACAGTATTATGGCCACCACCTAGTGTGCCATACAGAATAATGAGCCCCATATATTTCTCCATACAGAATAATTGGTCCCATATAATGTTCCATACAGTATATGATGAGCTCCACATAATGCTACAGTATATGTTGGTCCCCATGGATGATGCTCCACTGTCTTATGGGCCCAAATAATGCTCCATAGAGTCCATATATAATGGGCCCCATTTCTAATGCTCCAGTGTATAATGGGCCCCGTAAATGCTGCTCCAGTGTCTGATGTCCCCATTGGGATTGCTCCTGTATATGTTGGTCCCCATGGACGATGCTCCAGTGTGTTATGGGCCCAAATTATGCTCCATATATAATGGGCCCCATTTCTAATCATCCAGTGTATAATGGGCCCCGTAAATGCTGCTCCAGTGTCTGATGTCCCCCATTTGGAATGCTCCAGTATATGATGGGCCAAATGGATGATGCTCCAGTGTATGATGGGCCTCATATATCATTCTCCAGTGTATATTGCTCCCCAAGAACTGCTCCCAACTTTTTAAAAAATTAAATACTTCTCCTCGCTGGGCACTGCTCTACTCTGGACTCCTCAGCATTGCCATTTAAAGCTTTCTGCACTTGTACTGTTTCGGTAGAGGGCATACAGATGTGATGTCATCGCGCTCTGTAACCTGAATGTAACTGTCAGGAAAGGTGGAAGACGTCACGGCGGTGGAGCAGGGAGAGGTAAGTATTGCAAGTGCTGTGGCCCTGAGCAAGCAGGGGGGACCCACTCGTGGGCGCCGGTACTGGCACAGGGCCCCTCATAGTACGCCAGTGTTTCTGATGGCAAGTGGGCCCCCCACCGTCAGAGACACTTTATTGTACTATGAGAGGCCCTGTGCCAGTCCCGTCGCCCAAGGGTGGGGGCACACACCTGTTCAGGGCAACAGCACTTGCCCGGGTGTGGCAGGTGTTGACCCTGGGCCTGGGGTGGCGGGGCAGCCCATTTCGGGTGGTTTAAAAAATGGCATATATTGATGTGTAGGCTGGACTTTCAGCTGCTGCAAATGGAGGAATTGGAGAAGTCAGAGGAAGAGGAGGACAAAAGCGAGCCTTTTTTCTGGCAACCTATGTGTTATCAGGGGAGGGTGGGACAAAATCTTTTAAAACCCATGCATGGGTCATTCTAATGAAGGTTAGGTCATCAACATTTTGGGTCGACAGACGGGTCCTTTTTTCTGTCAGGATTGATCCAGCAGCACTGAAAACTCTTTCAGATAGCACACTACCAGCAGGGCAAGTGAGCTCCTGTAAGGCATATTGTGCCAATTCAGGCCATGTGTCCAGTTTTGAGGCCCAATAATCAAAGGGGAATGACCTGTGAGGGAGAACCTCAATATGGGAGGTGAAGTAGTTTGTAACCATAGTTGACAACTGCTGTCTCCTGTCACTTGCAATCGATTCTGTATTAGCTGTCATGTGCGCAGGACTTGAGAAATCAGACCACAACATGGTCAGGAAACCCCTGTCTCCAACGCCAGTTCGGCTGTGTGCACCACAAACACCTCTTCCATTTTGCCCACTACTGCTCCACTGCTGTGTGCTGGGAATGCCTCAAACAACCTGTTTACCAGAGTTTCTTGTTTGTTAGCCAATATTAACTCTAGGTTCTCCTGTGGCATGATGTTGTGTAATATGCCTTTATATTGTGGATCGAGGATGCTGGCCAACCACCAGTAGTCGTCATCCCTCATCATTTTGACAATGCAGGGGTCCCTTTTTAGGATCCACAAGGCATAGTCACACATGTGGGTCAGTGTTCCAGGTGTCAATGCTGCACTGCCAGTGGTGGGTGGAGGAGCTCTTTCTGGCAAATCCACATCCCTCCAGTCATGCACAAACCCTGTACCTGACCTTGGCATGCCCACATGTTCTCTTGCCCCCTGAGAAGCATCCTCCTCCCCAAAATAATCATCCCCCTCATCCTCCTCCTCATCTTCCTCTTCTTCCTCCACCTCGTCCACGCCAGTTCCCTGACCAGACAATGGCTGACTGTCATCAAGGCTTCCCTCCTCCTCCTCCTCCTCCTGTTGCTCCTCAGCTGCAGATGCCTGATCCTTGATGTGTGTCAAAGTTTGCATGAGCAGACGCATAAGAGGTATGCTCATGCTTATGGCGTCATCTGCGCTTACCAGCCATGTGCATTCCTCAAAACACTGAAGGACTTTACAGAGGTCTTTCAGCTTTGACCACTGCATACCCGACAATTCCATGTCTGCCCTCAAACTGCCTGCCCGTGTATCCTCCCACAATTACATTACAGCCTGCCTCTGTTCGCACAGCCTCTCAACCATGTGCATGGTGGAGTTCCATCTTCTAGCAATGTCTATGATTAGGTGGTGCTTGGGGAGGTTGAGTGATCACTGCAGCTTCTGCATACAACTGGACTGGACGTTTAAGCGACGGATGTGCGAGCACAGTCTTTGCACCTTATGGAGCAGGGCTGTTAACTCCAGGTAATTATTTAGGAAGCACTGCTGTTGTGAGTTCATTTTCCCCTTCACCATTGAGGTCTGATGAACTCCCTCTTCTGGTGAAGGAAGGTAGTGAGGCTGATTACCAAGCACCTGGGCAGGATGATGATGACTGGGTGACGGGAATTACTAACTGGATATAAGGCAGCCGACGCCCTTCTGCCTTGCTGGTGATCTCTCTGAGGGATTCTAGGAGACCAGTCTGATTCCTGCTCCTCAAAAGCTAAGTTTTCTGCTCTACTTTTTGCATTTGTGTTTTGGTTTTGTTTTGCATTGTTTTCCTTGATTTCTGCCATTCCCTGCTGGGGTGAGCTGAATTCCTTTTTGCTCTGTCTACAGAAAATACCTGAGTACTGATATAGTCTTTTTGAAGCCTAGCGCCTTCAGGGCTTTTTTCCCTATCAGCTGTTGGCTCTTGTTTTAATAGGGTTTTGGCGGATTACAGACAGCAGCTTTTCTATCCTGTCCTATCTAGTTAGCTTGGGCCCCATCATTTGCTCAGCCTATCTTTCTCTCTGTGTGAGTGTTTTTTCATCTTGCTTCACCGTCATTATATGTAGGGGGCTGCCTATTGCTTTGGGGTCTGCTCTGGGGCAGTTTAGATTTCCCTTTCTGTCTTTAGGCTATGTAGTTCTCCGGCTGTGATTGAGGGGTCTAGGGCACCGTAGGAACCCCCCACGGCTACTGCTAGTTGTTGTTGATAGGTTCAGGGGTCTGCAATCCGATAGCTGCCAACTTCTCTGGTTTTCTGGACTTAGCTAGTATTTCTGTTTTTGCCTCCTACGGTGACTCATTCATAACACACTGCTCCACCAGGTTTAAGGTGTGAGCAAGGCAAGGTATGTGTGTGAGTTTTGAAAGGGCTATGGCTGCCACAAAATTCCACCCATTATCACTGACTACCTTGCCTGACTCAAGATGTAGACTGCCCCGCCATGACTCAGTTTGTCGATGCAAGTAGTCAGCACACTAACTGTACAGTGAAAAGCGCTATCAGCAGAAGCTATTTTTTGTCTTCTTCCCTGCCTAACGCTCTCCCTATTCAAAATCAGCAGCAGCACCACTCCCTATTCTAACATCGGCAGAAGTAAGATGGCGGTCGGCAGTCACAGCCTTTTATAGCCACTGTGACGCCACACAAAGCCAGCCAATCACTTGCATGCCTCTCTCTAACATGGTGGTGGCCGCTGCTGACATAATCGCATTGCCCACAGTGAGCGTCCTTGATGATTGGCAGAGAAAAGGCGCTGGAAGCATTATTTGAAACGCGACTTTGGCGTTCAAGTCGGCGACCTCATGGCCGACCTCACGCTATGGTCGGGTTTCGATCGGTGAAACCCAACTTTAGCAAAAGTCGGTAGATTCTGAATTTGGCCAACCCGTTTCGCTCAACTCTATTTACATGACTACATTTTATTTTCTCAAAAGTTGTACAGATATAACAAGAAACAAAATGCGGGTTAAGACTACACAAGACTTATCTTAGTCAGTAACCATGAAGTCGTTCTTCTCTGGAGCTATGTGATCTTTAATTGAGAATATTTGCAAGGGTACTTATTTTTTTAATTTACTGGACCGGTAAAAACAGATGACAAAGGTGAAAATCCCTTTCAAAGTAAATATTATTGTGACCTAGATGTGGTAGTTACAAAGAAAAATAATTATTAATTGTGATATCCTGAACGCTTCTGAACTGCCTCATCCTTTTACAGTAAAAACTCAGTACAAAACTAGTGTAGAAACTACACAAAAGTGGAATACAGGAGACTCATTAAAGTGTGTTACAGTGTCTAAAGACATTATGTAGCCTCTGAAAAAAAAAGTGCAACAGGTTCCATGACATATGTTCAGATTGACACTTTGCAATAGACAAATTTAGTGTAGACTTTGAGTATGGTATAGTGGTTTAGTAAAGAGAAAAAATCTAGGGCAGGTACATAGTTTTTATGATGTCGCACTGTCTTTATTTGTGACAATGAAAATCTACTTTTTCCCAAGCATAGAAAATGTCAGTAAAATAATTGTGCTATCACCATGAAAGCATGCTTTATTTTTTAGGTACTCTCTTTTAGTATCTGCTAATGCTACATACAGTATATTTCTTTTATTCAAATGATGACCAGTATTTCAAAGGGAAAGATTAGAGCATGTCACATATTCATAAAACAGATGGAGCTCATATTGACATTCATTCCCATAAAAATGCTCTCAAAACCGGACTTGCAGAATTTTAATTAGTATTAATTGCATATATCCATTAAGCATTTCTATCAAGATAAGTATGTGAATTAAAAACAGGTCTAGCAAGAAAGAATTTTTATTTTATTAGCTGTTAAATCTTGGTAATGGAAAATTCTCAATTCTTTAACACAATTTACAGGACTCAATAACAGTTACTTTGAGAAAATAATTAGCTAGGGACTTTTTAATATTTTAATTTGAGATCTTTACTTTCCTTGAAGTTTTGTAGCTAAGAGCAACTTGTATTGTATATATCAAGTAGACTAAGTGGAAATGCTTCTATTACAGAAAATTATAAATAAAATAGATAAATATAATGTAAAAAGGATTGTAGTGCATAAAATATTTACAGTGCAATGAAAATTTGATATTATAATTAGATATACTGTATCTTTTTCCCTTTTTATGGTTAGTGTTTCCAGTACACTATCTTTTTACTCTCCACTAGTGTATGACTATAAGGCCGGGGTCACACTAGAGAGAAATGCAGACGAGTGAGAGGCGTAAAAACCACGCATTGCACACGGACCAATGATTATCTATGGGGCAGCTCCCATCAGCCGTATATTTCTCACATTACGCCAATGCAAGTCTATGGGTGCATAAAAACAACGCATTACACACGGACTACATGTGTGACTTGTGAGAAATACGCACGACTTTGGCAGCTGACAGGAAATGGTCCAAGCAATTATCAGGAAGCTTTGACATGCTAATTACCTCAAAAAGCACTTCAGACATCCAGGAAGTACGCCTCCACGGAGTACAGCATCATGGCACCCTACCTGAATCTAAATGTGGAGATGCTAATTCTTCTTGTACAGGATCGCCCGGAATTATGGGACCAACGGGATGCACATTATGTAGACTGGGCCAGAAAGGAGGCTGCATGGAGGCGCATATGTCAACAAATGTTCCCTGATTTTGGAGATCGGCCACGTGAGGAGCAGCAGCACATGAGTAAGTACCCCTAAATTATGCATGTCAAATTACCTGCCATCAAAAATTATTTTACAAGTTGGCCCCCCATCCTGTGCTTGTGATATTGGCATCTTGTGGCCTTTATTTTTCGACCCACTGTTTGACCCTGAGAGTTTAAGAGTTGATACTTGCCCCTTGAGCTACTGGGACACTGCGCATATGGCCTGGTTGCAACAATGATATATGCCACCCTGGATAGAACTCACACCCTAGTAGGCCACATGACTTTGATACTCCTTCCAAAACTAGTTTTAACATAATTTTAATTTTTCACTATTTTATGTCACATTGTAGTCGAAGATGTGATGAGATGCTGCCGCGCATCTGCGACCAGTATTGCCGTGAACGACAGCAGCAGGCAAGAAGTGGCTCTGCAGTCCCCACAAAGCGGAAGTACAGTTGTGGCCAAAAGTATTGACACCCCTGCAATTCTGTCAGATAATACTCAGTTTCTTCCTGAAAATGATTGCAAACACAAATTCTTTGGTATTATTATCTTCATTTAATTTGTCTTAAATGAAAAAACACAAAAAGAATTGTCCTAAAGCCAAATTGGATATAATTCCACACCATACATAAAAAAGAGGATGGACAAAAGTATTGGCACTGTTAGAAAAATCATGTGATGCTTCTCTAATTTGTGTAATTAACAGCACCTGTAACTTACCTGTGGCACCTAACAGGTGTTGGCAATAACTAAATCACACTTGCAGCCAGTTGACATGGATTAAAGTTGACTCAACCTCTGTCCTGTGTCCTTGTGTGTACCACATTGAGCATGGAGAAAAGAAAGAAGACCAAAGAACTGTCTGAGGACTTGAGAAACCAAATTGTGAGGAAGCATGAGCAATCTCAAGGCTACAAGTCCATCTCCAAAGACCTGAATGTTCCTGTGTCTACCGTGCGCAGTGTCATCAAGAAGTTTAAAGCCCATGGCACTGTGGCTAACCTCCCTAGATGTGGACAGAAAAGAATAATTGACAAGAAATTTCAACGCAAGATTGTGCGGATGTTGGATAAAGAACCTCGACTAACATCCAAACAAGTTCAAGCTGCCCTGCAGTCCGAGGGTACAACAGTGTCAACCCGTACTATCTGTCGGCGTCTGAATGAAAAGGGACTGTATGGTAGGAGACCCAGGAAGACCCCACTTCTTACCCCGAGACATAAAAAAGCCAGGCTGGAGTTTGCCAAAACTTACCTGAAAAAGCCTAAAACGTTTGGGAAGAATGTTCTCTGGTCAGATGAGACAAAAGTAGAGCTTTTTGGGCAAAGGCATCAACATAGAGTTTACAGGAGAAAAAAAGAGGCATTCAAAGAAAAGAACATGGTCCCTACAGTCAAATATGGCGGAGGTTCCCTGATGTTTTGGGGTTGCTTTGCTGCCTCTGGCACTGGACTGCTTGACCGTGTGCATGGCATTATGAAGTCTGAAGGCTACCAACAAATTTTGCAGCATAATGTAAGCCCCAGTGTGAGAAAGCTGGGTCTCCCTCAGAGGTCATGGGTCTTCCAGCAGGACAATGACCCAAAACACACTTCAAAAAGCACTAGAAAATGGTTTGAGAGAAAGCACTGGAGACTTCTAAGGTGGCCAGTAATGAGTCCAGACCTAAATCCCATAGAACACCTGTGGAGAGATCTAAAAATGGCAGTTTGGAGAAGGCACCCTTCAAATATCAGGGACCTGGAGCATTTTGCCAAAGAAGAATCGTCTAATATTCCAGCAGAGCATTGTAAGAAACTCATTGATGGTTACCGGAAGTGGTTGGTTGCAGTAATTTTGGCTAAACATTGTGCAACTAAGTATTAGGCTGAGGGTGCCAATACTTTTGTCTGGCCCATTTTTGGAGTTTTGTGTGATCTGATTAATGTTTTGCTTTTTGCTTCATTCTCTTTTGTGTTTTTTCATTTAAGACAAATTAAATGAAGATAATAATACCAAAGAATTTGTGATTGCAATCATTTTCAGGAAGAAACTGAGTATTATCTGACAAAATTGCAGGGGTGTCAATACTTTTGGCCACAACTGTATGTTTATTTCGACCGCCTCTCTTTCCTCACTCCAATTATGGATCTCAGACCATAAGTATACAAAAAACACCACATGACACAAATGCTTTATAGGGCCCGATCCAAATTTTCCTTTTTCTCCATTTCATATTTAATAACAGAACTCAGTCTGACCTCACTGAAAGGGAGACAGGGTCTGAATCAGAGGCCATCCTCGATCCTGTGGGTGGAGGGGTTGAGGTGTCTGGGCCATCTTGTGACCCTCCAGGGAGCCAGGCCCAAGTGAGTTCTCCTGTTCGACCTGCGCCTCCTCTAGAACTTGGCTCGCCACCAGAAACACCACTACCAGGAACAGAGCCAATCCAAGGACTATCAGTTGCAGCACCACTGGACATCCAGAATGAACAGGGCAACAGCAGCAGCCCAATTGTTCACTTGGAGGGCTCCCCCCAACCTGCTGTGCCATCCCAGCGAGGAAGATGAAGGTGCCATATCCCTGCCACTGATAGCAGGACGAATGTTGACACAGGGGTCCTAAATTATCTATCCAGAGTTGCAAATGATGATGGGGAGGAGGCGTACTCACGCAGCCTTGCCCGTTATCTTCGTTCCCTTGCCCGTGAGGTGTGGCTACGTGTGCGAGGATCCATTCAGATCCTAATTGACGCAAGCACACCCCCCAATACCCCTTATGAGGTGTTTGAGTTTCTGGAGAGGTGGCAGCTGTCACCCAGTTATCTCATGTGTCTTAACTAGTGTTGAGCGATACCACCCGATATTGAAAAATATCAGATCGGATTGGATCGGCCGATATCCAAAAAGTATCGGGTATCGACGATTCCGGTCCGGGAGGCCCATTCAAGTCAATGGAACAGAAATATCGGAATTAAAAAAAACCCTTTCTTTCCTTGTAGGTTAATTCTACATGAAGAAAAATAACTAATAATAATGTAGAATGTATTGTGGGAGGTGTAGGAGACATTAAAGCCATAGAGGTTTAGCCCAATCAAATGGAATAGCAGGAATTATTTTTTTTTTAAAGACGTTCGGAGTTACAAAGATATTGACTATGTTAACCTCTTTTATATTTTGTCAGATATGTATGTTTCACTGCTTCCATGCTCCTCACCTTCTTTTTTTTACTTCTCCCACACTTTCTCCTTCATCATCCTCAGCAGCAGCATCTTTTTCATCAACTTCTTCACCTTATTCATCTTCTTCTTTTTCACCTTCTTCCTATTATTCTTTTTTTTACATTCTTCATATTCTTCTTATTCAACTATTATTCTTCTTCATATTCCACTTCTTTATCTTCTTCCTATTCTTCTTCTTCATCATATTCTTATTTGTGACAGGCATTCCTGTAGTTGTTATCTATAAAAGTTTGAAGATTACACCTTCCTGTCACAAAAGATTTACAACAGGATTTGTCCGCATTCAGTTTGGCCTGCAGCAGCAGGCATTTTCCAGGGGCACCACGAGGAGGAACGGACTCACCCCCATGCAATGCTTAGTCTTCTTCTGCTTATAATGTAGATAATATCATTTGCTCTGATTTTTAGTCTTATGCTTAATGTTCTTCTGCTTTTGGTTTTTCAGCTTCTTGGTCTTCTGTCTCTTGTTCTGCATCTTGGTGGTTGTCTTCATGTTCTTTGTCCTCTTGGTCATCTTCTTCAGGGTCATCTTTTTGGTCTTCTTCGGTGTGGTCTTCAGGGTCGTCGTCTTCAGGGTCGTCGTCAGGGAGATCCAGAGTGAGAACCAAAAACCATTTCCACAAGCTCGAACTTGGAAAAGTAGCAGAAGGTACAAGAAGGTTGAGGAACTGCTGAGTACCAGCTGACGGTACTGGAACCCGGATGGTTAGCAGAAGGAACAAGAGCAAATGGAACTAGTGAGGACCAGCTGATGGTGCTGGAACCCGGAGGGGCAGCATAAGGAACAAGAGCCAATGGAAAAACTGTGGACCAGCTGACAGTGCTGGAACACAGTTACTAAGCAGGAGGTACCTGTGCTACAAAGCACTACCAATGACCAGCAGACGTTGGTAGAACTCAGATACCGAGAAGGAGGCACCTCGGCCAAAGGCACTGCTGACAACAAGCTGACGGTGCTGGAACCCGGATGGGTAGCAGAAGGTACCCATAATAAACAAAGTTGCAAAGCCGCGAGCAGGCCGCAGTTACAGAAACCCACAGTCCAACAGGGGGTGCTAGTCCTATTGCCACTACGGAACCAGCCTTTATTACCAGAACCCGCAGCCCACATAGGAAGCACCTAAACTGCAGGCACCATAGACTCGGCTAACCCGACCGCAGCATGACCGGACAACGAGTCGGTGGCAAAGTGACGTTGACACTACCCGGAAACAGCAGGCGTCCTGGAACCAGGATGGGCAGGAGGGAGTACCCGTGCCAAAGACACTTCTGAGCAGCAACTGGCGATGTTGGAGCCCAGAGTCAATCATGCAGCAGGCTGAGGCCTACTTGGAGCAAGTAATAAATAAGATGTAGTGTGATTTTGGAGGCAGCAGGAGACTTTGTCGTCCACACAGCAGGGGAGCAGCTGGCGTTACTGAACCCCACTGACACAGGAGATAGTGTTTCTCTCTGTGCGGATGGCACTTCTAAGCAACAACTGGCTGTGTTGAAGCCCAGGATCAATCATGGAGCAGGCTGAGGTCTACTTGGAGCAAGTAGAAAATAAGATGTAGTGTGATTTTGGAGGCAGCAGGAGACTTTGTCGTCCACACAGCAGGGGAGCAGCTGGCGTTACTGAACCCCACTAACACTGGAGCATTTGTTTTTCTCTGTGCAGATAGCACTTCCGAGCAACAACTGGCTGTGTTGAAGCCCAGGATCAATCATGGAGCAGGCTGAGGCCTACTTGAAGCAAGTTTTATATCGGTTGTACACTACTACTGATTGTAACCGTGCTCCACTTAGGCCTCTTGCTCCACTGACTCTAGTATTTCCTTTGGCCTCCAACCCCGGCAGTTGCTGCTCAGAAGTGGCGTCTGCACAATCCACACTTGTTCCTGTGTTACTGGGGCCCATTCACATCAGTTGATCCCCTGATGTGTGTCCGGCAATGTCTCCTGCTCTGTCCACATTTCCACTACTATTAGTAGGAATGTGGACAGAGCAGGAGACATTGCCGGACACACATCAGGGGATCAACTGGCGTGAATGGGCCCCAGTAACACAGGAACAAGTGTGGAATGTGCAGATGCCACTTCTGAGCAGCAACTGCCGGGGTTGGAGGCCAGGGGAAATACTAGAGACAGTAGAGCCGGAGGCCTAAGTGGAGCACGGTTAAAAATCAGTAGTAGTTCGATTGTGGAGGGAGGAGGAGACTTTGCCGTCCACATAGCAGGGTAGCAGCTGGCGTTACTGAACCCCACTAACACAGGAGCTAGTGTTTTTCTCTGTGCAGACGGCACTTCTGAGCGACAACTGGCTGTGTTGAAGCCCAGGGATTACAGTTCAGGTGGTAAAAACATGAACACAACAGGAGACCTGGATACTGTTGCCAACCAATCATTTATTCTGGAAGAGGATTGGCAAATTCTGGCGAGATCCAGGCCTTGTTCATTTTCAGAAAAGTAAGCCGGTCAACGTTATCGGAGGATAGTCGCGTGCGACGGTCTGTTAGTACACCACCTGCGGCACTAAAGACGTGTTCCGATAATACACTGGCAGCAGGGCAAGCCAGCAACTCCAATGCATACTGGCTAAGCTCTGGACATGTATCCAGCTTACAGACCCAAAACTTGAAGGGGAAGAGCCATCTGGGAGTACACTGACAGGGCAAGACATGTAGTCTATCACCATCTGACGGAAACGTTGCCTCCTGCTGACTGGAGCCGTCTGTGATGGTGTAGACATTTGTGGCGGACACACAAACTTTGCCACATTTGGGCCATACTGGTCTTGCCTTGTGCTGAGGCGCTGCTTCTGCTCCCTCTTTGTGCAAAGCTTCCTCCACTGCCTCAACGCACAGAGCTGCTTTGTAAAGCACTAGCAGCACTCCTGTCGGGTGGAATGGAGAACATGATGGACTGCACCAGTGTGTCTTGGTACTCCCGCATTTTACGCTCCCGGTTCAATGGTGGTATGAGGCTTTGTAAGTTGTCCCGGTAGCGAGGATCTAGGAGGGTGTACACCCAATAATCAGCCGTGTTGAGAATGTGGGCGATGCGGCAGTCGTTTCTCAGGCACTGCAGCATGAAATCAACCATGTGCTGCAGACTCCCAAATGCCAAAGAAACGCTGTCCCCTGCTTGAGTCATCATCTCTGCCTGCTCTGCATCACCCCACCCTCGCTGTACATACTGACTAGAGCATTGTGTACCTCCCTCCTCTGGAGAGATGTCTTCCTCCTCCATTAACTCCTCCTCATCCTCCTCACAAAGTGTCCCCTGCCTAGGCCTTTGTGAGGCACCACATAGCGCAGACTGTCCAGAAGCAGATGGCATTTGTGACTCCTCATCCTCCACCTCTTCCAAAACCTCCTCCCTTAGTGCTTGCGGTGTTTTTTGAAGCAGGCAGATAAGGGGGACAGTCATGCTGACTAGTGCATCATCTGCACTCGCCATCCACGTGGAATCATCGAAGGCACGCAAAACGAGGCAGATGTCCTTCATAGAGGCCCACTCAGTGGTGCTGAAGTGTGACCGGCGCACAGTGCTACTTGTTTGCGCCTGATGCAGCTGGTACTCCATGACTGCTGCCGGCTGCTCACACAACCGCTCCAACATATGTAACGTTGAATTCCACCTGGTGGGTAGGTCACATATGATGCGATGTTCCGGAAGGCGTAATCGGCGCTGCAGAGCAGCAAGGCGCGATCTTGCCGTGCTGGAACGCCGCAAGTGAGCGCACTCTATGCGGACCTTGTGCAGCAGTGCATCAAGATCCGGATAGTCCCTCAGAAAACTCTGCATGGCCAAGTTCAGCACATGTGCCAGACATGGGATGTGAGTGAGGTTGCCTAGGCCCAGAGCTGCCACCAGATTTCGGCCATTGTCACACACTACCAAGCCTGGCTGGAGATTCGCTGGCACAAACCACACGTCGCTCTCCTGCTTGATGGCATTCCAGAGCTCCTGCGCTGTGTGGCTTCGATTCCCCAAAGAAATTAATTTCAGTACGGCCTGTTGACGTTTTTGGCCATGGCTGTGCTCATATCGGTCGTAACAGGCTCCTGCAGCGCTGTTTCTGAGGAACTTGAGTATGAGGAGGAGTCAACGTGTACAGACTGGAGTCCTGCAATCCGTGGAGTTGGCAGAACACGTACAGCGCCACTCTCCAGATATGTACCCAGCTCCACAGCATTGACCCAATGGGCAGTGAGGGAAAGGTATCGTCCCTGTCCATGGTTACTGGTCCACGCATCGGTGGTCAGGTGGACCTCGCTACTGATGTCGTTTAGTAGCGCAAGTTTTATTTTTCCCTCCACATGCTTTTGCAGGGCTGGGACGGCTTGACTGCTGAAATAAAAGCAGCTGGGCACGGTGTATTGTGGGACTGCCAATGCCATGAAGTTCCGGAAGGTGGCAGTCTCCACCAGCCTGAATGAGAGCATTTCAGGGGCCAGTAGTTTGGCAATGCCAGCATTCAGAGCCTGTGCTCGGGGATGGTTTGCCGAGTATGGCCGCCTTTTATCCCATGCCTGTGCTACCGATGGCTGTAGAGTGGCCTGGGAGTGTGAGGATGACTGGGAACGTGGTGCTGTGAGTGGAATGTCACTGGGTCTCCGGACAACAGTGCCAGAGGTTCTTCCTTGGCGATCCTGTGAGGAAGCCGAACCAGCCATGTGTGAGCTGGAGGAAGAGGCCCCAACACGAGCTGAAGAGGTGGTAGGTGGTGCTGTACGTTGGCCTATGTCTTCAGTGTGTCTGTGTAACTCCACCTCGTGCTTGTTCCGCACATGTTTCCACATATTTGTGGTATTGAGGTTGCTGACATTTTTCCCTCTTTTGACTTTCTGATGACACAGCTTGCATTTGACAAAGCAAATGTCATCTGCAACTGTGTCAAAAAAGGACCACGCACTGCAAGTCTTGGGAGCACCCGTTTTGGCTTTTGGAAGAGGAATGCTCCTAACGGGTGCCAAAGTGGAGGCTACGGGCAACCAAGTCTGCCCCCTCCCTCTCCCTCCTGTTTTGGCTGTTCGGGAATCTCTTCCTCAGAGCTGCTCTCACCACCTTCCTGTTCTCACGCCATGATGGGTCAAGGACCTCATCATCTACACTCCCCTCTTCAAACACCTGCTTCTCCTGGGTTGTCTCGCCAGCACCATAAGCGCCAGAAAGTGGCACCTGAGTCTCATCATCATCTAATGTGTACTGAGGTGTGCTGACCATAGGCACTGGCCCACCTGCCTCTTCAGATTCAGAGGGACAAAGAAGTTGCGCATCACTGCATACTCCCTCTTCTTCACATTCTTGAATGCTGCTTGGCTGGCCCCCTCTTTCCAAGCCAACAGATTCAGAGAACAGAAGTAGAGACTGTGATGGCTCCTGTCCAGGGCTCTCTGACTGCCTGGGCACTTTGGCAGGTGGTGAAGAGACAGATGGTTGCTCTTCAGTGCTCTGGCCCTGAGAGGACGTGGAAGTCATTGAAGTCGATGCACTAGCTGCCATCCATCCGAAAATGGCTTCAATTTGTTCCTCCCGCAGCAGTGGGTTACAGCCAGGTCCTACAAAGCTGCGCATAAAGGACTGTTGCCTGCTAAAACTGGGGGATGCTGACTCACTGGTGCCCGCAGCAGGCACAGAATCCCCACATCCTCTCCCTGCAGAATCCCCACGTCCTCTCCCTGCTGAAACTCCACGCCCACGCCCACGTGCCTTACTCCCTGCCTTCTTCATCTTGGTAGACTGATAAAGACAGGCAGAAAAGTACAAAAAAATAGGGGGGGAAGCCAGCACTGCTTAAGGTTAGAACGCATAAATTGGAGTGCATATGCACATAATGTCTAGCTGTATTCAAAAATGAGATATTTAGCAAAAAAATTGATCAATTCAATTGAGCCACCCCGCCGCGCCAAGGCAATCTCATATGGGGGTCCTACTCTATATATTTTTAATAAATGCTGTGCCATTACGGCCTCCTAAATACATTTAGAGCATGACCACATCAAGTGCAATCTGTACCTGAACATTACTGGATCGCTCCCATGAAGCCAGATGAAGCAAGTGCAGATGAAGGCCAACCAGGTCTGAACACAGACATATCAGGAATGGCCTCCACACATTGCCTGACCAACAAACATAGATGAAGGGCGATGTTGGTCCAGACACAGGTGCACAATTAAATAGAGCTTGGGGCAGGGTGGGGCTGCCGTGTGTGTGCACAGCAGCCTAATCCATCACAATGAACACAGAAAAATTATGGCGGGCATAACCAAGCGTGCACGGCAACAGTGGTGGTGAGCCACAAACCAACAACAAGAAAATAGGGGGGGAAGCCAGCACTGCTTAAGGTTAGAACGCATAAATTGGAGTGCATATGCACATAATGTCTAGCTGTATTCAAAAATGAGATATTTAGCAAAAAAATTGATCAATTCAATTGAGCCACCCCGCCGCGCCAAGGCAATCTCATATGGGGGTCCTACTCTATATATTTTTAATAAATGCTGTGCCATTACGGCCTCCTAAATACATTTAGAGCATGACCACATCAAGTGCAATCTGTACCTGAACATTACTGGATCGCTCCCATGAAGCCAGATGAAGCAAGTGCAGATGAAGGCCAACCAGGTCTGAACACAGACATATCAGGAATGGCCTCCACACATTGCCTGACCAGCAAACATAGATGAAGGGCGATGTTGGTCCAGACACAGGTGCACAATTAAATAGAGCTTGGGGCAGGGTGGGGCTGCCGTGTGTGTGCACAGCAGCCTAATCCATCACAATGAACACAGAAAAATTATGGCGGACATAACCAAGCGTGCACGGCAACAGTGGTGGTGAGCCACAAACCAGCAACAAGAAAATAGGGGGGGAAGCCAGCACTGCTTAAGGTTAAAACGCATAAATTGGAGTGCATATGCACATAATGTCTAGCTGTATTCAAAAATGAGATATTTAGCAAAAAAATTGATCAATTCAATTGAGCCACCCCGCCGCGCCAAGGCAATCTCATATGGGGGGTCCTACTCTATATATTTTTAATAAATGCTGTGCCATTACGGCCTCCTAAATACATTTAGAGCATGACCACATCAAGTGCAATCTGTACCTGAACATTACTGGATCGCTCCCATGAAGCCAGATGAAGCAAGTGCAGATGAAGGCCAACCAGGTCTGAACACAGACATATCAGGAATGGCCTCCACACATTGCCTGACCAGCAAACATAGATGAAGGGCGATGTTGGTCCAGACACAGGTGCACAATTAAATAGAGCTTGGGGCAGGGTGGGGCTGCCGTGTGTGTGCACAGCAGCCTAATCCATCACAATGAACACAGAAAAATTATGGCGGACATAACCAAGCGTGCACGGCAACAGTGGTGGTGAGCCACAAACCAACAACAAGAAAATAGGGGGGGAAGCCAGCACTGCTTAAGGTTAGAACGCATAAATTGGAGTGCATATGCACATAATGTCTAGCTGTATTCAAAAATGAGATATTTAGCAAAAAAATTGATCAATTCAATTGAGCCACCCCGCCGCACCAAGGCAATCTCATATGGGGGGTCCTACTCTATATATTTTTAATAAATGCTGTGCCATTACGGCCTCCTAAATACATTTAGAGCATGACCACATCAAGTGCAATCTGTACCTGAACATTACTGGATCGCTCCCATGAAGCCAGATGAAGCAAGTGCAGATGAAGGCCAACCAGGTCTGAACACAGACATATCAGGAATGGCCTCCACACATTGCCTGACCAGCAAACATAGATGAAGGGCGATGTTGGTCCAGACACAGGTGCACAATTAAATAGAGCTTGGGGCAGGGTGGGGCTGCCTTGTGTGTGCACAGCAGCCTAATCCATCACAATGAACACAGAAAAATTATGGCGGACATAACCATCATCTGCACTTGCTTCATCTGGCTTCATGGGAGCGATCCAGTAATGTTCAGGTACAGATTGCACTTGATGTGGTCATGCTCTAAATGTATTTAGGAGGCCGTAATGGCACAGCATTTATTAAAAATATATAGAGTAGGACCCCCCATATGAGATTGCCTTGGCGCGGCGGGGTGGCTCAATTGAATTGATCAATTTTTTTGCTAAATATCTCATTTTTGAATACAGCTAGACATTATGTGCATATGCACTCCAATTTATGCGTCCTAACCTTAAGCAGTGCTGGCTTCCCCCCCTATTTTCCAGAAAAGTACAAAGGGGGGGCTTAGTGTGCTTATTTCTGAACAGCTGGTAACAGGTGTAAGAAACAATAATTTTATGAAGTGTGTGTGTGGACTACACTTTAATAGGAGCTAATGTGGCCTACACAACTGTCAAATGGAGTGTTTGGTGAACTTTATTTTGTTTTTTGTTTTTTTAAAAACTAAAAGGATGTGACCAAAGATTTGAGAGCGATAGTATCACAAACTTTTTGGAGCTATTACAATGCAGGAAGGTAACCTACAATGCAAAAGATGAGGCTCCAAAAAATAGGGTAATAATAATCTGGCTGCAGCTGAAGTGCACAAGCCAGAAAAAAGGCTCCTCTATCTACTCCTATATAGTGTTTGAAACCAACCAATGTAGATGGATACGGATGGATGCACACTAATAAGAGAATAAAACATGAGCTGCAATAAAAGAAAAATATGTGTGAGGCAGTGACACACCCTGAGCGGCCTACAACCAGACGTAGCTGCAGGACACTACTCAGTGTGAGCTGCACACGCACACAGAGACCTCTCAGACAGTCGTGAACAGTGCAGATAAGTGGGCACTAGCACTGAAAAGCTGCAGAGAGGCTCCGCTGTCTACTCCTATAGTGTTTGCAACCACCGTATATGGATACGGATGGATGCACACTAATAGGAGAAAAAAAATGAGCTGCAATAAAAGAAAAATATGTGTGAGGCAGTGACGCATGCTGAGCGGCCTACAACCAGACGTAGCTGCAGGACACACTACACAGCGTGAGCTGCACTCACACACAGAGACCTCTCAGACAGCCGTGAACAGTGCAGCAAACTGGGCACTAGCACTGAAAGGCTGCAGAGAGGCTCCGCTGTCTACTCCTATAGTGTTTGCAACCAATGTATACGGATACGAATGGATGCACAGTGCACACTAATAGGAGTATGAAAAATGAGCAGCAAAGAAAGAAAAATATGTATGAGGCAGTGACACACCCTGAGCGGCCTACAACCTGACGTGGCTGCAGGACACACTACTCAGTGTGAGCTGCACTCACACAGACCTTGCAGACAGCTGGGAACACTGCTGCAATTCAAAAGAAAGCTACTGTGGTTTTTTATGTAGCCTGGGTAAAGCACACTATGATTGTGAAAATCGCTATCTCTAACTGTCCCTCACAGTATTGAACAGCAGCCTGTCCCTAACTGAGTTCACAGCAGAGTGAACCAGAAATGGCGATGGCGGTTTTTATAGTGCATCATGACATCATTTCAGCAGCCAATCACAGCCATGCCATTAGTTAACATTCCCTACATTGTCTAACAGGATGTGCCCACACTTCTGAGGATTGTCATTGGCTGAATCAAATCAAACTGGCTCATAGCATTATGGGAACTTCCGATTCCGGTATTCGATATGCTAAAAGTATCGGAACTCAGTATCGGAATTCCGATACAGTGAATATCGGCTGATACCTGCGGTATCGGAATGCTCAACTGTAGCCTTAACCCCCACCCCCAAGTGATTGCTCAATCAGGGTCTGAGTATCCTCCTACACGTGGGCCTACACCACACCCCCTCCCCCCTACCCACCATTGGCAACATCATCCCCAAATGTCAGGGTATAACCCAGAACATCAATATGGCTATTTGTTCCCAGCAAGTTTTGGAGGCTGGTCCCAATCTGGTTGGGGACGACATGACCATTTTGGTGGTTTAGATTCACGGCCCTACCAGCCCCAACAGAAGAGTTGTCTCCAATATCAAAGTGCCCAGGATCAACCTCAATCCCATGAGCTGGCCCACTACCTCCATCATGGGCAAGAGTATGCCCCCATACAGGCCGAGGGACAAATTGGGCAAACTAGCCATCAGGCAACACAGGCTGGGCTGCCACCTTCTCCCCCCTACATACCACAATTTATAATTTTGCTTGTTTTATTTTTGTTAATGCTGTAATGTACCATTTCTAAATTTTTTTCTGCTCAAAGGCCAATTATGGCCATTTTGCTAAAAAGAAAAAAGATACAACATAGAAACAGCATGCTCTTGCCATGAAGTTTCCCCCTCAGGTGACATAAAATAATTGGTGTAATTATCACGCACTTTGAGACAGAGAGTGGATGACGGGTAGGGTTGACCTGTGCTCTCGTCCTGCACAAATTGTCCGTTACATGCACTACACCATCAGAGGCAGAGCAATCATGAATCCTGGTGAAATTATGTAGGGCGACACATGCTTTGATTGCCTCATTGACATTTTGTTCACTCAGCTGAATGGCTGACTGGAGAACACATCATTTAGCACAAAGAATACCAAAGGCACACTCCACCTGTCGTCGGGCACGTGATAGACGCAAGTTAAATATCCTGCGCCGGTGGTCCAGTTTGCGCCTGGAATATGGCCTCATTACATGGCGCGTTAAATGAAAGGCCTCATCGGCCACAAGGACATAAGGGACAGACTGTTGATTTGAGCCTGGTAGCAGCCGTGGTGGGGGTAGATCCAACTGGTTGGTGCGTAACCGCCGACCCATAATGGAAGTATTGTAAACTCTAGAGTCTCCCGTCCTTCCATAGGCACCAATGTCTATAATAATAAACTTGTATTCAGTGTCGGCCAAAGCCAAAAAAACAACAGAAAAGTATTGCTTATAATTGAAGAATTGTGAGCCTGAGTTTGCCGGCTTACGCACCCGGATATGTTTCCCATCCAGGGCCCCAATACAATTTGGAAACTGGTATTGCTCCTCAAAGGCCCTTGTGATCCTCAACCAGTCTTCCATCCTGGGCTCGGGCATGATGACTTGATGTAGTCTTGACCATATTTCACTACATGTAGACCTCACTATGCCCGAAATGGTAGATCTTCCAATGAGAAACTCAAGATGGAGTGCGACATACGACAGGCCAGTGGACAGGAAGCTGAATAACAACAAAAGGTGAAAAAAGGTATGAAAACAATTGATAAATAAGAGCTATATCAAAAGAACACAGTATCACTTTAAATCTGTTAAAAAAAACACCTTTTTCGAATACTAATGCCTATATGCTAGACATTTAATACTAAACATAACAATCTTGTATGAAATGTAAAAGATATCTGGCCAAAGAGGAGGGCAACAAATGTAAAAAAAAATAAAAGAAACATACTTTGAGCGAAACATCAGTAACATAGAGAATGTGGTTGAGTAATACATACCGTAATGTAAGCAGAAGTCGCTCCTCAGCAGATATAGCTTTGCGCATCCTGGTGTCCTGAAAGGTGATCCCAGGGTGCACTGTCTCCAAAAGTAGATCAAAGGTGTCCAGGCTCATGCGACAATATTGGAAGAATTTTTACGGATGAGTTCGCAGAGAAGAATAGAGCTGGTGGAAATGACCTTTTGTGAGGCACTGCCTCAAAAGCGGATGGACCCACATTCGTCTCCTCCTCCTCCTTGGATCCACAATCACAGGGTATGGATGTCCAAAGCGGCATGACAAAAGCCAGCTGAAGAGAACCTGCTCAGTAGGGTTGAAACTAAGTGTGTCTGTCATGTTGGCCAAACAACCACAACACACCAAGACAAGGCAAGGTGGAAAATGGACAGATTGGAGGCAGGCACCTGTTACTGAGCCAATAAATAGGGTGGAGGCTGATGATTTAAATAATTTGCAGGCCTCAAAACAGTTAAATATCCATTTTGCAAGCCTGAGAGAAAATCTCACCATACGGATGCCATACGGATACCATACGGATCACATATGGAACACATACGGATGTTTATGGGTCGCCCTCACACACCCAGGGCAGTGGGGTACTCGGTACCGGGCCGGTGTCAAGGCAGGAATGTGTCACAGCAGCGGTGACCCGGTCCGTGGCCCTGGGCGCCCAATATCAAAGGCGGTGATGATAATGGTGTTAAAGTTTATTAGAATAGTTTGTAACGCCACCCGTGGTGATTGGCAAGTAAGATGGTAAGCCAACGCTGCATACAGATCTGCTGGGACTGATGGTGTGGTGCAGCAGAGATGGTATAGCTCCCCACAGGTGGAGCTGTAGTCCCAGGGCAGTGTAGGTGCAATGGATGAGGAGAGGCGCAGAAAGGTATGGAGGCTGGTACCCAGGTGTAGTGGTGCGGGAATAACTGGAGGACACCCGAGTATGCGGTTCCAAAGCTTTACTCACTGTTTGCAGTTCACTCAACTGCCTGCCTCCATACTGTGTTCTCCAGGTCAGGGCTCCAGCCAACCTCCAGGCAGGATAGGATTCTCTCTTCCACACTCCGCCAACATGTACCTTACTGAATGACTCCTCCAATGCGCCTTTAGACGCGAAGCACTCCAGTGTTTAGCTACCCTGGAATGCCTCTCTCTAGATGTTCCTAGTCTTTACTTGTATGACAGACAGCTGTAACCTGCTTCGGGGACTCCTCACTGCGTCCCGGCTCTCTATTAAGTTGCTGTTGTGTCCCAAGTCTATGATGGGAGCAAGGAGTTAGCGGCTCACTACTCCTCCGGTTTCTGTTGCCGGACATAAAGATCCAATCAACCTCGGGGACTGGGCCCCGGCCTTTGCGCTCTCTGGACTGGAATGGTTCTCTATCTTTCTTCAACCAGCTTCCCACCGTCCTTCTATTCTCCTTCGTTCCGATCTGTTTTATCGCTCTTATGGAATCTGTAGTCTCCAGTCTACGTCTCTTTCTCCTTCTCTTCCTTCCCTAGGGAGCTCGTTCCACTAAGACCAGTCCTCAGCCTCTCCTGACTGACTGCCTTCCTCCGCCTTGAGCTCCTCTCAGGCTGACCTGCTGTCAGCCTGCTCTCTCTCTCTCTCAGACCCTCGCCTGACTGACCTCCTTCTCTGGGACTCACCCCAGACTGACCTGAAATTCTACACCTTCCCTCTCTTTTATATCTAACTCCACCCGCCTCCCCAGCACCTCTCGTGTTACGAAGCCAGGGATCACAAAAGGCACCCTATGACCTTTCCAGCATAAAGCATGGATGGGTTCCTGCTGAACTATCCTGTGTGTGGGGTGCAGGTGTTGGAATGCGGAAAGGAGTTCCCAGCCTACCTGGATGGTGCACTACACCTTAGGAGAAGGTACAGAACCTCTGTGGCAACTGAAGCCTCAGGGGCGCCACACTTACATGCGCAAAACACGTGACCACACCTTGATTACGGATGACATACGGAGCACTATTTAGGGAACATTTCTCCGTATTACACATGGAAAATACGGACCGTATTTATCGTCGGTTAGTGAGACCCCAGCTTAAGGGTGTGTGCACACGTTGCGGATTCTGCTGTGGAATTTTCCGAGTGGATTTGTATAAATTTGCTGGTAAATCCGCAGATCAAAAGACTTGTGGTTTATCTGCGGATTTATTGCAAATTAGCCTGCGGTTTTCCCCTGCAGTTTGAAAACTGTCATGGAGCAGGTGCCAAACCACTGCAGAATCCGCACAAAGAACTGACATACTGCAGATTTAAATCCGCAGCAAATTCACGTGGATAATTCCGCACAGTGGGCAGTGCGGTTTTCAATTTACATAGACTGAAAGGGTACTGTACAATGCAGTAGAAACTGCTGCGGATCTGCAGGGCCAAATCCTCTGCGGATCCACAGCAGAATCCGCAACGTGTGCACACAACCTAACGCAGCCTGGGAAAAGGATTCTCATCTTTTAATCCAGAACAATATAAGAGCTTTGTTTGTAAACATGGCCCAGGGCAGAACCAAACCGTCGCGATTATTGGCTATTCCAGGTCATAGCTGTGGAAGGAGATTGCGGCCATTTGGGTGGAGCCTGCAGTGTATGTTGCAAGCTGCAATTTTCCTCTGTCATCACATGCACTGCTCAGTCAGTGCGTGCCATGACAGGAGCTGCCGTGGAGGGAAGGTGCCAGGGAACAGTGAGTATCAGTGGCTGCAACAGTGACAGGGAGCAGTAATATCAGCCTGTCAGCTGTGATCAACACTCACCACTGAAGACACAGCGATGCGTGGGAGCCATAAGTAGAAGCATTGTGTTGTTTTCTTTGCATTGAATACATGTGGGCCATATACCAGGATAGGAGCATATTACCAGGATGGGTGGCAAATACCAGGATGGGTGGCATATACCAGGATGGGTGCCATAAATCAGGATGGGTGACATTAACAAGAGAATGCCATATACCAGGAAAAGTGCCATTTACCTGGATGGGGGCATGTACCTGGATGGGTACCATATGCCAGAATGAGTACATATACCAGTATGGAGGCTATATACAAGGATGCATTATGTGGATCCATTAATATGTGGGGCACTATATGGGGCCATTTTACTGTAGGACACTATATGTTGCCATTATATTATGGTGCAATATATGGGGCCATTATACTGTGGGGCACTATATAATGCTATTATACTGTGGTGCACAATATGGGGCACATTATAGTAATATGCCATTATACTGTGGAGCAATATGTGGGACACATAATAGTATGGAGCATTTTGTGGGGCCTTAATGCGTGACTCTGCTTTATTCACTTTTATGGAAGCAGTGGTGCAATGTGTGACACTGCTCCATCAATTTCTATGGGGGCAGTGGTGTATTGTGTGACCCTGCTTTGTCTACTTCAATGGGAGTAGTAAAATAGTAGACAAAGCTGTGTCACATTTTATACTACTACTCTGAAAGAAATGGACTGATCAGTGTCAAGAGTTACACTACTTTTCCATAACCCCTTAAAGACCGCCGGAACGCCTTTTAACGGCGGTAGTTAAGGGTTCTTAAACCACAGCGCCATTAATTGCTGTGGAAAAGGTGTATAGCACCCCAAGAGTCAGATTTTTCTCCGGGGTTTCGGCTGCATGGGGTAGCCGAGACCCCAGAGAACAAGATTCGAGTCGGTTTTTACCGACCCCGCTTTTGCGATTGCCAGTATTAACCGCATAATGGCAACTGCAAGAAAAGTCTGATGTGCCATTCAATTTGTCTCTCCTCTGATGTGATCGCACATCAGAGGAGAGAGAAATAGGGTCCCCGATCCCCCGGTACCTCCCAGTGGTCCTCGGCCTGCTTTCTTCCTCTCCATAGGCGCAGTCATCTTCTTCCGGGAAGAAAATGGCAGGTGCATGAGCAGTGCGCCCACCAAGATCTTCCCGCTGGCAGATTTCATTCATTCACTCAATGTACATTTTGATCACTGTGATAAACCCTACCACAGTGATCAAAGTAAAAAAAAGTAACCCCTCCTTTATCATCCCCTTAGTTAGGGAAATATAATGAAGCAAAGAAAATATATTTATTTTCATTTTTCCATTAGGGTTAGGATTAGGGTTAGGGCTAGAATTAGGGTTAGGATTGGAATTCGGGTTAGGGTTGGAATTAGGTTTAGGGTTGGAATTAGGGTTAGGATTAGGGTTAGGGCTTTGGTTAGGGTTAGAGTTAGAAATTAGGATTAGGGTTAGAGTTGGGATTAGGGTTAGGGGTGTGTTGGGGTTAGGGTTGGTGCTAGAATTGAGGGGATTCCACTATTTAGACACATCAGGGGGCCTCCAAACGCGACATGGCACCACCATTGGTTCCAGCCAATTTTGCATTCAAAAAGTCAAATGGTGCACCCTCCCTTCTGAGCCCAGATGTGTGCCCAAACAATGGTTTACCCCAACATTTGGGGCATCAGCTTACTCAGGACAAATTGCCCACCAACTTTGGGGTTCTAATTTCTCCTGTTACCCTTGGGAAAATAAAAAAAATGGGGGCTAAAAAATCATTTTTGTGGAAAAAAATGATTTTTTATTTTCACAGCTCCGCGTTATAAACTTCTGTGAAGCACTTGGGGGTTCAAAGTGCTCACCACACATCTAGATAAGCTCCTTGGGGGTCTAGTTTCCAAAATAGGGTCACTTGTGGAGGTTTTCTACTGTTTAGGCACATCAGGGGCTCTGCAAATGCAACAGGAATCCCGCAGAACATTCCATCAAAGCCTACATTCCAAAATGGCGCTCCTTCCCTTCCAAGCTCTCCCATGTGCCCAAACAGTGGTTTCCCCCACATATGAGGTATCAGTGTACTCAGGACAAATTGCACAACAACTTTTGTGGTCCACTTTCTCCTGTGCACCTTGGGAAAATAAAAAATAGCAGTCTAAAAAAATCATTTTGGAGTTAAAAAATGATTTTTTATTTTCAAGGCTCTGAGTTATAAACTTCTGTGAAGCACTCGGGAGTTCACAGTGCTCACCACACATCTAGATAAGCTCCTTGGGGGGTCTAGTTTCCAAAATGATGTCACTTTTTGGGGCTTTCCACTGTTTTGGCACATCAGGGGCTCTCCAAATGCAACATGATGTTCGATCTCAATTCCAGCCAATTCTGCATTGAAAAAGTCAAACGGCGCTCCTTCCGTTCCAAGCCCTGCCGTGCACCCAAACAACGGTTCACTCCAATGTATGGGGTATCGGCGTATTTACGAGAAATTGCACAACCAGTTTTGTGGCTTATTTTCTCTTTTTACACTTGTGAAAATAAAAAATTGGTTCTGAAGTAAAATGTTTGAAAAAAAAGTTAATTGTTAATTTTTTACTTCCACATTGCTTCAGTTCCTATGAAGCATGTAAAGGTTTAAATAACTTCTTGAATGTGGTTTTGAGCACCTTGAGGAGTCCAGTTTTTATAATGATGTCACTTTTTGGTATTTTCTGTCATATTAACCTCTCAAAGTGAATTCAAATGTGATGTGGTCCCTAAAAAAATGGTTTAGAAAATTTTATTGTAAAGATTAGAAATCACTGGCCAACTTTTAACAGTTATAACTTCCTAACAAAAAAAATGTTGTTTCCAAAATTGTTCTGTTGTAAAGTAGACATGTGGGAAATGTTATTTATTAAGTAATTTGTGTGACATATCTCTCTGATTTAAGGGCATAAAATTTTAAAGTTGGAAAATTGCTAAATTTTAAAAAATTTCGCCATGTTTCCATTTTTTTTTATAAATAAACACAAGTCATATCGAAGAAATTTTACCACAAACATGAAGCAAAATATGTCATGAAAAAATATTCTCAGAATCAGAGGGATCCGATAAAGCGTTCCAGAGTTATAACCTCATAAATTGACAGTGGTCAGAATTGTAAAAATTGGCCCGGTCATTAAAGGGAACCTGTCTCGCCCCCAGGCGTTTCTAAGTAAAAGAGCCAAATTGTGCAGCACTAATGCTGCTTTCTATCAAGGTGGCTCTTTTACTTAGCATCCCTTTCACCACAGAAATAATCGTTTTTAAAATTGTTAAAAAATACCTGAATTTTGACAGGGGGCAGGTCTTTCCCCCTCTCACAGACACCTTGCATCCATCAGTCATTTCTTTCTTCAGTATTTGGTGCCGCCTCCTCAGTGTTCTTTTGAAATGCTGGCACCTGCGCTGTACTATAGTTTCGTGGGCATGCGCAGTTAGCACTGCCCGACGTGCCCATGCTTTCAGATCACATCCCGGCCTTCATAGCCAGAGATCCCGCCCCGCAGTCGCTTATGATTTATTCACACTGAGGGGCTGGGAATCTTGGGCATGCGCAGTAGTTCTCTGCGGCTCCTAATGTGAACATGTGCAAGCTGCAAAAACTGCACAATATAGACAAAAAGAATACAGCAGCACATGTGCATGAATCTAGGCCATGTGAAAACACAGAAACACATTAAAACCATTCAATTTGGATAATAATCCTCAAAAATATTTTTTTCAAAAAAATGTTTTAAAATTTACAGCAAGATGAAAATGAAGGTTCTTAGTGCACAAATTGGCCAATTCATGTAAGCCCATCAACCACGGCAAGGTGACCTCCCCTGATGCGTCCCTGCTCTACCATACATAAGCCACTTCTGGACCACCAGCCTACAATTTTGGACAAACATGTCACTACCGGGCTAAGCCTACAATTTATGGGCAGGTGGAGCTGATTGTGGCCACCTGCAAGGTCAATGGGAGGGGTGCAAGATCAGACTGGAGGCAGCTAGCATCCAGCAACTAAATAGAGAAAAAAAAAACCACCAGCACCTCCTAATGTGAACACATGCAAGTTGCAAAAACTGCATATATATATATATATATGCAAGCGTCACTCTGCCTGAAGCCTTTATAGACTGCGCAAGCGAGACGCGCCTGCGCAGTCTGGCTCCAGACAGAGGGAGGCATCCAGTGGGAAAAGGAGTGTGTACAGCATTGGAAATTGCGGTACACATACCGTATGGCATACCGCGATCTCCAGAGCCATACTTACACACTTACCTGACCGGGAGGAGCGTTGCCGTGGAACTTCTCTTCTGCCGGAGACCGGGGCAGGAGTGCGGTGGAATCGCACAAGCGCATAGCACTATCTGGCGCCATTTTACTGAAGACACATTTGCAGTGTGTCTTCAGCAATATGGCACCAGACAGTGCGGTATGGGCATGCGCATACTCCGGCCACACTCCTCCCCCGGCCTCTGGCAGAAAGGGGCTGCAATGGACACAGGGTAGAAAGGTGAGTATAAATTTTTTTTTTTGTATGTGTGCAGTTTAATAGGGGTGAAGGGGACCATACATATCAGGATAGGGGGGTGAGAGGTAGCATGCATACCAGGAAATGGGGGTGGGGGGACTATGCATATCATGATTGGGGGGTGAGGGGACCATGCATACCAGGAAAGGGGGGTGAGGGGGACCATGCATACCAGGAAAGGGGGTGAGGGGACCTTGCATATCAGGAAAGGGGGGTGATGGGACCATACATACCAGGATTGGGGGGTGAGGGGACCATGCATTCCAGGAATGGGGGGTGAGGAGACCATGTATACCAGGATTGGGGGGTGAGAGGACCATGCATTCCAGGATTGGGGGGTGAGGGGACCATGCATTCCAGGGGTGAGGGGACCATGCATTCCAGGATTGGGGGGTGAGGGGTCCATGCATACCGGGATTGGGGGGTGAGGAAACCATGAATATAAGGATATGGATGAGTGGGGCAGCATGCATACCAGGATTAGGGGACGAGGGGACCATGCATGCCAGGATAGGGGAGTGAGGGGAACATTCATACCAGAATGATGGGTGAGGGGACCTTGTATATCAGGATTGGGGGATGAGGGGACCATGCATACCATGATAGGGATGAGGGGGTACCATGTATACCAGGATTGGGGGGGTGAGGGAACCATGAATACCAGGATATGGATGAGGGGGTACCATGCATAACAGGATTGGGGGATGAGGGGACCATGCATACCAGGATAGGGGGTGAGGGGACCATGCATAGCAGAATGGGGGGTGAAGGGTGAGAGGACCATGTATACCAGGATTGGGGGGTGAGGTGGCCATGCATACCAGGACTGGGGTATGAGGGGTACCATGAATACCAGGATAGGGGGGTGAGGGGTACCATGCATACTAGAATTGAGGATGAAGGGTACCATGCATACCAGGATGAGGAATGGGGTTCCATACATGCCAGGATTGGGTGGGGGTGGTGAGGGGTCCATGCATACCATTATAGGGATGAGGGGGCCATGCATAGCAGGATAGGGATGAAGGGTGCCATGCATACCAGGATAGGGATGAGTGATGCCATGCATACCATGATAGGAGGGGGAAGCACATACCAGGATGGGAGACCATATACCAATAAAAATGCTCGCGTAGAACGGGTTCATAGCTAATATATGTATATATATGGTATATATATATCTATATATATTCAATTCAAAGAAGCTTTATTGGCAGGACCAAATAAACATTAGTTTTGCCAAAGCATGTGTCCAGTAGGGAATAGGGAGTAGGGACTGTGGGGATAATGGGTGGGAACTGTAGGAACTATGGATGGGGTACAGGGTGAGGGTAAGGAAGTCCATGGCATATCATGGTTGTCTTTCTCGCAGCCTATGGCATGCACTCACATATTGCGCTGCAATCTCTACCGCGTTTTCTTCTTCCCCCGGCAGGATATATGTTTTCTCTTCCTCCTTCGTGGAGCCGAAATCTGGGAAGAGATTGGATAGTCTCCTGAGGAGAGTGTCCCTCACTGCTGAGTATTTGGTGCAGTGGAAGTTGGTCTCATCCTTCAGGGCCTCCAGGTCACAGTGTAGGCACAGTCTGTCTTCCCTGGGCTTGTAGCTCTGTTTGTGCCGGCCGACCTCGATGGCCAGATTGCGGGCACTGAGTCTATACCGGCTCAGGATCTTGCGGTCTCTGGGGTCCGAGAGTTTCTCCAGATATGGAGCCAGTCTGTAGTCTCTCTGTAGACTCTGGTACATGGTCAGTTTCTGAGAGCTGCTGATCTCGTTCTTCCAGTCAGTCATGTACCACTCCTGCCCCTCATCTACCATCTTCCTGATTCTGGCTTTTGTCAGGTTCCTATGGTTGAGGGTTCGGTTATATATATATATATATATATATATATATATATATATATATATATATATATATATACACTATATTTCTGCATTGATGCCAATTTATTTTCTTAACCTAAACCACATTTCGGAGGGTTTCAGCTTTCAAAAGAATAATTTATACAACCAATCAACCAATGGATGAATTTAACGTCAGGTTATAAGCTTTTATTTACATAACATGGGTAAGCGACATAACTTCTGTCAGGGAGTGTAGAGTTTCTAATTTAGTTTGGCCTCTGTTCAGAAGTGTCCTTCTTTTTGGAGGTGCACAAAACTGTGGTCAACCGGACTTTTATGGATGCTGAAAAAGAGAGACACTGCTGGATCATAGGCCAGACAGCATCCACAGTGTCTCAATCTGCCTCATTGTAGGAGATCATTTACTGAGGCTTCCATCTGAATCATGTATTTCAGAGATTTACACAGAAACTCTGGTGCAAGCGTTCAGTGCAGAGCGCAGAATAAATATGCAACGAGCCTTACTGTAATCTTTGGAAGACAGAAAGAACAAATCAATGACAAGTGAAGATTTAGTTTTATTTATTTTTTTCTATGTGGTAAAAGTAATTTGATGGCTATATTCTTCACGTCAGTGCGATTACAGCTATACCAGATTTATATTTTATGTTTAACTGCTATAAGGCTGGTTTCACACATGCGTTTATTTGCGCTGTGTTTTTGCACAAAAAAACGCATGCGTTTTTTTTCCTATACTTTACATGGGTGCGCATACACATGTGTTTGTACGTGTTTGTATGCGCATGCGTTTTTTTGTAGTGTGTGCCCGGGCGCACAAAATGCATCCTGTTGCATTTTTTGTGCGCCCGACTTGTCTCAAAAAAACGCAGGCGCACGCAATGAGCACAAAATTCACCCAAAACCCATTATAGTGTATGGTAATGCGCACGTCAGCACAAAAAAACACATGCTTTTTTTAAAAAACCATGCGCAAAAACACAAAAAACGCACACAAACGCATGATGCATTTTTTATGTGCGTTTGCACTGCGCACGGTGCGCAGCGCAAAAAAACGCAAGTATGAAAGTAGCCTGACACATGAAAAACAACTTTTTTTGCAAAACAAAGTTTCTGCATCGCCATATTTTGAGAGCTGTAATTTTTCTATATTTCTGCAAGCAGAGTCATGTGAGGGTTTGTTTTTTGCAGAATGAGTTTAAATTTTTATTGGTACCATTTTCAGTCACATAACATTTTTTGATCGCTTTCTATTCTGGTTTTTGTGAAAAAACAGCAATTGTTTTTTTTTTTTCTTTATGCCGTTCACCTTGTGGTAAAAGTGATGACAGCTTCATTCTTGGGGTCAGTACAATTACAGAAATTCCAAATTTATATTTTTTTATGCTTTTGTGCTTTAACACAAAAAATATTTTATAGGGAAACAATTGTTTCTGCATTCTTTTATTTTGAGAACTATAACTTTTTTATTTTTACTCTGATAAAGCTGTATGGTGGCTTATTTTTAGCGGGAAAATATGCCACTTTCAGATATACCATTTTTATTTATATTCAACTTTTTAAGAATGTTTTATTCCACTTTTTGGTTAGTGGTATGATGAAAAAGCATAGTTTTGCCACGTTTTTATTATTTTTTTACGGTGTTCCCTGAATTGGTGAACTATTTGGACAGTTTTATAGGTCAGATCGTTCTGGACGCTGCAATACCAAGTTTGTGAACTTTATTTGAGTTTATATATACATATTTTTACTTTTTTTTCTCTTTTCCCAGGATGGAACATCAACTTTTCTTGCCATTATCACTTATTTAATACTCTGCAATGCTTTTGCATTGCAGGGCATTAGATCAGTGCATCAGAGACAGCAAAGAGGCATGTCAGCTCCAGCTCTGAGCAGGAACTTACAGGCCACCATCTCAGGGTGACTGTGGCCATCTTTCAGCCCGTGGAGACCATTGGCCCAACGTGATCGCAATCGTGTTGTGCCGATCAGATCGGAAAGGGAGCTCTCTCCCTCTACGATGTCGATAGATGGCACTATCACTATTGACAGCGGTATCAAAGTGTTTAAATGCCCACGATCAGCGCTAGCACTGATTGTGGATGTTGCTGCAGGGTATCAACTCTTATACAGAGATGACACTCTTATTTGATCATAGCGGCACTCGGTATCGGCCCACAGGGTCGTCAAGCCAAACATATATGGCGGTTTGCCGGAACCCACCCCTCGCAGCACCGTACATGTATGGTGGATGTCGCAAAGAGGTTAAATTGAATCATTTACTTGCAAATGATAAATAAATCTATATATATAAAAATGAGTTTATGTATGTGGGTATCAAGCCACGCCCACTCCAGATAGCCCTGCCCACTCCACAATGTGTATATGGGCACTGGAATATGGGATGGAGGCTATGTATATTGGGTATATGGGCATTGGACTATGGGATGGAGGATGTGTGATGGATATATGGGCACTGGACTATGGGATGGAGGATATGTATGATGGGTATATGTGCACTGGACTATGGTATGGAGGATATGTATGTATGTGTGTATGTACTTGCAAATGATAAATAAATCTATATATATATATAAAAGTGAGTTTATGTATGTGGGTATCAAGCCACGCCCACTCCAGATAGCCCTGCCCACTCCACATTGTGTATATGGGCACTGGACTATGGGATGGAGGATATGTATGATTTGTATATGGGCACTGGACTATGGGATGGAGGATATGTATAATGGGTATATGGGCACTGGACTATGGGATGGAGGATATGCATTATGGGTGTATGGGCACTGGACTATGGGATGGAGGATGTGTGATGGATATATGGGCACTGGTCTATGGGATGGAGGATGTGTGATGGATATATGGGCACTGGACTATGGGATGGAGGATATATATGATGGGTATATGTGCACTGGACTATGGGATGGAGGATGTGTGATGAATATATGGGCACTGGACTATGGGATGTAGAATAAGTATGATGGGTATATGGGCATGGGACTATGAGATGGAGGATGTGTGATGGATATATGGGCACTGGACTATGGGATGGAGGATATGTATTATGGGTGTATGGGCACTGGACTATAGGATGGAGGATATGTATGATGGGTATATGGGCACGGGACTATGGGATGGAGGATAATTATTATAATTTATTATAGCTAACCACAGTTAGTTAGTATGCCCAGGCAATGCCGGGCTCTTTAGCTAGTTATAATATAAATTGCCATACATATTAATCTTTCCCTGAGAAATAAACCTTGCTGGTAAAATATAGCTCTTCTTCTAGACCATTGGACACTATTGCTTTGAGTATAATTTTTGTGAATCTGGAACACAATATGATCACTGTTATGAATGAGTCACCGTAGGAGGCAAAAACAGAAATACTAGCTAAGTCCAGAAAACCAGAGAAGTTGGCAGCTATCGGATTGCAGACCCCTGAACCTATCAACAACAACTAGCAGTAGCCGTGGGGGGTTCCTACGGTGCCCTAGACCCCTTGATCACAGCCGGAGAACTAAATAGCCTAAAGACAGAAAGGGAAATCTAAACTGCCCCAGAGCAGACCCAAAAGCAATAGGCAGCCCCCAACATATAATGACGGTGAAGGAAGATGAAAAAACACTAACACAGATAGAAAGATAGGCTGAGCAAATGATGGGGCCCAAGCTAACTAAATAGGACAGGAAAGAAAAGCTGCTGTCTGCAATCCGCAAAAACCCTATCAAAACATGAGCCAACAGACTGATCGGAAAAAAGACCTGAAGACACTAGGCTTCAAAAAGACTGAATCAGTACTCAGGTATTTTCTGAAGATAGAGCAAAAAGGAATTCAGCTCACCCCAGCAGGGAATGGCAGAAATCCAGAAAACAAGGCAAAACAAAACCAAAACACAAATACAAAAAGCAGAGCAGAAAACTTAGCTTTTGAAGAGTAGGAATCAGACTGGTCTCCTAGAATCCCTCAGAGAAATCACCAGCAAGGCAGACGGGCGTCGGCTGTCTTATATCCAGTCAGCAATTCCAGTCACCCAGTCATCATCATCCTGCTCAGGTGCTTGGTAATCAGCCTCACTACCTTCCTTCACCTGAAGAGGGAGTTCATCAGACCTCAATGGTGAAGGGGAAAATGAACTCACAACAGCAGTGCTTCCTAAATAATTACCTGGAGTTAACAGCCCTGCTCCATAAGGTGCAAAGACTGTGCTCGCACATCCGTCGCTTAAACGTCCAGTCCAGTTGTATGCAGAAGCTGCAGTGATCACTCAGACCTCAATGGTGAAGGGGAAAATGAACTCACAACTGTACCTCCCCCTTGAGGAGGGGTCACCGAACCCTCATCCACACCACCAGGGCGATCAGGGTGAGCCCGATGAAAGGCACGCACCAATCTTTTGGCATGAATATCAGAGGCAGAGACCCAGAAATTATCCTCCTGACCATAACCCTTCCACTTAACCAAATACTGGAGTCTCCGTCTAGCCAGACAGGAATCCAGTATCTTCTCCACCTCATATTCCATGTTACCTTCAACCAATAGAGGATCCGGAGGTGCCACCCCAGGAACTACTGGTTCAACAAACCTCTTCAACAAGGACTTATGAAACACATTATGGATTTTAAATGTGACAGGAAGAGCCAACCGAAAAGAGACGGGATTAATAATCTCCAAAATCTTGTAAGGTCCAATAAATCTAGGCTTAAACTTAGGAGAAGCCACCTTCATAGCGATATTTTTTGATGATAACCAAACCATATCACCAACCTTAAACTGGGGACCAATGGTCCTATGTCGGTTGGAAAACCGCTGGGCCTTTTCCTGGGAGAGAGATAACTTATCCACCACTTGGTCCCAGATCTGGTGCATTCTCTCCACCACAGTGTCAACACCTGGGCAGGCAGAAGGCTCCACCTGCCCTGAAGAAAATCGAGGATGAAACCCAAAGTTACAAAAAAAAGGTGACATCAAAGTGGCAGAACTAGCTCTATTATTTAAAGCAAATTCGGACAAGGGCAAAAATGAAACCCAATCATCCTGATCAGCGGAAATAAAACATCTCAAATACGACTCCAAGGTCTGGTTTGTTCTCTCCATCTGCCCATTGGTCTGAGGATGAAAAGCAGAGGAGAAGGACAACTGAATTCCCAGCTTGGAACAGAAAGTCCTCCAAAATCTATACACAAACTGACCTCCTCTGTCAGATACAATTTTCTCAGGAATCCCGTGCAAGCGAACCACCTGTTGCAAAAACAGGGGCACCAACTCAGAGGAAGATGGCAACTTAGGGAGTGGTACAAGATGAACCATCTTAAAGAACCTATCACAAGCCACCCAAATAACAGTCATTCTCTGAGAGACAGGCATATCAGAGATGAAATCCATTGAAATATGGGTCCATGGCCTCCTGGGGACTGGCAAAGGCATCAACAACCCACTAGAGCGAGAACAAGGTTTAGACCGTGAGCAAGTCCCACAGGACTGCACAAAATTCCTGACATCACGAGACAAGGCGGGCCACCAAAAAGACCGACTCACCAGATCTCTAGTACCAAAAATACCTGGATGACCGGCCTATGCAGAGCAATGAACTTCAGACATCACTCTCTTCTTCCACTGGTCAGGAACATACAACTTTCCACTGGGACAACGCTCAGGTTTGTCCTCCTGGAACTCTTCCAGAGCACGTCTCAAATCGGGCAAGATGGCAGAAAGAACTACTCCTTCGCCTAAGATGGTAGCAGGCTTGGTCACCACAGGAGAATCAGCAAAGAAGCTCCTATAGAGGGCACCAGCCTTGACATTCTTAGTGCCAGGAAGAAAAGAGACCAAAAAATCAAGATGTGTAAAAAACAAGGCCCTCCTAGCCTGTCTAGGGTTCAAGCGTTTGGCCGACTCCAGGTAAATCAAATTCTTGTGGTCAGTGAGGACCACAACTTGATGTTTAGCTCCCTCCAACCAATGTCTCCACTCCTCAAATGCCCATTTCATGGCTAACAGTTCCCGATTCCCCACATCATAGTTACGTTCAGATGGGGAGAACTTTCGGGAAAAGAAAGCACAGGGATTCATTTTAGATGTTACAGGATCCTTTTGGGACAAAACAGCTCCTGCACCAGTCTCTGAAGCGTCCACCTCTACCTGGAACAGGAGTGAGACATCAGGTTGCCGCAAAACCGGGGCAGAAGTGAATCTTCGCTTCAGCTCCTGAAAGGAAGAAACAGCCTCCGGAGACCAATTCAACACATCAGCACCCTTCTTAGTCAGATCAGTCAATGGCTTGGCAATACTAGAAAATTTTGCTATAAATTTCCTATAAAAATTAGCAAAACCCAAAAACTTCTGGAGGGCCTTCAAAGAAGTGGGCTGAACCCAATCATAAATGGCCTGTACCTTGGCCGGGTCCATTTCAATAGTTGACGGAGACAAAATAAATCCCAAAAATGAAATCCTCTGTACCCCAAAAAGGCATTTCGATCCTTTGACATACAGGGAATTCTCCCTCAAGATCCGGAACACTGTCCGAACATGTTCCACATGAGAATACCAATCCTTGGTGAAGATCAAAATATCATCCAGATAGATAATCAAAAATGTATCCACAAAGTCTCGGAAAATGTCGTTCATGAAGCACTGGAAGACAGAAGGGGCATTAGTGAGCCCAAAAGGCATCACCAGGTACTCAAAATGTCCCTCCAGAGTATTAAACGCCGTCTTCCATTCATCCCCATGCTTAATGCGGATAAGATTATACGCCCCCCTGAGGTCAAGCTTGGTAAACCAGCAAGCACCTTTAACTCTGGAGAATAGATCCGAAATCAGGGGTAACGGATACTGATATTTAAAAGTAATTTTGTTGAGGGCACGATAATCAATGCAAGGCCTTAATCAACCATCCTTTTTGGCCATGAAAAAAAAACCAGCACCTAAGGGTGAAGAGGATGGTCTAATATGACCCTTCTCCAACGCCTCCATAATATAGGATCGCATAGCCTCGTGCTCGGGTACAGATAAATTGAAGAGCCGACCCTTGGGAAATTTACACCCCAGGCTCAGTTCAATTGCACAGTCATAACTCCTATGAGGAGGCAAAGACGCAGACTCATTCTCACTAAATACATCATAAAAGTCTGCCAAATAGTCAGGAACATCATGCGACTGAGGAGAGGTGGAAAAAACCGGAGCCTCACTAAGGGCACACCAACAACCCCAACTCACCACAGACACAGATTTCCAATCCAAAACTGGACTATGAATTTGCAACCAGGGAAACCCCAGAGCAATGGTATCATGCAAATTATGCAACACCAAAAATCTGCAATTTTCTTAATGGTCTGGGGCGACCCGCATTACCACCTGGGTCCAAAACTGAGGTTTATTTTTCGCTAAAGGAGTAGCATCAATCCCCCTCAAAGGGATAGGCATCTGCAGAGGTGTCATAGGAAATCCACAACGTTTAGCAAAATCCAAGTCCATTAGGTTCAGGGCTGCTCCAGAATCCACAAAAGCCTTGGCGGAAAATGTGGACAGGGAGCAGATCAGAGTAATTGCCAGAAGAAACTTAGGTTGAACACCACCCACAGAAAACGTGTGTGCAAAACGTTTCTCTCGTTTAGGACAGACAGAAATAATATGCGAGGCATCTCCACAAAAAAAAACACAGCTTATTACGCCTTCTGAACTCCTGACGTTGCTCCCTGGACAAAACTCTATCACATTGCATAGGTTCAGACACTTGTTCAACAGGTGGCAACACCTCTCGTGCAGTCCTGCGTTCACGTAAACGCCGATCAACCTGAATGGCTAATGACAGAATCGTCAAGACCAGAGGGAACAGGAAATCCCACCATAGTATCTTTTACGGCTTCTGACAAACCCTTCCGAAAGAGAGCTGCCAAGGCATTATCATTCCAGGTAGTAAGGACCGCCCACTTTCGGAATTTTTGACAGTACAATTCTGCAGAATCTCGACCCTGGCTCAATGCCAACAGGGTCTTTTCAGCCTGATCAATAGCATTATGTTCGTCATACAACAACCCCAAGGCTTGAAAAAATGAGTTCACATTAGTCAGAATAGGATCATCTGGTTTCAAAGAAAATGCCCAATCCTGGGGATCACCACGCAGCAAAGAGATGACAATTTTAACCTGCTGCGCGGAGCTCCCTGATGAGTTAGGCTTCAAGGCAAAAAATAATTTACAATTATTTTTGAAATTCAAAAATTTAGACCGATCCCCAAAAAACACATCAGGAGTAGGGATCTTTGGTTCAGCAGCATGTGAATGAGCAAGGTAGGCGGAAATTCCCCGTACTTCCGCAGCGAGCTGCTCCATACGATCAGACAATTGCTCTATCTCCATTGAGAGGAAAAAAAAATTCCCCCTACGGCCTCAGAGATATAGAGGAAAAAATATACACACTTTTTTATTTTTACAATTCTTTCCTGCTATGGAGTACCCTAGGATCTGCTGTATGGCTGGTGATTCTGTTATGAATGAGTCACCGTAGGAGACAAAAACAGAAATACTAGCTAAGTCCAGAAAACCAGAGAAGTTGGCAGCTATTGGTTTGCAGACCCCTGAACCTATCAACAACAACTAGCAGTAGCCGTGGGGGGTTCCTACTGTGCCCTAGACCCCTCAATCACAGCCGGAGAACTAAATAGCCTAAAGACAGAAAGGGAAATCTAAACTTCCCCAGAGCAGACCCCAAACCAATAGGCAGCCCCCAACATATAATGACGGTGAAGCAAGATGAAAAAACACTAACACAGATAGAAAGATAGGCTGAGCAAATGATGGGGCCCAAGCTAACTAAATAGGACAGGAAAGAAAAGCTGCTGTCTGCAATCCGCAAAAACTCTATCAAAACATGAGCCAACAGACTGATCGGAATAAAGCCCTGAAGACAATAGGCTTCAAAAAGACTAAATCAGTACTCAGGTATTTTCTGAAGAAAGAGCAAAAAGGAATTCAGCTCACCCCAGCAGGGAATGGCAGAAATCCAGAAAACAAGGCAAAACAAAACCAAAACACAAAGGCAAAAAGCAGAGCAGAAAACTTAGCTTTTGAAGAGCAGGAATCAGACTGGTCTCCTAGAATTCCTCAGAGAAATCACCAGCAAGGCAGAAGGGTGTCGGCTGCCTTATATCCAGTCAGCAATTCCAGTCACCCAGTCATCATCATCATCCTGCTCAGGTGCTTGGTAATCAGCCTCACTACCTTCCTTCACCAGAAGAGGGAGTTCATCAGACCTCAATGGTGAAGGGGAAAATGAACTCACAACAGATCACCTGGTACTATGGTAAATCAGTATTTTCCTAACTTTGAAGCTGTTTTTCACCAAAGATAAGCTGTATAATCTCAAATTCTTATTTTAAAAAAATACATCCCTATACCTCTTTCTAAACTAGCTATCTACCTATGAATTTTCTTTAACTCCCCAATGTCTTGCAGTATACAGATTCCTTATAATTGTTAATATTTAGAACAAGTTCTATTTTTTATGCTTGTTAGTTGAAATACTCAAATATATATTTATTGTATGTAGCAAAAAATAACATGGAGCCATTTAAATGATAAATTATGACCTTTCTATAGAGCTTTCATTTAGTTAAAAGCCTTAAAATATATGTATTTCAAGACTGTCTACCATTACTAGTATGATGTGAAATGGCTTTGTTATATTTTTGTTTTAAATACTGGATATAAATTCTTTTTCCTTTAATCATTTCTATTTGTTTATGTTTTATTGTTTTTTTTAAGTAGCCTTATTATGTTGATAGCCTAAGAACCAAATCCTTGAAGCCTGTGATCTATTTGCAGGGTAAGGTAAAAAGTCTTTCTTATAAATATTTATAGAGGAAGATTTCGGATTATGTGCTTAGCACAGAATGGTGCATATTATTTGTATTAATGTTTCATAAACATTTGTGCAAAAACAATATGCTTTACTTTGCTGCTAAGTATTAAGTAGAATTATTGCAGCATCTGCTTGAAATGGCTGAGTGCTCAAGCTATCCATGCTATGTCGTAAATTCTATGATGCATTAAGATGTCATTAAATGTACCTTCTGTGGTTGTATCTTGATTTACATTCTCTGTAAATCATCAAGTTAAAATGAAATGAACCGCAGTGTAGTATGATTCTTTTTTATCTAGTGTCTGGAAATCCACTATTCTTGAACATACTGTAAGATCATCTAAGCTGGGTTTCAAGCACTCCAGATAAGAAGTCAATTAAAGTGCAGAAATGGGATGTAGTTAATGAACAATGTAAAACATCTTATATTATTTTTAAATTTTAATAAGTAGAAGGGAAAATATATTTTGAACTTTTATGAAGCAATTAGACAAAAATATAATAATGCCCAATGACACAACAGGATATTAGAAAAAATAACATTTGTAAGCCCTATAAAAAAAATCTTGAGGGGTCTCCATTGGAGCTATCCAAATTTAAACTGAATATTACACTTCAGAGTTCCTTGGTTGAGACATTTAAAATTTTCAAAATGCATGGAATTTCTAGACTGTCACTGCATTTATCCAGGTTTCCTTTTGGTGCTCCCTTCTCGCACACTGGAAAAACTGACATTCTAATTCTCTTACCATGAACATGGGCTTTCTGTATATATGTATTTTGAGATTTTCATTGAGGACAGTAAATTTACAGTGCTCTTTGTAAACTTTACGTAAATAACATGGAAAAAAATAAGCATTATTTAAGCCTACGCTAGCATAATTTTTAAAATTAAAGGGGAGAGCCAAGTGCAGTGTTAGAATCTGTGTGGTGGCACTGGTTTCACTCATACTACTTCTATCACCGCTCCCTTATGAAGTTTCCAGTAAGAAGCTGCAGGACGACAGAACAGGAGTAGAGTGCAGACACCTTGGTCATTTCTCCCACAGCTACTCTTAGTGCCTTGGATTCAATACAACTTTAGAGGTGGTGGCAATGAAAATAACTGTAGTAAGTGTGTTGTGAGTTCACTTTCCCCTTCACCATTGAAGTCTGATGAACTCCCTCTTCTGGTGAAGGAAGGTAGTGAGGCTGATTACCAAGCAACTGAGCAGAATGATGATGACTGGGTGACTGGAATTGCTGGCTGGATATAAGGCAGCCGACGCCCTTCTGCCTTGCTGGTGATTTCTCTGAGGGATTCTAGGAGACCAGTCTGATTCCTGCTCTTCAAAAGCTAAGTTTTCTGCTCTGCTTTTTGCATTTGTGTTTTGGTTTTGTTTTGCCTTGTTTTCTGGATTTCTGCCATTCCCTGCTGGGGTGAGCTGAATTCCTTTTTGCTCTGTCTTCAGAAAATACCTGAGTATTGATTTAGTCTTTTTGAAGCCTAGCGTCTTCAGGGCTTTATTCCGATCAGTCTGTTGGCTCATGTTTTGATAGGGTTTTTGCGGATTGCAGACAGCAGCTTTTCTATCCTGTCCTATTTAGTTAGCTTGGGCCCCATCATTTGCTCAGCCTATCTTTCTATCTGTGTTAGTGTTTTTTCATCTTGCTTCACCGTCATTATATGTTGGGGGCTGCCTATTGGTTTGGGGTCTGCTCTGGGGCAGTTTAGATTTCCCTTTCTGTCTTTAGGCTATTTAGTTCTCCGGCTGTGATCGAGGGGTCTAGGGCACCGTAGGAACCCCCCACGGCTACTGCTAGTTGTTGTTGATAGGTTCAGGGGTCTGCAATCCGATAGCTGCCAACTTCTTTGGTTTTCTGGACTTAGCTAGTATTTCTGTTTTTGCCTCCTACGGTGACTCATTCATAACATAAGTGTTTGCAGCACTGACCATGGATAATGTCCTACTCTAGAATAAGTGATAGACATTGTGGGGAAGTGTGTGAGGCACCAGCTTCCTGATGATGCCTCATTTGAGATTCCTCTCAAACATAACGTCATAGGCAATGGAGAACAAAGCACATTTAGGAATTAGCTGGATAGGGAAAGCAAAAGGATATTTTATAATAAAGCAAATGACAAAGGTGCTTAGGGTATAAAAATAATACATAGGTTGTAATAAGGTATTAATTATATTTTCGGTATCAAAAAACCTATTTAAGATGTACTCATAATACCATTTTGTCCGTTGTCTGTCATACAATAATTGCCTTGAGATTAACACTTGTACTGGCATGACAATTGAAATTTAATTTTCAAGTTCTTATTAACTGAATGTTTTCAAAATTTAAAGTTAAAATATTTTAATCACAGTAATTCAAGACTCATGTCTTCAATAAATTAGAAACAACATGGATTTTTATTACCCATAAATGTTGGTTGAGTGTTACACCGCTCCGCCATACTCACCCGGCCTCCGCTCCCACGCCGCAGTCGCCCTCCGCTCCCACGCCGCAGCCTCTCTCCACCCGACGGCCGCGGTAGTCACCTGAGACAGGTCCGCGACCGATGCCTTCCCTGCATGCTATGCGCATGCGCCATAGGCCGCGGCCGCGCCTCCTTCCTGCTTCTTATGCTCCGGCTGTGCCCTAACCCGGAAGCACCTGTGGACCAATGGCTGACCAGACGGGGCCATATCAGGCCGCTTCCCCCTGAGGGAGGCGCCTGATCGTTGTGTTTCCTGACACTCTGGCCTCGCTCCATCGTGCACACACTGCTGCTGCAGTTCCTGTCTCGGCTGCTCCTCACAGCAGCTTCTCAGTCCCGCTACCTGTGTTCCTGCCGACCTACTCCAGTCCTGCCTTGTGTTCCTGCCGACCTACTCCAGTCCTGCCTTGTGTTCCTGCCGACCTACTCCAGTCCTGCCTTGTGTTCCTGCCGACCTACTCCAGTCCTGCCTTCAGTGTTCCTGTCGTCCTACTCCAGCCCTGCCTTGTGTTCCTGCCGTCCTACTCCAGTCCTGTCTTCAGTGCTCCTGCCGTCCAACTCCAGTCTCAGTCTTACTCCGGTCCATCCTGAGCTGCCCCTCTCGGTACCGGCTACCGTGGTACTCGAACCCCTGGGCCTGCTCCTAACGGTCCCTGTATAGGGGTCGGTTCCACCTGGCAGCTCGCCCGGGGCCCCTCGGTGCCACGGTCCAGAGGGTCCACTCTCGGAGTTTCCCGCTCCTCACCACCCGCGCTAACAGTACGATCAGGCCATGGACTCCGCCGGTACTACGGCTGCTACCCAGAAAGAGTTGCTATTCCTACGGGAGAATCAGGGGTGCATTATGTCAATCATGAAGTCGATGGACACCCGTTTGTCGGCCTTACAGGTGGCCGATCCTGGAAATGCCACTCAGCTGGCCAGTCTCCAACAGGAGCTGGGTCAGCAGCAAGATACTCAAACCCACATTTTGTCCTACATGGCCTCCTTTGATAGTCGCTTGTCGGCCCTCCAGGCTGCCGCTGCAGTGCCGACACCTCCCCCTGCGTCTACTGCTCCTCCGACGCCCCGCTTCGCCAAGCCGCCTCGTTTCACTGGGGATCCCAAGCTCTGTAGGGGGTTCTTAAATCAGTGTAGTCTCCACTTTGAATGGCTGCCGCAGCAATGCCCCTGAGGCCGGGCCAAAGTGGCCTTCATCATGTCCCATCTGGAGGGAGAGGCTCTTTCTTGGGTAAACCCGCTCTGGGAACGCGACGACCCGGTCGTTTCGAGTCTCCCGGTTTTCCTGGATACGTTTCGTAAGGTTTTCGATGAGCCGGGCCGGTTAGCCTCTCTCACTGAGTCACTCTTTAACTTACACCAGGGCTCTCTCACGGTCGGACAGTACGCTATTCGCTTTCGCACTATTTCCTCCGAGCTCGGCTGGAATAACGCAGCTTTGGTGGGGGCATTCTGGCGCGGTCTTTCTAGTAAAATAAAGGATGAACTCGCAGGTCGAGATACCCCGTCCACCTTAGAGGACCTTATCTCGCTGGCTACCCGCATTGACCTGCGCTTCCTGGAGCGCGCTCGGGAGTCAGTGAGAGACAGGCGCTCCTCCAGGTCAGTTTCTCCTTTCACTCAGTCAGCCAGCTCACGTTCAGTCGGATCTTCTTCCCTCTCTTCGGGTGAGCCCATGCAGATAGATCATCTCAGGTTGGCCAAGTTACGTCAGAGAGAGAGACGGGCACAAGGTCTGTGCCTCTATTGCGGTCATTCGTCACACTATATCCGCACCTGTCCTAAGAGACAGGGAAACGACTCCACCTAGGTCAGGTAAGAGAGGCCTTCCTAGGTGATGATGATGATTCCTCTCAACCTCTTACGATTTCTGTGCTTTTGGTTTCAGGAGGGAGGCGTGGTTCCGAGGTGGCCTACGTGGATTTGGGCTCAGCGGGTAACTTAATTCGGCCGGAGGAGGTAGACAAATACCGAATTCCTGTAGTCACTCTACCTAACCCAATTCAGATTGCCACCGTGGATGGCAAACCGCTACAGGTGTCCGTCACCTTAGTCACTGAAGAGGTGGAATTGCAAATCAGAGCCTTACATCGAGAGAAGATAGCCTTTTACGTTTTACCTAAGCTCTCTCACGCCATTCCACTCGGTCTTCCATGGTTAAGGACTCATCAGCCTGTTCTCGACTGGTCTTCTGGGGAGATACTCCGCTGGGGGCACCCGTGCCAAGCTCGCTGTCTGATTCCTGTCCGCCTGGCGGCCGCTCCACGGTCACCTCCAGACCTCCCTGGTCTTCCTCCAGCTTACTGCTCCTACGCCGATGTTTTTGATAAGAAGGAAGCGGAGGTCCTCCCTCCACACCGGCCGTTTGACTGCCCAATTGAACTTGTTTCTGGTTCAACCCCTCCAAGGGGCAGAATCTACCCTCTGTCTCCCGTGGAGACCACCGCCATGTCTGAGTACGTCCGAGAGAACCTCGCCAAAGGCTTTATACGGAAATCCTCTTCGCCCGCAGGAGCCGGGTTCTTCTTCGTCAAAAAGAAGGACGGGACTCTTCGGCCATGTATTGACTATAGGGGCTTGAATGAGATTACCATCAAGAACAGGTACCCTCTTCCACTCATTCCAGAACTGTTTGACCGTCTCAGAGGGGCTCGGGTCTTTACCAAGCTGGACCTCAGAGGAGCCTACAATCTGGTCCATATCCATGCAGGTGACGAGTGGAAGACCGCTTTCAACACTCGAGATGGCCATTACGAGTACCTGGTCATGCCCTTCGGTCTTTGCAATGCTCCTGCAGTCTTTCAAGAGTTCGTCAACGAGATCTTCCGGGACCTCTTGTACTCCTGTGTGGTCGTGTACTTAGACGACATCCTCGTCTTCTCGCCGGACCTCTCGTCCCACAGAAAGAGTGTCCTCCTGGTGCTTCAGCGGCTTCGGGAGAACCGTCTGTATGCAAAGATCGAGAAATGTCTCTTCGAACAGACCTCTCTGCCATTTCTGGGATACATTATCTCCGACGCTGGTCTAAGGATGGACCCCGAGAAGTTGTCTGCCATCCTCAAATGGCCTCGCCCCGTCGGATTAAAGGCGATACAACGATTCCTCGGGTTCGCCAACTATTACCGGCAATTTGTCTCCCACTTCTCCGCGATCACAAGACCCATTTCTGTGCTCACCCGTAAAGGGTCTACTTCCAAGGATTGGTCTCCTGAGGCAGAGCAGGCCTTTCTGACCCTAAAACGGGCTTTCTCCATGGCTCCGGTCCTGCATCGCCCTGAGAGCGATCGACCTTTTGTACTCGAGGTGGACGCTTCCTCGACTGGTGCCGGGGCGGTGTTGTCCCAGAGAACCGTCTCCGGTCGCCTGCACCCTTGTGGCTTCTTCTCGAAGGCCTTTTCTCCATCCGAGTGTAACTACTCGATCGGTGACCGGGAACTTTTGGCTATCAAATTGGCCTTGGAGGAATGGCGCCACCTCCTGGAAGGAGCTGTACATCCTTTTGTCATCTTTTCGGACCACAAGAATCTGGCCTATCTCCAGTCTGCCCAGAGACTAAACCCTCGCCAGGCCAGATGGTCTTTATTTTTTGCCCGATTTGATTTCGAGCTCCGATTCCGTCCTGGCAACAAGAATTCCAAAGCCGACGCCCTGTCCAGGGTCTTCCAACCACACGAATCCACGAAGGAACCGTCACATATCATTGATCCCACTAGGATCATCACCGTGGCTCCAGTGAACTGGCTTACTCCTCCGCCTGGCAAGACGCTTGTGCCAGAGAATCTCAAGCAAAAGGTTCTTCTATGGGGGCACTCCTCCAAACTGGCCGGCCATGCCGGAACTAAGAAGACTCTTGACCTTATCAAACGTCACTACTGGTGGCCCTCACTTCGCCAAGATGTACTCGACTTTGTGGCTTCTTGTCCATCCTGTGCAAAAAACAAGGTGCCACGGAGATCTCCGTCCGGCTTGCTGCTTCCGTTGCCTGTCCCTACGGTTCCTTGGGAGAACATCGCCATGGATTTCATCACCGATCTACCCTGCTCTGCGGGCTGCACAGTCATCCTGGTGGTGGTGGATCGTTTTTCCAAGATGGCTCACTTCATCCCTCTGCCGGGTCTTCCCTCAGCGCCAGAGCTGGCCAAAATCTTCATTCATCAAGTCTTCAGGCTTCATGGTCTACCTCGATGCATTGTGTCTGACTGAGGGGTTCAGTTTACCTCCAAGTTCTGGCGTTCGCTTTGTAAGCTCATGAACGTTTCCCTCGACTTCTCCTCGGCCTACCATCCACAGTCCAACGGACAAGTAGAGCGTACCAACCAGACGCTTACGGGATACTTACGCCACTTCTCTAACGCCCACCAGAACGATTGGGTCGACTTACTCCCCTGGGCAGAGTTCGCTTATAACAACCATGCTGGTGAGTCTTCGGCCAAGTCTCCGTTTTTCATTGTTTTTGGCAGACATCCTGGTGTTCCTCTTCCGATAACCCCTGCCTCTGAGGTACCCGCGGCCAATGCCTTGTCCTCGGAATTTTCTAAGATTTGGGCTGAGACCAACACATCACTCAAGAGATCCGCTGATCAGATGAAGAACTATGCTGACAAAAAGAGGTTGGATTCTCCTCCGTATTGTGTTGGCGACAAGGTCTGGCTCTCCTCCAAATTCGTCCGACTAAAACTGCCCTCTTACAAGTTGGGTCCACGCTACATTCGTCCGTTTGAAATTCTGGGACGTATTAACGAAGTTGCCTACAAATTGAGGTTGCCTGCTTCGCTCCGGATCCCGAACACCTTTCACGTCTCTCTCCTGAAGCCTGTGGTGCTGAATCGTTTCCACTCCTCGCTTGATCTTGGTCCTCAGCCGGTGGGGGCTGACAACATTTTTGAAGTACAGGACATCCTCGCTGTGAAAAGGGTTAGAGGTAGGACTTTCTTTCTCGTTGATTGGAAGGGCTTTGGTCCTGAGGAGAGATCCTGGGAGCCTCGGGAGAATAATAATGCTCCCCGTATCCTCAAGAGGTTTCTTGTTAACCTCCGGGGGGGGCGGCTTAGGGGAGGGGGTACTGTTACACCGCTCCGCCATACTCACCCGGCCTCCGCTCCCACGCCACAGTCGCCCTCCGCTCCCACGCCGCAGCCTCTCTCCACCCGACGGCCGCAGCAGTCACCTGAGACAGGTCCGCGACCGATGCCTTCCCTGCATGCTATGAGCATGCGCCATAGGCCGCGTCCGCGCCTCCTTCCTGCTTCTTATGCTCCGGCTGTGCCCTAACCCGGAAGCACCTGTGGACCAATGGCTGACCAGACGGGGCCATATCAGGCCGCTTCCCCCTGAGGGAGGCGCCTGATCGTTGTGTTTCCTGACACTCTGGCCTCGCTCCATCGTGCACACACTGCTGCTGCAGTTCCTGTCTCGGCTGCTCCTCACAGCAGCTTCTCAGTCCCGCTACCTGTGTTCCTGCCGACCTACTCCAGTCCTGCCTTGTGTTCCTGCCGACCTACTCCAGTCCTGCCTTGTGTTCCTGCCGACCTACTCCAGTCCTGCCTTGTGTTCCTGCCGACCTACTCCACTCCTGCCTTCAGTGTTCCTGTCGTCCTACTCCAGTCCTGCCTTGTGTTCCTGCCGACCTACTCCAGTCCTGCCTTCAGTGTTCCTGTCGTCCTACTCCAGCCCTGCCTTGTGTTCCTGCCGTCCTACTCCAGTCCTGTCTTCAGTGCTCCTGCCGTCCAACTCCAGTCTCAATCTTACTCCGGTCCATCCTGAGCCGCCCCTCTCGGTACCGGCTACCGTGGTACTCGAACCCCTGGGCCTGCTCCTAACGGTCCCTGTATAGGGGTCGGTTCCACCTGGCAGCTCGCCTGGGGCCCCTCGGTGCCACGGTCCAGAGGGTCCACTCTCGGAGTTTCCCGCTCCTGACCACCCGCGCTAACATTGAGTAGCTGATTGTCAACCATTTCCTATGTATGACAAAGACTGAGGTTTGAAATTGTCTATGTTATTATTAATACAAGTCCAGCCTTTGTTAATGTCTCACTGTTTCAAATATTTCAAGCTGAGCTTTTTAAATATAAGCAAAGATATAGTACAGTGGCTCAGTGGTTAGCAATGTTGCTTTGCAGCGCTGGGTTCCTGGGTTCATAATCCCACCAAAAACAACATCTTCAAAGACATTGTATGTTCTCCATGTGTTTGTGTGGATTTCACCTGAGTACTCCCGTTTCCTATAAAAAAAAGGGGGAGACAGAAGCGCACAATAGGGTCTTATCCAATGATATAAACGTTTCACAGATATGGATCCACTCACCTGGTTCAGCTGTGTGGAACACAACAACCATAAGCACAAATGGGTAGGATCCGATGAACTGCAGCAATCAGCCGGTCACTAGAATTGCATATATAGGAAGGAGAGAAGTCTGGCTTTCAGGATCGCGCTGTTCCAGTCCAAAGTTCACAAGGAGTTAATCCAAGGACCAAGCAGTGATTATAACTTTCTTTTTATTCCATAAACTCTATGCGTTTCGTGTACACACTGTACACTTCCTCAGGAGCAAAGTTACACTAACTCCCCCAGGAAGTGAGGTAGGTGCTCATTGCACTTAAAAAAATTCACACATAACTATCAACATAATGTAAAATCACAAAAATCACTAAAATTCATCTATAAAACACACTTCTATAAAAACACACATATGTAAAACTTCACACTAGAAAAAATGTAAAACATTATAATAAAATTGTGATTATACTCAATAAAAATCTTGGTACATCATATCAATTAGCAGAACAACATACACAAATCTCTTATATAACTGCACTTATATTTTCCTTTCAGTATTAACCCTTCATTCAACATATTATACTTTCCTTATATTTCAGGCAGATGATAATATACTAATTAATGTATGTACTCCTATGTGGATTCGATCCTGCACAGCAGACCCATGCTCTGCACTCAAGAAACGTTTCTGTTCTCTCAGCCAAAGGCTCCACATCTCCAGAGCTGTCAGTTCCTTTTCAAGGCAAAACCACACAAGAACTGCATAACCGCATGAATTCGCACAGACACAATATAATTGAAGGTTTTATGTTCCATGGAGTATCAAAACATTGCACTATAAGACATGGGAAGAAACCATGTATTAAAGTGGCCCCAATTGATTATGTTTCAGAAGACACTGTGAACAGGAGTGTCATTCTGATGAGAAAGGAAATGTACTGGATTCATAGGTTGCAGACTCTGCAACCATACGGTTTAAATGAAATATCTGACATTTTTAAATAATTTTGGTGCTCTGCATATTTGTCTGCTAAGGATTAGAGTAGTATTGGCATCTGATAATTGTGTGATGTCCATGCTATAACATTACAGCAAGGGAATGATCATATCGCTAACATATAAAGAGATACAATCGGCGGTATTTTACTATGATTGGAATAGTTGGCTGGTGCCTTGAAAAGGAACTGACATCCCTGGAGATGTGGAGCCTTTGGCTGAGAGAACAGAAACATTTCTTGAGTGCAGAGCATGGGTCTGCTGTGCAGGATCAAATCCGCATAGGAGTACATACATTAATTAGTATATGATCATCTGCCTGAAATATAAGGAAAGTATAATATGTTGAATGAAGGGTTAATACTGAAAGGAAAATATAAGTGTGGTTATATAAGAGATTTGTGTATGTTGTTCTGCTAATTGATATGATGTACAAAGAATTTTAGATTTTTATTGAGTATAATCACAATTTTATTATAATGTTTTACATTTTTTCTAGTGTGAAGTTTTACATATGTGTGTTTTTATAGAAGTGTGTTTTATAGATGAATTTTAGTGATTTTTGTGATTTTACATTATGTTGATAGTTATGTGTGAATTTTTTTAAGTGCAATGAGCACCTACCTCACTTCCTGGGGGAGTTAGTGTAACTTTGCTCCTGAGGAAGTGTACAGTGTGTACACGAAACGCGTAGAGTTTATGGAATAAAAAGAAAGTTATAATCACTGCTTGGTCCTTGGATTAACTCCTTGTGAACTTTGGACTGGAACAGCTCGATCCTGAAAGCCGGACTTCTCTCCTTCCTATATATACTCCCGTTTCCTCACACATTCCAAAGACATACTGTGATGAACCCGAACCTTGCCACTCAGCCTGACGTCAATATTAAGTAAGACGAATCACTTAATGTGGTCTCCCTACTTTCATCAATGTGGAGTTCCGCACCTCCTGGGGACACATAAGGTCAGATTGGTAGTTTTACACAGATGCCCCCTGTCCACAAGAGCCCAAGGAGATACCGGGAGTGAGAGGATGTGACCCACGCAGTCACCGAAGTGGCACTACACTCACTCAATGACAGCCTGAGTGGGTCCTTTCATAACACCAGTGAAACAGAGTGCTGCCAGCTGGCTAGGACTGTCACCAATTCCCCATTAGATATAAACATGCTCTGTTAATGGGATTGTATTGGACCAGAAACTAGCCCAGGTAGCATGGAAAGCTAAACGGAGAAACAGATGTGTCGATTCCTGGATCGAGATAAAAGAGCATCCCAAGGTTAAATTATATATTTAATCACCTTAAGGGCACATGAAAATGCACTATAAACACAATGGGTGTACATATGCAATGGTCTGATATGCAAATACAGACAGTGGTAGGACAAAAGATATAAGCAGATGGATCATGTCAATTACGGGGTTGATGTTTGACCTTGTGTGTCCTGAGTCACAGGGGGCATGGGCTGCCAGCTTGCTCCTAGGTTCTTCACAGCACATTACTCAACATGACCCCCCTTTCAAAATGGATGCATACCAGATAGAGGGACCACATGACCTTTCAGTAGTCTTTATCCCCTTTGGGTCACCCCTCCTGCCCTCTAAGCTGAAGCCAAATTCCCTGCTCTTGGCTTTGGCAGCAAAAAACTCCAAAACCTAAGATTACTCATAACTCTTTAATGGATGATCCCAGAGAGGCAGTATGGGGACCATCGGATCTGGTTAGGCCCCTATGCTACTCGTTAAGACCAAACACAGCTTTGCTACCTTGCTCCTAATAGCTATTCTACATATCTCTCCTCCCTGGGGGGGTGCTAGAATGGATCAAGCCCCTGGAAGGCGTTCGCCATGTTCTGGAGATCTTGGAAGTATACGTAATGTATGACTAGGATGTATAATAAGTCCTTATGGAATCATGTTTCTAGAATGTTCTTTGACAGCTTCATTGTGACTCTATATTGCAATCAAGCCTTTGTGCTTCTCTAAGCTGACCTGTCACTCACAGCCTTTTGAGGCTTGACCCCACCTGCTGAGATAGATGTTCTCATACAGCTGCACGCTAAAGGAAATTTTATAATCCCATGCCAGATCGGATACAAATGATTGCCATGAAACAATATCTCCGATATTACTCACACATACTGATAAGGAATCTTAATTGTGTGCCCCAATGAAGACAGTGATGCTGATGTCTGTACAAAGCTGTTGAATTAATAACTTTATATAAATTAGTAAATTAAAGTATAAAAGCACGTCTTTTAAATATCAACTCAATGGGCAAAACACTGTTACATTCTAGGAGATCAAAATGTTCCAAGCTGCATTATTATGCAAGGATACCAGTCTTTCTAAAATTAAATAATGACCCTGTCTGATAAATTTTGCATCAATATTTTGCATCCATCTGTTGTTATTCCTTCGTAGTCGAAGATGACAATGACATCAGTGTTTAGAGAATGATCAGTGTGGGTTCGGAGGTGACTGATGAGGGCAATCCTCGCCCTGAAGACTCACCTACAAATGTATCATAGTTTTGAAGGCTGAAGGAAGACCTTATGTTCATCTAGTTCAGCCTATTTTTAGTGCAGCTGTTCTGCATTGTTGATCCTGGGGAAGGCAAAAAAACCCACAGAGTAGAAGCCAATTTTCTCTATAGGGAAAAAAATTCCTTCCCCTAAGCTGAGTCAACGATCTACCTATAATATTATGTTATTCGTAACCTTCTATACTGTTACTCACAAGAAACGCATCCATTCCTTTCTTAAATTCATTCAGTGAGTTGGCCATCACCACTTCCTCAGGAAGAGAATTCCAGAGCCTCACTGCTCTTACCGTGAAGAACCCTCTTCTATGCTGGTGCAGAAATTGTCTTTCCTCCAAACGAAGAGAATGCCCCCTTGTTCTTGTCGCAGTCCTTGGTACAAACAGTTCATTGGAGAGATCTCTGTATTGCCCTCTAATATACTTGTACATATATATTAGGTCTCCCCTAAGTCTTCTCTTTTCTAGTTTAAATAGACCTAATTTTGATAACCTTTCTGGGTAAGTCTTTTTCCATGTCTGATTTCCCCAGCAGTTTCCCATTTAGTAAGTAATTATAGCATCTGTTTCTCCTTCCCATGTGCATAACCTTACACTTATCTGTGTTAAACCTCATTTGCCATTTTTCAGCCCAATTCTCCAATTTACTCAAGTCTATCTGTAGTTGCAAACTTTCCTCCTTTGTGTTAACTACCTTACATAGTTTTGTATCATCTGCAAATACTGATATTTTACTGTGTAAGCAATCCACTAGATCATTAATAAATATATTAAATAGAAGGGGGCCCAATACAGAACCCTGTGGTACCCCACTAGTAACCCTGGCCCAATCTGAGTATGCACCATTAATAACCACTCTTTGTTTTCTATCAATAAGCCAGCTACCTACCCATCTACACACATTTTCCCCTAGCCCAAGCTTTCTCATCTTACTTACCAATCTTTTATGTGGGACAGTGTCAAATGCTTTAGAGAAGTCGAAATAAATGACATCCAATGATTCTGCTTGGTCCATTTGAGAGCTTACATCCTCATACAAGCTGATCAGGTTAGTTTGACAGGAGCAATCCTTCATAAATCCATGTTGATATGGAGTTAAACATTTATTAACATTGAGATATTCCATAATGGTATCCCTTAGAAACCCTTCAAAAATTTTACCCACAAGAGATGCTAAGCTTACTGGCCTATAGTTTCCAGGCTCCCTTTTACACCCCTTTTTGAATATTGGTACCACATTTGCTTGCCGCCAATCAAAAGTATTTCGTTAGCCACCAATCATGCAAGAGATAGAGAATATGGAGGAGCAGGAGGTGGTGCAGGAGTTGGTGTAAGAGTTGGAGGAAATCCTAATAGAAGTAGGGTCAGCAATCCTCTGCGTCTGTAGAACATGCCAGGGTGGGGCTGTTTATGTCCATTTCTTATTATAATGTGAATCTCAGTTGTTTCCTCCTAACCCATTTACCCTTTTTAATGTTTTTAGGTCCATTCCTTTGCTCTTCATATACAACAAAGGCAAAAGATGTAGAATTTCTTACCATCTGTCTTTTATATGCCTATAATTGCTCATATTAAGGTCTTTGGTGCCAGTTACATGCCTTTTTTCCTGTTCCCATTTGCTATTTGTGGTGTATGGCACATTAGTCCATGTATTTGTTCCATATTATTATTGCGGTGATGATCCAGCTTTTTAATATAGAACATCAGGGTGCGACTCGGCCCCTGCTTCCACAATGTTCACCCAGTGTCCATCAGGGAAATGTAGCATCCTTGGCCACAAATGTTGGTCCATGTGTCGGTCATTAAGTGTGCAATCCCAGTAAGTGTGTTGATAATGGCACAGGTGAATTTCCTGGACACGTGCCGGTACAAGGCGGTGATGGCACACTTGAAGAAATAGTGGTGACTGGGGACCAAGTACTGAGGGAAGAATGCCGCTGGAAATCCTTTGTGTTTACAAGCTTAACATCTTTCTGCCATATGACATTATTATTCCATCCATGTGCCCTGGAACTTAATTCCCATGGACGGAATAGTATGTCATATGCGATCAGCCACGCTCATGGGGGGAGCGCAGCTGATCGCAGCCAGGTGTCAGCTTATTATCACAGCTGACACCCGTCACTAAGTGCCAGGAGCGGTCATGGACCGCTTCCGGCACTTTAACCCCCACCACACTGCAACCAAACATGATTGCAGTGTTCTGGGAGCAGACAAAAGGGCTGTCAGCTGTGACAGCCCCTCTGCCTTTGGATCGGAGACCCTGCGGCATGACGCGGGGTCCCAATTGCTGCCATAGAGACCCGATGTTGTCTGGACAACATCCGGGTCTCCACTGCTGAGAGACTTCCTGTCATGCGCAGTGATGACCAGGAAGTCTCTCAGGTCAGTGTGCAACTTTGTGCAACACTGACAGCTTCTATAGCATGCAGATCTGCATGCTATAGAAGCGATCAGCCTGCACAAAATGAGTGTCCCATTTTGGAACACAGTGTAAAAGTAAGAATTAAATAAAAACATTTTTTAAAATAATTATAAAAATATTTTAAAAAATAATAATAAAAAATATATATTTATTCAATCAATAAGGCTGGTTTCACATTTGCGTTTTTTTGCGCTGTAAAAAAACGCATACGTGCGCATGCGTTTTTTCCCCTATATTTAACATGGGTGCGCATACCTGCGCGCTGTCATGCGCATGTATGCGATTTTCATGCGCTGCGTTTTTTTGAGGTGTGCGATTGTATTTTCCAGACGCAGCATGTTGCATTTTTTGGTCCTGCAAAAAAGCGCATGCGCACGTATGCGCACGTTTTGCGCTAAAAATGGCCATTATAGCCTATGTGTGCGCATATGTGCGCATTGGCATGCTTATGTATGCGTTTTTTTGCACATGCGTTTTTTTTTTACCATTAGTTTAGACAATGGAATTTAGGGGTTTGGGTAAAGTTAGGGTTAGTTAAGGGGGTTTAGGGTTAGGGTTAGGGTCAGGGTTAGGGTTAGGGTTAGGGTCAGGGTTAGGGTTAAGTATGGTTTGGTTAAGGGTTAGGGTCAGGGTTAGGGTTAGGGTTAGGGTTAGGGTCAGGGTTAGGGTTAAGGTTAAGTATGGTTTGGTTAAGGGTTAGGGTCAGGGTTAGGGTTAGGGTTAGGGTTAGGGTCAGGGTTAGGGTTAGGGTTAAGGTTAAGTATGGTTTGGTTAAGGGTTAGGGTTAAGTATGGTTTGGTTAAGGGTTAGGGTTAGGGTTAGGGTTAGGGTCAGGGTTAGGGTCAGGGTTAGGGTTAGTTAGGGTTAGGGTTAGGGTTAGGGTCAGGGTTAGGGTTAGGGTTAAGTATGGTTTGGTTAAGGGTTAGGGTTAGGGTTAGGGTTAGGGTTAGGGTCAGGGTTAGGGTCAGGGTTAGGGTTAGTTAGGGTTTAGGGTTTGGGTTAGGGTTAAGTATGGTTTGGTTAAGGGTTAGGGTCAGGGTTAGGGTTAGGGTTAGGGTCAGGGTTAGGGTTAGGGTTAGGGTCAGGGTTAGGGTTAGGGTTAGTAAAGTCATGGTTTGGGTTAGTGTGAGGGGCCACCTAATGTTGGAAAAAAACGCAAACGCGGTAAAAACGCACTAAAAACGCATACAAACGCATAAAAACGCTGCGTTTTTTTCATGCATGCTCATAAAAATGCTTGAAAAAAACGCAGCAGTTGTATGCTTTTGTATGCGTTTTTTCAATGCGTTTTTATGCGGGAAAAATGCGCTGCAAAAAAAAGCAAGTGTGAAACTAGCCTAAGTAAATATTTAAATAAAAAAATCTACACAATAAAAGTACACATTTAGTATCACTGCGTCCATAATGACCCGCCCTATAAAACTATCCCACTAGTTAACCCTTTTAGTGAACACCATAAAAAAACAAGGCAAAAAAATCCTTTATTATCAAACCGCCAAACAAAAAGTGGAATAACACATGATCAAAAAGACGGATACAAATAAACGTGGTACCGCTGAAAATGTCACTTTGTCCAGAAAAAAAAAGCTCACATACAGCAACAATGGCGAAAAAATAAAAAAGTTATAGCTCTCAAAATAAAGAGATGCAAAAATAATTATTTTTTATGTAAAATAGTTTTTATTGTATAAAAGCGGCAAAATATAAAAAAAGATATAAATGAGGTATCGCTGTAATCATACTGACCCGAAGAATAAAACTGTTTAATTAATTTTACCATACGCAGAACGTTGTAACCGCCCCCCCAAAAGAAATTCATGGATTGCTGGTTTTTGTTCATTCTGCCTCACAAAAATTGGAATAAAAAGCGATCAAAAAATGTCATGTGCCCAAAAATGGTACCAATAAAAAGTCAGCTCATCCCGCAAAAAACAAGACCTCACATGACTATGCGTCAAAATATAGTAAAATTATAGCTCTCAAAATGTGATGATGCAACAACTTTTTTTTGCAATAAAAAGCATCTTTTAGTGTGTGACAACTGCCAAACATAAAAACCCGTTATAAAACCCACTATAAATAGTAAATCAAACCCCCATTATATCCCCCTTAGTTAGGGAAAAATAATAAAAAAAATTATTTATTTCCATTTTCCCAGTACAACAGCAAGGTGACATTAACCCCTTATTACCTCATATGCCACCCGCTACAGGGCAATGGGAAGAGAGAATGTAAGTGCCGGAATAGGAGCATCTTACAGATGCGCCTTTTCTGGGGTGGCTGGGGCAGATGTTTTTAGCTGGGGGGCAATAACCATGGTCCCTCTCTAGGCTATTAATATCTGCCCTCAGTCACTGGCTTTCCCTCTCTGGCAGAGAAAATTGTGATGGAGCCCATGCAATTTTTTTCTATGAATTAATTCTTTAATTTAACACCTACAGCTCCAATATTTTACAAACATACACTACTAACATTATTAGTGAGGGACATATATAAATCTTATGTATATACAATGGTTTACTGTATGTAAACAATGTCTCATATCCTATCGGGTTCTGTAATGATTTTATAGAAGCCGACAATTGAATTATCGCCTATTCTGCTATCTATATCTCTATGAAATATATATATATATATATGTCAATGACATATATAAATAAATATATGCATATATATGTGTATATATATATATATATATATATATATATATATATATACACACACTGCTCAAAAAAATAGAGGGATCACTCAAATAACACATCCTAGATCTAAATGAATGAAATATTCTCATTGAATACTTTGTTCTGTACAAAGTTGAATGTGCTGTCAACATAATCACGCAAAAATCATCAATGGAGACCAAATTTTTAAATCAATGCAGGCCTGGATTTGGAGAGACCTCCAAAATGAAAGTGGAAACAAGTCAAAATGAAAACCAAAACTTTGCAAAATTATAGTGGAAACAAGTCAAAATGATGCTCAGTATTGTGTGTGGCCTCTACTTGTCTGTATGACCTCCCTACAATGCATGGGCATGCTCCTGTTGAGGTTGCAGATGTTTTCCTGAGGGATCTCCTCCCAGACCTGGACTAAAACATCTGTTAACTCCTGGACAGTCTGTGGTGCCACGTCATGTTGGTGGATGGAGCGAGACATGCTGTCCCAGATGTGGTCAATCAGATTCAGGTCTGGGGAACGGGCAGGCCACTCCATAGCTTCAATGCTTTCATCTTGCAGGAACTGCTGACATACTACAGTCACATGAGGTCTGGCATTGTCCTGCATTATGAGGAACCCAGGGCCAATTGCACCAGCATATGATCTCTCAAGGGGTCTGAGGATCTCATCTCAGTACCTAATGGCAGTCAAGTTACCTATGGCATGCACATGGAGGGCTGTGTGGCCCTCCAAAGAAATGCCACCCCACACCATTACTGACTCACTGCCAAACCGGTCATGCTGAAGGATGTTGCAGGCAGAAGATCACTCTCCACGGCAGCTCTTGACTCTATCATGTCTGTCACATGTGCTGAGTGTGAAACTATTGCCTGCAACATCCTTCAGCATGACCAGTTTGGCAGTGGGTCAGTAATGGTGTGGGGTGGCATTTCTTGGAGGGCTGCACAGCCCTCCATGTGCTCACCAGAGGTAGCCTGACTGCCATTAGGTACCGAGATGAGATCCTCAGACCCTTTGTGAGACAATATGTTGGTGCGGTTGGCCCTGGGTTCCTCCTAATGCAGGAAAATGCCAGACCTCATGTGTCTGGAGTGTGTCAGCAGTTCCTGCAAGATGAAGGCATTGAAGCTATAGACTAGCCTGCCCATTACTCAGACCTGAATCCGCTTTAGCACATCTGGGACAGCATGTCTCGCTCCATCCACCAACGTCACGTTGCACCACAGACTGTCCAGGAGTTGACGGATGCTTTAGTCCAGGTCTGGGAGGAGATCCCTCAGGAGAACATCAGCAACCTCATCAGGAGCATGCCCAGACATTGTAGGGAGGTCATACAGGCACGTGAAGGCCACACACAATACTGAGCATCATTTTGACTTGTTTCCACTTTCATGGTCCGTGTGTAATCTATTTTTTTTTCGCACCCATAGACTTGCATTGTCGAGTCTTGGGCGTAATACGGTGCAAATCGCAGCATGCTGTGATTTCTCTTGCACGTATAATACGGGCGAGAAAAACGGATGAAGTGAGCTGCCCCAAGGATGTTTATTGACTGATTGTAACAGACACAAAACATGCGGGGCGGGGATTTGAACATTCAAACCGAGCATCAGCCAATGCTCAATGAGTGTCAACCACATCCAAACCCCCAGATACTCGAGTGATATCTGTATTTCTTCATCACTACTTTGTCAAACTTTTTCAACCTCTCATCATATTAAATTAATTAAATGTGTATTGCATATATATTAACCCTTTTACCCCCAAGGGTGAATTGCATGTTAATGATCCGGCCCAATTTTAACAATTCTGACCACTGGCCCTATATGAGGTAACAACTCTGGAAAGCTTTTGTGACGAGTGTCAGCTTACGCTGAGACGTTCTTCTTAGAAAGAGTGGACCCTCTGGACCGTGGCACCCAACCACCTAGGGCGAGCTGACCTAGTAAGAACCACCCCCTATACAGGGAGTGTCAGGGGCAAGACCAAGGGGGTGAGCCACCACGGCAGCTGGACCAGATGGCCGGCTCAGGGAAACAAGACAAGGCAAGACGAGTCATTAATTCAAAGGAACTTCATTAAGGTAGACTTCAGGTACAACAGGTGCAAAACGTGAACACAGAAAACATAAAACAAGGTACGTGCAAGAGCACGCCGAGGTCCAAGACTTGAGGAACTCTTCAGGGTGCAACAGCAGCAAACGTGAACACACAGAGTTCATGAAACAGGGTCTGTAGCTCAGAGGGTGATCGGCAGGATCCGGACATCCAGAAGTTAGCCAGGGTTCCATGCAAGGAAACAAGAGAGTTAGTGACATGGTGCGTGTCAACGGACTCGCCAGGATCAGGTTCACAGGACAGAGACCTGCGCATGCCGAGGGGCATGCCAGGGATGGGTCAGGTTCACAGGATGGTGGCCTGCGCATGCCGAGGGGCATGCCAGGGAGAGACACAGGGTACGGTGGCATCGGAATCCAAGTGCTGGCATCGACCGACAGGGTCCAGGTATCTGGCTACGGACATCAGCTCCGGACATCAGGCCGCAGTCATCTAGGTCCGGACCTCTGGCAGCGGTCGGCAGGTTATGGAATCCGGCAGGCAAACTAGGGTACAGAAAGGAGCAAAAGGAGACAAAGACTTTGTGCAAGAGTAGCACGAAAAGGCACAGTGCGAGAACCAGCGTGAGTGCAAGGGAGCACAGAGACCACGGCTGGGGAGCACCGGCAGGTGGTACTGACGATGGCAGTTGCAAGCGGGCACGACTAGAGGCGGCACCGCTGCGGGGCCACGCAGCCAGACCACTATAGCACTGGACGAGGCATGGCTGGGGCACACAGGCGAGCACGGCTAGAGGCGGCACGGCTGAGGCACACCAGGTAGGCACAGGCGACCAGGCACGTGCACCGAGGCACGGAACCACAAGGCAGGGCAAGGCAAAGGGTACAGGACAGAGCCACATGCGAGACAGCATGGCAAAGCCTAGTACGAAATGTGCAAGGCACACGAAACATCAGGGACAATACAAAGAACTAGGCAGAGACCTGTGTATGCAAAGAGCATGCCAGGGACAGGGACAGTCTAGCAGCAGAGCGTAGGCCGAAGCCCAGAGCCGGGCCAAGGGAGGACCTTGGGACTAGACAGGGTACACAGGCGAGGCAGAGTCCTGCGCGTGCAGAGAGGCATGCCAGGGACAGGCGAGGCAGAGTCCTGCGCATGCAGAGAGGCACGCCAGGGACAGGCGAGGCAGAGTCCTGCGCGTGCAGAGAGGCACGCCAGGGACAGGCAAGGCAGAGTCCTGCACGTGTAGAGAGGCACGCCAGGGAGAGGTTCAGAGCAGAGGCCTGCACGTGTGAGGAGACACGTCAGGAACATGGTACAGAGACTGAGACCTCCACATGTAAGAGCACGCCAGGAACAGAGACAGAGGCAGGGTACCTGAAGCCACAAAGCAGAGCGAGACATGACATGAGGACAGAAACACGGAACAGAAGCAGAGCAAACAAGGACTACAAGGCAAAGCAAAGCAGGGACAGAACATGGCACGAAGGACAAACACTAGACAAGACAACAGACCAGAGACGGAATGCAAGCACAGAGCGTGTGCAAAGACGCACGACAGAGCAGAGTGCAAGGGCACAGAATAGAGGGAGCGCCCCACAGACCAAGCAGCCATGCAGGAACACCTCACAATACTCAGGCCCAGAGCATAGGAAGGGGCGGCCTGATATAGGGCATAGCACCTCCTCTTCCAGGTCAGGACCAGGGGAGCACTTCCGGGTTCAGATGCACAGGATAACAGAGCATAATCACATGATCGGAGTTCCAGACATGACGAGACGACTGCAGAATCAGTGCTGAAACCTAGACAGGTCACATGATCAGAGTACTAGGCATGACGAGATGATTGCAGAACCAGACAGAGCAGGATCCAGGAAACATCACATGATCAGCGATTCAGACATGATGAGATGATTGCAGAACCAGACAGTGCAGGATCCAGACAGGGACACATGACCAGGTATTCTAGACATGACGAGAAGATCACAGAAGGCAGAGCAGAAACGCAGGCATCCTGCAGCTCAGACATGAGGTGAGTGTGCACACCGCTGTAGGGAACATGCAGGATAGCAGACAAGATATGCGCATGCACATCGCTCCAGGAGTTCTTGAGTCAAAACAGACATGGCAGACATGACGGACATGACAGCTTTCATGGATCCCAGTGTTTGTGACACTGTTTTCTCATGACATATTGTACTTCATGATAGTGGCAAAATTTATTTGATATTACTTGCATCTATTCGAGAAAAAAAGGAAATTTAGAGAAAATTTAGAAATTTTTGCAATTTTCCAACTTTGAATTTTCATGCCCTTAAATCACAGAGATTTGTCACACAAAATACTTAATAAGTAACATTTCCCACATGTCAACTTCACATCAGCACAATTTTGAAACCAAAATTTTTTTTTGCTAGAAAGTCATAGGGGTTAAATGTTGACCAGCGATTTCTCATTTTTACAACACCATTTTTTTTGGGGACCACATCACATTTGAAGTCACTTTGAGGGGTCTATATGATAGAAAATATCCAAAAGTGATACCATTCTAAAACATGTACCCCTCAAGGTTCTCAAAACCACATTCAAGAAGTTTATGAACCCTTCTGGTGCTTCACAGGAATTTTTGGAATGTTTTAAAAAAAGAACATTTTCCTTTTTTCACAAAAAAATTAACTCAGATCCAATTTGTTTTATTTTTTCAAGGGTAACATGAAAAACTGAACCCAAAGAGTTGTTGTACAATTTGTCCGGAGGATGCTGATACCCCATATATGCAGGTAAACCACTGTTTGGGCGCATGGCAGAGCTCGGATGTGAAGAAGCGCAGTTTGACTTTTCAATGTAAAATTGGCTGGAATTGAGATCGGACGCCATGTCGTATTTGGAGAGCCCTTGATGTGCCTAAACAGTTGAAATTCCCTATAAGTGACACCATTTCGGAAAGTAGACCCCATAAGCAACTTATCTAGATGTGTGGTGAGCACTTTGAATGCCCAAGTGCTTCACAGAAGTTTATAGTGCAAAGCCATAAAAATAAAAAATCATATTTTGCTAGCAAAAATTATCTTTTCACCCCAATTTTTTATTTTTACAATGGTAACTGTCACGTGGACCCATCCTGTGTGACACGACCTGCAGGCCAGTAACTAAAACAAAAAGACACGGCACGTGTAACTGTCCTGTGTGACACGACCCACATGCTGGTAACTAAAACAACAAGACACGGGGGAAGGGGAAACAGTTACAACGATGGTCCCTGCAATAGGGAACGGGGACATGGGGACCTCCTGCACTCCCCTGAGTCAGTGTCCCTCACACTCCTAACGCTCCCTATACAGGCTCCTCACCTGTCGTCGAGCCGGAACCTGTCACCCTAGCACACCCTACACCTATCCCTTGCTAGGGAGCTGGGTGATGCAGGCACTGGCCCCACCGCTTTACTAATACACACCAGGGAAAAATACAAACAGTGATAACACCACTTAGCTTTGCTCTGTTGCTCTTGCTCCCAGCAACAGAGTCCAGCACCAGAATGCAGCTTTCCTCCTGAATAGCTGCTACTTCTCCAAGCTTTGTCAGAGCTGCAAGGAACACCTCTCTGTAATTCCTTCCTTCACCAGACTTTACACCAGAGCTCTCCTGAGCTGCAAGGAACTCCTCTCTGTAGTTCCTTCACCAGTCTTGGTTGGAAATGAGCAATATCACCAACAATAGCTCATAGACCATGTGACCCTATATAGGAAAAGGGAATGGTCAAATAATCAGGAGTCAAAAGCTGCTATAATCCCAGTGACCACCGGGGGCAAAAGGCAAAGCAAAGAAAACATCAAGTGCAATGACCCTAACGGCTACCGGGGGCAAAACTAGAACTGAAACCACCAGCTTAAAGAAAAAAAAAAAGGTTACTAGTGCTTTTATCTGTCATAATCCAGCATGTATTATGACAGTAACAGGAGAAATTGGACACCAAAAGTTGTTGTACAATTTGTCCTGAGTATGCTGATACCCCATATATGCAGGTAAACCACTGTTTGGGCACATGGCTGAGCTCGGAAGGGAAGGAGAGCCGTTTGACTTATCCATGAAATATGGCTTGAATTGAGATCAGGCGCCATGTCACGTTTGGAGAACCCCTGATGTGCCTAAACAGTGGAACCCCCCATTTCTAGCACCAACACTAACCCCAACACACCCCTAACCCTAATCCCAACCATAACCTTAACCCTAACCACAAACCTAACCCTAATACACCATTAACCCTAATCTCAACCCTAACCCTAATCCCAATCCTAACCTTAATCCCAATTGTAACCATAATCGTAACTTTAGCCCCAACCCTAACTTTAGCCCCAACCCTTACCCTAACCTAATGGGAAAATGGAAATAAATACATTTTTTTTATTTTATTATTTTTCCCTAACAAAGGGGGTGATAAATGGGGGATTTGATTTACTATTTATAGCATATTTTTATAGTGGGTTTTTATGTTTGGCAGCTGTCACACACTAAAAGATGCTTTTTATTGCAAAAATTAGTTTTTGCATCACGACATTCTGAGAGCTATAATATTTCCATATTTTGGCCAACAGAGTCATGTGAGATCTTATTTTTTGCGGGACGAGTTATCGTTTTTATTGGTACCATTTTCGGGCAAATTACATTTTTTGATCGTTTTCTATTCCAATTTTTGTGAGGCAGAATGAACAAAAACCAGCAATTCATGAATTTCTTTTGGGGGGGGGCGTTTATACTGTTCCGCCTGGGGTAAAATTGATAAGGCAGTTTTAACCTTTTTATCAGTACTCCATAAATCCAGCCCACAACTGATAACATCCCATTTTTTGGCCACATGACTGACCATGCGCTTTATTCTTTGCAACTTGCCGGTGACTGGAATAAACAATAACTAGTGACATATCAGCCAATCACGGGCCTTTGCAGTCAGATCATTGTGGCTGCTGCTTGGCTTATGCAAGGTTTCACTTGGACACAAAGCTTGTGTTTGTTTGTATGGTGGACTATGTATCAACAAAAGCTTTATTTTATTGTGGGAGGATTGACCTGTATCATTAGCATCTATGATTTCTTAAATTATGTTGCTTTATGTGGGGTGCTTAATAGAGCCAGGTCCCTTGATAAGAATTAAATAGCCCATATAATATGTTGAACAGAAGATGAAAGAAGTGCAGTGTTTTAATCAGTATGATTCAGTAGGCTGGTTTAAGGATAAAATGGTTTTCAAGCAACATTTAATCCTTACACATATATTAGAGTTGATATGAGAGGTCCCCTGTGTCTGGTAGTTAAGATGAAAGGATAAGTAACCTCTCTTACCACTTGTCTGAAAACTTTGGATTTCACTTGATATATTTGACTACACACATACTTCAGTTCCAAATGGTTATTGCAATACACTACACCTTCCTGTCTATTTACAATGATAAAGTGCGATAAGCCTGATTAGACAGGTTTTCAAGCACTAAAATTATGTTTCTCTCTCTCCCACATGTAATAATCAAATTCTCAATAAATGTCGGCAGGCTTTTTTTTAACCCTCCGTGTGTTTCTAGCCAAATATATAATTGTATTTTACAAATCTTAAACATAAATTTAAAATATATAATACATGCCAGTTAAAATATTACATAAAGATGAATATTTTCATAAAACCTTCTTGTGTTTTGTTTTATTCCTATGACACCAACTAAAATTCTGTTTGCTTTAGAATTCCTATAATTTACAGATCACACCAAACAGACTGCTGTCTTGCCGAGAACAACAATAGCCCATTTCTAATGATATCTTCCAACTGTTTTACATTGTCTGGAGTATCATGTGGGGAATAAAGAAATTGAGTTCTTATAACAATACAAACAAACATGTAAGGTTACATGCAGTGATATGATACAGAGCAAGAAACAGGCTGTGCAGAGCTAGTCTTGAATTTGCTGATATGTTTAATATTTGGAGAAATTGCCCTGATCTTGCCTTAGGCTGGAGTCACACATAGCGACTCACCAACGATCCTGACAACGATATCAATGTGTCAGGATCACTGGTGAATCGCTATGTGATCGCTGGTGAGCTGTCAGACAGACAGCTTCACCAGCAATCAGCACAGCGACGCCCAGCGTCGCTGTGCACATTAGTAACCAGCGCGCTGATGCAGGAAGCTGGTAACTAACATACACATCGGGTATCCAAGGGACGTGCGTCCCTAGATACCCGATGTGTACGTTAGTTACCAGCTCCCTGCATCAGGACGCTGGTAAATAAAGTACACATCGGGTATCTAAGGGACGCACGTCCCTTGGATACTCGATGTGTACATTAGTTACCAGCAGATCGCTGGTCTCCCGCCTGTCACATGCAGCGATGCGTGGTGGCCAGCGGGAGACCAGCGACCAAAAAAGAGTCCTGGCCTCTCCTGCAGCGATCAGTGATACCGGCAGGGGGGCCGGCCGCTGATGGCTGTCACACACAGCGATCTCACTGGTGAGATCGCTGTTGTGTCACAAAAATTGTGACTCAGCAGCGATCTTGCTAGCGAGATCGCTATCTGTGATGGGGCCTTTATGTGCTGGAGACTCAATTGATTGCCCAATCGATACTCTCTTGAAATGTAGAAGATACATTGGAAAATAGGGTTTTATATATGGTCATTATATGACTGCTGAGAGAAGCTGCAATGATATTAATATTGAATTTTGGTGATAAGAGGTACAAAAAGGTAGGTTTTTATTGAAAATGAGGGTATACAATTTCTTGGCATAAAATTCAGTTTGCTCTAAAACTATATAGGCAAATCTACAGTGTTTCTGAATGGATATTTCATAAATTCACCCTCTCATTAAATACAAAGCATTTTTTTTTTTGTAAGCACATAAATTTCAAGGGTTGCAAGACCACGGGTCACCAAATCCTGAAATGTATTGGAGCTCTAGCCAGTGCCCAGCATATCTCTTTAAAGTAACCAGAAAAACTTGTTCACATAAGGTTTGTTCCTCTGATTGCATCATTGCTATGATCATGAAAAGCATAACTGCACTTTACACAGACAGATTATCGTGAACAGGGGTTTCTTAATTATGCAAATTGTCTCTTCAGAGAGGAAGAGGACTAGAACTCTAGTGCCACCTATTGGAAGTAGCAATCCTTAAAGTCAATGTTGACCCTTTAACAAGCCTTGTTACATGACTTAGGATAAAAGCCAAGCCAGAATCTCAATTTGCAGACACTGCATTTTGGGGTACTGCCCGTCATCAGTGCAAAGTGTGAGATCTGGTTTAACTGTGTGAGAGGTGTCTGACCGCTATCCAAGAAGTATCATTTCTCCTTGAGGAGAACGACGTGCTAAGCATGTCGAGGTGAGATTTAAAGCCGCAATGCTCCTCTGGGAAATATGCTAATTATGCAAATTGCCTCTTCAGAGAGGAAGAGGACTAGAACTGTAGTGCCACCTATTGGAAGTAGCAATACTAAAAGTCAATGTTGACCCTTTAACGAGCCTTGTTACTGTCACGACTGCAGCCGCAGATGCGGCCCAGCAGGCACCTCCATGCCGAAGGCGAGGGGCGGGCATCCCCCGGGGACGCAATATGGACCCTCTATACCACAGAGGCCCGATCTAGGGAAGGGCAGCGACTGGGATTCTGTGGCAGCTGAGCATGTTGACAAAGAAGACACGTAGGACTAGATAACACCGCACAACTTCAGGTACCAAAAACATAAAGTTTACTAAAGTAAAGTCACATTACATAGACGAAACAGGGCTATGCCAGGCTCCCAATTCCACACCTCCCAGAAGGGTACAACCCAGTGGACCCTAAGGCACTGACGGATCACCGAGGCACATATAGGCGGGACATCGGAACACAGGCAGGACATAAGGGTACACGAGGTCATCAAGACATCAGGGTACACAAGGTCATCAGGACATCAGGGTACATGAGGTCATCAGGACAATCAGGGTCACCCACAGGACATCAGAGTCACCGGCAGACATCAGACAGGAGTCGTTTGGTTCCGGACATCCAACACGACCTAAAGGCACCACTGCACTGCAGTCATCAAGCTCCAGGCAGCGGTCATCAGGTTCCAGACCGCGGTCGTCAGGCTTTGGGCATCGGACCTAGGAAGGAACTCAAGCGTGATGGTGCTAGAACCGCAGGATTGCTGGGCCTGCATGGAGCTAGCACCGCATGGTACCATGGTCAGAGCACAGGGTAGTAGATGCTCAGCAGGAACACCGCTTTCAAGAGACTCAGAGTCACTGGGTGCAAGGCTCCAAACACAGAGATTCCAGGAACATAACACAGCAGACAGTTCAGACATGGTCAGGTACAGGACAGGTACAGGATCAAGGATTCAGGCCTGGATATACTGCCTCCGGGGCAGGGTGAGGAAACAGGATAGGTACAGGATCAAGTATTCAAGCCTGGATTCACCGCCTCCAGGCCAGAGCGAATTTGGACAGGGTCAGGTACAGGATCATGGATTCAGGCCCAGATATACCGCCTCCGACAAAGCAGGAATCAAGGCAGGGACTTTGGTACCAAAACAGAGACAGACGAGGTCCAGGAACACAGACACGATACACACATGGCAAGGTTCAGGAGCTTTGTGAGCTGTGAGTAGCTCTGGCCCTGCCCATAGGGCAGGGTCAATTTATAAAGGAGCTGCCCCTCAGCAATTGGCTGGGGACAGCATTTCAAGTACACTGATAAAAGCAGGGGAGGTGTGGCCGTGCATGCCCTAAGCACACACAGAAACTATTGCAGCACAGTCAGTGCAGGAACTGCAGCATAGATCACCTGTCATCGTCTGCAAGCCTAGACACACGTGGAAAGTCATGCACCAGCTGCAAATGACCTCACAACCTGCGGATAGCTTCCACAGCGGCAACCAGGGACCGCACATGCGGATGGTCAAGCAGCAAAGCAAAGACCTAACAACACATGTGCAGCTACGCAGCAGAGCAGGGAACTGAGTAGGCTCCACACAGGTAACAGCCAGCAGCATCCCAGCTCAATTAGAGGGAAGGGAGTAAGGGGTTAAAGCAAACACATGAATTGTCATGCCGAGAAGTAGATACAGACAGATTGGCATGACAGTTACATGTTTTAGGTTTAAAACCAAGCCAGAATCTCAATTTGTGTTTCAGGGTATTGCCCCTCGTCACTGCAAAGTGTGAGATCTGGTTTGGCTGTTTGAGAGGCGTCTGACCGATATCCAGGGGTTTCTTGGATCACTTGTTCACGATAATCTTTCAGTCAAAATAGTCTGCCGACCACCCAATGAATAAGGTAAACATTTGTTCATCAGATAAAATGATCTTTTGGTTTACATAAAATATCATCATTCTTGGTAGCACATTGTAATACATAAACAGAGCATGCACTGCAGAAAACAGTGGCAACTTATTCACACACAAATAACTGTTACATATTATGCACTTCACATAGTTAAGTATGGTTTGTCTTTGCAAACTGGCCATTACCAGTATTTACTGACCAGTGGTCTTTAGTTAAGTGACTTTTTGGATGCCTTTTTTTGTTTTTGTTACTTTGTACTGTTCCACAAGGTGAGTGAAGCTTGGAGCTGGTAGGAGAAAATGTGGCATGCATGTTAAATAACATTGGTCTGCAGCCAAATTGGTTCAGTCATAGTAATAGTTGAATGTAAATAATTATGGGGCACTGAAAATTAGAGTTGAGTGACTTTGGTCGGTTCGGGTTTCATGAAACAAAATTTGTTTCAGATGAAACTGGTCCGAGTAGGGCAAAAAAAGTCGGAGTTTCGTCCGAAACTCGACCCCAATGCAAGTCAATGCGGAATTAAAGTCGGCATTGAGTGGATGAATGTCATCCGCTCAATGCCGACTTTTATTTCCCATTGACTTGCATTGGGGTCAGGTTTTGAACGAAACTCCGACTTTTTTTTGCCCTAGCCGGACCAGTTTCATCAGAAACAAATTTTGTTTCATGAAACCCTATCAGACCAAAGTCGCTCAACTCTACTGAAAATTAAAATGATGCTTAGAAAGTGCCTAAATGTACTAATTTAGATGGAAACCTATATAGGGAACAGAGCCCCAAAGACTATAGGGTGATATTCTAATAGAGGTTAAAATAAAACAGGAGGCTGCGCTTATCTCTTCAAATTGTGTAAAGCAAAGAACTTCTTCTGCACCGAACAGGATATTTGACCAGTATGGACGATGCGGAAGGTAGGTGTTTTGTTTTTTTTAAAGAAATTTTGATTCAACTTTAAAGAAAGATTGCCTCTGTTTGGTGATGGGATTCTCCTGAAGCGTGGGATAGATCCCAAGCATTACCTGGTGCTGTGGTCTCCCATTCTGGCCTGTTCGCTGCAAGTGTTGTTCAGCACAGACATCGGTCCCTGCATCTTGCACAGGCTCGTGGTATTCATTTGGTTACTGCTGGCCCTCCAGCCAAATAGGTTGGTGCGAGAGGTGAAGGATTATGTACAAATCTGTGTTTCGTGTGCTAGGAATCGGCCTTCCAGGCAGATAGGCCCTGGGAGTTAATCGGGATGGACTTTATAGTGGATCTGCCTAAGTCCTGTAATAATAAAGTTATTTGGGTCGTCACTAACCATTTTTCAAAAATAATGTATCTAGTTCCCCTCCACCCATACCATATGCACTGGCTTTGGCGGTATTATTCATCAAGCACATTTTTCACCTCCATGGAATGCCTGACAAGATTGTCAGTGACCTGGGTCCCCAGTTTGTGTCTCGTTTCTGGAGGGAGCTTAGTTGCCTGCTTTTTTATTAAGCTTAATCTGTCTCCAGCATTCCTTCCTGAGATGAATGGACTGGACCAATCAGACTCTGGTTACATATCTTCAGCATTTTATGTTTGCCAGGCATGACAACTGGGTGTCCTTGCTGCCTTGGGCAGAGTTTGTTTTGAATAATGCCATCTTCGATTCCGGGGGGCAGACCCCTTTTCTCCTAATCAATATTCTGCACCCATGTGTTCCTGTGCCCATCCCGTCTCATCTTCTGAGCCAAGGGTGGTGGACTGGGCAGTGGAGGCTCATAATATCTGGGACCGGATGCAAGATGCAATTAATGTTTCTAAGGGAATGAGGGCTTCTGCCAACCCACATAGTCGTCCCGCTCCAGTCTTTGCCCCTGGTGATTTAATGTGGCTTTCAGATCATAACATCAGGTGGCATGTAGAGTCCACTAAATTTTCTCCTCGCTACTTAGGTCCTTTCAAGGTCCTTGAGCAAGTGAATCCTGTGGTCTATCCCCTCTGCCTCCCACCACATTTGAACATCACCAACACTTTTCATGTGTCTCTGTTAAAACCTGTGTTTATGACCCCATCTTCTGAGACTCTTGTGCTGAGTTCAGATACAGCCTCAATTTTGAGGTCAACACTGCTGTCGGGTCCAAAGTGATGCACGGCAAACATTTTTCTTAGTTGACTGGAAGGGTCATGGACCACAGGATAATACCTGGAAACCTATTGACCAGCTTATTGCGGCCTTCGAGTGTGGCAAACATCGCCGTGGGGATGTTAGCGGGGGCAGTATTGTTAGGCATTGGGATTCTCCCACGGCGCAGGATAGATCTCAAGTGATGCTTAGTGCTGCTCAGCACAGACGTCGGTCCCAGCATCTTGCTCAGGCTCGTGATATTCGTTTGGTTACTGCTGGACCTCCAGCCAAGTCTATATTAACCAGCGAGATGCAGGTGCAGCCTGATGCTTGGGAGTTTAAGTCCAGAGACCATGCGACAGAGCATGTCCGTTATGTGCCATCTGTTCATTGGTGGTCAGATGTTTGCTGCTCTGTCGAGGTGTCAACTCTGGATTGGTGCACGATTGACACCTCAGCCAACTGGGCATGAGTGTTTGGGGTGGAGCCTAATGTATAAAAGGTTCCCAGCAGTGCACGAAGGCGTACTAGTTTCACTTATGTGTGGTATATGAAAGTGGACACGCTACCACTCTGTCTGCACATTTGAGTGTGTCGCTCTAGTCTCTGAGAGTACCTATTTTGGCAGGAAGGGTTAGGACTGGGAAACTTACCTTGACTTAGCATCTATTTGCTTCATGTGTGCGGTTAGCACAGTTGAGTTAAGTTACAGATCAAGTACAACCCTCAGGCTATACTTCTCTAGGAAAGCGACAGGGTTGTGAAACCTAGCGTCCTATGTGTTCTCTTCCTTGGCATAATGTCTGTCTCCTTTTTGTGTGCGGTTAGCAAAGTTGAGTTACAGCCCACGTGCTAGTTCCCTGTGACGCTTAACAGGATTTAGTACTTATTTTTTACAGTACCACTCTGTGCAGTAATGGAGCTGGGTACACTGAGTTCCGTTCACCCTGTGTGACATTTAACAAAGCACGTTTAAGTTGTTTACTTGCTGGCTGGTTCTGCCATTGTTCACTAGGAGCAGTTTTACATGTTTGCACGGTGGATCCCAGGTTGCAATTGCACTTTATTATTATTTTTATTTAGTGCAATACACCAACCTTAACAGCCTCTTCATGATTGCTTCATAAGTATTACATTATCAATCATCTGTTCAGCCATCAGTATTGCATGATATCAGAGAGGCCAATAGGTACCTGCCATCGTACCCTCATTGATGCAATCCTAAAATAAAAAATTGCATCAATTGACTTCATAAATATTCTCTCTATCAGTCATATAGCATTATTTGCTAGCCTTTTAGATTGTTTCTATCAGAATAAGCTCAGAGTTGCCTCTGATTTGCATCAATGAAGCATATCATTTTTGGTATATACTGTATGTAGAGAAGTGACCTTCATGTTACAAAATAGAAGCATACCACATTTTTCTTAATATAAAATGCCCATTTTTACCCAAAAATTTAGGGGGAAAGAGGAGTGCGTCTTGTAATTCTAATATAACTTACTGGCTGCGGAGGAGCAGGGTCCCACAGTCACTGCTGAATGAGGCAAGAGTTGCGCATTACTGCAGGCTGGGATGGGGGGTGTTTGGATGTGCAACTCTGTGTTAGACATCAAGTTTCCCCTACTGCACAGGGGGAATCTCAAGCCATGTCCTCTGTGGTCTCCCATTCCTCTGTGGCCACATAGATTCCTGCTCAGCAGAGGCGTCAGTCCAGGCATCTTGCCCAGGCTAATGCTAGGCATCTGGCTGCTCCTTCAGGCTCTGCTGTAACACCATGCTTGAATCAGCAGCAAGCAGACACTCCAAGGACTAAGTTCTGTATTTTGCCTACTGAGCATGCCCGTGGGACAACCTCTCATTGGAGGTCGAGGTCACATGCGCAGGTCCCATTCCTGCTCTGATTGGTCCACTACTGGGAAGGTCCCGGAAGGACGCTGTTATAAAAGAGTCTCATGAGCACTAGTGTGTCTAGAGGGACTCTGACCCAGTGTCTCAGGGGTAGAGTCCTGTGACTATACACTAGTGTTCACACTGCCGTGTTCTATGAGCCTAACAGGCCACGGCATTTATGTTTGGCGGCGGTGCGGCTCTGTGAGGTAACAGAGTCCACCACGGTACACACAGGGTGAAGTTAACCCCATGTGTTGCTTTAGTATACCGCCATATTACGTCCTCCATTACTAGCAGCAGTTTACCACCTCTGCACAGTGGACCCCAGGCTGCGAACGCATCTAGTCTCTGCTTTATATTATTAGGTGTGTTCTGCAGGCCCTAACAAACAGTGGGTGTTTGGTTGTGTGGGGGCTCCGCCGACATTTTGTTAAAGTCTGGAACTTCTATGGTTTATATTGTGGTGGACTTCGGAAAAATGGCTGACAGGGGCATCACATCCACAGATGGAGATCTCGGCACCAAGATCTCGGGAGATGAGATCTTAGCACCCAGATCTCCATTTGCAGATGCGCCACCCTCACTGGCCATTTTCCCAGAGTCCACCGCAAAGTAAATCATGGAAGTACGGGGGCTCCAGGCTTTCACAAAATGTCAGAAGTACCCCCACACCACCGAACAACCACAGCGTCGCACTTCAGGTCACCCCTTTCTCCCAGTCTGGGGTCCACAGCATCGCCTCACTCCTGCCTCCGCCAGCAGCGACCATAGGACCCCGCTTCACCGGAGCCACCACCCCCGGTAAGCAACAAGATGCATGGATTGGAAGACACACCCCCATTTTATTAAAAAAGTAATTTTTCCTATTTTTCATCTCAAAATTTGGGGTGTGTCTTATAATCTGGTGCATCTTATAAACTGCAAAATACGGTAGCTCCTCTGGCTAGGAAAGTCTGCAACCTGTATGTTGGATAAATAACAAATTTAAGTTTGCAGAAATAATATTGTTGAAATATAATGATGATATTTTTATGTATTATCTAAAAAATATATATTGTAAGATAAGGAAAGATTTTCTATATCATAGAATTAAGAACCAAAAGACAGTTATTATTTTTTCTGAACCAGACAACCTGAGAAATTTTGTAGACCAGTCTGATATGTAATCTACACTTTGTTCTGGTTGCTTATTTCTAGGTTACATTTGAATGTATAAATGGTTATAATACATCTAATACTGTACAGTATAGACAAATTAGTAATCATTGCAAAGAAAAAAGAACTGCAGCCTTTTCTCCTATAATTCTACACTTCAGACATTTCTTTTTGTTAGTCAATCTTAAATGTTTACTTAAGGCCTCTTTCACACATCAGGTTTTCGCCGTCAGGCGCGATCCGGCGCTTTTGACAAAAACCGGATCCGGCAAAATGCAATGCCGGATCCGGTTCCCCCCCATTGACTTGCATTTGCGCCGGATCGCGCCGGATGGCCATGCGTTTCAACCGGTTTTCGCCGGATCCGGCAATGTGTCGCAATCCGGCATCTGGAAAAAATGGCTACTGTAACGTTTTTTGTCTCCGGCGAAAAAGTCGGACACGCCGGATCCGGCGCGTCCGGCTTTTTCACACAATGAAAGCCTATGAGCGCCGCAATGTGCCGGATCCGGTATTTTTGGTCTGAGCATGCTCAGTAGCTCTGCCCACAAGACACACATATAAAAGCAAGACAGTGGGACCCTCAGCCACATCCAACATGGCACCCAAGACAGCAACCAGGCGCAGGACAAGGCAGGAGACCACTGCAGCACCATCAGCACCACCACCACCCCAAATGGAGCAGCATGCTGAACAACGGGAGGGGAGTCCAGCAGCAGATGAGAGACGGTAATTATCAAATCCCCCATTCCTCCAAACTAGGGCCATGGAATATCAAGATATTCATTGGCCCTTTGTTTCTCTTTATTCAACAGCTGCCCAAGAGATGCAGCAGCAGCAACAGTGGCAGCACTGGAAGCACTGGCAGCAGCAGTACCACCACCCACAGGCATGGAGTCTGGCCAGCAGGAAGACAGCACATCTTCTTCTGGGAGCCCTCCCTCGCATCGTCAGCGTTTGACGGTAAGTTTTTATTTCCAAAATCAATCATCTCTGTAATATATGTCTATTCATTGCCTTTTATTTCAAAACAGGAATCACAAGATGAAGAGGAGCTCCCAGAAGAAGAAGGAAGGGGTGGACAGACACCTGGAGTGGGCTCACAATTGGTAAGTTTTTTGCATCAAACGCAGAAACACAACATCACACTACACCCAACACATAGAAAACAATGTTCTGCAGACCACACACAGCAAACAAATGCCTACATCCAAAGACATAACATTTTTTGTTTTCTTCTCTAGTCTTCCCAATCTGGTGCTCTGCCAAAAGGTCCTCGCAGTGCCTCCCAGGGTCGTCGGCGACAGCAACGCGGCGGTCACCAGCGTGTAAGTATAAATATTTTTGCTTTGTTTTTTTGCACTTTTTATTTCATTTCTTTTGTGGAGGCTAATTATGTTATTTTTGTCTTTTTCTTTAACAGCCTTCACAGCGTGCTCCCGACTCTGACGGTGAGGATGGAGGAATCGATGTGGACCACCTCATCGATCTCGTCAGAGAAAGGGAGCCGCTCTGGAATATGGCTGACCGCCGCCACGCTGACCTGATCGTTACCCGGCGACTCTGAGAGGAAATCTGTTCGCTCCTTGTGGACCGCTGGGAGGACCTCGATGCTCGGGCCCAGATTAAAGAGCGTAAGTATATACAGTACCGGTTGCTTGATGTAAACCAGTGTTTCCCGAACAACAGTCCTCGTGGTCCCCACGGATCATGTGTTCAGGATTTCTATTTACTATGGAAATCCTGAAAACATGACCCCTGGGGACCATGAGGACTGGAGTTTGGGAAACACTGATGTTGTATACTAACCACTCCTTTCTCGTTTCAGGGGACAGAATTGTGAAGCGGTGGCGGTCTGTGAGGGATCGTTTCAAGAAGGAGTTCAATAAAGAGATGCGGGCCCCGAGTGGATCTGGAGGACGCAGGAGCAAGTACAAGTGCGCACAAGCCCTGTCGGTCCTCCGGGAAACAATGGTCACTAGAAGGTAAATATTACACACCACATGTGAAAAAAAATGTTAGATGTAACTTTTTTTTTTCAGCCAGGGCCATACCATGTCACTATTTTAATTGATTTTTTTTCTCTTTATTCCACAGCACGGTGAGCAGCACTCGGGAGCCTGCACAATTGGACCCTTCTGAGGCGATCCCTGAGGAGACCGGCACCGAGGGACACTTCGACCGCCCCGGTACATCTGCACCTTCCCAGCCTTCCCACACATTCGACCCATCTGTCCCATCCACCAGCACAGGAGCATCGTGGCCGCCTACATTACATGAAGCTGCTGGTGAGGAGATCGATTTCCCTTTACCCCACCCTTCTGCCCCTGCCACCTCTAGTACACCTGCGGGTACTGGGCGGCAGCGGCAGAGGGGTCAGGAAAAGACTTATGCGCCAGTGTTCTTGCATCTGAATGCATCTTTCCAGAACTGTCTAAAAGTCTAGTCAGAGCAAATCTCTGCAGGCTTTCAGCAGATCAACTCCAACATTCTGGAGGTGAAGACACTTCTGCAAACCATGCATTCAGAAGCAAGATCTTCGCCAAACCACACCTTTTTCAGGTCTGTTGTGGAGCGCATGGAAACACTATCTCCTACCCAGCAGATGCATGTAATGCATTCATGCCACGGTGCTCTCCAGCACGTTACCTCCCAACCTCCTCTTCCCACCCCAGTAGTTCCTCCACCTGCACCCCCTCCAGCCACTTTCCATCCTCCCCCTCCTATTACATCTGCACCCCCTCCAGCCACTTTCCATCCTCCCCCTCCTATTACATACCATCCACCTCCCCTGTACCAGCAACCTCCCCAGTACCAGCAACCTCCCCAGTACCAGCAACCTCCCCAGTACCAGACATCTCCCCACTTCCAGCAACCTGCCCCATACCAAACTCCTTCCCCATACAACTTGCCATCAACATCATCTGCTCCTACAGTCCCTGCCCAACCCTCCACTCCACCGCCCACCACCTCTTCTGCCTCCCACATGTCCACCCATTCTGTAGCTTTTTCCACACCATCACCTCTAACTGTTCCTTCCCCACCACGATCCCAGTCTTCTCTCCACACTCCCAGTGTCGAAGTGTCCCGCAGCCCCTCCAGCAGTATTTCCACCCCACACTACACAGATTTATGATGTGTTTTGTAATAAAAATGCCCAGTTGGTTTCAAACCTTTATTAAAAAAGTTTTTTTAACTTTAAAAACAGTTTACAAAAAAAAAATATTTTAAATAAAAGTTAAATTATTGTTTACACTGGTTGTCTGTTATTTCTTTTTGCGGTGAAATATGTTTAAAAAAAAGGTTAAATACAGGGTATTTAAAAGGTAAAAAGGTATTCAAAACCAGGTATATAACTGTGGGTAAATTTTAGCTTTTTGCCACAGTTGTGTTCCTGGTTGTGTTTGAAGCAAAGTATTTCACCTAAAAAGTTGTGTTTATTGTTGGTGATTTCCTAACAATGTACACAACTTTTGTTAAAAGGTGAAATACTTTGCATAAAACACAACCAGGTACACACCTGTGGCCTAAAGCTAAAAATAGAGACCATGACAAGATAGCCAACTTTGGTGGGCAAAGGTATATACTGTTGGTACAGAAGGTACACAAGTTTGGTTAAGGGCACAAATCTTTCACACTCTGTCATCCTGCCAGTGTACTCTGCCTTGAGGTGACATAAAGTATAGTGCAAAATTGTCCCTCATTACTGAAACCGTCACAGAACTTCTAGTGGTAATTATAGTTGAGCGAAACGGGTCGAAAAAATTCAAAAGTCGCCGACTTTTGGCAAAGTCGGGTTTCATGAAACGAAACCCGACCCTAGGATGAGGTCGGCCACGAGGTCGGCGACTTACGCGCCAAAGTCGCGTTTCAAAAGTTTTGCGCTCTTTTTCAGCCAATCAGGATCCACGGACACTGTGGGCAATGTGATGACATAGGCACGGGTCACCACCATCTTTCAGAAGGGCATGCAAGTGATTGGCTTGCTTTGGTGGGCGTCACAGGGGGTATAAAAGGGCGTGCACACCGACCGCCATCTTACTTCTGCCGATCTTAGTATAGGGAGAGGTTGCTGCTGATTCTGTAGGGAGAGCGTTAGGCAGGGAAGAAGACAAAAAAACTGCTTCTGCTGCTAGCAATTTGGCCTGCACAACACACCAGTCACTGTGTGTGCAGTGCAAGGGGAGGCTATATAGTGGTGTATCAGTGGTGTTGGTTGTTGGGCTGCCTTTTAAGGCTTCCTGACAGGCTGGCATTGCTGTTTACCCACTGCTCCGCAAACTGCTTTTTTAAAAGCAATCCAATCTCCCTTATCCTCTAGTCACTTTTGTCACAGCTGTGCCATCGAGCCTGACACATAGCGCTCAGATATTCATTGGGCCTCACACAATCCAAAAGTGTCCAGTGTCCAAAAGTGTGTTCAGATATTCAAAATCTCCCTTATCCTCTAGTCACTTTTGTCACAGCAGTGCCATCGAGCCTGTCACATAGCGCTCAGATATCAGTGGGCCTCACACAATCCAAAAGTGTCCACTGTCCACAAGTGTGTGCAGAGATTCAAAATCTCCCTTATCCTCTAGTCACTTTTGTCACAGCAGTGCCATCGAGCCTGTCGCATAGCGCTCAGATATCAGTGGGCCTCACACAATCCAAAAGTGTCCACTGTCCAAAAGTGTGTGCAGATATTCAAAATCTCCCTTATCCTCTAGTCACTTTTGTCACAGCAGTGCCATCGAGACTGTCACATAGCGCTCAGATATCAGTGGGCCTCACACAATCTAAAAGTGTCCACTGTCCACAAGTGTGTGCAGAAATTCAAAATCTCCCTTATCCTCTAGTCACTTTTGTCACAGCAGTGCCATCGAGCCTGTCACATAGCGCTCAGATATCAGTGGGCCTCACACAATCCAAAAGTGTCCACTGTCCACAAGTGTGTGCAGAAATTCAAAATCTCCCTTATCCTCTAGTCACTTTTGTCACAGCAGTGCCATCGAGCATGTCACATAGCGCTCAGATATCAGTGGGCCTCACACAATCCAAAAGTGTCCAGTGTCCAAAAGTGTGTGCAGATATTCAAAATCTCCCTTATCCTCTAGTCACTTTTGTCACAGCAGTGCCATCGGGCATGTCACATAGCGCTCAGATATCAGTGGGCCTCACACAATCCAAAAGTGTCCACTGTCCACAAGTGTGTGCAGAAATTCAAAATCTCCCTTATCCTCTAGTCACTTTTGTCACAGCAGTGCCATCGAGCCTGTCACATAGCGCTCAGATATCAGTGGGCCTCACACAATCCAAAAGTGTCCACTGTCCACAAGTGTGTGCAGAAATTCAAAATCTCCCTTATCCTCTAGTCACTTTTGTCACAGCAGTGCCATCGAGCCTGTCACATAGCGCTCAGATATCAGTGGGCCTCACACAATCCAAAAGTTTCCACTGTCCACAAGTGTGTGCAGAAATTCAAAATCTCCCTTATCCTCTAGTCACTTTTGTCACAGCAGTGCCATCGAGCCTGTCACATAGCGCTCAGATATCAGTGGGCCTCACACAATCCAAAAGTGTCCAGTGTCCAAAAGTGTGTGCAGATATTCAAAATCTCCCTTATCCTCTAGTCACTTTTGTCACAGCAGTGCCATCGAGCCTGTCACATAGCGCTCAGATATCAGTGGGCCTCACACAATCCAAAAGTGTCCAGTGTCCAAAAGTGTGTGCAGATATTCAAAATCTCCCTTATCCTCTAGTCACTTTTGTCACAGCAGTGCCATCGAGCCTGTCACATAGCGTTCAGATATCAGTGGGCCTCACACAATCCAAAAGTGTCCAGTGTCCACAAGTGTGTGCAGAAATTCAAAATCTCCCTTATCCTCTAGTCACTTTTGTCACAGCAGTGCCATCGAGCATGTCACATAGCGCTCCGATATCAGTGGGCCTCACACAATCCAAAAGTGTCCAGTGTCCAAAAGTGTGTGCAGATATTCAAAATCTCCCTTATCCTCTAGTCACTTTTGTCACAGCAGTGCCATCGGGCATGTCACATAGCGCTCAGATATCAGTGGGCCTAACACAATCCAAAAGTGTCCAGTGTCCAAAAGTGTGTGCAGATATTCAAAATCTCCCTTATCCTCTAGTCACTTTTGTCACAGCAGTGCCATCGAGACTGTCACATAGTGCTCAGATATCAGTGGGCCTCACACAATCTAAAAGTGTCCACTGTCCACAAGTGTGTGCAGAAATTCAAAATCTCCCTTATCCTCTAGTCACTTTTGTCACAGCAGTGCCATCGAGCCTGTCACATAGCGCTCAGATATCAGTGGGCCTCACACAATCCAAAAGTGTCCACTGTCCACAAGTGTGTGCAGAAATTCAAAATCTCCCTTATCCTCTAGTCACTTTTGTCACAGCAGTGCCATCGAGCATGTCACATAGCGCTCAGATATCAGTGGGCCTCACACAATCCAAAAGTGTCCAGTGTCCAAAAGTGTGTGCAGATATTCAAAATCTCCCTTATCCTCTAGTCACTTTTGTCACAGCAGTGCCATCGGGCATGTCACATAGCGCTCAGATATCAGTGGGCCTCACACAATCCAAAAGTGTCCACTGTCCACAAGTGTGTGCAGAAATTCAAAATCTCCCTTATCCTCTAGTCACTTTTGTCACAGCAGTGCCATCGAGCCTGTCACATAGCGCTCAGATATCAGTGGGCCTCACACAATCCAAAAGTGTCCACTGTCCACAAGTGTGTGCAGAAATTCAAAATCTCCCTTATCCTCTAGTCACTTTTGTCACAGCAGTGCCATCGAGCCTGTCACATAGCGCTCAGATATCAGTGGGCCTCACACAATCCAAAAGTTTCCACTGTCCACAAGTGTGTGCAGAAATTCAAAATCTCCCTTATCCTCTAGTCACTTTTGTCACAGCAGTGCCATCGAGCCTGTCACATAGCGCTCAGATATCAGTGGGCCTCACACAATCCAAAAGTGTCCAGTGTCCAAAAGTGTGTGCAGATATTCAAAATCTCGCTTATCCTCTAGTCACTTTTGTCACAGCAGTGCCATCGAGCCTGTCACATAGCGCTCAGATATCAGTGGGCCTCACACAATCCAAAAGTGTCCAGTGTCCAAAAGTGTGTGCAGATATTCAAAATCTCCCTTATCGTCTAGTCACTTTTGTCACAGCAGTGCCATCAAGCCTGTCACATAGCGCTCAGATATCAGTGGGCCTCACACAATCCAAAAGTTTCCACTGTCCACAAGTGTGTGCAGAAATTCAAAATCTCCCTTATCCTCTAGTCACTTTTGTCACAGCAGTGCCATCGAGCCTGTCACATAGCGCTCAGATATTAGTGGGCCTCACACAATCCAAAAGTGTCCAGTGTCCAAAAGTGTGTGCAGATATTCAAAATCTCCCTTATCCTCTAGTCACTTTTGTCACAGCAGTGCCATCGAGCCTGTCACATAGCGCTCAGATATCAGTGGGCCTCACACAATCCAAAAGTGTCCAGTGTCCAAAAGTGTGTGCAGATATTCAAAATCTCCCTTATCCTCTAGTCACTTTTGTCACAGCAGTGCCATCGAGCCTGTCACATAGCGCTCAGATATCAGTGGGCCTCACACAATCCAAAAGTGTCCACTGTCCATAAGTGTGTGCAGAAATTCAAAATCTCCCTTATCCTCTAGTCACTTTTGTCACAGCAGTGCCATCGAGCCTGTCACATAGCGCTCAGATATCAGTGGGCCTCACACAATCCAAAAGTGTCCAGTGTCCAAAAGTGTGTGCAGAAATTCAAAATCTCCCTTATCCTCTAGTCACTTTTGTCACAGCAGTGCCATCGAGCCTGTCACATAGCGCTCAGATATCAGTGGGCCTCACACAATCCAAAAGTGTCCAGTGTCCAAAAGTGTGTGCAGATATTCAAAATCTCCCTTATCCTCTAGTCACTTTTGTCACAGCAGTGCCATCGAGCCTGTCACATAGCGCTCAGATATCAGTGGGCCTCACACAATCCAAAAGTGTCCAGTGTCCAATAGTGTGTGCAGATATTCAAAATCTCCCTTATCCTCTAGTCACTTTTGTCACAGCAGTGCCATCGAGCCTGTCACATAGCGCTCAGATATCAGTGGGCCTCACACAATCCAAAAGTGTCCACTGTCCACAAGTGTGTGCAGAAATTCAAAATCTCCCTTATCCTCTAGTCACTTTTGTCACAGCAGTGCCATCGAGCCTGTCACATAGCGCTCAAATATCAGTGGGCCTCACACAATCCAAAAGTGTCCACTGTCCACAAGTGTGTGCAGAAATTCAAAATCTCCCTTATCCTCTAGTCACTTTTGTCACAGCAGTGCCATCGAGCCTGTCACATAGCGCTCAGATATCAGTGGGCCTCACACAATCCAAAAGTGTCCAGTGTCCAAAAGTGTGTGCAGATATTCAAAATCTCCCTTATCCTCTAGTCACTTTTGTCACAGCAGTGCCATCGAGCCTGTCACATAGCGCTCAGATATCAGTGGGCCTCACACAATCCAAAAGTGTCCACTGTCCACAAGTGTGTGCAGAAATTCAAAATCTCCCTTATCCTCTAGTCACTTTTGTCACAGCAGTGCCATCGAGCCTGTCACATAGCGCTCAGATATCAGTGGGCCTCACACAATCCAAAAGTGTCCACTGTCCACAAGTGTGTGCAGAAATTCAAAATCTCCCTTATCCTCTAGTCACTTTTGTCACAGCAGTGCCATCGAGCCTGTCACATAGCGCTCAGATATCAGTGGGCCTCACACAATCCAAAAGTGTCCACTGTCCACAAGTGTGTGAAGAAAATCAAAATCTCCCTTATCCTCTAGTCACTTTTGTCACAGCAGTGCCATCGAGCCTGTCACATAGCGCTCAGATATCAGTGGGCCTCACACAATCCAAAAGTGTCCAGTGTCCAAAAGTGTGTGCAGATATTCAAAATCTCCCTTATCCTCTAGTCACTTTTGTCACAGCAGTGCCATCGAGCCTGTCACATAGCGCTCAGATATCAGTGGGCCTCACACAATCCCAAAGTGTCCAGTGTCCAAAAGTGTGTGCAGATATTCAAAATCTCCCTTATCCTCTAGTCACTTTTGTCACAGCAGTGCCATCGAGCCTGTCACATAGCGCTCAGATATCAGTGGGCCTTACACAATCCAAAAGTGTCCAGTGTCCAAAAGTGTGTGCAGATATTCAAAATCTCCCTTATCCTCTAGTCACTTTTGTCACAGCAGTGCCATCGAGCCTGTCACATAGCGCTCAGATATCAGTGGGCCTCACACAATCCATAGTGTCCACTGTCCACAAGTGTGTGCAGAAATTCAAAATCTCCCTTATCCTCTAGTCACTTTTGTCACAGCAGTGCCATCGAGCCTGTCACATAGCGCTCAGATATCAGTGGGCCTCACACAATCCAAAAGTGTCCACTGTCCACAAGTGTGTGCAGAAATTCAAAATCTCCCTTATCCTCTAGTCACTTTTGTCACAGCAGTGCCATCGAGCCTGTCACATAGCGCTCAGATATCAGTGGGCCTCACACAATCCAAAAGTGTCCAGTGTCCAAAAGTGTGTGCAGATATTCAAAATCTCCCTTATCCTCTGGTAATGATGGTGTTGGTGGTGGATCTGATGGTAGTGGCAAGAGCAAAATAGGACCGAATGCAGGAGGTGCTGACCCTGCGTCATCGTCTGGCTACATAAAGCCTCGAACGCTTAGTTTTCTAGGAGTTGGCAAACCGCTTTTAAAGCCAGAGCATCAGGAAAAAGTTTTGTCTTACATTGCTGACTCAGCCTCCAGCTCTATCGCCTCCTCTTCTTCAGTTGTAAAAAGTAAAACCACTGAGTCGTCATTGGAGGCTCATGTTCATGAACCACACCTTTCCTTGTGTCCTTCACCCCAACCAAGATTGAAGGATGACGCAGGCCATACTACTGATTACTCCATGGAGCTGTTTTCACATACCATGCCTGGATTATCAAGTCAAATGGTGAATTACCCAGGCCAAGATGAATCTGACATGGAGTGCACTGATGCACAGCCGCTGATGGATGATTCTGCTGGTACATTCACTCAGAGCACTACATTGTCCTCGCAGTGTACAGAGCCAGATTCTGACCCTGATGAGACTCAGGTGCCCCTTCCCGCACACTATACCACCATACACGGTGACACAGAGGAAGGTGCACATGACATAGAAGAGGAGGTGATGGATGACCCAGTTGTTGACCCAGATTGGCATCCATTGGGGGAAGAGGGTGCTGCTTCCAATAGCTCAGATGAGGAGCATCCACAGCAGACATCGACATCGCAACAGCTGTTATCTGGCAGGCCCGGAGCACTCCAAAGACAGGTTCCAAACATCAAAAGAGTTGCTGGACAGCTTGTCCAGAGGGTCAAAAGATCACAGCGTGCTAGGCCGCAAAATGTCTGCCAAAGTAGGAAGAGTGCAGTGTGGCACTTTTTTGACCAAAATCCTCATGATCAGGCCAAGGTTATCTGTAAGAAGTGCGCAAAGACCTTTAGCCGAGGGAAAAATCTGAAAAATTTGAATACCAGTTGCATGCTTAGACATTTAACCAGCATGCACTTGCAAGCGTGGACACAACACCAAACCTCAAATGCCACATGTGCAACTGATCACAACGAAGGTAGTCAGCAATGCTACATTGTTTCCCCCACTGTAAGCCCACCGGTTAGCACAGCAGCAAATGTTGAGGTGTCGTTGCAAGACCACAGCAGTCAGGGAATCCCACTGTTATATCAACGAAAGACTGATTCTAGGCCATCAGAAAGAACACCAACTCCATCACCATCATCAACCCTCTCTCAGTCCGCCCTGTCCACCGCTACTTCCACCATATGCAGCTCTCAAGTCCAGATCACCCTCCCAGACACTATGAGTAGGTCAAGAAAGTACTCAGTCTCTCATCCGCGTACACTGGGTTTGAACGCCCACATTGCCAAACTAATCTCGTTTGAGATGATGCCCTTTCGGTTGGTGGAAAGCACAGCTTTCCGCGAACTCATGGCCTATGCAGTACCACGCTATGACCTACCCAGTCGCCACTTCTTCTCTCGCAAAGCCATCCCAGCCCTCCACCATCATGTGAAAGACCGCATTGTCCATGCACTCAAGAAGTCAGTGAGCGGAAAGGTGCACCTCACAAATGATGCATGGTCCAGTCGGCATGGCCAGGGCCGTTACGTGTCCATCACTGCGCACTGGGTTAATGTGGTGGATGCAGGGTCCACAGGGGACAGCGGTGGTGGGACAGTGCTGCCTAGCCCACGGTATAGGAAACAGTTGGCTGTAGGCGTTCCACCCTCCTCCTCCTCCTCCAGAAGCGAAAGCTCGTCCACAGAGCGCAGTCGTACGAGCACTCCATCTGCAGCTGCCACTGTTGCACACGATGTGTCCCCCTATCGAGCAGCTAGTGGAAAGCGTCAGCAGGCTGTGTTGCAGATGATGTGTTTGGGCGACAGACACACCGCCGAGGTGCTGGCCGAGTACTTGAAGCGACAAACTGAGTCATGGCTGGGCAGTGTACATCTTGAGGCAGGCAAGGTAGTTAGTGATAACGGCCGTAATTTTGTGGCATCTATAGCCCTTTCAAAACTCAGCCACATACCTTGCTTGGCTCACACCTTGAACCTGGTGGTTCAGTGCTTCCTCAAAAATTATCCGGAGTTAACAGCCCTGCTCCAGAAGGTGCGAAGACTGTGCGCGCACATCCGCCGGTCGCCTGTACACTCCGTTCGTATGCAGAAGCTGCAGCGATTGCTCCACCTTCCCAACCACCGCCTCATTATCGACATTGCAACAAGGTGGAACTCCACCCTGCACATGGTGGAGCGGCTGTGTGAGCAGAGGCAGGCCATAATGCATTTGTGGGAGAATACACGGCCAGGCACTTTGAGAGCAGACATGGAGTTGACAGGTGTGCAGTGGTCGAAGCTGAAAGACCTTTGTAAAGTCCTTCAGTGTTTTGAGGAATGCACACGGCTGGTAAGCGCAGACGACACCATCCTAAGCATGAGCATCCCACTTATGCGTCTGCTCATGCAAACTTTGACGCACCTTAAGGAGCAGGCGTCTGCAGCCAATGTTGATGAGGAGGAAGAGGAGGAGGGAATCCTTGATGACATTCAGCCATTGTCTGCTCAGGGACCTCTCCTGGACGAGGTGGAGGAAGAAGAGGAGGAGGAGGAGGATGATGGGGATGATTACTTAGGGGAGGAGGATGCATCTCGTGGGGCAAGTGAAAATGTTGGCGTGGCAAGGTCTGGTACAGGGTTTGTGCGTGACTGGAGGGATGTGGATTTGCCAGAAAGTGCTCCTCCACCCAGCACTCGCAGTGCATCATTGACACCGGGAACATTGGCCCACATGTCAGATTATGCCTTGCGGATCCTAAAAAGGGACCCCCGCATTGCCAAAATGATGAACGATGACTACTACTGGTTGGCCAGCATCCTGGATCCACGCTATAAAGGCAAATTACAAAACATCATGCCACAGGAGAACCTTGACCTAATATTGGCTAATAAACAAGCAACTCTGGTAAATCGGTTGCTTGAGGCATTCCCAGCACACAGCAGCGGTGATGGTTCTCACACGAGCCGTACGGGCCGGGGGCAGCTTGGCAGAGGTGTTCGTGGTGCACACAGCAGAAGTGGCGTTGGAGACAGGGGTTTCATGACAATGTTGTGGACTGATTTTTCAAATACCGCTCACACAACTGGTAATACTGCATCGATGGAAAGTGACAGGAGACAGCAGTTGTCAACTATGGTAACAAACTACTTTTCCTCCCATATCGATGTTCTCCCACACAGGTCATTCCCCTTTGACTATTGGGCCGCTAAACTGGATACCTGGCCTGAATTGGCACAATATGCCTTACAGGAGCTTGCTTGCCCAGCTGCAAGTGTGCTATCGGAAAGAGTCTTCAGTGCAGCTGGATCAATCCTGACAGAAAAAAGGACCCGTCTGTCACGAGTGGGCCCCCCTTGCTTGGGCAGGGCCCCAGCATTTGCAATCTTTACCTCTCCCTGCTCCTCCGCTGTGTAATCTGGGCCGTCAAATCCATACTGTGCCTGACACCGTCTGAGCCTGCCTCCTGAGACATATATTTTGAATGTGTACGCTATCCATACATGTTATCCGGGGATACGGTACCCTTTCTAACCTTTGTGCAATCACGTGCAACCCATACTGGGCCTAACACCGTCTGAGCCTGCCTCATGCTGTATAGACATATATTTTGAATGTGTACGCTATCCATACATGTTTTCCAGGGATACGGTACCCTTTCTAACCTTTGTGCAATCACGTGCAATCCATACTGGGCCTAACACCGTCTGAGCCTGCCTCATGCTGTATAGACATATATTTTGAATGTGTACGCTATCCATACATGTTATCCAGGGATACGGTACCCTTTCTAACCTTTGTGCAATCACGTGCAATCCATACTGGGCTTAACACCGTCTGAGCCTGCCTCATGCTGTATAGACATATATTTTGAATGTGTACGCTATCCATACATGTTATCCAGGGATACGGTACCCTTTCTAACCTTTGTGCAATCACGTGCAATCCATACTGGGCCTAACACCGTCTGAGCCTGCCTCATGCTGTATAGACATATATTTTGAATGTGTACGCTATCCATACATGTTATCCAGGGATACGGTACCCTTTCTAACCTTTGTGCAATCACGTGCAATCCATACTGGGCCTAACACCGTCTGAGCCTGCCTCATGCTGTATAGACATATATTTTGAATGTGTACGCTATCCATACATGTTAACCAGGGATACGGTACCCTTTCTAACCTTTGTGCAATCACGTGCAATCCATACTGGGCCTAACACCGTCTGAGCCTGCCTCATGCTGTATAGACATATATTTTGAATGTGTACGCTAGCCATACATGTTATCCAGGGATACGGTACCCTTTCTAACCTTTGTGCAATCACGTGCAATCCATACTGGGCCTAACACCGTCTGAGCCTGCCTCATGCTGTATAGACATATATTTTGAATGTGTACGCTATCCATACATATTATCTGGGGATACGGTACCCTTTCTAACCTTTGTGCAATCACGTGCAATCCATACTGGGCGTGAGAACGGCTGGCGAGCTGTTAAGCAAGCTACAGCACCTGTCCAGACAAGTACAGGGATTCCCTAGCGAGGAGACTTATTTGATTGTTTTCATTGTTGGGACAGCAATTTTTGGGGAGCACTATACTCTGGAGAATGATAGATGGGGCCCACCATACACTGGAACATTCCAAAGGTGGACATCAGACACTGGAGCAGCATTTACAGGGCCCATTATACACTAGAGCATTAGAAATGGGGCCCATTATGTTTGGAGCATTATTTGGGCCCATAAGACAGTGGAGCTTCATCCATGGGGACCAACATATACTGTAGCATTATGTGGAGCTCATCATATACTGTTTCAAACATTATATGGGACCAATGATTCTGTATGGAGAAATAGATGGGCCTCGTCATGAGATGTAAAAAGTGAGGTATTTTTCATTGTACTATACCGCTATTTCTCTGCCGTATCGGAGCATGATGAGTTGTGGTATGTGTTAAAGGGGCGCTCTTTCGCCCAGGGCACATGAAAACCTGCAGCCAGCCCTCCCCCCACAACTTTAGCTAAATAACCCCCATTTTTCAGTGCGTAACTTGTATTATGAAGTTAATTAAGGTTGACAAGCTTAAGTAAGAAGAATTGATGCTTTTGGCATTCAAATGGGCACTGTAGGTGTGTTTCCTGTCCTACTCTCACTGCCGACTTTTATTCCCCATTGACTTACATTGGGTTTCGTGTTTCGGGACGACCCCGACTTTTCCCTATAATCGGACGATCTTGCTCGACCCGACTTTTGGAAAAGTCGGGTTTCACGAAACGAAACGCGACCCTAAAAAAACAAAAGTCGCTCAACTCTAGTGGTAATGTCATGGTAATCTTGCAAGGTGGTTTCTTCAGAGGTGTCCTCAATGGAAATGGGTTCCTTGCAGATAACAAAATTGTGGAGTACCACGCAAGCTTTGATCACCTCGTCCACAGTTTCTGTCTTGAGGTTGATCGCAGTCAATAGGACCCGCCATTTGGCTGTCAGAATACCAAAGGTACATTCAACCATTCTTCTTGCTCTTGTGAGGCGGTAATTAAAAATGCGTTTTGTTCTTGTCAATCCTCTGCTAGAGTACGGTTTCAAAAGGTGTTCTGACAGCTGGAAGGCTTCATCCCCTACACAGACAAATGGCATAGGTGGACCAGATGTTTGCGGCAGCGGTCTAGGGGGTGGGAACTGGAAGGTGTTTCCATACAGTTTACGCCCCATGGCAGACAGTTTGAAAACTTGAGAGTCATTGGAGCGGCCATAGGCCCCAATATCAACAGCAATAAATTTGTATTCCGCGTCAGCGATGGCCATGAGGACAATTGAAAAATATTTCTTGTAATTGAAATATTCCGATCCGGCTGGCTTTACAATGCGGATATGTTTCCCGTCCACAGCGCCCAAGCAGTTGGAAAACTGACATATCTGTTGAAACTTTTCTGAAATTTCAATCCACCTCTCTGTTGTGGGCTCTGGTAAAAACTCTTCAGCTAAGGAGTCCCACAGTGCACGGCATGTGTACTTCACTATTCCTGATATGGTGGAAATCCCGAGTCTGTACTGGAAATGCAGTGACGAAAGGGATTCTCCAGTTGCAAGAAATCTGTGGGGAATTAAAAAACAATCAATTAGTTTTAAATCACAGCATTGCATACCAAAACTCAGCTATAACACTTGGAGATACAAACTACCACCAACAAGATTGCAGTGAAAGTGTGCTCTGATGCGAGCATATCCAATAAATGTGGCTTACCTTAAAGTCACCATCAGACGCTCTGCGGGTGAAACAGAGAAGCGGCAATAGGTGTCCGCTTTTCTTATGAGGTGTGCAATGCGCTCCACCAAGTAATCAAAATTCTCCATTTTCATCCGAACATATCCAAAAAATGTATCCGGGTTTCGTCGAAGGTCCATGCAGAGTGTAGAATAGACCCCACGCTTCATTCTCTTGGCTGTGATGGGGTGGATCCACAAATGTCGTCTACGATGCCTGATGCGCTGCTATCTTGCTCTCTCCTTCTCCAGAACAATCACCCTCAAACGATTCGCCTCCGCTGTAAAATCCGCCAAATTCTTCAAAATATTTCCAATGACAACATCCATCTTCGCCAGTAACTTGCTCTTCTCTCCAACCTGCACTTTCTCCTCTACAACCTGTCAAAGAAGGGCTGTAGGAACACGCTATATATAGTTTTCCAGTAGCCAATCCCGTTCGGAAGGCCACAAGGGGTGTTTTTAAAAACCGGATCCGGCGTAATCCGTCGAAAAACGGATCGAAAAACGGATGAACCGGATGAGACGGATCCGGTTTTGTCTGTCAAGAGCAAGACGGATCCGTCAGAAAAACGGATCCGTCACATCCGGTTTTATGAAATATTTGCCGGATCCGGCGTTCCGGCACGACGCCGGATCGCGCCTGACGCCGAAAACCTGATGTGTGAAAGTAGCCTAAAACATATGCTTTAACAGTGAATTACTTGTCAACATAAAATCAAATAGATTCAAAATAAGAGTGAAACTTTAGTTGAAGGTAGCATTTTCATATCTCTGTAAATCATTGCCTAGGAGTTTACATTTGAACCCTCAGGCTATTGACATTTCATGCTTGCAGTGTTTTCTGAAAAGACAATTTTCTTTTTTTATCTGTTAAAGTGTTCATTCCAATAAACATCTGTGCACTTTCATATTTTTGAATTGAACAATAGATTAACATTTTTGTCATACCTGTTTGAGGAATGGTAGCATGATAACCTTGTTATGTTTTGTACTAGCTTTATGCTTTGTTGGTGAACTATGCATACACAGTGAAATAACACATATTTTCCAACTCTAGAAAATTTCTTCTCATGTGCCAAAATGCCAATAAATATATAAAGTCAACTACATACAAATGGATTTTATTATATCATGTTTAATTTGTAACTATCATTTTGTAAAAGTTTTATGTTAGAGATGCCACATAGTGTTTCTGATCAGTGGGTTCCTGAGACCAGCACATGCACAGATGGAGATCTCGGCACCAAGATCTCGGGAGATGAGATCTCAGCACCAAGATCTCCATCTGATCAGTGAAAACACCACTCAGAGGTCTGCAGCTCCTGAATAAGCAGGACTTTATAAGAAGTCAATTGGTCTGGGAGAGTCAGTGTATAGACATGTAGACTTACTATGGATGCAGCTTACGCAGGGGATGGATACAGTTGTGGCCAAAAGTATTGACACCCCTGCAATTCTGTCAGATAATACTCAGTTTCTTCCTGAAAATGATTGCAAACACAAATTCTTTGGTATTATTATCTTCATTTAATTTGTCTTAAATGAAAAAACACAAAAGAGAATGAAGCAAAAAGCAAAACATTGATCATTTCACACAAAACTCCAAAAATGGGCCAGACAAAAGTATTGGCACCCTCAGCCTAATACTTGGTTGCACAACCTTTAGCCAAAATAACTGCGACCAACCACTTCCGGTAACCATCAATGAACTTCTTACAATGCTCTGCTGGAATTTTAGACCATTCTTCTTTGGCAAACTGCTCCAGGTCCCTGATATTAGAAACGAATCGTTTCAAGCTAGAATAGTCATCTACCACATTAACAATGTATGGAGTGTATTTCTGAATCATTTAATGTTAGCTTCATTGGAAAAAAACTGTGCTTTTCTTTCAAAAATAAAGAAATTTCTAAACTTTCAAATGGTAGTGTATATATATATACATACAGTATATATATATATATAGAGAGAGAGAGAGAGTAAAATCTGTAATGTTGCAATTAAGGATACTAATTAACGTATTAAGAAGCAGAGTAACAATAGGACAAAGACAGTAGTTAGTAAATGGTACAAAAGTTCCTTATAATAGCTTATCTAGTGTGCTCTTGTCATGGTCGAGTTGTACCTACTAGATCATGGTGGGGAAAAGTCTGGTTTATACTTCCATTAGACAGGAATATTTTTAAGTACCTATTTTTCTAATAAGGATGACTGTTCATAATCCAGTTGTTATGAACCCTGATGTTGTCTAAGTTGTAATTCATAATAGGAGACTGGATGATATATTCCTACATAAGAGACCAGTAATCTGCCTAATTATTTCCATGTATTGCAATCCATATATTATAATCCAGTATGCGTCACTGTTAAAAGTTTGGTTTTGTAATCCAAGTGGATGAACCAATATCATGATCCAGTTTGTCATATGTAATGCTTTTAAAAATTATATTAGAAAAGAAAAAGATTATAATCCAGATTATGACATGGGTAGAGAGTAAATAAGGCGAACCTTTTAAGGTTCGGTTTGATTCGCAGAACGTTTAGACGTTCACCGAACTTCTTCACCAAAATGCTCAATGAACGTACCCGAACCCCATTAAATTTAATGGTAGGCCAAACCAAAAGTATACATAACACCTTAAGCGATGACAAAAAGTTTCCTAAACAGCTAAAATTAGGGGAGACACCAGGAAAAATGTCATCAATTGACACACAGTAGATATTTGCTAATGGCACAGCAGCAGTCAGCCATGGACCATGTATTTGGAGCAGGGTCTAGGCCAGCATTCACAACTTTGAATTGAAATTTCTATAAGGACCTGGTAGTTATAGAAGCAGTGTAAGCATTCTTAGCTGGGAGCCCTGATACCTCATGCAACACCTCCAAACGTTTTTTTTCATTTTTCAACCACACTCAAATGGCACAAACATCAGTTTAATGCAGTACTATTGGTAGAAAAATGTAAGCAATGTAACACAAGTTGCTGACTGATGAATTGACCCATAGTAGACTCTTTTATAATGATACAGAAGCAGTCAGCCATGGCCCTGCATGAGGTGTCAGGGTCTGGCCCAGCATTTACAGCTTGAAAATTAAGATTCAATGAGACCCAACTTGTAGCATTCACATTTCAAAAAATTGTCACGCACCACTAAAGTGGCATAAGTTTCCACAGAGTATAAATAGCTTAACAGGCCTCTGACACACCTTCCAATACAGGCAACCCACCAGATGGAGACCCAAATTGCAGTCTCCACATTTCAAGAAATTATTATAACACACCACTAAATTTACATCAATTTCCACAGAGAAAAAATAGTATAATAGGCTTCTGACACAGCTTACACTATAGGCAAACCACTAGAGGGAGACCTAACTTCGAGTCTCCACATCTCAAAAAATTGTTTGTAACATCAGCAGCAGTAGCTACAGCAGGCACAAAAGCCACTACAAATGTATCACAGACTGCAATATCACAATATCAATGCATGAGATTAAAAATGACACAACCACCTAGTCTGTGACTGAGGTGCAAAAGTCATTGAAGATGAATGACTTGTTCATTTTGATGAAAGTTAGACGGTCTACACTTTCAGGGGACAGCCGGATTATTATTATTATTATTATGTATTTATATAGCGCCATTAATTCCATGGTGCTGTACATGAGAAAGGGGGTTACATGCAAAGTTATAGATATCGTTAACAATAAACAAATTTACAATGACAGACTGGTACAGAGGGGAGGGGACCCTGTCCATGCGGACTTACATTCCACAGGATAGAGGGGAAGAGTCAGAAGGTCGGGGGTGCAGCAGCTCTGGTGGTGATGAGGCGGCAGCTCAGGCGGTGGTGAGGTGGCAGAATGGTCATTGCAGGCTGTAAGCTTTTCTGAAAAGATGGGTTTTCAGGTTCCGTTTGAAGGATCCGAGGATGGTGGGTAATCGGACGTGTTGAGGCATGGCATTCGAGAGGATAGGGGATATTATGAAGAAATCTTGGAGGCGGTTGTGTGAGGAACGAACAAGTATGGAGGAGAGAAGGAGGTCTTGGGAGGATCGAAGATTACATGAGGGAAGATATTGGGAGATTAGTTCAGAGATATAGGGAGGGGAAAGGTTGAGGATGGCTCTGTAGGTCAGTGTTAGTAGTTTGAACTGGATCCGTTGGGGAATTGGGAGCCAATGGAGGGATTTACAGAGGGGGGAGACAGGGAAGTAGCGAGGAGAGAGGTGGATTAGTCGGGCAGCAGAATTGAGGACAGACTGGAGTGATGCAAGAGAGTTAGCAGGGAGGCCACAGAGGAGAGTGTTGCAGTAGTCAAGGCGGGAGATGATGAGGGCACATACAAGAGTTTTAGTAGATTGAGGACTGAGGAAGGGACAGATTCTGGAAATGTTTTTGAGTTGGAGGCGACAGGAGGTGGCAAGAGATTGGACGTGTGGTTTGAAGGACAGGGCAGAGTCGAGAGTTACTCAGAGGCAGGGGATTTAACGTGCTGGAAAGAGTGTGATGCCGTTTACTATAATAGATAGATCGGGTAGGGAAGATACCTGAGATGAAGGAAAGATAATGAGTTCAGTTTTGTCTACGTTGAGTTTTAGGAAGCGAGAGGTGAAAAAGGAGGATATGGCTGATAAACACTCCGGGATTCTGGACAGCAGAGAGGTGACATCTGGGCCAGAGAGGTAGATCTGAGTGTCATCTGCATACAGGTGGCACTAGAAGCCATGGGACTTTATGAGTTGTCCTAGGCCAAGAGTATAGATGGAAAAAGGTAGGGGCCCCAGGAAAGAGCCTTGGGGGACTCCAACAGAGAGGGGGTGGGATGATGAGGTAGTGTGGCTGTGGGAAACGCTGAATGTGCGGTCAGAAAGGTATGAGGAAATCCAGGACAGGGCAAGGTCTTTGATGCCAAGGGAAGAAAGAATCTGTAGCAGTAGGCAGTGGTCAACTGTGTCAAAGGCAGAGGACAGGTCAAGAAGGAGGAGGATGGAGAGCTGTCTGTTAGCTTTGTCTGTGAGTAAGTCATTAGTAATTTTGGTCAGGGCAACTTCAGTGGAGTGATGGGGGCAGAAGCCAGATTGCAGGATGTCAAGGAGGGAGATAGATGAGAGGTGGGAGGAAAGTTGAGCATGGACATGCTGTTCAAGGAGTTTGGAAGCAAACGGGAGCAGTGATATGGGGCGATAGCTGGGCATAGCAATTGGGTCAAGGTTTGATTTTTTGAGGATGGGTGTTATGGTGGCATGTTTGAAGTCAGGGGAAAGGTACCAGAAGTTAGGGATAGGTTGAAGAGATGGTTTAGGGCTGGAATGATCATGTTAGGCTACTTTCACACATCAGGTTTTCAGCGTCAGGCGCGATCCGGCGTCGTGCCGGAATGCCGGATCCGGCAAATGTTTTGTAAAACCTGATGTGCCGGATCCAGTTTTCTGCCGGATCCGTCTTGTTCTTGACAGACAAAACCGGATCCGTCTCATCCGGTTCATCCGTATTTCTATCCGTTTTTCGACGGATTACGCCGGATCTGGTTTTTAAAATTGACCCTTGTGGCCTTCCGAACGGGATTGGCTACTGGAAAACTATATATAGCATGTTCCTACAGCCCTTCTTTGACAGGTTGTAGAGGAGAAAGTGCAGGTTGGAGAGAAGAGCAAGTTACTGGCGAAGATGGATGTTGTCATTGGAAATATTACCACTAGAAGTTCTGTGACGGTTTCAGTAATGAGGGACAATTTTGCACTATACTTTATGTCACCTCAAGGCAGAGTACACTGGCAGGATGACAGAGTGTGAAAGATTTGTGCCCTAACCAAACTTGTGTACCTTCTGGACCAACAGTATATACCTTTGCCAACCAAAGTTGGCTATCTTGTCATGGTCTTACTATTTTTAGCTTTAGGCCACAGGTGTGTACCTGGTTGTGTTTTATGCAAAGTATTTCACCTTTTAACAAAAGTTGTGTACATTGTTAGGAAATCACCAACAATAAACACAACTTTTCAGGTGAAATACTTTGCTTCAAACACAACCAGGAACACAACTGTGGCAAAAAGCTAAAATTTACCCACAGTTATATACCTGGTTTTGAATACCTTTTTACCTTTTAAATACCCTGTATTTAACCTTTTTTTTAAACATATTTCGCCGCAGAAAGAAATGACAGACAACCAGTGTAAACAATAATTTAACTTTTATTTAAAATATTTTTTTTTGTGTAAACTGTTTTTAAAGTTAAAAAAACTTTTTTAATAAAGGTTTGAAACCAACCAAATGGGCATTTTTATTACAAAAAAACATTATAACTCGGTGTAGTGTGGGGTGGAAATACTGCTGGAGGGGCTGCGGGACACTTCGACAATGGGAGTGTGGAGAGAGGACTGGGATCGTGGTGGGGAAGGAACAGTTAGAGGTGATGGTGTGGAAAAAGCTACAGAATGGGTGGACATGTGGGAGGCAGAAGAGGTGGTGGGCGGTGGAGTGGAGGGTTGGGCAGGGACTGTAGGAGCAGATGATGTTGATGGAAAGTTGTATGGGGAAGGAGTTTGGTACGGGGAAGGAGTTTGGTACGGGGAAGGAGTTTAGCACGGGGCAGGTTGCTGGAAGTGGGGAGATGTCTGGTACTGGGGAGGTTGCTGGTACTGGGAAGGTCGCTGGTACTGGTGAGGTTGCTGGTATGTAATAGGAGGGGGAGGATGGAAAGTGGCTGGAGGGGGTGCAGATGTAATAGGAGGGGGAGGATGGAAAGTGGCTGGAGGGGGTGCAGGTGGAGGAACTACAGTGGTGGGAGGTGGAGGTTGGGAGGTAACCTGCTGTAGAGCACCGTGGCACGAATGCATTACATGCATCTGCTGGGTAGGAGATAGTGTTGCCATGCGCTCCACAACAGACCTGAAAAAGGTGTGGTTTGGCGAAGATCTTGCTTCTGAATGCATGGTTTGCAGAAGTGTCTTCACCTCCAGAATGCTGGAGTTGATCTGCTGAAAGCCTGCGGAGATTTGCTCTGACAAGACTTTTAGACAGTTCTGGAAAGATGCATTCAGATGCAAGAACTGTGGCGCATAACTCTTTTCCTGACCCCTCTGCCGCTGCCGCCCAGTACCCGCAGGTGTACTAGAGGTGGCAGGGGCAGAAGGGTGGGGTAAAGGGAAAGCGATCTCCTCACCAGCAGCTTCATGTAATGTAGGCGGCCACGATGCTCCTGTGCTGGTGGATGGGACAGATGGGTCGAATGTGTGGGAAGGCTGGGAAGGTGCAGATGTACCGGGGCGGTCGAAGTGTCCCTCGGTGCCGGTCTCCTCAGGGATCGCCTCAGAAGGGTCCAATCGTGCAGGCTCCCGAGTGCTGCTCACCATGCTGTGGAATAAAGAAAAAAAAAACAATTAAAATACTGACATGGTATGGCCCTGGCTGAAAAAAAAAAGTTACATCTAACATTTTTTTTCACATGTGGTGTGTAATATTTACCTTCTAGTGACCATTGTTTCCCGGAGGAACGACAGGGCTTCTGCGTACTTGTACTTGCTCCTGCGTCCTCCAGATCCACTCGGGGCCCGCATCTCTTTATTGAACTCCTTCTTGAAACGATCCCTCACAGACCGCCACCGATTCACAATTCTGTTCCCTGAAACGAGAAAGGACAAAGTGGTTAGTATAAAACATCAGTGTTTCCCAAACTCCAGTCCTTATGGTCCCCAGGGGTCATGTTTTCAGGATTTCCATAGTAAATAGAAATCCTGAACACATGATCCGTGGGGACCACGAGGACTGGAGTTCGGGAAACACTGGTTTACATCAAGCAACCGGTACTGTATATACTTACGCTCTTTAATCTGGGCCTGAACATCGAGGTCCTCCCAGCGGCCCACAAGGAGCGAACAGATTTCCTCCCAGAGTCGTCGGGTAACGATAAGGTCAGCGTGGCGGCGGTCAGCCATATTCCAGAGCGGCTCCCTTTCTCTGACGAGATCGATGAGGTGGTCCACATCGAGTCCTCCATCCTCACCGTCAGAGTCGGGAGCACGCTGTGAAGGCTGTTAAAGAAAAAGACAAAAATAACATAATTAGCCTCCACAAAAGAAATGAAATAAAAAGAAAAAAACAAAGCAAAAATATTTATACTTACACGCTGGTGACCGCCGCGTTGCTGTCGCCGATGACCCTGGGAGGCACTGCGAGGACCTCTTGGCCGAGCACCAGATTGGGAAGACTAGAGAAGAAAACAAAAAATGTTATGTCTTTGGATGTAGGCATTTGTTTGCTGTGTGTGGTCTGCAGAACATTGTTTTCTAAGTGTTGTGTGTAGTGTGATGTTGTGTTTCTGCGTTTGATGCAAAAAACTTACCAATTGTGAGCCCACTCCAAGTGTCTGTCCACCCCTTCCTTCTTCTTCTGGGAGCTCCTCTTCATCTTGTGAATCCTGTTTTGAAATAAAAGGCAATGAATAGACATATATTACAGAGATGATGGATTTTGGAAATAAAAACTTACCGTAAAACGCTGACGATGCGAGGGAGGGCTCCCAGAAAATGATGTGCTGTCTTCCTGGTGGCCACACTCCATGCCTGTGGGTGGTGTTCCACCTGCTGCCATTGCTGCTGCTGCTGCATCTATTGGGCGGCTGTTGAATAAAGAGAAACAAAGGGCCAATGAATATCTTGATATTCAATAGCCCTAGTTTGGAGGAATGGGGGATTTGATAATTACCGTCTCTCATCTGCTGCTGGCCTCCCCTCCTCAGCATGTTCCATTTGCTGCTCCATTTGGGGTGGTGGTGGTGCTGATGGTGCTGCAGTGGTCTCCTGCCTTCTCCTGCTGCGCTTGGTTGCTTTCTTGGGAGGCTTGTTGGGTGTGGCTGTGGGTCCCACTGTCTTGCTTTTATATATGTCTTGTGGGCAGAGCTACTGAGCATGCTCAGACCCAAAAAACCGGATCCGGCCACCGGATCCGGCTTTCGCCGGATCCGGCGCATTGCGGCGCTCATAGGCTTTCATTGTGTGAAAAAGCCGGACGCGCCGGATCCGGCGTGTCCGGCTTTTTCGCCGGAGACAAAAAACGTTACTGCTCCGTTTTTTCCAGACGCCGGATCGCGACACATTGCCGGATCCGGCGAAAACCGGATGAAACGCATGGCCATCCGGCGCGATCCGGCGCAAATGCAAGTCAATGGGGGGGAAACCGGATCCGGCATTGCATTTCGCCGGATCCGGTTTCTGTCAAAAGCGCCGGATCGCGCCTGACGGCGAAAACCTGATGTGTGAAAGAGGCCTTAGTGAGGTTGGGGAGCAGGTGGGTGTCATGATCTCAGTGCGGGTTTGACTTGCACACGTGGGGTTATGTCTGGAACCAGTGCTGATGGCTGGCATTTCTGGGGTTAAAGGTTGTGATCCCAGTGCAGACTTACCTGCACACCTGGGGCTATGATTGTGGCCTCTCCCTGGTTCTGGGAGAGGCTTCTTATAGCCTCAGGACGCTCCTATCCCTGTCAGTTATGCTTTCGCCCTTAGCATTGTGTGGTGACCTCTGAGTGTGTTTGTGCTGTGTTCTGGTTGCTTGATTCTCTGTATATGACTCGGTCTGTTCTCTGGATATTGCTTTGGATTCTGCTTGGTACCTTCTATTTCTGTTTGGTTTTGACTTCTGCTTGGCCCTGACTATCCGTTCTGTCTCATCCCTGGTACTTTACTGATATCTCTGTGTATGACCTCCGTTTTGCCTGTCTCTGAGTATTTCTATATAGTGTCCTGCCATCTCTGAAAGCAGGATGCTAGGCCCCGCCCCTTACAGTCACAGGACCGTAGGTCCTGTGACTGCTTGCTAAACTTCAGCATCCACGGGTCCTGTGTATCTGTACTTTCTGGCTGTACCTAACCCTGGGCCCCCTACAGTGCGGGTGAGTCCCTGCTCAGCGGAGGCTGCACGCTGGCGCTGACAGGATCCTGACAGTGGGAAGGGATGGGGTCAAGTGCACAGGTGGTGAGGTGTGATTTGGAAATGAGATTAGTAAGCTCTCCTTCAGTGATGTTGGAGAGGGAGGTTACTAAGATGCGCTTATGCATCAGTACACCACCAACAGAGCAAAAGACACACTATGATAGAATGCTGGCTATTGGTCATGACAAAACCTTCATGACAGATGACCTCAGGCTACTCTTCCATTTTTAAAGACCAAAATATAAACGGGTCGAACCCCTCGATGACATTGATATTGAGCTCCAGATACTCCTGCATCATTCCCTCCTGTCATTTACAATGTGTCAATCTTGTACTGGGGGACCAATATCCATGGCCCCTTACCAGCCTGAGAATACAAGCCCCCATCTGTCTGCTTTAGAGAGGCTAAAAATGGGGGGCCCCGGGCCATTTTTTTAAATTATTTATTTAAATAATTAAAAAATATGGTGAGGGGACCCTCTATTCTTGATAACCAGCCTTGCTGAAGCTGACAGCTGAGGATTGCAGCCCCCAGCTGTGACATTTGCCTGGTTGGTTAAGAAAAATACATGTGACCTCTTTTTTTTAATTATTTATTTACAGCGCAGGACCCAGCTGATGAATACTCCCTTCAGCTGCTCCTTCTATTGCTGCTATTAGTGGCAGCAGGTGTGGGATGATGGAAGCAGTAGTCCCATCAGCTGACACCAGTGACTGAAGGTAAACTTTATACCTTCAATCACAGGTAAGCCCTCACGCTATCTTTTGACAGCGTGGCAACCGCAGCTCTCTGACCGGCGGGGATGATTTCATCGCCGATCAGAAGCAGAGTTTGCCGCGCTGTCTCGCACATAACAGTGTAACAAACACCCAGTGTTCAGGCAGTCGAACCCGAACAGTAACACAGACTTCCTGGTAAAGTAAGTGTTCGGTACGGACGCCGTACTTTACTGTTTGGGTTCGCCCATCACTAGACCTCATGGCTGAACTGCTATATTAGGCCTTACAATTTGTAAGTGAAAATCTGGCCTTCTAATTTGCCAATAAAACAAAGTTTTAGCACAAATTATTTGGAAAAGCTAATTGCACCTAGTGACTGCACTGCTATATTAGGCCTAACAATTTTTAAGAAGAAATCTGTCCTACTGATTTGCCACAGAAACACAGTTTTAGCACAAACAATTAGGAGTAGCTAATCGGGCCTCCTGGATCCAACAATATAGTGGGCCCAATGGTTTTTACGTGAAAATGTGGCCTTCTGATTTGCCACTGAAACAAACTTTTTAGCACAAACGATTTGGAGCAGCAAATGGGGTATCCTGAGATTGCCACACAGTATTTGCATAATCTACTTGCTTGAAGATCGATTTCACACTAGACAAGTTCACTTTCAGCAGCATCAGCTCTATCGCAGGAGAGACCTCTCTGCACTGTGACACTGAGCAAATAGTGGCAGCAAAACAAGATGTCTGCTTTTTATATGGCCAGGGACATGTGACTCCGGCAACCAATCACAGAAGACCTTGTGTCATTATGTTATGGATGGTTTCTGCTCCCTGATTGGTTGCTGAAAACAACACACATAAAGTTAATTGAAAAAAGCCTGCGCTGCCCCTGTAATCTCTTCAAATGCTCTTTTTAACCCCTCCACATCCCTCTCCTCATCAAACATGCCGCCCCGTCACCTGTTCATCATATCACACTACTAGCCTAGCCAAAGTCATTCAAAAGCATTATATAACTGTTCATGAAACTATTTATACACTTTTATATTATGCAAATTAGTACATTTTCACATACTTCAAATAGTAAACATAATTACCAATTAGTTGTATAGGCTACAGAGGTAAACTCCACAACTCACAATTCATGTTAGCAGAAGACAGTGATAAGCTCACATTGTAAAACCATTGCAATAAATCCCAAGCATGGAACATTACATTATTTTATCATTTGGACTCTGTGAAATTTTATTTGCATATGGTTAAATGTTATAAACAATAGAAGAATTACATTTCTAAACAAGAAGCTGCTTTGGAGATATGACTGTGCGTGCAAGCGGCATATTTAGATTTGTTCTCATCCATTATGTTTTGCTATTATATGGCTTTTAGATGACATTGTAATATTCACATCTTTAGAGGCTATGTTCAAAGCCATAAAATAATAATAATCATATCTATAGTAGCTAATGCAATGATTTAAAACTTGTAACTAGGAAGCTGAGCACAACTAGCACTAAGAACAGTAAAATATCTGGTATCCAGTCAACTAATTTCTTTGCTATAAACCAAGAAATTGAAAAGCATCTATGTAATGCTTTTGATGTAATCCAATTAAGTGAACAACATTATTAGAGGACGAATATGGTTTAATTTGACATGTATTTTTTTAAACCCCTTTTGTGAAAATATTCATCCATATGTAATTGACCTGCATGGCTATAAAGTAGAAGTACATACTGTACATATCATAACAAATGAGCATACTGTATGTAGAACATAGGTTGTTTGTTACCATCTTACATTCACTGTAAACTTCTACATTTTCAGAAGACAGTCTCCTGTCTTTATATTAATAATTAATATCAAAATAGTGAATTAAATGAAGAGATAGAAAAACTAATGTGATAAAAAATGTAATATATTTATTTTTATCTTTTGACACTTAGAAAGCTTATAACAAGTATTCTACAAATATTTTGACCGCTCTTTGCAGAGAGACATGTCCACATATTGCTTCCCACATAATGATGCTAGCAGAAAAATAAAAAATGCAATACGAAAATGAAATATTAAAAATAAATTTGTTTCAGTATATTTTTTATATACTTATGAAAAATAATGTAATATTCAGCAAAAGAATTGTAACAAAAAATTATGCAGGCTTCTTTATGTTTACATTTTTGATCTTGGTAGCATCAGTGATTGTAGACCAATGCATGATTTGATGTAATAACGTTATGAATTGAGCAGGTTCAAAAGATATGTTCTGTGATGAATTTCACAGAGTGATAATGGGTTTCAGATAGAGGTGTAAATGGATCTCAGGTGGGGGACAATAGTATCCAAAAAATGAGTTATTGTCTGTATTAGATGAATATAAAGTATACAGTCTCAAAATACAACGTGCTTCATTGCTCAAGGTCCCCTTTTTCCTGCATACAGAAAATTTCAAAAGATTTAATCATGTTTAGCAGTCACCCAGCATAAAAATAAAATCAGAAAAGTTGCTTTGGGAAGGCAGTTTTAATAAAAAGAAATGATCATAATAAATAAATTGTAATATACTCTTATATATATTTGCTATTTGGCAAGTGTCATTGTGCTTTCTACCACTGAATGCAAGCTATATTATATATAAGCATTGTATGAATGCAATCTCTTAGTGTCTTTCATCAAAGGATTGGCAGTAGGGATGAGTGAACCCGTGGATATTAGGGTTTGTCTGGTTCAAGCGAACTTTAGTCCAAAGTTCGCTTAGGGTACAAGAACTCTACCAAACTTGAACCCGAAGTCAGTGGGGACCCAAACTTTAGTGCTGTAAAATGGTCAAAGCAAGGGCTGTAAAAGTTTCACTCTCTCTTATGAGCTCCGAACTCTAAAATTGACTTCCGGGAGAAGTCTGTGTTCAGAGTTCAGCCTCAGACAATAGGTGTCCGGTATGAACCCTGAACTTTACAGTTCAGGTTCGTTCATCTCTAATCGACATTGATCATGTTGTGTCATAGACAACACAATTAATATGAGAATCAGCTAATAGCCACAAGTATGGCTACAGAAACCTAAGATTGACTTTGCATGAAAAAGTTGTTGTAGATTTAAGGGTAGAGATGAGCTAACATGAACACTTAGTGTCCGGTGCTAAACCCTGAACACAGACTTCTCAAGGAAGTCTGCTTCAATGTTAGGAGTTCTGAGGGAGGGAGGAAGGAAGAAAGAAAAGAAAGAGAGGGATTATTTTCAAGGCTCCAAAGTTTGGGTCCCCTTTGATTTTAATGGGGTTTGTGTTAAGGTTCAGGTTCGGTTACAGTTCTGGTACCCAAACTGAACATTGGACTAAAGTTCGGTCGGGTACCAGAACCCATACTTCCACAGGTCTGCTCATCCATATTTAAGGGTAAATGTAGCTTTACCTAAAATATTTTCATAAGCATTGATTAAAGCAGATATTTTCAGGAAGCAATCAAGTAGAATTTAAAATAAAGTGCAAAATCATGTATGTAATAAGACTTACAGTAAATGAAAATAATAAAAAAAAGATGTTCTACAAGGCATGATAAAATGTGATAATGTAATACTGGAAAATATAGACCTGTAATTGTAAATGAAAGGCTGCTATAAAGTTAATACATTTTACAGTGCATAAACATCACTAGAGAAAATAGTCAAATCAATATTAACACAAAAATCCCAGCACTGAGATGTAGACTCATAGAATTGCATCAGTTAGCTAAAAAGATTTGCTGTGTTCATTTACAGTACGGATCCAACTGTTTCTGTTATTTTACTACTCGAAAATGTATTATTTCATCTTATATCTTATACAATCAAAAGTTTTGTGATTAGATAAATAAAGACACATCACTGCTGCTAAAAGCAAGAGCACACAGCTACATTAAAATGTCAGCATAAGTAAAATGTACATATTGATCAATTTTTTTAAAAAATTGAAAGAGCACTTTTCCTAGTATCTAATCAACACTAGAAATTGAAGCTCACATTGAGATCATAATTGCAAACTATATAATTCTTAATAGCAGCAGAAAAAACTGTTTTGTTTTAATATATAATTCATTATTTCCTTGAGGGATTTTTCTTCAAATATTTGAAGATTCAGGTTGTCTACTGACCAGAGATGAATGAATATATTCAAGTTGAATTGAATTCTTTTTGAATATTACTAGAAATCTGCATTTGCCAAAATGCAGATTTTTTTTGCAATTCTCTTGCATACGTACTCCACAAGATGGCAGCCATTGTGCTGAATTATAAATGGCAATGAAAAGATTTAAAAAAATAAAAAATGTTAAACTAACCTTACTGGTCACATTTCTGACTCCTCCGTTTCTTCCCAACATATGTCTAGTGCTTGTCTCATCTTGATATCAGTGCTGTGAGCACTTAATCACCAAGTGTCTTAAAGCTAGGCCAGGATTTGCAGCTTTACTGAGGTCCGAGACAGTTCCAAGAATGTGCGTGCAATGAGGCCACAGAGCATGCCACGACATCATTACTTGACGAACTTCAAGAGCTCACGTAGAACTGTCCCAGATCTCATCAGATCCAGAAAGTCCCAGTCTTGCATGAAGGTAATAAGATGAGACAAGTATTGAATGGCTGATTAGAGAGGCCAGAGAGGTGAGCAGTAAGGTAAAATTTTTATTTTCTACATCCTAAATTTATTATGCTTTGGGGTCTGGAGGGACCTCAGAATTTAATAAAGGGCACTCAATTTTCAGAGAATAACTACTCTGCTAATCTAATTTATCAGGAAAATCTGCATGAATAGGCAAAATCGAACTTTGCCTGATCAGCTCCTATCTACTGTTCACTGCTTTAGCATGAATCATTAATAAACATTAATATATGGGATTTAGTACTATGTCGTGATTCATAGTGTTGAGCGATACCACCCGATATTGAAAAATATCGGATCGGATTGTATCGGCCGATATCAAAAAAGTATCGGGTATCGACGATTCCGATCCCAGAAGTCCCATTCAAGTCAATGGAACAGAAATATCGGAATTAAAAAAAACCCTTTCTTTCCTTGTAGGTTAATTCTACATGAAGAAAAACAACTAATAATAACGTAGAATGTATTGTGGGAGGTGTAGGAGATATTAAAGCCATAGAGGTTTAGCCCAATCAAATGGAATAGCAGGAATAATATTTTTTTTTAAAGGACGTTCGGAGTTACAAAGATATTGACTATGTTAACCTCTTTTATATTTTGTCAGATATGTATGTTTCACTACTTCCATACTCTTCACCTTCTTTTTTACTTCTCCCACACTTTCTCCTTCATCATCCTCAGCAGCAGCATCTTTTTCATCAACTACTTCTTCACCTTATTCATCTTCTTCTTCACCTTCTTCTTATTATCCTTTTTTTTTACATTCTTCATATTCTTCTTATTCAACTATTATTCTTCTTCATATTCTACTTATTCATCTTCTTCCTATTCTTCTTCTTCATCATATTCTTATTTGTGACAGGCATTCCTGTAGTTGTTATCTATAAAAGTTTGAAGATTACACCTTCCGTTCTGCCTGTCACAAAAGATTTACAACAGGATTTGTCCTCATTCAGTTTGGCCTGCAGCAGCAGGCATTTTCCAGGGGCACCACGAGGAGGAACGGACTCACCCCCATACACTGCTTTGTCTTCTTCTGCTTATAATTTAGATAATATCATTTGCTCTGATTTTTAGTCTTATGCTTAATGTTCTTCTGCTTTTGGTTTTTCAGCTTCTTGGTCTTCTGTCTCTTGTTGTTCTGCATCTTGGTGGTTGTCTTCATGTTCTTTGTCCTCTTGGTCATCTTCTTCAGGGTCATCTTTTTGGTCTTCTGGGTCGTCGTCTTCAGGGTCATTGTCAGGGAGATCCAGAGTGAGAACCAAAAACCATTTCCACAAGCTCGAACCTGGAAAAGTAGCAGAAGGTACAAGAAGGCTGAGGAACTGCTGAGTACCAGCTGACGATACTGGAACCCGGATGGTTAGCAGAAGGAATAAGAGCAAATGGAACTAGCGAGGACCAGCTGACGGTGCTGGAACCTGAAGGGACAACATAAGGAACAAGAGCCAATGGAAAAACTGAACACGGTTACTAAGCAGGAGGTACCTGTGCTACAAGCACTACCAAGGACCAGCAGACGTTGCTGGAACTCGGATACCGAGAAGGAGGCACCTAGGCCAAAGGCACTGCTGAGAACAGCTCACGGTGCTGGAACCCGGATGGGTAGCAGAAGGTACCGATAATAAACAAAGTTGCATGGCCGTGAGCAGGCCGCAGTTACCAAAACCCACAGTCCAACAGGGGGTGCTAGTCCTATTGGCACTACGGAACCATCCTTTATTACCAGAACCCGCAGCCCACATAGGAAGCACCTAAACTGCAGGCACCATAGACTCGGCTAACCCCACCGCAACACGACAGGACAATGTATTGGTGGCAAAGTGACGTTGACACTCCCGGGAAACAGCAGGCGTGCTGGAACCAAGCTGGGCGGGAGGGAGTACCCGTGCCAAAGACACTGCCGAGAACCAGCTGACGGTTCTGGAACTTGGATGGGTAGCAGAAGCTACAAGAGTCAATGGAACTACCGAGAACCAGCTGATGGTGCTGGAACCCAGAGGGGCAGCAGAAGGAACAAGAGCCAATGGCACAACCGTGGACCAGCTGACGGTGCTGGAACACGGTTACTAAGCAGGAGGTACCTGTGCTACAAAGCACTACCAAGGACCAGCAGACGTTGCTGGAACTCGGATACCGAGAAGGAGGCACCTAGGTCAAAGGCACTGCTGAGAACCAGCTGATGGTGCTGGAACCCGGATGGGTAGCAGAAGGTACCGATAATAAACAAAGTTGCAAGGCCGCGAGCAGGCCGCAGTTACCGAAACCCACAGTCCAACAAGGGGTGCTAGTCCTATTGGCACTACGGAACCAGCCTTTATTACCAGAACCCGCAGCCCACATAGGAAGCACCTAAACTGCAGGCACCATAGACTCGGCTAACCCCACCACAACACAACAGGACAATGTATTGGTGGCAAAGTGAAGTTGACACTCCCCGGAAACAGCAGGCGTGCTGGAACCAGGCTGGGCAGGAGGGAGTACCCGTGCCAAAGACACTTCTGAGCAGCAACTGGTGATGTTGGAGCTCAGGGTCAGTCATGCAGCAGGCTGAGGCCTACTTGGAGCAAGTAGTAAATAAGATGTAGTGTGATTTTGGAGGCAGCAGGAGACTTTGTCGTCCACACAGCAGGGGAGCAGCTAGCGTTACTGAACCCCACTAGCACTGGAGCATGTGCTTTTCTCTGTGCAGTTGGCACTTCCGAGCAACAACTGGCTGTGCTGAAGCCCAGGATCAATCATGGAGCAGGCGGAGGCCTACTTGAAGCAAGTTTTATATCGGTTGTACGCTACTACTGATTGTAACCGTGCTCCACTTAGGCCTCTGGCTCCACTGTCTCTAGTATTTCCCCTGGCCTCCAACCCCGCCAGTTGCTGCTCAGAAGTGGCGTCTACACAATCCACACATGTTCCTGTGTTACTGGGGCCCATCAAATGACGTGACTGACAGTAACAAAGGAACAAGTGTCGATTGTGCAGACACCACTTCTTAGCAGCAACTGGCGGGGTTGGAGGCAGGGGGAATACTAGAGACAGTGGAGCCAGAGGCCTAAGTGGCGCACAATTAAAAATCTGTAGTAGTGTGACTGTGTAGGCAGCAGGAGACATTGCCTTCCACACAGCAGGGGAGCAGCTGGCATTACTGAACCCCACTGACACAGGAGCTAGTGTTTCTCTCTGTGCGGACGGCACTTCCAAGCAACAACTGGCTGGGTTGAAGCCCAGGATCAATCAAGGAGCAGGCTGAGGCCTACTTGCAGCAAGTAGTAAATAAGATGCAGTGTGATTTTGGAGGCAGCAGAAGACTTTGTCGTCCACACAGCAGGGGAGCAGCTGGCGTTACTGAACCCCACTAACACTGGAGCATGTGTTTTTCTCTGTGCAGACGGCACTTCTGAGCACCAACTGGCGTTGTTGGAGCCCAGGATCAAGCATGGAGCAGGCTGAGGCCTGCTGTTTTTTGAATGTGGAGGCAGCAGGAGACATTGCCGTCCACACAGCAGGGGAAGAGCTGACGTTACTGAACCCCACTAACACAGGAGCTAGTGTGTTTTTCTCTGTGAAGACAGCACTTCTGAACACCAACTGACGTTGTTGGAGCCCAGGATCAAGCATGGAGCAGGCTGAGGCCTGCTGTTTTTTGATTTTGGAGGCAGCAGTAGACATTGCCGTCCACACAGCAGGGGAACAGCTGACGTTACTGAACCCCACTAACACAGGAGCTAGTGTGTTTTTCTCTGTGAAGATGGCACTTCTGAACACCAACTGGCGTTGTTGGAGCCCAGGATCAAGCATGGAGCAAGCTGAGGCCTGATGTTTTTTGAATGTGGAGGCAGCAGGAGCCATTGCCGTCCACACAGCAGGGGAACAGCTGACGTTACTGAATCCCACTAACACAGGAGCTAGTGTGCTTTTCTCTGTGAAGACGGCACTTCTGAACACCATCTGGTGTTGTTGGAGCCCAGGATCAAGCATGGAGCAGGCTGAGGCCTGATGTTTTTTGAATTTGGAGGGAGCAGGAGACTTTGCCGTCCACACAGCAGGGGAGCAGCTGGCGTTACTGAACCCCACTTACACAGGAGCTAGTGTTTTTCTCTGTGAAGGCGGCAATTCTGAACATCCACTGGCGTTGTTGGAGCCCAGGATCAAGCATGGAGCAGGCTGAGGCCTGCTGTTTTTAGAATGTGGAGGCAGCAGGAGACATTGCCGTCCACACAGCAGGGGAACAGCTGACGTTACTGAACCCCACTAACACAGGAGCTAGTGTGTTTTTCTCTGTGAAGATGGCACTTCTGAACACCAACTGGCGTTGTTGGAGCCCAGGATCAAGCATGGAGCAGGCTGAGGCCTGATGTGTTTTGAATGTGGAGGCAGCAGGAGACTTTGCCGTCCACACAGCAGGGGAACAGCTGACGTTACTGAACCCCACTAACACAGGAGCTAGTGTTTTTCTCTGTGCGGACAGCACTTCTGAGCGACAACTGGCTGTGTTGAAGCCCAGGATCAATAA